>NC_089324.1:189843-852343 GCF_036669915.1 Pocillopora verrucosa
GATTGTGTAAGGCTTTGGTTTTTTAGTGTTTAGAGTTGTTTTGTGCTTAGGGTTGTTTACGGTCGTTAACGGTTGGGTAGGGTTTAGGGTTTTGCTTAGGGTTAGAGTAGTTTTTTTTTCATACCAGGGTTTTTTCTGGAAATAATAACCTTTAATGTCTTTTCTAGAACTTTTTACGCTAGGGTAGATTGTTATTAATAGCAACCCTTACTTACTTTTTTGATAAATATTGATTTTTTACTTGAATTTTTCACTAGAAATATTAGTTTTTTATAAATGCTTTTAAATATTAACCTTACTTGCCTTGCTTGGAAAAATCTGAGCTTTAACTGCTTCTTTGGAGATATCTCTGCTTAGTGTTAGGGTTTCGCAATAAAAACCCTAACCGTTTATCTGGGAAATATCTAGGATAGGGTTTATTTTTTTTACTGGAACCATTAATTTGAAATTAACTCTACCAAAATGTAATATTAGCTGCTCTCTGGGAAATATTTGAGCTTTAACTGCCCTTTTGGAGATAAATATGCTTAGGGTTAGTTTTTCGAAATAATAACCTTAACCGTTTTTTTGGGAAATATATAGGATAGGGTTGATTTTTTTAACTAAAACCATTAATTTGAAATTATCTCGACTGAAATATGACCTTAGCTGCCTCGGTGGGAAATATCTGAGCTACAACGGTTCTTTTCGAGATAAATAAGATCGGGTAGATTTTCTGAAATAAGAACCCTTACCGTATGGTTGGGAAATTTGTAGGCTAGGGTGGATTTTTTTAATGGAACTATTAATTTGAAATGAGTTTTACGAAATAATGAACTTTACCGTCTTTCTGGGTAAAACCTTTGATTTAGACTATAATGCGCTGCTTTTCTTAATGAGGATTTCTTTCTTTTCAATATGGCGAATGAAGTTTGGCAAAATTGTTTTTAAAAAGATCTCGTAGTGAGAATTGGAAAAAGAATTTGAATTTGTTTTCGGTTTGGGATTGGGGTTGGGTTTAATTCTTAATCAAGTCAAGGTGGTAGTCGGCTTTCTTGCTGTCATATAAAATATTTAATCAAACTTTTATTGCTTGATGTTTCACACTTATATTTTACACTCACTTAATCTATATATAAACCATAACAAATTCTATATATAAACTATGACGGTAACTTTATTAGAATACAACGAAGATTTGCATACAAAAATATACGCAAGGAATCTTATACTTTGCCATTAGTAACTGTGGCAATTGAATCACATGCTTATCATTGGCTGGCGGTTGAAGGATTGGTTTTTTTTATTAAGATAATTGTTACATTTTGTACTGGTATAGGTCTGCCTTTAAAATTATTCAATTCAGGAAAACTTTTCGAAGTTGTTACGGTTTTTCTATTTCATAAAAAAAAGGGTTTTTCAAAAGGCTTTCTCTCAGACATACGCGTTGGTAACTTTTAAATACGTCGCTTATCATAGCGATTTGGAAAAGGAAAATTTTAAGATTGTTCTGGTTGTTGCAGCTTCTTAGGATGTATATTCTTCTGCCTCTTTCCTGATTTTGTAGTCCTCTTTACGTTTGACACTGTATGTAGATAAAAGGTAGCGATATTAAGTTGGGTTCATTCAAGGTTTCAATACAAAAGTAAACTGTAATTGCTAATATCGAGTCGAATTGCACTAAAGATTGAATTAGCAACTATGTTCATAATAACTGGTGCTGGCGTGTTTTTATTATCATAATTATTTAGCTTCGCTCTCCTTTAAACGTATTTGTAATTAAATAAGAGTGTAAGGTTATATTAGGGCATGTCAATTTCTACTTCTAGTTTGAATGGTTTCTTAACTTCGTTTGCTTAATACAGGCTTTGATTATGTTTGATGCAATTGAAAAAAAGGTATGAATTACTTAACTAATTTTAAATTAAACAAGTCTATTAAGTGAACAAGAAATATCTAGTTGCCAGCTTGTATTCAGAATGGTACCGCATATTTGTAGTTTACCTAATAAAGGACAAGTTTGAAAAGCTCCTCTTTTTCAACTCGTTGGTTTTTTTTTAATTATTTAGTTTAAGGTTGTAGTTTCTATCTATTGTCTAGTTGCAAAAGTGATAAACACATCAACTTACCTTTCACTATCAGCCATCTTATAAGCACTAACGTACTTGGGCAGCGACATGCCAGTTTTTTCGAGTCTTGATTTAACCACCACGGCGGCATTTCGATCTTCTGGCAGCTGCTCCTTACAGAAGTAAATCTAGAAATATGTATTTGGGAAAATTTGGCTAAGAATTTACTGCAGAATTGAATATACATGGTTTTAGTTTATAGATTTAATGCTTTAGAAATATTTGTTACTGAAATTTTAATTGGAAAATCTTGTAGTCCCATGCTATGATGTTTTCAGTTCAACTGAGGTTTTCAGATTTTGGTAATTTTTTTTTAAGGAAGGCAGTATATTTAGGGAGTAGGAATTTATTCACCACTAGGTTTAAGCAGTGGCCTACAAATGGTTTGATTTAAACTATTGCCACAGGAGGTATATCTACTTGATGCACTTTGACATTTTATTTTGTCTAACAGATTTTTTTTGGTTTTGGTCATTCAATGGTAGATTGAATCATGAATTACAGATAACACACAAGATGTTTAAACCTATAACAGACTTGTCTAGATCAGAATAGGCGAACTGCCAATAGCTTGGAAATACGTAACATGTAAAAGTTTCAAGTTGCTGCTTTGCTTTTGAATTATTTGATGGGGGTATGAAAGTTTACACATAATCAAATTGATGCTGTGAGATTTTATCAACTGTTGTTATCATCAGATCTTTGCTAGTCATGTTGTCAATGCCGTGGCACCTGAAGACTCTTTCACTTATCTTGAGAAACTTAGGACAGGGCCTGGAGAAGACAGGATGGCGTGAAATATTTCTTTCATTCCTTCTGGAACTATAGATGGACTGCTGATAAGATTTTCATTTTACGGTATTTATGATATATGTCTTCTCATTGAGTGAACCTGTTGGAGGGAGAAAATTGAAAAGGGATTAATATACTTGGTATACTGCCCCTTTCAATAGCATGCAAACTCTGAAGTTTTGGTCCAACAGCTGTACTAAGATTGCCATTTTGGCTGTTATCAATAGTAATAATAATTATTATAAAAATTACTATTATTGCGAAACCCTTTCTATTTGAAAAAGGGAACAAATAAAGTGGATCAAAATCTAGCGATCAAAGTCTACACAATTGGCGCTTTGAACTTGTTGAAGAATGTAATGCAGTTTTTCTTGAGAAGTCTGCTAACAATCTCTACTAAGATAAATGATGTTAGTAAAGCAAAGCTGCTGATTGAGTAGTTTTCATGTTATTTAAAAGCTTATTTCTACATGTAATACTTACACAATTGCGATAAAAAAAGGCGTTTACAAGCGAATGTGTTATCTCAATTGCTCTTCAGGAAATGTTTAGTTGGAAAGTGCATGCTGATTCCCTATTTACTTCATCGACATTGTCAGGGATCTCCTCTAATTTGAATTTTAAAGAATTAATACAACCTGAAGAATAAATGTTGTGAACATGATTGGAAACACACTTAGATGTAATTTTCGGATGAATTTTGGTTATACCTGTGTTAAACCTTTCTTTGATAATTGTTTTTTCAGTTACATCATTGATACAGGTTACCGTTACCAGGTTGCTTTCCAAGGTGTTCTGTCATATACAAAAGACCAAAAGAAACCCTTACAAATGTAAGGACATTTATGATATAAAAACTTTCATGTATATTTCTTAAACCAGTTTAAACTTATTCATATATGTATTATCATCACAGTTTCTAAGCAAATAAATTTAAAGTGACTTGCAGGATAATTGCCATTGCTTTTAATTATGTGATGGTAAGACTCTTGTAGTATATACTTTCCCATAATTTTTTAAAATCTCCGTGAGTTGAGCATGTCTCTCATAGCACCGATTTTGTAAGCACAGGTGGGAAGATTGTTTTATTATTGGTGCTAAGGGAATATTTTGGTTAAGAATCCACTAATTACCCTTCACGGGTTTCAAACCTCAGGTTGTTATTAGGACAAGATGTTTTTCTCAATAGAGATGAGTATATTTCTTCAAGAAAAAATTGTTTTGAATTTTTTACTGGGTAAATACATTGAAAAAAAAATGTTGAATTTACCTTGTCATCCAAGGGTTGGAATTTGTAAAAGGCGTTTACAAGCGAAGGTGTTATTGTTAAGAATCCATCTTCTATCTCGAAGGTACTCTCCCAGTGAATGTATAAGTTACCTAGGAAGCTCGCTGATAGCATATATAATATATTGGTTAACAACATGTTAGGAATTTATTTTTCTAAGTAATCAAGTGATAACAATAGACATTAAAATGCTTGGTGAATTTTTACTTGCTTAGAAGTAGATGCATCCATGCTTCATAGCTACCCTATAAAATACCAGATATTATTTTGAAATCCAATCAAAAGCATTAATGTTGTTTTTTAATATGGTTATCTTTTTTTCTATCTTTTGCTTATGTTTTTTTTCAGTTTAAGATTAATGCAAGGGCTATGCTCTGTCACCCGTTCATGACTGTCTTTTTCAATAGGAAGACAATCTACCTTGACGAGCTTCTACTTTCATTACTCAGAAATTTTATCGTACCTGTGGTTATGTCCTTGCTTTGGATTCTTCTTGCAGCTGTAGCTTAGCTTGTTGTTGTGATCATCTTCTCATGAAGCACTCCAGTACTGCTCTACTGATATCCCAGTGTTCGAAATTCAGTCACGAATCACTGGCGACCCTGTGGTTGCTTGTGTCCTTCCAAAGATGAGCTGATGTCGAAGTAAAACTAGGTCTTGGGAGAAAAAGAATGCCTGGAAAACTTTCAAAACATTGCATCTTTTAATAATATGCATCAAAAATCATAAATACATAAATCATACAACAATATTACATTTATTAAACTTTTATCTATTTATCAATTTATTTACATATTTATTCATCTTCCTACTTATTCATCATTTCTTTATCCTCTTAGAGATTTAGTTGAGAAATGATAACTGTCATTAGTTATCAAGATTTATTTATTACTTTATTTCAACTTTTTATTTATCAAAATTTTGGTGTATTTTAAGTTATTAGATCAGTGTTAGATCATTTAGAAAAGGCTCTCAACGACAGTATTTGTAGACACTTCGTTGGGCCGATGTGACTGGACTGGACTGCACTGAACTTCACTGAATCTGACTTGACTGGGGCCTTTTTCTGAATAGAGCTTTACTCTAATGGATGGCACTGCACTGCCCTTGGTTGTACTTCTCTAGTCTCAGCTGGAATGTTTTGCAGTCGACATTGTGCACCAGATTGAAATACACTGCAATGTACCTCAGTTAGCGGGACTGGACTAGACTGGACAGCACTACACTGCATTGTTGCAGTTGGCTTATATTGACTTGGGTAGTTCCGGATGGAGATACACTGCAATGTACTTGCATGGATGAGACCTGATTTGAGTAGCTGGGACTGGACTGGAGTGGACTGGACCAGACAGTGATACACTTCACTGCACTGGATTGCTGTAGAATGTGCTTGACTTCACCAGACTGCATTACACTGCACTGTCTTGGATTGAACCAGAAATCACCATACAGGATAGCTTGCAAAGCATTAAACTTGACTTGGAAGGGCTGTTCTGGGTTGCCTAGAATGCAATGGAGTTAATGGTGCTACACTTGAATGCAAAAGACTGCTAACAAAGACTGATAATATACTAAGTATTTAGAAAAGACCGACTAGATCATAGTTTTTTTTAAGCTAGTGCTAGTCGTATATATTTAAGACAATGTGTCTCGAGCATATGAAATGCAACAATGGAAATCATGCAAGTTGTCCTTGAATTGTCCCCTGACTTAATACTTACACTTAATCGTCATGTTTTACCAGTCCCATGGGTTGCTGATTGCATAACTGGGCCTTGTTTAAAAGCATTTCCAACTGATGGTTTTTCTCCTCTCATAACAGAAAACTTTCAGAATACAAGAAAGGATATAAATATTAAACATGTCACCTTGGAAATTGTTAAAAATTGACACTAAAACAACGAGTCTGGAGGCCAACTCACAAATCCTGTAAACAGAAAATTTCAGATAGTCCAGAACCGAGAATAATTCTTACAAATGTTTCTACGTTACCTTTGAGGTGTATGATGCCCTACCTCTTCACGAAGTGATCGGGAGTGAGTTACAAGGTCCTTTTGAAAAAAAAAAAAAAAAAGAAATCTAACAAAACTGTTTGCAATCAAACACGCCTGCCCTACCTCTTTTTAGATGATCTGTAGAGCTTACGGATATTAAGTTTTTCTCCAGCTGCTCCATACAATGCATCAGGGTTTTCCTATTAGCGAACCAATCGATTTTACTCAGGTTAGTATCGTAATACTACAATATTTCTTTACGTACCTACTCACTGATGCACACCTCCCGAAAACCGCCTTATCTTGGGCTGCAAGAATTTTAAAATGTTTTAAGCTCCCAAATCCCTTTTTTATTCTTTCTGTCTAACTTGAGAAAATATTAACTACTATACTATAGTGTACAGTACCAATCTATGCTATACTATATTACACCCTCTGTATAGTACTCTGATGCACGTGTAATAATATCACTTTTTTTGCCATGAAAACTATTATAAGATGTCACAATCGTTAATTTAAAGGTGATAAGAGCACTTGTTCTCTTTTCAAGTGAACGCTTGTGTAAGGGCTATGCTCTTTCACCCGTTCATAAGTGCTTTTTTCAGAGGTTATGTGGTTATGTCCTAGCTTTGGATTCTTCTCGCAGCTGTAGCTGAGATTGTTCTTAAGATAATCTCCACTATTGCTCTACTGATATCCCAGCGTTACAAATTCAGCCACAAATCACTGGAGACCCTTTGATTGCTTGTGTCCTTCCAAAGATCAGCCGATTTCTCGGTGAAACTTGGGCTTGGGAGAAAAAATACCTGGAAAACTTTTAAAACGTCCCATTTCGTTTTAATATTCTGCATTAAAAAATCATAAATACATATAATAATTTTATATTTATTATTTTTTATTGGTTTATCAACTTATTTACATATTTTTTCATCTTACTACTTATTCTTCATTTCTTTATCTTCTTAGAAATTTAGTTGAGAAATGATCACTGTTATTAGTAATTAAGATTATTTCATCACTTTATTTCAATTTTTTATTTATCAATTTTTTTGGTGTATAGGTATAGTCTTATGAAGCTATCATTTAGAAAAAGCTCTCCACGACAACATTTGTACACACTTCATTAGACTGCTGTAACTGGACCAGACTGCGCTGACTGGGAACTGAATGTGGCGTTTTCTGAATGGCACTTTACTCTAATGGCAGCACCGTACTGCTTTAGGTTGTACTTCACGTGACTCAGCCGGAGTACATTGCGCTTGACATTGCGCTCCAGATTGAAATACACTGCACTGTAGTTCAGTGGGTAGGCCTGGCCTGGACTGGACAGGACAGGACAGGACAGCACTTCACGGAACTGGATTGTTGCAGTTGTCTTTCATGGACAAGACTGTACTGGACCACAGAGCACTGAACTTTGCTGCACTGAACTGCTATAGACTATGCTTGACTTCACCAGATTGCATTACACTGCACTGTCTCGGATGAACTGGAAATCTACTTACAGCATAGTTTGCATAGCACTGGACTGGACTTGGAAAGACTTTTCTGGATTGCTTAGATTGCAATGGAGTCATTCGTACTACACTTGACTTGAATGCAAAAGACTGCTAATACAGACTGATAATATAATATAATAAATAATATTCTAAGGATTTAGAAAAAATCTTCTTAAACGTTTTCTTTTGAAGGTAATGCTAGTCGCAGATATTTAAGACAATTTGTGTTTCGAGCATATGAAATGTAACAATGGAAATCGTGCAAGTTGTTCTTGAATTGTCCCTCGACTTAATACTTACACTTAATCGTTATCTGTGACCAGTCCTATGGGCTGTTGATTGGATAACTAGGCCATGTTTAAAAGTACTATCCATTGATTATCTTTCTCCTCTGGAGAGAGAAAAGTTTCAGAATACAAAAAGGGGTTAAATATTAAACATGTCACCTTGTAAATTATTAAACATTGGCATCAAAGCAATGAGTCGAGAAGCCGCCTCACAAATTCTATAAACAGAACATTTAAGGTAGTCCAGAACCAAGAATAATTCTGACAAATGTTTCTATGTTACCTTTGAGGTGTCTGATGCCCTACTTCGTTACAATATGATCTGGGGTGCGTTACGAGGTCTTCCTGGAAAAAAAATTGAAATCTGACAAAACTTGTTGCAATGAAAACATACCAGCCTTACCTCTACCCCTTTTCTCTAACTGCTCGGTTCAACGCATCAGGGTTTTCCTATTAGCGAACAAAACCATCTTACTTGGGTTAGTATCATAACATTATAACATTTCTTTATATACCTACTCAGTGATGCACAGTTCCCAAAAGTGGGCTTATCTTGAGCTGCACTAATTTTAAAATATTTAAACCTCCCAAATCCGTTTTCTATTCTTTTTATTAGAGTTTAGAGAGTATTGACTCCTATTCTTTACTATACTATAGTGCGCAGTACCAAATTATGCTATACTACATTATACTGTACTATACCCTACTTTATAGTACTTAGAGTCACGTGTAATAATTTCACTTTTTTTGCCATAAAAACTGTTATAAGATGACATTCCCGAGTTTGGAAGCAATAAGAAAACTTGTACTCTTTTCAACTTAAGACTAATGTAAGGGCTATACTCTATCACCCCTTCAGGGGTGCTTTTTTTTAGAGGACGACGATCTGCTTTGACTAGCTTTTGCTTTCATTACTCAGAAATTTCATTGTACCTGTGCTTGTATCCGAACTTTAGATTCTTCTTGTAGCTGTAGCTTAGCTTGTAGTTGTGATCATCTTCTCATGAATCACTCCAATACTGCTCTACTGATATCCCAGTGTTAGAAATTCAGCCACGAATCACTGGGTACCCTTTGGTTGGTTGTCTCCTTTGAAAGATCAGCTGGTGTCTCGGTAAAACTACTGGAGTAAACGAGACTAGACTGGACTGGACCAGACAGCACTGCACTTCAGTATAAGTATATACGATAGACTGCTTGACTTCACCAAACTGCATTACACCGCACTGTCTTGGATTGAACTGGAAATAACCATACAGGATAGTTTGCATTGCATTGGACTTAACTATGAAAGACTATTCTGGATTGCCTAGATTGCAATGGAGTTAATGGTACTACATTTGATTTGAACGCAAAAGACTGCTAATAAAGACTGATAATATACTAAGGGCTAAGAAAAGATCAACTAAATGATATTTTTGTAAGCTAATGCTAATCACACATATTTAAGACAATTTGTGTTTTCGGTATATGAAATGCAATGATAGTAATAATGTGAGTTGTCCTTGAATTGTCACCTGACTTTATAATTACACTTATTCGTCATGTGGCCAGTCCCCTATGCTGCTGATCGGACAACTGGGCCTTGATTAAAAGCACCACCCATTGATAGTTTTCCTCCTCTGAAAACAAAAAACTTTTAAAATTAAAAAAAAAAGATTGAAATATTAAACATGTTACCTTGTAAATTGTTAAACATTGACATCAAAATAATGAGTCACGACGCCGCCTCACAAATTCTGTAAACAGAAATTTTTCGATAGTCCAGAACCAAGAACAATTCTTACAAATGTTTCTATGTTACCTTTGAGGTGTCTGATGCCCTACTTCATTATGTTGAGATCTGGAGTGAGTTACGAGGTTCTGCTAAAAAAAAAAAAAAAAAAAAAGAAAGACATCTGACAAAACTTATCGCAATCAAAACATACCGGCCTTACCTCTTTTTAGATGATCTGTAGAGCTAATGGATATTCAGTCTTTCTCCAACTGCTCGGTGCAACGCACGAGGGTTTTCCTATCAGCGAACCAACCCATTTTACTCAGGTTAGAATCATAACATTATGATATTGCTTTGCATACATACTCAGTGATGCACTGATCCTGAAAATGGACTTATCTTGAGCTGCACTAATTTTAAAATGTTTTCAATTTAAGTCTAATGTAAGGGCTATGCTCAATCACCCCTTCTGGAGTGCTTTTTTTTAAGAGGAAGAAAATCTGCTTTGACTAGCTTTTACTTCCATTACTCAGAAACTTTATTGTACTTGTGGTTATGTCCTACCTTTGGCGTAAGGTTCTCGCAGCTGTAGCTTAGCTTGTTGTAATGATCATCTTCTCGTCAAGCACTCCAATACTACTCTACTGATATCCCAGTGTTAAAAATTCAGCCACGAATCACTGGCGACCCTGTGGTTGCTTGTGTCCTTCCAAAGATCAGCTGATAGCTCGATAAAACTGGGTATTAGGAGAAAAAAAATAGCTGGAAAACTTTTTAAACGTTGCGATTGCTTTTAATACTCTGCACTAAAAACCATAAATAAGTAAATAATACAATAATATCATAGTTGATAACTTTTTACTTATCTATCAATTTATTTACATATTTATTCATCTTCCTTCTTATTTATCATTTCTCAATCTTCTTAGGAATTTAGTTGAGAAATGATCACTGTTATTAGTTATCAAGATTTATTTCATCTCTTTATTTTATGTTTGTATTCATCAATTCTTTGGTGTATTTTTTAGTTATTAGGTATATCTTTATAAAGCTATCATTTAGAAAAAAACTCTCCCCCACAGTATTTGTAGATATTTCATTGGGGTGATGTGACTGGACTAGACTGGAATGGACTGCATTTAACTAAATTAGACTTGAATGTGGCCTTTTCTGAAAGGCAGTTTACTCTAATGGACAGCACTGCACTTCCCTAGTTGTACTTCCGACTAAATCATAGTTTTTTTGAAGCTAGTGCTAGTCGCATATATTTAAGACAATTTGCCCAGCATATGAAATGCAACAATGGAAATCGTGTAGGTTGCCTTGAATTGTCCCCTGACTTAATACTTACACATCATCACCAGTTCCATGAGCTGCTGATTGGACAACTAGGGCTGTTTAAAAGCGCTACCCATTGATAGTTTTTCTCCCCTGAAAACAATAATCTTTCAGAATACAAAAAAGGATTGAAATAGTAGACATGTCACCTTGTAAATTATTAAACACTGATATCAAAGAAATGAGTCGGGAAGCCATCTCACAAATTCTGTAAACAGAAAATTTCAGATAGTCCAGTGATTGCCTAGGGTTACCAAGGATAATTCTTACAAATGTTTCTGTTACCTTGGAAGTGTCTGATTCCCTACTTCATTATAATGCAAGCTTATTAGATTGATCTGTAGAGCTTATGGATATCACACTGTAAGTTTTTTATCCAACGTCTCGATTCAACGCATAAGGGTCTTCCTATCAGCAAAGCAACCCATCTTACTCAGGTTAGTGTCATAATATTTCTTTACATACCTACTCAGTGATGCACAGCTCCCGAAAATGGACTTATCTTGAGCTGCAATAATTTAAAAATATTTTAACTTCCCAAATCCCTTTCCAATTCTTTCTATCAAAATTGAGACTATATTATCTCCTATACTATGTTATACAATAATGTACATTACCAAACTATGCCATACTAAACTCTGCTATATCCCTAGTACATAGTACTTAAGCATATGTGATAATTTCACTTATTTTCAATAAAAACCATTACAAGATGTCATATTCTCGAGTTTGGAAGCGATAAAAACATTTATTCTCCTTCGGATTTAAGACTGATGTAGTAGCTATGCTTTATCACCAATTCATAGACGTTTTTGTCAGAGGAAGACAATCTGCTTTGACTAGCATTGACTTCCATTACTCAGAAAAGTTTTCGTACCTGTGGTTGTCCGAGCTTTGGATTCTTCTCGCAGCTATGGCTTAGCTTGTTGTTATGATCATCTTCTCATGAAGCACTCCAGTACTGCTCTACTTATATTATAGTTTCACAAATTCAGCCACAAATCTCTGGCGACCCTGTGGTTGCTGGTGTCTTTTTAAAAGTCAGCTGATGTCCTGGGAAAACTAGGTCTTAGAGAAAAATATCTCTTAAACATTTAAGACAACGTCACATTTCATTTTAATATTCAGCAAAAATCATAAATACATAAATCATACTATAATATTATATTTATTTATTGTTTCATTCATTTTTCAATTTTTTTACATATTTATTCATCTTCCTATCAATTCATCATTTCTTTATCTTCCTAAGTGTTTAATTAAGAAATACTAACTTTTATTAGTTATTAAGATTTATTTTCTTTCTTTATTCTATTTTTTATTGATCAATTATTTTTATTATTTAAGTTATACTTTAGGTATATTTTTATTAAGCTATATTTAGAAAAAGCTCTCTACTAGAGAGTATGTAGATGGTCTCTCATATTTATTTTCCTCCAACTGCTCGATTCGACGAGTCAGGGTTTTCATATCAGCGAACAAACCTATCTTTAAAGCAGATTTGTATCCCAAAATTAGAGTTCTTTAATTACCATCTCGGTGAGAAAATGGGCTTATGTTGAGCCGCTGATATACGAAGTTCAAGGGAAGAAAGGTGAAAATTTTCGTTCAGTCCCCGAAAATGGACACAGTGAAGTTTTACTATCTCAAACCTTAAAGTCGCGTGAATAGTTTGCAGTTGAAAGTGGATGACTGTGGCTAAATTTAAGACAATGACCAAACCCTCCCAAAAATGGGCTAACATGCAGTTAACACCTAGATAACTTTTATTCCAGGGCTTTTTTTATTGGCAGATTGGGAAGTTATTGGACCAATTCAGTTTAGGCAATCTTTTCGTGAAGCACTCCAGTCCTGTTCTATCGATAATCCAGCTTTAAATTCAATACTATACTATACTGTACTATGAAGTACTTTTCTGGGAGAAAGACAGTCTGCTTCGAGTAGCCTTTGATCTATTACTCAGAAATTAAATGCAGCTGTTATTATGTCCTAGCTTTTCGTTTCTTTTCGCTGTTTTAGCTCACCATGTTGTAATGGCTATCTTTTTATGAAGCAATGCAGTCCTTCTCTGATCCGAACTGAGCCACGAGGTCATGAAGAAAAGAAAAGATTTTAAAAAAAATTTGTTGCAATCAAAACATGTCAGCCTTACCTCTTTCAGATGACCTGTAGTGCTGATCGACCACGACTTTTTCGTCCAACTGCTCTACGTAACGCATCAGGGTTTTCCTATCAGTGAACGAACCCATCTTACACAGGTTAGTATCACATTGTTATAATTCTTCACTTACCTTCTCGGTGATGCTAAGCCGCTGAAAATGAGCTCATCTTGAGCTGCAGAAAGTTAAAATGTCTCAAGCTTTTAAATCGAAAAAAAGGCGCGCTCTTCTTCGAGATAACCTTAACTTAACTAGGGTTAGACACTAGACTAAACTATACTATACTTCAGTCGTAAATCACTAGACATTTAACGTACCTGTGGTTATGTCCTAGCTTTGGATTCTCCTCGCTGTTGTAGCTCAGCTTGTTGTTATGGCTATCTTTTCATGAAGCACTCCAGTCCTGTTCAACTGATACCCCAGCTTGAAATTCAATACTATATTAAACTATGTAGTACTTTTGTAAGAGGAAGACAATCTGCTTCGACTGGCCTCTATTCCATTACTTAAAAATTTAACGTACCTGTGGTTATATCCCAGCCTTGGATTGTCCTCGCTGTTGTAGCTCAGCTTGTTGTTATTGCAAGCTCTTCCTGATACACTCCAGTCCTGTTCTACTGATATACCAGCTTTAAGTTCAATTCTTTACTATACTATATTATGTAGTACTTGTCCAACAGTAAAACAATCTGCTTCGACTAGCCTTTAATCCATTACTCAGAAATTTAAGGTACCTGTGGTTATGTCCTTGGTTTGGATTCTCCTCGCTGTTGTATCTCAGCTTGTGGTCATGGCTATTTTCTCATGAAGGACTCCAGTCCTGCTCTGATCCGAACTGAGCCACGAGGTCCTAATAAAAAGAAAAAATCTAACAAAACTTGTTGTAATCAAAACCTGCCAGTCTTACCTCTTTCAGATGACCTGTAGTGCTGATTAACCATAACTTTTTTACCAACTGCTCTATGCAACGCGTCAGGGTTTTCCTATCAGCCAACGCACTTATCTTACGCAAGTTAGTATCACATTGCTTTAGTTCTTTACTTACCTTCTTAGTGATGGAAAGACGCTGAAAACAAGCTTATCTTGAGCTGCAGAAAGTTAGATTGTCTCAAGATCTTAAATCGAAAAAAAGGCCTGCTCTTCTTTTATATTAATTCAGGCAAACTCGAGACAACCTTGACTCCTACACTAGACTATACCATACTTCCTTTACTGAGACATTTAACATACCTGTGGTTATGTCCTAGCCTTTGATTCTCCTCGCTGTTATAGCTCAGCTTGTTGTTACGTCTATCTTTTCACGAAGCACCCCAGTCCTGTTTTACTAATCTCCCAGCGTTACATTCAATACCTTACTATAGTATACTATGTAGTACTTTTCTAAGGGGAAGACAATCCGCTTCGACTAGCCTTTAATCCATTACTGAGAAATGTAATGTACCCGTGCTTATGTCCTTGCCTTGGATTCTTCTTGCAGCTGTTGCTTAGCTTGTTGTTATGATTATCCATTCCAGTCCTGCTTACTGATATCTCAGTGTTTCAAACTCAGCCATAAATCACTAGCGACCTTGCGAGTGCTTGTGTCTTTCCAAAGGTCAGCTGGTGTCTTGGTAAAACTAAGTCTTGTAAGAAAAAATACTTGCAAACCGTTAAGACAACGTGGTGCTATATTTTAATATTCTGCAAAAACATTTTTAATACATTGACCATACGATAAAATTGTATTCAGTTAATAACATAAGTATTTCTTAACTTTTTTATATATCAATTTATTTATATATTTATTAATCTCCCTATTAATTCATCATTTCTTTAGTTCTTCAAGAATTCATCAATGTTATGAGTTATTGAGATACATATTTTATTTCTTTATTTTATCTTTTATTGATTGTCAGTTATTCTTGTTTATTTTTAAGTTATCTGGTATACTTTTATATACATTAGAAAGACCTGTTTACGACGATGTCGTAAGTAGACGCTCTTAATTGTGTTGGTGTGACAACTGAAGACAATACTGGACTGAAATGCACTTGTATGGGCTTAAATGTGGGCTTTTCCGAAAAGCACTTCACTTGACTGGATGGGCTGCAATGCACTTGGTTGTTCCTAACTTGACTCAGCAGAACTGCGTTGTGCTAGACTCAACGGCAGTTAGTTGTTCTCGACTGGATGAAACAGAAATGAGCCGAGGTGTTAGGGATTGCCCTGTTCTACACTGCACTTCACTGTACTAGACTCGACTGCTGTTGACTTGTATAGACCTGGGCTATCCTAGATCGAAATGTACTGAGGTGGAAGGGAATGAATGGAATTGGACGGAAATGAATAGATTTGAACGGGGCGGAACTGGACTGGGCGGGACGGGACGGGAACAGACTCCACTTAATGGACTGGACCGGATTAAACTGGACTGGAGTACACATCAGCGGAGTGGACTGGAGTGGACTGAGCCGGACATCATTTCAGAAGACTAAACTGGACGGTATTGCATCTAACTGGACTAGACTGTCTTTGCCTGAGCTTGACTTCACCAGACTTCACTACAATCACCGCACTACCCTGGATTGAACTGGAATGTACCATACAAGACAGTCAGTTCACTGCACCTCGCTAGACTGATCTGCACCGAAGTGCATTCCACGTTTCCAAATGAAACTGATAAAGACTGTACTGCACTGCACGTGAATGTACTCTATTGGACTAGACCACACAGGATAGCTTTGTACAGCGCTGGAAGCAAGTTAAAAGGTTTGTTCTGGATTGCCTAAACTGCAATGGAGTTGATGGCAATACATTAATCTACAGTTGACTTTTATGCAAAAGACTACTAATAAAGACGGATGATATACTGATGTTTTGAGAAACGATCAACTAAATAAACATTATGTTACCACGCCAGTTTTAGTTTGAGACAATTCATGTTTTTGAGCATACGAAATATGTAACAATGGATATCATTTTAGTTGTCCTTGAATTGTCCCATAACTGAATACGTACAGTTAATTGTCATCTGTGACCTTTCTGACGGGCTTCTAATTAGGTCTTGTTTGAAAACACTAGTTTTTCTCCACTTAAAACAGGAAACTGTTAAGAGAAAAAAAGGTGTTGAAATATTAAACACGTCACATAGTGAGTAGTGAAACGTTGTCATTAGACCAATTAATCAGGAACGCACCTAAAAAGTTCTGTAAACAGAAAATTTCAGATAGTCTAAAAGAAAGAATAATTCTTACAAATTATTACATATTACCTATGAAGCGCTCGATGTGCTACTTGTTTATGATGTGATCCAAAGGGAGCCACGAGGTCATGCTGAAAAAAAAAAACTTGTTGCAATCAAAACATGCCGGCCTTACCTCTTTTAGATGACCTGTAGTGCTGATCGACCATAACTTTTTCCTCCAACTCCTCTCTGCAACGCATTAGGGTTTTCTTATAAGCCAACAAACTCACCGACGTTATCTTCTCTACTAGACTAAACTAACATCTACCATACCTGAAGATTTCTTCCTAGCTTTGGATTCTCCTCGCCGTTGTAGCCCAGCTTAGGGTTATGGCTCTCTTTTTATGAAGCACTCCAGTCCTGCTCTGATCCGAACTGAGCCACAAGGTCATGCTGAAAAGAAAAATCTGACAAAACTTGTTGCAATGGAAATATGCCGGCCTTACCTCTTTCAGATGACCTGTAGTGCTGATGGACCATAACTTTTTCCTCCAACTGCTCTCTGCAACGCATCAGGGTTTTCCTATCAGCCAAGGAACCTATGTTACACAGGTCTGTATCACAGTAATATAACTCTTTCCCTACCTTCTCAGTAATAGAAAGCCGCTAAAAATGAGCTTCCCTTGAGCTGGAGAAAGCAGAAATGTCTCAAGGTCTTAAATCGAAAAAAAGGCTGGCTCTTCTTTTATATAAATTCTGGCAAGCTCGAGATAACCTTAACTCCTACACCTGACTAGACTATACCATACCGTACTTCCTTTCCTGAGACTTTTAACATACCTGTGGTTATGTCCTAGCCTCGGATTCTCCTCGCTGTTGTAGTTCAGCTAGTTGTTATGGCTATCTTTCCCTGAACCACTCCAGTCCTATTTTACTGTTATACAACCTTTAAATTCAATTCGTAAGTATATTACAGTAGGTCGTACTTTTTCTGTTTCGACTAGCCTTTAATCCATTACTCAGAAGTTTAACATACCTGTGGTTATATCCTAGCTTTGGATTCTCCTCGCCGTTATAGCTCAGCTTGTGTTTATGGCTCTCTTTTTATGAAGCACTCCAGTCCTGCTCTGATCCGAACTGAGCCACAAGGTCATGCTGAAAAGAAAAATCTGACAAAACTTGTTGCAATCAAAATCTGCCGGCCTTACCTCTTTCAGATGACCTGTAGTGCTGATCGACCACAACTTTTTCCTACAACTGCTTTATGCAACGCATCAGGGTCTTACTATCAGCCAACGACCCATTTACACAGGTTAGTATCACATTGTAATAATTCTTTATTTACCTTCTCAGTGATGAAAAGCCGCGTAAAGTGAGCTTGTCTTGAGCTGCAGAAAGTTAAAATGTCTCAAGCCTTTAAATCGAAAAAAAATCCGCTCTTCTCTTATATTAATTCTAGCAAACTCGGGACAACCTCTACTCCTAGATTACACTAGACTAGACTAGACTAGACTATACGATACTTCCTTTCCTGAGACATTTAACATACCTGTGGTTATGTCCTAGCCTTGGATTCTCCTCGGTATTGTAGCTCAGCTTGTTGTTATGGTTATCTTTTCATGAAGAAATCCAGTCCTGTTTTACTGATATCGCAGCTTTAAATTCAGTTCTTTACTATATTATATTATGTTGTACTTTTCTAAGACGAAGGCAATCCTCTTCATCTAGCCTTTAATCCATTACTCAGAAATTTAACGTTTCTGTGGTTATGTCCTAGGTTTGGATTCTCCTCGCTGTTGTAGCACAACTTGTTGTTATGGCTATCTTCTTATGAAGCACTCCAGTCCTCCTCTACTAATACCCGTCCTTTAACTTCAATACTATAGTATACTATACTATGTAGCACTTTTTGTAAGAGGGAGACAATCCGCTTCGACTAGCTTTTAATCCATTACTCAAACATTTATCCTGCCTGTGGTTATGTCCTAGCTTCGGATTCTCCTCGCAGGTGTTGCTCAGCTTGTTTTTATGATTTTCTACTCCAGTCCTGCTCTACTGATATCCCAGTGTTGAAAATTCAACCATGAATCACTCGTGACCCTGTGATTGCTTATGTCTTTCCAAAGGTCAGCTGGTGTCTTAGTAAAACTGAGTCTTGTGAGAAAAAATACTTGCAAACTTTTAAGACAACGTGGTGCTATATTTCAATATTCTGCAAAAATATTGTTAATACATTGACCATACGATAAAATTGTATTTATTTAACAACTTAACTATTTGTGAACTTATTAATATCTCAATTTATTTATATATTTATTTATCTCCCTATTACTTTATCGTTTCTTAAGTTCTTAAAGAATTAATCAATGTTTCAGTGATTGAGATATATTTTATTTCTTTGATTTATCGTTTATTGATTATCAATTATTCTTGTTTACTTTCAATTATTAGGTATACTTTTATTAAGGTATCATTAAAAAAGACCTGTCTACGACAATGTCGTAAGTAGACGCTCTTGATTGTGTTGGTGTGTCAACTGAAGACAGAACTGGACTGAAATACACTTGTATGGGCTTCAATGTGGACTTTTCGGAATAGCACTTCACTTGACTGGACGAGCCGCAATGCACTTGGTTGTTCCTTGCTTGACTGAGCAGGACTGCGTTGTGCTAGATTCAACGGCAGTTAGTTGTTCTGGACTGAACGGGACGGGACAGGACGAGACTGGGCTGAGCTGTTACGGATTGCACTGCTCTGCACTGCACTTCACTCGACTGCTGTTGACTTATATGGACCTGGGCTATGCTGGATTGAAATGCACTTAGCTGGTAGGGAATGAATTGGAATTAGACTGAACGGGACTGGACTGGCGCAGAGTCCACTGAATGGAGTGGACCGCACGTAAGTAGAGTGGACTGGACTGGGCTGAGCCGGAAAGCAGTTCAGAAGACTGAACTGGACGGCACTGCACTTCGCTGGACTGTCTTAGGCTGAGCTTGACTTCACCAGACGGCACTACACTAAACTACCCTGGATTGAACTGGAAAGTACCATACAGGACAGTCACTGCACCTCGCTAAACTGATCTGCACCGAACCGCAATCCACGTTTCCAAATGAAACTGATAAAGACTGTACTGCACTGTACATAAATGTACTCCACTGAACTATACCTCACAGGATACCTTAGCACAGCACTGGAAGTAATTTAAAAGGATTGCTCTGGATTACCTAAACTGCAATGGAGTAGATGGCAATACATTCATGTACACTTGAGTTACATGCAAAAAGACTGCTAATAAAGACTGATAATATACTCTTGTTTTGAGAAAGGATCAGCGAAATAAAAAATATGTTATGAAGCTAGTTTCAGTTTCAATTATTTAAGACAATTCGTGTTTTGAGCATACGAAATATGTAACAATGGGTATCGTGTTAGTTTTCCTTTGTTTGTCCCATAATTGAATACTTACAGTAAATCGTCACCTGTGACCTTTCTGATGGGCTGCTGATTGGGCCTTGTTTGAAAACACTGGTTTTTCTCCACTGAAACAGAAAACTGTTAAGAAAAAAAAAGATGTTGAAATATTAAACACGTCACATTGTGAAACGTTGTCATTAAACTAATTAATCAGGAAACCACCTAAAAAGTTCTGTAAACAGAAAATTTCAGATAGTCTAGAAAAAAGGATAATTCTTACAAATGATTACATATTACCTATGAAGCGCTCGATGTGCTACTTCGTTTTGAGGTGATTTGAAGTGAGCCACAAGGTCATGCTGAAAAGAAAAAATCTGACAACTTGTTGCAATAAAAACATACCGGCCCATACCTCTTTCAGATGACCTGTAGTTCTGAACGGCCATAACTTTCTCCTACAACTGCTTTATGCAACGCATCAGGGTTTTGCTATCAGCCAACGAACCCATCTTACAAAGGTTAGTATCACATTGTTATAATTCTTTACTTACCTTCTCAGTGATGCTAAGCCGCTGAAAATGAGCTTGTCTTGAGCTGCAGAAAGTTAAAATGTCTGAAGCTCTTAAACTGAAAAAGGGCCCGCTCTTCTTTTACATGAATTCTGGCAGACTCGAGACAATTTTAACTCCTACACTAGACTAAACTAGACTAGACTAAACTTCCTTTACCGAGACGTATAACATACCTGTGGTTATGTCCTAGCTTTGGATTCTCCTTTCTGTTGTAACTCAGCCTTTTGTTATGGCTCTCTTTTCATGAAGCACTCCAGTCCTACTCTAATCCGAACTGAGCCACGAGATCATGCTGAAAATCTAACAAAACTTTTTGCAATCAAAACATGCGGGCCTTACGTCTTTCAATTGACCTGTAGTGCTGATCGACCACAACTTTTTCCCACAACTGCTTTAGGCAACGCATCAGGGTTTTCCTATCAGTGAACGAACCCATCTTACACAGGTTAGTATCAAATTGTTATGATTATTTACTTACCTTCAAAATGATGCATAGTCGCTGAAATGAGCTTATCGTGAGTTGCAGAAAGTTAAATGTCTCATGCTCTAAAATGGAAAAAAGGCTCGCTCTTTTATATGAATTCTGGAAAACTCGAGACAATCTTAACTCCTACATACACTAGACTAGACTAGACTATACTATACTATACTTCCTTCCTTTACTGAGACGTTTAACATACCTGTGGTTATGTCCTAGCTTTGGATTCTCTTCTCTGTTGTAGCTCAGCTTGTTTTTATGGCTCTCTTTTTATGAAGCACACCAGTCCTGCTCTGATCCGAACTGAGCCACGAGGTCATGCTGAAAATCTAACAAAACTTGTTGCAATCAAAACATGCGGGCCTTACCTCTTTCAATTGACCTGTAATGCTGATCGACCATAACTTTTTCCTACAACTGCTTCAGGCAACGCATCAGGGTTTTCCTATTAGCGAACGAACCCATCTTACACAGGTTAGTATCAAATTGTTATGATTATTTACTTACCTTCACAATGATGCAAAGTCGCTGAAATGAGCTTCTGGTGAGTTGCAGAAAGTTAAAATGTCTCAAGCTCTAAAATGGAAAAAAAAAAAGTCGCGCTTCTCTATTATATTAATTCTGGCAAACTCGAGACAACCTTAACTCCTACACTAGACTAGACTATACTATACTTCCTTTACTGAGACATTTAACATAACTGTGGTCACGTCCTAGCTTTGGATTCTCCTCTTTGTTGTAGCTCAGCTTGTTGTTACGGCTATTTTTTCATGAAGCACTCCAGTCCTGTTCTACTGACATCCCAGCTTTAGATTCAATATTTTACTATACTATACTATACTATGTGCACTTTTTTAAGAGTTAGACAATCCGCTTCGACTAGTCTTTAAATTATTATTCAGAAATTAAACGTACCTGTGGTTATGTCCTAGCTTTGGATTTTCCTCGCTGTTGTAGCTCAGCTTGTTGTGATGACTATCTTCCAACGAAGCAATCTAGTCCTCCTCTACTGATATCCGTGCTTTAACCTCAATACTATACTACAATATGTAGTACTTTTATTAAGAGGAAGACAATCCGCTTCGAGTAGCCTTTAATCCATTACTCAGAAATTTAACGTACCTCTGCTTATGTCCTAGCCCCTGATTCTCCTCGCAGCTGTTGCTCAGCTTGTTGTTATGATTATCCATTCCAGTCCTGCTCTACTGATATCCCAGTGTTGCAAATTCAGCCATGAATCACTAGCGACCCTGTGATTGCCTTTGTCTTTCTAAAGGTCAGCTGATGTCTTGGTAAAACTTAGTCTTGTGAGAAAAGATACTTGCAAACCTCCAAGATAACGTGGTACTGTATTTTAATATTCTGCGAAAAGATTGTTAATACATTGACTATACGATAAAATTTTATTTATTTAACAACGTAAATATTTCTCAACCTATTCATATATCAATTTATTTACATATTTATTGATCTCCCTATTAATTCATCATTTCTTTAGTTCTTCAAGAATTAATCATATTATCAGTTATTGAGATATATTTATTTCTTTATTTTATCTTTTATTGATTATCAGTTATTTTTGTTTGTTTTTAAGTTATTAGGTACACTTTTAATAAAAGTAAAGCCCAAGTGGCCTAAGGTATCATTAAAGAAGACCTTTCTACGACAATGTAAGTAGACGCTCTTCCTTGTGTTGGTGTGACAACTGAAGACAACACTGGACTGAAATACACCTAAATGGGCTTAAATGTGGGCTTTTCGGAATAGCACTTCACTTGACTGGACGGGCCGCAATGCACTTGGTTGTTCCTAGCTTGACTGAGTAGGACTGCGTTGTGTTAGACTCGGCGGCAATTAGTTGTTCTGGACTGGACGGATGGGACTGGGCTGAGTTGTTACGGATTGCACTGCTCTGCACTTTACTTGACTGGACTAGACTCGACTGCTATTGACTTGTATGGACCTGGGCTATTCTGGATTGAAATGTACTTAGCTGGAAGGTAGAGAATGGAATTGGATGGGAACGAACAGTATTGGACTAGACGGGCGCAGAATCCACTGAATGAACTGGACCACACGTCAGTGGAGTGGACTGGACTGGACTGAGCCGGACAGCACTTCAAAAGACTGAACTGGACGGCACTGCACTTCACTGGAGTGGACTGTCTTAGGCTGAGCTTGACTTCACCAGACTGCACTACACTGCACTACCCTGGATTGGACTGGAAGGTACCATACAAAACAGTCATTATACCTCGCTAGACTGATCTGCACCGAACTGCATTCCACGTTTCCAAATGAAAATGGTAAAGACTGTACTGCACTGTTCATGAATGTACTCCACTTAACTAGACTACACAGGATAGCTTAGCACAGCATTGGATGTAATTTAAAAGGATTGTTCTGGATTACCTAAACTGCAATGGAGTAGATGGCAATACATTAATGTACACTTGACTTGCATGCAAAAAGACTGCTAATAAAGACTGATAATATACTGATGTTTTGAGAAAAAAATCAACGAAATAAATATTTTATTGTGAAGCTAGCTTCAGCTTCAATTATTTAAGACAATTCGTGTTTTGAGCATACGAAATATGTAGCAATGGGTATCGAGTTAGTTTTCCTTAGTTTGTCCCATAATTGAATACTTACGGTTAATCGTCATCTGTGACCTTTCTGATGGGCTGCTGATTAGGCTTTGTTTGAAAACACGAATTTTTCTGCACTGAAAACGGAAAACTATTAAGAGAAAAAAAAGATGTTGAAGTATTAAACACGTAACATTGTGAGCAGTGAAACGTTGTCATTAAACCAATTAATCAGGAAACCACCTAAATAGTTCTGTAAACAGAAAATTTCAAATAGTCTAGAAAAAAGGATAATTCTTACAAATGATTACATATTAACTATGAAGCCCTCGATGTGCTTCTTGTTTATGACGTGATCCGAAGTGAGCCACGAGGTCATGCTGAAAAGAAAAAATCGAACAACTTGTTGCAATCAAAACATGCCGGCCCATACCTCTTTCAGATGACCTGTAGTTCTGAACGGCCATAACTTTCTCCTACAACTGCTTTATGCAACGCATCAGGGTTTTGCTATCAGCCAACGAACCCATCTTACAAAGGTTAGTATCACATTGTTATAATTCTTTACTTACCTTCTCAGTGATGCTAAGCCGCTGAAAATGAGCTTGTCTTGAGCTGCAGAAAGTTAAAATGTCTGAAGCTCTTAAACTGAAAAAGGGCCCGCTCAAGTAGTGCCTGATCTGTACCATTCCTGACCTGTAGTGCTGATCGACCACGACTTTCTCCACCAACTGCTCTATGCAACGGACCAGGGTTTTCCTATCAGCCAACAAACCCATCTTACACAGGTTAGTATCACATTGTTATAATTCTTAAATTACCTTCTCTAGCTGCAGAATGTAAAATGTCTCAAGGTCTTAAATCGTAAAAAAGGCCCGCTGTTCTTTTATATTAATTCTGGCAAACTCGAGACAACCTTAACTCCTACACTCGACTAGACTAGACTTCCTTTACTGAGACGTTTAACATACCTGCCATTTTTTCGTGAAACATTCCAGTCCTTCTCTACCGATATTCCAGCTTTAAATTCAGTACAATACTATACTGTACTATGTAGCACTTTTGTAAAAGGAAGATAATCCGCTTCGAATAGCCAATAATCTATTACTCAGAAAATGTCCTAGCGTGGGATTCTACTCGCTGTTGTAGCTCAGCTTGTTGTTATGGCTCTCTTTTTATGAAGCACTCAAGTCCTGCTCTGATCCGAGCTGAGCCACGAGATCATGCTGAAAAGAAAAACTCTAACAAAACTTATTCTAATCGAAACATGCCGGCCTTACCTCTTCCAGATGACCTGTAGTGCTGATGGACCATAACTTTTTCCTCCAACTGCTCTCTGCAACGCATCAGGGTTTTCCTATCAGTGAACGAACTCATCTTGCACAGGTTAGTATCACATTGTTATGATTATTTACTTACCTTCTTAGTGATGCTAAGCCGCTGAAATGAGCTTATCTTGAGCTGCAGAAAGTTAAAGTGTCTGAAGCTCTTAAATCGAAAAAAGGCGCGCTCTTTTTTTTATATTAATGCTGCCAAACTCGAGACAACCTTAACTCCTACACTAGACTAGGCTAGACTATACTATACTTCCTTTACTGAGACATTTAACATACCTGTGGTTACGTCCTAGCCTGACCATAACGTTTTCCTCCAACTACTCTATGCAACGCATCAGGGTTTTCCTATCAGTGAACGAACCCATCTTACACAGGTTAGTATCGCATTGTTATAGTTCTTTACTTACCTTTTCAGTGATGCAAAGACGTTGAAAATGGGCTTATCTTTAGCTGCAGCTAGTTAATTGCTTAGGGTTTAGATTTAAAGATTTAAAAAATTTTCTTGCGATCAAAACATGCCGGCCTTACCTCTTTCAGATGACCGGTACTGCTGATCGACCACGACTTTTTCCTTCAACTGCTCTATGCAACGCATCAGGGTTTTCCTATCAGCCAACGAACCCATCTTACAAAGATTAGTATCGCAGTATTATAATTCTTTACCTACCTTCTCAGTGATGGAAAGCCGTTGAAAATGAGCTCATCTTGAGCTGCAGAAAGTTAAATTGTCTGAAGCTCTTAAATCGAGAAAAAGGCGCCCTCTTCTTTTATATTACATCTGGCAAACTCAAGACAACCTTAACTCTTACACTAGATTAGACTAGACTAGACCAGATTTCCTTTACTGAGACATTTAACATACCTATGGTTATTGTCCTAGCCTTGGATTCTCCTCGCTGTCGTAGCTCAGCTTTTTGTTATGGCTATCTTTTCATGAAGCGCTCCAATCCTGTTTTACTGATATCCTAGATTTACATTCAATTGTTTACTATACTATACTATGTAGTACTTTTCTGCATCGACTAGCCTTTAATCCATTACTCAGAAATTAAATGCACCTGTGGCTATGTCCTAGGTTTGGATTCTTCTCGCGGTTGTGGCTATCTTTTAATGAAACACTCCAGTCCTGCTCTGATCCGAACTGAGCCACGCAGTCATGCTGAAAAGAAAAAATCTAACAAAACTTATTGCAATCAGAACCTGCTGGCCCTACCTCTGTCAGATGACCTGTAGTACTAATCGACCAAGATTTTTTTCTCCAACTGCTCTTTGCAACGCATCAGGGTTTTCCTATCAGCCAACGAACCCATCTTACACAGGTTAGTATCACAAAGTTGTAATTCTCGTTGCAATCAAAAGATGCCGGCCTTACCTCTTTCAGATGACTTGTAGTGCTGAACGACCATAACTTTTTCCCACAACTACTTTATGCAACGCATCAGAGTTTTGCTATCAGCCAACGAACCAATCTTACACAGGTTAGTATTACATTGTTATAATTCTTTACATGCCTTCTCGGTGATGCTAAGCCGCTGAAAATGAGCTTTTCTTGAGCCACAGAAAGTTAAAATGTCTAAAGCTCTTAAACCGAAAAAAGGGCCCGCTGTTCTTTTATATTAATTCAGGGAAACTCGAGACAACTTTGCCTCCTGCACTAGACTAGACTATACTTTACTTCCTTTACTGAGACATTTAACATACCTGTGGTTATGTCCTAGTCTATGATTATCCTTCCTGTTGTATCTCAGTTTGTTGTTATGGCTATATTTTCATTAAGCACTGCAGTCCTGTTTTACTAATCTCCCAGCCTTGGATTCAATACCTTACTATAGTATACTATGTAGTACTTTTCTAAAAGGAAGACAATCCACTTTGACTAGCCTTTAATCCACTACTAAGTAATGTAACGTACCTGTGCTTATGTCCTAGCTTCGGATTCTTCTTGCAGCTGTTGCTCAGCTTGTTGTTATGATTATCCATTCCAGTCCTGCTCTACTGATATCTCGGTGTTGCAAATTCAGCCATAAATCACTAACGACCTTGTGATATCTTGTGTCTTTCAAAAAGGTCAGCTGGTGTCTTGGTAAAACTTAGTCTTGTGAGAAAAAATACTTGCAAACCGTTAAGACAGCGTGGTGCTATATTTTAATATTCTGCAAAAACATTTTAAATACATTGACCATACGATAAAATTGTATTCAGTTAATAACGTAAGTATTTCTTAACTTATTTATATATCAATTTATTTACATATTTATTCATCTCCCAACTAATTCATCATTTATTTAGTTCTTCAAGGATTAATCAATGTTTTCAGTGATTGAGATATATATTTTATTTCTTTATTTTATGTTTTATTGATTATCAGTTATTCTTGTTTATTTTTAAGTTATCACGTATACTTTTATTAAGGTATCATTAAAAAAAGACCTGTCTACGACAATGACGTAAGTAGACGCTCTTGATTGTGTTAGTTTCACAATTGAAGAAAAACAGGACTGAAATACACTTCTATGGGCTTAAATGTGGGCTTTTCCGAATAGCACTTTACTTGACTGGACGGGCCGCAATGCACTTGGCTGTTCCTAACTTGACTGAGCAGGACTGCGTTGTGCTAGACTCAACGGCTGTTAGTTGTTCTCCACTGGACGAAACGGAGATGGGGTGAGGTGTTACGGATTGCAGTGCTCTGCACTGCAGTTGACTAGACTCCACTGCTGTTGACCTATATGGACCTGGGCTATCCTAGATTGAAATGTACTTAGGTGGAAGAGAATGAATGGAATTGGACGGGAACCAATAAATTTGAACGGGACGGGACTGGACTGGACTGAACGGGACCAGACTCCTCTTAATGGACTGGACTGGATTAAACTGGACTGGAGTACACGTCAGCGGAGTGGACTGGACTGGACTGGACTGGACTGAGCCGGACAGCATTTCAGAAGACTGAACTGGACGGCACTGCACCTAACTGGACTGGACTGTCTTTGCCTGAGCTTGACTTCACCAGACTGCACTACACTGCACTACCCTGGATTGAACTGGAAAGTACCATACAGGACAGCCAGTTCACTGCACCTCGCTAGACTGATCTGCACCGAACTGCATTCCACGTTTCCAAATGAAACTGACATAGACTGTACTGTGCTGCACGTGAATGTACT
This sequence comes from Pocillopora verrucosa, assembly GCF_036669915.1. NCBI lineage: Eukaryota > Metazoa > Cnidaria > Anthozoa > Scleractinia > Pocilloporidae > Pocillopora > Pocillopora verrucosa. Next base: position 217,754 of record NC_089324.1, read on the forward strand.
TCATTGGACTAGAGAAAACAGGATAGCTTTGCACAGCGCTGGAAGTAAGTTAAAAGAATTGTCCTGGATTGCATAAACTGCAATGGAGTTGATGGCAATACATTAATCTGCACTTGACTTTTATGCAAAAGACTACGAATAAAGACGGATGATATACCGTTGTTTTGAGAAAAGATCAACTAAATAAAAATTATATTATGAAGCTAGTTTCAGTTTCAATCATTCAAGACAATTCGTGTTTTTGAGCATACGAAATATGTAACAGTGGATATCGTGTTAGTCGTCTTTGAATTGTCCCATAACTGAATACTTACAGTTAATCGTCATCTGTGACCTTTCTGAGGGGCTGCTGATTAGGCCTTGTTTTAAAACACTATTTTCTCCATTAAAAACGGAAAACTGTTCAGAGAAAAAAAGGTGTTGAAATATTAAACACGTCACATAGTGAGTAGTGAAACGTTGTCATTAAACCAGTTAATCAAGAAAGCACCTAAAAAGTTCTGTAAACAGAAAATTTCAGATAGTCTAAAAGAAAGAATAATTCTTACAAATGATTACATATTACCTATGCAGCGCTCGATGTGCTACTTGTTTATGATGTGATCCAAAGGGAGCCACGAGGTCATGCTGAAAAAAAAGAAATCTAACAACTTGTTGCAATCAAAACATGCCAGCCTTACCTCTTTCAGATAACCTGTAGTGCTGATCGACCATAACTTTTTCCTCTAACTCCTCTATGCAATGCATCAGAGTTTTCTTACAAGCCAACGAACCCACCGACGTTCCCTCCTCTACTAGACTAAACAAACATCTAACATACCTGTAGTTATGTCCTAGCTTTGGATTCTCCACGCTGTTGTAGCTCAGCTTGTTGTTTTGGGCATTTTTTCGTGAGGCAGTCCAGTCCTGCTCTACCGATATTCCAGTTTTAAATTCAATACTATATTGTACTATGTAGCACTTTTCTAAGAGGAAGACAATCCGCTTCGACTAACCTTTAATCCACTGCTCAGAAATTTAACATACCTGTGGTTATGTCCTAGCTTTGGATTCTCCTCACTGTTATAGCTCAGCTTGTTGTTGTGGCTCTCTTTTTATGAAGCACTCCGGTCCTGCTCTGATCCGAACCGAGCCACGACGTCATGCTCAAAAGAAAAAACTTGCTGCAATGGAAACATGCCGGCCTTACCTCTTTCAGATGACCTGCAGTGCTGATAGACCATAAATTTTCCTCCAGCTGCTCTATGCAACGCATCAGGGTTTTCCTATCAGCCAATGATCCCACGTTACACAGGTTAGTATCACAGTATTATAAATCTTTACCTACCTTCTCAGTGATGGACAGCCGCTAAAAATGAGCTTATATTGAGCTGGAGAAAGTTAAAATGCCTCAAGGTGTTAAATCGAAAAAAAGGCGCGCTCTTCTTTTATATAAATTCTGGCAAACTGGAGACAACCTTAACTCCTACACCTGACTAGACTAGACTAGACTGTGCTTCCTTTCCTGAGACACAACATACCTGTGGTTATTTCCTAGCCATGGATTCTCCTTGCTGTTGTACCTCAGCTTATTGTTATGGCTATCTTTTCCTGAAGCACTCCAGTCCTGTTTTACTGATAGTCTAGCTTTAAATTCAATTCGTTACCGTAATACACTATGTAGTCCTTTTTTTGTTTCGACTAGCCCGTAATCCATTACTCAGAAATTTAACGTACCTGTGGTTATGTCCTTGCTTTGGATTCTCCACGCTGTTTTACCTTAGCTTGTGATTGTCGCTATCTTTTTATGAAACACTCCAGTCCTGCTCCGATCCAAAGTGAGCCACGAGGTGATGCTTAAAAGAAAAAAATCTGACAAAACTTGTTGCAATCAAAACCTGCCGGCCTTACCTCTTTCAGATGACCTGTAGGTCGACCATAACTTTTTGTTAAAACTGTTTTATGCAACGCATCAGGGTTTTCCTATCAGTCAACGAACTTATGTTACACAGGTTAGTATCACATTGTTGTAATTCTTTACTTACCTTCTCAGTGATGGAAAGTCGTGTAAAATGAGCTTATCTTGAGCTGCAGAAAGTTAAAACGTCTGAAGCTCTTAAATCGAAAAAAAAAACCCGCTCTTCTCCTATATATTAATTCTGGCAAACTTGAGACAACCGTAACTCCTAGATTACACTATACTAGACTAGACTTTACTATGCTTCCTTTCCTGACATATTTAACATACCTGTAGTTATGTCCTAGCCTTGGATTCTCCTCGGTATTGTAGCTCAGCTTGTTGTTATGGCTATCTTTTCAGGAAGAAATCCAGTCCTGTTTTACTGATATCGCGGCTTAAAATTTAATTCTTTACCATACTATACTATATTGTACTTTTCTAAGAGGAAGGCAATCCTCTTCATCTAGCCTTTAATCCATTACTCAGAAATTTAACTTTGCTGTAGTTATGTCCTAGGTTTAGATTCTCCTCGCTGTTGTAGCACAACTTGTTGTTACAGCTATCTTCTCATGAAGCACTCCAGTCCTCCTCTACTAATATCCGTCCTTTAACTTGAATACTATAGTATACTATACTATGTAGCACTTTTTGTAAGAGGAAGACAATCCGCTTCGACTAGCTTTTAATCCATTACTCAAACATTTAACATACCTGTGGTTATGTCCTCGCTTCGGATTCTCCTTGCAGGTGTTGCTCAGCTTGTTGTTATGATTATCTACTCCAGTCCTGCTCTACTGATATCCCAGTGTTTCAAATTAAACCATGAATCACTAGCGGCACTGTCATTGCATGTGTCTTTCCAAAGGTCAGCTGGTGTCTTGGGAAAACCGAGTCTTTTGAGGAAAAATATTCTTGCAAACTTTTAAGACAACGTGGTGCTATATTTTAATATTCTGCAAAAATATTGTCTACACATAGACCATACGATAAAATTGTATTTATTTAACAACGTAACTACTTCTGAACTTATTAATATATCAATTTATTTACATATTTATTTATCTCCCTATTAATTCATCATTTCTTTAGTTCTTCAATAATTAATCAATGTTGTCAGTTATTGAGATATACATTTTATTTCTTTATTTTATCTTTGATTGATCATCAATTATTCTTGTTTAATTTTCAGTTATTAGGTATACTTTTATTAAGGTATCATTAAAAACGACCTGTCTACGACAATGCCGTAAGTAGACGCTCTTGATTGTGTTAGTGTCACAACTGAAGACAACACAGGACTGACACACTTGTAAGGGCTTCAATGTGGACTTTTCCGAATAGTACTTCACTTGACTGGACGGGCCGCAATGCACTTGGTTGTTCCTAACTTGACTGAGCAGGGCTGCGTTGTGCTGGACTCAACGGTAGTTAGTTGTATCGGACGGGACGGGACGGGGCAGAGCTGCTACGGATTGCACTGCTCTGCACTGCACTTGACTGGACTAGACTCGACTGCTGTTGACTTATATGGGACCTGGGCTATGCTGGATTTAAATGTTCTTAGCTGGTAGGGAATGAATTGGAATTGGACTGGACGGGCACAGATTTCATTGAATGGACTGGACCGCACGTCAGTGGAGTGGACTAGACTGGACTGAGCCGGACCACTTCAGAAGACTGAACTGGACGGCACTGCACTTCACTGGACTGGACTGTCGTAGTCTGAGCTTGACCTTCACCAGACTGCACTACACTGCACTACCCTGGATTGAACTGGAAAGTACCATACAGGACACTCACTGTACCTCGCTAGACTGATCTGCACCGAACTGCATTCCACGTTTTTAAATGAAACTAATTAAGACTGTACTGCACTCTATTTAAATGTACTCCACTGGACTAGACCACACAGGATAGCTTAGCACAGCACTGGAAGTAAGTTAAAAGGACTGGATTGCCTAAACTGCAATGGAGTAGATGGCAATACATTAATCTACACTTGACTTGCATGCAAAAAGACTGCTAATAAAGACAGATAATATACTGATGTTTTGAGAAAACATCAACGAAATAAAAATTATATTATGGAGCTAGTTTCAGTTTCAATTATTCAAGACAATTTGTGTTTTGAGTATACGAAATATGTAACAATGGGTATCGTGTTAGTTTTCCTTAATTTGTCCCATAATTGAATACTTACAGTTAATCGTCATTTGTCATTAGGCCTCAATCGTCATGGGCTGCTGATTAGGCCTTGTTTGAAAACACTAGTTTTTCTCCACTTAAAACAGAAAACTGTTCAGAGAAAAAAAGATGTTGAAATATTAAACAAGTTACATTGTAAAACGTTGTCATTAAAACAATTAATCAAGAAACCACCCAAAAAGTTCTGTAAACAGAAAATTTCAGATTGTATAGAAGAAAGAATAACTCTTACAAATGATTACATATTACCTATATAAGCGCTCGATGTGCTATTTGGTTTTGACGTGGTTTGAAGTGAGCCTGTTGCAATCAAAACATGCCGGCCTTACCTCTTTCAGATGACCTGTATTGCTGAACGACCAGAACTTTCTCCTACAACTACTTTATGCAACGCATCAGGGTTTTGCTGTCAGCCAACGAACCCATCTTACACAGGTTAGTATCACATTGCTATAATTCTTTACTTACCTTCTCAGTGATGCTAAGCCGCTGAAAATGAGGATTTCTTGAGCCACAGAAAGTTAAAATGTCTAAAGCTATTAAACCGAAAAAAGGGCCCGCTGTTCTTTTATATTAATTCTGGCAAACTTTAGACAACCTTAACGCCTACACAAGACTAGACTAGACTAGACTTCCTTTACTGAGATATTTAACATACCTGTGGTTAGGTCCTTGCTTTGGAATTTCCTCACTGTTGTAGCTCAGGTTGGAGTATCACGCATCAGGGTTTTGCTATCAGTGAAAGAACTCATCTTACTCAGGTTAGTATCAAATTGTTATGATTATTTACTTACCTTCTCAGTGATGCAAAGGTTATGTCCTAGCTTTGAATCCTCCTCTCTGTTGTGGCTCAGCTTCTTGTTATGGCTCTCTTTTTATGAAGCACTCCAGTGCTGCACTGATCCAAACTGAGTTACGAGGTCATGCTGAAAAAAAAAAAAAAGAAAAAAAAGAAAAAAAGAAATCTAACAAAACTTGTTGCAATGGAAACATGCCGGCCTTACCTCTTTCAGATGATCTGTAGTGCTGATTGACCATCACTTTCCTACAACTGCTTTAACAACCTTAACTCTTAGACTAGACTAGAATAGACTATATTATACTTCATTTACTGAGACATTTAGCATACCTGTGGTTATGTCCAAGCTTTGAATGCTCCTATTTGTTGTCGCTCGGCTTCTTGTTATGGTTCTCTTTATATGAAGCACTCCAGTCCTTCTCTGATCCGAACTGAGCCACGAGGTCATGCTGAAGAAAAAAAAAATCTAACAAAACTTGTTGCAATGGAAACATGCCGGCCTTACCTCTTTCAGATGATCCGTAGTGCTGATTGACCATCACTTTTTTCTATAACTGCTTTAGGCGACGCATCAGGGTTTTCCTTTCAGAGAACGAACTCATATTGCACAGGTTAGTATCAAATTGTTATGATTATTTACTTACCTTCTAAGTGATGCAAAGTCGCTGAAATGAGCTTATCGTGAGTCGCAGAAAGTTAAAATGTCTCAAGCTCTAAAATGGAAAAAAAGACACGCTCTTCTTCTATATTAATTCTGGCAAACTCGAGACAACTTTAACTCTTAGACTTGACTAGACTAGAGTATACTTCCTTTACTGAGACATTTTACATACCTGTGGTTATGTCCAAGCTTTGGATTGTCCTCTCTGTTGTAGCTCAGCTTTTTGTTATGGCTCTCTTTTTATGAAGCACTACAGTCCTGCTCTGATCCGAAGTGAGCCATGAGGTCATGATGAAAAAAAAAAAAGATTTAACAAAACTTGTTGCAATGGAAACATGCCGGCCTTACCTCTTTCAGATGACATGTAGTGCTGATCGACCAAAAATTTTCTTAGAACTGCTTTAGGCAACGCATCGGGGTTTCCTATCAGTGAACGAACCCATCTTGCATAGGTTAGTACCAAATTGTTTAATTATTTACATACCTTCTCAGTGATGCAAAGCCGCTGAAATGAGCTTATCGTGAGTTGCAGAAAGTTAAAATGTCTCAAGCTCTAAAATAGGAAAAAAGGCGCGCTCTTTTATCTTAATTCTGGCAAACTCGAGAGAACCTTAACTCCTTCACTAGACTAAACTAGACTATAGTATACTTCCTTTGTTGAGACATTTAACATACCTGTGGTCACGTCCTAGCTTTGGATTCTCCTCTCTGTTGTAGCTCAGCTTGTTGTTATGGCTCTCTTTTAAAACCCTCCAGTCCTGCTCTGATCCGAACTGAGCCATGATGTCATGCTGAAGAAAAAAAAAAACCTGACAGAACTTGTTGCAATCAAAACATGCCAGCCTTACCTCTCTCAGATGACCTGTAGTGATGATCGACCATAACTTTTTCCTACAACTGCTTTAGGCAACGCATCAGGGTTTTCCTATTAGCGAGCGAACCCATCTTACTCAGGTTAGTATCAAATTGCTATGATTATTTACTTACCTTCTCAGTGATGCAAAGTCGCTGAAATGAGCTTATCGTGAGTTGCAGAAAGTTAAAATGTCTCAAGCTCTAAAATGGAAAAAAGGCACGCTCCTCTTTTATATTAATTCTGGCAAACTCGAGACAACCTTAACTCTTAGACTAGACTAGACTATAGTATACTTCCTTTACTGAGACATTTAACATACCTGTGGTTATGTCCTAGCTTTGAATTGTCCTCGTTGTTGTAGCTCAGCTTTTTGTTATGGCTGTCTTTTCATAAAATACTCTAGTCCTGTTCTACTGGCATCCCAGGTTTAAATTCAATATTTTACTATACTACACTATGTAGCACTTTTATAAGAGAAAGAAATCCGCTTCAACCAGCCTTTAAATTATTATTCTGAAATTAAACGTACCTGTGGCTATGTCCTAACTTTGGATTCTCCTCGCTGTTGTAGCTCAGCTTGTTGTAATGACTATCTTCTAATGAAGCAATCTAGTTCTCCTCTACTGATATCCGTGCTTTAACTCTAATACTATACTACAATATGTAGTTCTTTTGGTAAGAGGAAGACAATCCGCTTTGAGTAGCTTTTAATCCATTACTCAGAAATTTAACCTACCTCTGCTTATGTCCTAGCCTTGGATTCTCTTCGCAGTTGGTTCTCAGTTTGTTGTTATGATTATCCATTTCAGTTCTGCTTTACTGATATCCCAGTGTGGCAAATTGAGCCATGAATCACTAGCGACCCTGTGATTGCTTGTGTGTTTCTAAAACTCAGCTGGCGTCTTGGTAAAACTTATGCCCCATTCACACCAAAGCTTAAACATGTTTAAAAGTTGTTTTGTTAAACACAGTTTAATTTTTGTTTTCTTCATAGAAACTATTTAGCCGAATATTTTTGACTTGAATGTAGCACATTGGAAATGTAAGTTAGCAAGTACTTGAATCCAATGGAAAATCAAGTTTTTCAGTTCTCTGTTTATAATTTTCATTCAATGAAAACCAGTTTAACAAAACATGTTTTGCTGGTGTGAATGGGGTATTAGTCTCGTGAGAAAAAATATTTGCAAACCTCCAAGACCACGTGGTATTGTATTTAAATATTCTGCAAAAATATTGTTAATACATAGACCATGCGATAAAATTGTATTTATTTAACAACGTAACTATTTCTCAACCTATTTATATATCAATTTATTTACATATTTATTGATCGCCCTATCAATTGATCATTTCTTTAGTTCTTCCATAATTAATCAATGTTATCAGTTATTGAGATATATTTATTTCTTTATTTTATCGTTTATTGATTATCAATTATTTTTGTTTGTTTTTAGGTTATTAGGTACACTTTTATTAAAAGTAAAGCCCAAGTGACAGGCCTAAGTAGCCCAAGGTATCATTGAAAAGGACCTTTCTACGAAAAAGTAAGTAGACGCTCTTCCTTGTGTTGGTTTGACAACTGAAGACAACACTGGACTGAAATACACATGTATGGGCTTAAATGTGGGCTTTTCGGAATAGCACTTCACTTGACTGGACGGGCCGCAATGCACGTGGTTGTTCCTAACTCGACTGAGCAGGACTATGGTGTCCTGGACTCGGTGGTAATTAGTTGTTCACAACTGGATGGGACGGGACTGGGCTGAGCTCTTGCGGATTACACTGCTCTGCACTGCACTTGACTGGACTAGACTCGACTCGACTGCTGTTGACTTGTATGGACCTGGGCTACGCTGGATTAAAATGCACTTAGCTGGAAGGGGATGAATTGGAATTGGACTGGACCGCGCGTCAGTGGAGTGGGACTGAGCCGGACAGCACTTCAGAAGACTAAACTAGACGGCATGCACTTCACTGGACTGGACTGTCTTACTCTGAGCTTGACTTCACCAGACTGCACTACATTGCACAACCCTGGATTGAATTGGAAAGTACAATACAGGACAGTCACTGCACCTCGCTATACTGATCTGCACCGAACTGCATTCTACGTTTCCAAATGAAACTGATAAAGACTGTACTGCACTGTTCATGAATGTACTCCACTGGACTATACCACACAGGATAGCTTAGCACAGCACTAAATGTAAGTTAAAAGCATTGTTCCGGATTACCTAAACTGCAATGGAGTAGATGGCAATATATTAATCTACACTTGACTTGCATGCAAAAAGACTGCTAATAAAGACTGATAAGATACCGATGTTTTGAGAAAACATTAACGAAATAAATATTATAGTATGAAGCTAGTTTCAGTTTTAATTATTTAAGACAATTCGTGTTTTGAGCATACGAAATATGTAACAATGGGTATCGTGTTAGTTTTCCTTAATTTGTCCCATAATTGAATACTTACAGTTAATCGTCGTCTGTGACCTTTCTGATGGGCTGCTGATTAGGTCTTGTTTGAAAACACTAGTTTTTCTCCACTGAAAACAGAAAACTGTTTAGAGAAAAAAGGTAGTTAAATATCAAACACGTCACATTGTGAAACGTTGTCGTTAAAACAATTAATCAGGAAACCACCTAAAGAGTTCTGTAAACAGAGAATTTCAGATAGTCTAGAAGAAAGAATAACTCTTACCAATGATTACATATTACCTATGAAGCGCTCGATTTGCTATTTGGTTCTGACGTGATTTAAAGTGAGCCACGAGGTCATGCTGAAAAGAAAAAATCGAACAACTTGTTGCAATCAGAACATGCCGGCCTTACCTCTTTCAGATGACCTGTAGTGCTGATCGGCCATAACTTTTTCCTCTAACTGCTCTATGCAACGCATCACGGTTTTCCTATCAGCGAAGGAACCCATGTTACACAGGTTAGCGTCACAGTATTATAATTCTTTACTTACCTTCTCAGTGATGGGAAGCCACTAAAAATGAGCTTATCTTGAACTGGAGAAAGTTAAAATATCTCAAGGTCTTAAATCGAAAAAAAGGCCCGCTCTTCTTTTATATAAATTCTGGCAAACTCGAGACAACCTTAACTCCTACACTACCTACATTAGACTACACTGGACTTCCTTTCCTGAGACATTTAACATACCTGTGGTTATGTCCTAGCTTTGGATTCTCCTCTCTGTTGTAGCTCAGCTTGTTGTTATGGGTATCTTTTCCTGAAGCACTCCAGTCCTGTTTTGCTGATATCCCAGCTTTAATTTCAATTTGTTACTATATTACACTATGTAGTACTTTTTCCGTTTCGACTAGCCCATAATCCATTACTCAGAAATTTAACGTACCTGTGATTATGTCCAAGCTTTGGATTCTTTACGCTGTTTTATCTTAGCTTGTGGTTGTCGCTATCTTTTTATGAAGCACTCCAGTCCTGCTCTGATTCAAAGTGAGCCACGAGGTGATGCTTAAAAGAAAAAAATCTGACAAAACTTGTTGCAATCAAAACCTGCCGGCCTTACCTCTTTCAGATGACCTGTAGGTCGACCATAACTTTTTCTTACAACTGTTTTATGCAACGCATCAGGGTTTTCCTATCTGCCAACGAACCCATGTTACACAGGTTAGTATCACATTGTTTTAATTCTTTACTTACCTTCTCAGTGATGGAAAGCCGCGTAAAATGAGCTTATCTTGAGCTGCAGAAAGTTAAAATGTCTGAAGCTCATAAATCGAAAAAAAAACCCGCTCTTCTCCTATATTAATTCTGGCAAACTCTAGACAACCGTAACTCCTAGATTACACTATACTAGACTTGACTTTACTATGCTTCCTTTCCTGACACATTTAACATACCTGTGGTTATTTCCTAGCCTTGGATTCTCCTCGGTAATGTAGCTTGTTGTTATGGCTATCTTTTCATGAAGAACTCCAGTCCTTTTTTACTGATATCGCAGCTTAAATTCAATTCTATACTATACTATGTTGTACTTTTCTAAGAGGAAGGCAATCCGCTTCAACTAGCCTTTAATCAATTACTCAGAAATTTAATGTTGTTGTGGTTATGTCCTTGGTTTGGATTCTCCTCGCTGTTGTAGCTCAACTTGTTGTTATGGCTATCTTCTTATGAAGCACTCCAGTCCTCCTCTACTAATATCCGTCCTTTAACTTCAATACTATAGTATACTATACTATGTAGCACTTTTTGTAAGAGGAAGACAATCCGCTTCACTAGCTTTTAATCCATTACTCAAACATTTAACGCACCTGTGGTTATGCTCAGCTGATATCTCAGTGTTTCAAATTCAATCATGAACCACTGGTGACCCTGTGATTGCACGTGTCTTTCCAAAGGTCAGGTAGTGTCTTCGGAAAACTGAGTCTTGTGAGAAAATATTCTTGCAAACTTTTAAGACAACGTGGTGGTAGATTTTAGCATTCTGCAAAAATATTGTTAATACATTGACCATACGTTAAAATTGTATTTATTTAACAACGTAACTATTTCTCAACTTATTAATATATCAATTTATTTACATATTTATTCATCTCCCTATTAATTCATCATTTCGTTAGTTCTTCATCAATTATTTTATGTTTTCAGTGAATGAGATGGATATTTTTTCTTTATTTTATCTTTTATTGATTATCAATTATTCTTGTTTACTTTCAGTTATTAGGTATACTTTTATTAAGGTATCATTAAAAAAGACCTGTCTATGACAATGCCGTAAGTAGACGCTCTTGATCGTGTTGGTGTGACAACTGAAGACAAGACTGGACTGAAATACGCTTGTATGGGATTCAATGTGGACTTTTCCGAATAGCACTTCAGTTGCCTGGACGGGCTGCAATGCACTTGGGTGTTCCTAACTAGACTGAGCAGGACTGCATTGTGCTGGACTCAACGGCAGTTAGTTGTTCTGGACTTGACGGGACGGGACTGGGCTGAGCTGTTACGGATTGCACTGCTCTGCACTGCAATTGACTGGACTAGACTCGACTCGACTGCTGTTGACTTGTATGGACCTGGCCTACGCTGGATTGAAATGTACTTAGCTGGAAGGGAATGAATTGGAATTGGACTGGACGGGCGCAGATTTCACTGAATGGACTGGACCGCACATCAGTGGACTGGACTGGACTGGACTGGACTGGACTGGACGGCACTGCACTTCACGGGACTGGACTGTCTTAGTCTGAGCTTGACTTCACCAGACTGCACTACCCTGGATTGCGCTGGAAAGTACCATACATGACAGTCACTGCACCTCGCTAGACTGATCTGCACCGAACTGCATTTCACGTGAAATGAAACTGAAAGATTGTTGTCCTTAATTTGTCCCATAATTGAATACTTACAGTTAATTGCCATCTGTTGATTGGGCCTTGTTTGAAAATACTTGTCTTTCTCCACTGAAAACAGAAAACTGTTAAGAGAAAAAAGGTGTTGAAATATTAAACACGTCACATTGTGAAACGTTGTCATTAAACCAATCAATCAGGAAACCACCTAAAGAGTTCTGTAAACAGGAAATTTCAGACAGTCTAGAGGAAAGAATAACTCTTACCAATGATTACATATTACCTATTAAGTGCTAGATGTGCTATTTGGTTTTGACGTGATTTGAAGTGAGCTACGAGGTCATGCTGAAAAGAAAAAATCTTACAACCTGTTGCAATGAAAACATGCCGGCCTTACCTCTTTTAGATGACCTGTAGTGCTGAACGACCATAACTTTCTCCTACAACTGCTTTATGCAACGCATCTGGGATTTTGCTATCAGCCAATGAACCCATCTTAAACAGGTCAGTATCACATTGTTATAATTCTTTACTTACCTTCTCAGTGATGCTAAGCCGCTGAAAATATCTTGAGCTGCAGAAAGTTAAAATGTTTAAGGCTCTTAAACCGAAAAAAAGGGCCCGTTGTTCTTTTATATTAATTCTGGCAAACTCAAGACAACCTTAACTCCTACACTCGACTAGACTAGACTTCCTTTACTGAGACGTTTAACATACCTGTGGTTATGTCATAGCTTTTGATTATCCTCGCTGTTGTAGCTCAGCTTGTTGATATGGCCCACTTTTTATGAGGCACTCCAGTCCTGCTCTGATTCGAACTGAGCCACGAGATCGTGCTGGAAAAAAAACAAAATCTAACAAAACTTGTTGCAATCAAAACATGCCGGCCTTCCCTCTTTCAGATGACCTGAAGTGCTGATCGACCATAATTTTTTCCTACAACTGCTTTAGGCAACGCATCAGGGTTTTCCTATCAGTGAACGAACCCATCTTACACACCTAAGTATAAAATTGTTATGATTATTTACTTACCTTCTAAGTGATGCAAAGTCGCTGAAATGAGCTTGTCGTGAGTTGCAGGAAGTTAAAATGTCTCAAGCGCTAAAATGGAAAAAAAGGCGCGCTCTTCTCTTATATTAATTCTGGCAAACTCGAGACAACCTTAACTCTTACACTAGACTAGATTAAACTATAGCATACTTCCTTTACTGAGACATTTAACATACCTGTGGTTATGTCCTAGCTTTGGACTCTCCTCTCTGTTGTAGCTCAGCTTGTTATATTGGATTTCTTTTTGTGAAGCACTCCAGTCCAGCTCTGATCCGAACTGAGCCACAAAGTCATGATGAAAAAAAGAAAATCTAACAAAACTTGTTGGAATCAAAACATGCGGGTCTTACCTCTTTCAGATGACCTGTAGTGTTGATCGACCACAACGTTTTCCTACAGCTGCTTTAGGCAATGCATCAGGGTTTTCCTAGCAGTGAACGAACCCATCTTACACAGGTAAGTATCAAATTGCTATGATTATTTACTTACCTTCTCAGTGATGCAAAGTCGCTGAAATAAGCTAATAGTGAGTTGCAGAAAGTTAAAATGTCTCAAGCTCTAAAATAGAAAAAAAGGCGCACTCTTCTTTTATATCTTGGATTTACCTCGCAGCTGGTTCTTAGTTTGTTGTTATGATTATCCATTCCAGTCCTGCTCTACTGATATCCCAGTGTTGCAAATTCAGCCATGAATCACTAGCGACCCTGTGATTGCTTGTGTCTTTCTAAAAGTCAGCTGGCGTCTTGGTTAAACTTAGTCTTGTGAGAAAAGATACTTGCAAACCTCCAAGATAACGTGGTACTGTATTTTAATATTCTGCAAAAATATTGTCAATACATAGTCCATACGATAAAATTGTATTTATTTAACAACGTATTAACCTATTAAGATATCAATTTATTTTACATATATATTTATTGATCTCCCTATCAATTCATCATTTCTTTAGTTCTTCAAGAATCAATCAATGTTACCAGTTATTGAGATATATTTATTTCTTTATTTTATCTTTTATTGATTATCAATTATTTTTGTTTGTTTTTAGGTTATTAGGTACACTTTTATTAAAAGGAAAGCCCAAGTGACGGGCCCAAGTGGCTCAAGGTATCATTGAAGAAGACCTTTCTTCGACAATGTAAGTAGACGCTCTTCCATGTGTTGGTGTGACAACTGAAGACAACACTAGACTGAAATACACTTGTATGGGCTTAAATGTGGGCTTTTCGGAATAGCACTTCACCTGACGTGACGGGCCGCAATGCACTTGGTTGTTCCTAGCTTGACTGAGCAGGACTGCGTTTTCCTAGACTCGGCGGCAATTAGTTGTTCTGGACTGGACGGGACGGGACTGGCTGAGCTGTTACGGATTGCACTACTCTGCACTGCACTTGACTGGACTAGACTCGACTGCTATTGACTTATATGGACCTGGGCTACGCTGGATTGAAATATACTTAGCTGGGAGGGAATGAATGGAATTGGACGGGAACGAACAGAATTGGACTGGACGGGCACATATTCCACTGAATGGACTGGACCGCACCTCAGAGGAGTGGACCAGACTGGACTGAGCTGGACAGTACTTCAGAAGACTGAACTGGACGGCACTGCACTTCACTGGACTGGACTGTCTTAGTCTGAGCTTGACTTCAGCAGACTGCACTACACTGCACTACCCTGGATTGAATTGGAAAGTACCATACACAACAGTCACTGCACCTAGCTAGACTGATCTGCACCGAACTGCATTCCACGTTTCCTAAATTTAAGACAATTCGTGTTTTGAGCATACGAAATACATAACAATGGGTATCGTGTTAGTTGTCCTTAATTTGTCCCATAATTGAATACTTACAGTTAATCGTCATCTGTCACCTTTCTGATGGGCTGCTGATTGGGCCTTGTTTGAAAGGACTTGTTTTTCTCCACTGAAAACAGAAAACTGTTAAGAGAAAAAAGGTGTTGAAATATTAAACACGTCACATTGTGAAACGTTGTCATTAAACCAATTAATCAGGAAACCACCTAAAAAGTTCTGTAAACAGAAAATTTCAGATAGTCCAGAAGAAAGAATAATTCTTACAAATGATAATAATAATAATTATTTATTACTTATATAGTGGAAAATACATGTAGATATGATCTAATGCGCTAAAATGATTACATGTTACCTATGAAGCGCTTGATGTTTATGACGTGATCCGAAGTGAGCCACGAGGTCATGCTGAAAAAGAATCGAACAACTTGTTGCAAGCAAAACATGCCGGCCTTACCTCTTTCAGATGACCTGTATTGCTGATCGAACGTAACTTTTTCCTCCAACTGCTTTATGCCACGGATCAGGGTTTTTCTACGAAGCCAACGAACCCATCTTACACAGGTTAGTATCACATTGTTATAATTCTTTACTTACCTTTTCAGTGATGCGAAGCAGCTAAAAATGGGTTTCTCTTGAGCTGCAAAATTTAAAATGTCTCACGCTCTTAAATCGTAATAAAGGCCTGCCCTTTCCTATATATTAATTCTGGAAAACTCGAGACAACGTTAGCTCCTCCACTTGACTAGACCTAACTATACTATACTTCTATTACTCAGAAATCTAACATACCTGTAGTTATGTCCTAGCTTTGGATTTTCCACGCTGTTGTAGCTCAGCTTGTTGTTATGGCCATTTTTTCGTGAAGCACTCCAGTCCTTCTCTACCGATATCCCATCTTTAAATTCAGTACGATACTATACTGTACTATGTAGTACTTTTGTAAGAGGAAGATAATCCGCTTCGAATAGCCAATAATCTATTACTCAGAAATTTAACGTAGCTGTGGCTATGTCCTAGCGTTGGATTCTCCTCGCTGTTGTAGCTCAGCTTGTTGTTATGGCTCTCTTTTTATGACGCACTCCAGTCCTTCTCTGATCCGAACTGAGCCACGAGATCATGGTGAAAATGAGCTTATCTTGAGTTGCAGAAAGTTAAAATATCTCAAGCTCTAAAATGGAAAAAAGGCTCGCTCTTCTTTTATATTAATTCTGGCAAATTTGAGACAACCTTAACTCCTACACTAGACTAGACGCTGAAAATGGACTTAACTTGAGCTGCAGAAATTTAAAATGTCTCAAGCTCTTAAATTGAAGGAAAGGCTCGCTCTTCTTTCATATTAATTCTGGCAAACTCGAGACGACGTTAGCTCCTACACTGGACTAGACTAAAGTATACTAAATATCCATTACTCAGAAATTTAACATACCTGTAGTTATGTCCTAGCTTTGGATTCTCGTCGCTGTTGTAGCTCAGCTTGTTGTTACGGCCATCTCTTCGTGAAGCACTCCAGTCCTCCTCTACTGATATCCCAGCCTTAACTTCAATACTACACTATACTATGTAGTAGTTTTGTAAGAGGAAGACAATCCGCTTCGACTAGCCTTTAATTCATTACTCAGAAATTTAAATGTCCTAGTTTTAGATTCTCCTCGCAGCTGTTGCTCAGCTTGTTGTTACGATTATCCATTCCAGTCCTACTCTACTGATATCCCAGTGTTGCAAATTCAGCCATGAATCACTAGCGACCTTGTGATTGCTAGTGTCTTTCCAAAGGTCAGCTGGTGTCTTAGGAAAACTTGTGAGAAAAAATACTTGCAAACTTTTAAGACAACGTGGTACTGTATTTTAATATTCTGCAAAAAGATTGTCGATACATAGACCATACGATAAAATTGTATTTATCTATTTATCAATTTATCTATTAATAAACTTCTTTATATATCAGTTTATATATATAAATTATTGATCTCCCTATTTAACTCATCTTTTCTTTAGTTCTTTAAGAATTAATCAATGTCATCAGTTATTAATTTATCTTTTAGTGATCAATTGTTTTTGTTTATTTCAAATTATCATGTTTACTCTTATCACATTAAGCGAAGAAACTCATCTTAGACAGATCAATATGTCAAAATTATAATAATTCTTTACTTACCGTCTTAGTGATGTACAGCCTCTGAAAACGGGCGTATGTTGATCCGCAGGTATGGGAAATTCAAAGTAAAAATGTTAAAAAGTTTTGGCGAGTCCCCGAAAATGGACAGAGTTAAGTTTTGAAATCCTTTGCACTCGTCAATGGATGACTATCGCTAAATGTAAGACAACCAATCAAACCCTTCGAAAATGGGCGAACGCACAGTTAACACCAAGATGACTTTGCTTCTGGGGCCTCTTAATTGGCGAATAGGAAAGTCATTGTAACAATAACGATTCGAGCAAATGCCCCGAAATTGGCAATTCAAGCCTCCGAAAAGGTCAGTATAAAGCTCCTGCAGTTGAAATTGCGTTAGTGAGATCAAAAAAATAGTTTCATAATAAAGAAAAGACACGACGCTCGCATCTTAATTGAATTCTTGGGCGCCGCGGAAAAAAAATCTCATAAATTTGTGTATCCCAAAAATTAAGAAAGAAGACAGGGACAATCAGGTCAAGCATTTAATTTATAGTACCACATAACATCAATAAATTAACTTAGATTTTTCGAAATTACTTCACAGAACCCAGCAGGAGGGGACGCGCACCCTAGACGAAGAATTGGGCGTCCACAAAACTCAGAATGTTCCGTGTCAGTAATGCCGACACCTTGATAATTAGAACACCCATAGTGTCCCAGACGGTGCTTTCATTTTTATATCAACTTGCTAACAATTCTCAGTAGTTTCCCATTGCCTTTGTTTTCCGAACTGAAAATCCGAACAAGTTTTGAAAGGCCGAACGAGAAGCCGAAGTGAAATTCGAACCGAAGGTGAAGGCGAACTCCGAAAGAAACACGATCTTAATTTTCATCAATGCATACATAATCTTTTCTCAAAGGCTAATTCGCAATTCTAATTTGCTGTCATAGCTGAATTGCTTAAATCCGATTTCCAATCATAACCTTAAAATCTAGCTTAACCTTCGAGGCAAACTTTTTTCAACTTAGTAGTAGAAAAAACAGTCTTACTCGATCACAGTGTTTAAGATCCTCTCAATCAAGTTAAACTGAAAATGTAATCGGTCGCAGTCGAAGTAACAGTGGGGGAAGACGTGCGCTAAAGTCGATGAGCAACTGATGAACACCGAAAGACCTGTTGATGAATAGCCGAAGTATAAACGAAGCCGATATTGTGACAACCTAAAGAAGCGACGAAGAAGAAACGATCCAAACCGAAAATATGCCGAAGAGTATTCGATTGAAAGAAAAAACCTAGAGAAGAAGATTTGGGGGGGGGGGGGACCTCGCCCAACCTCAAGGGGACCCGCAAACTAAGCTTTAACTTCTTTGAGCCGAATCAGAAGTGTGACAACTTTTAGCAGAATTTGGATTTTATGGTTTAACCAGTGCACTATCTATTAACCCTTTTTTTCATCCCAACTCACAAAGAATCTTACTAACCAGCTGGACATCAGCGTCTTCTCACTGTTCTGTTCCCAGCCTCCGCGTATACAGCAGAAGGGAAGAGAAGCGTCGGCCCTTTTCTTCACCACGCTTTCCCGTCGATAAGCGAGTTATACCGGTAGCAAGAGTCAGCACTTGTCTTGTGATGATGGACTGGACCATATGGAAAGGAATGGCGAGGACTGGAGCGGGTCGTAATGGACTGCATGGAGCTGGATGCTGATTTTTGGACCAAATGCACAACGAACTGGACTCTGAAATGAAGTGAGAGGGACTTAGGTTAAGTGATCTGGATTAGCTGCACTAGAATGGACTGAGCGGTGTTTGGACTGGAGTGTGTCGTACAAGTCTAAATGAGAAAGATATTGTGGATATTTAGGTGAAATAAACGATACGTAAAAACATCGTGGCCCCTTGTGAAGGGGAAACATTGCAAAATAATCATATTCTGAGTTCGCAACCATTGCACATGTCAGAAGAACTGAATAGGAATTTTCTGTTAGATACTTTTTACTGAAACATTGCAAAACTTGGTTGGTCAACATGCGATAAATTTAAGTCATTTTTCCAGAGTAACAAGATTGGAAAAACTGTTCCCTTCACATCTATACATCAGTGTTTTTATTGTCAATTCTGTTCTCTATACATTTCTTAGGGAGAACGTGTTTATCATGAGCTTCGTTTGTTGGTGATTATTTCATTTCCTCTTATGTGTGTGAGCTTAATTTGTGATTAAGGGGTGATAATATAACGAGAAATTAAATGTCAGTAATCCCTCGGTTTTCAAGATTACAAAAAAAAATTACTTTTGTGTGAGAACGAAGCCCCCTTCATGTTGTCAAATATCAGTTTCATCTGGAGTCATGGTGAGTAAACATCGAGGCGTACCTTAATTTTCTCTTGTGTAATTTGGAGAATCTTATTGTAGAATTAAATTTAAACGTTTGCAGATTATCACTTCATTTGAAGCCCAGAAAAGAAGCAAACAAACAGGCAAATTAAATGTTATCGCTTATTATAACCCTTTCGTCTAACATATCGGAAATTTACAAACCTTCTTTGATTAAAACCCGTATTACTGACATTTTTACCATTCAGATGTTTCGATTAAAAAGAAAAAAAACAGTAGTGTGAACTTAATTTTTCACTTTTCATAACAAGCAGTTAACTCTTTAAGTCTAAGAAGTGATTAAAATGTAACTTCTCCCTCTATTATTTATACATTATCCAGCAAACAGGAAGTGAGAATACTCAAATTTATCTCCTCGATGTTGTTATCTTGATATGATATCAAATTCTTGTAACTAATTGGAAGGACATGTTTGGCAGTCAAAGGGAGAATTGACGATCTGATCTTGGAATTTAAGGGTTGAGACGAAGGAAATTCTCGGAATCTGCCTGGGAAGTCGACTGAAATGTTTCCTTAATTCACTCGTCATCTCTATATTACGCACATTGTTCAAACCTAGTGCCTTTAGGAACAAGCTTTAGATATACTCACTATCAAAATTAATTTTGATTACTTAAAACACCAAGTTTCGCTTCAAACTTGTAACTAATTAAAATTTAAGAGCACGAACCACGCTTTCTCTACATTGTTAACGCGGAATTTCAGCAAAGAAGATGAAAGATTAGAAATGGTACTCCGTGCGGTAAAGTTTCCGCACAGCCCCGTACTATTGTAAAACAAATCTGTTTTCCCAATGGAAATGTATTGTTTTTGCCATTGTTTTCTCTGTTCAAGAACTGAATGCATAATGGAGGATGGGGCTTTGCGGAAATTTTACCCTCCGCGCGACAACAGTTTCAAAGAAGAATTTCAAGGAAGCCAATTTTGCAAAAAAGAACTACGCAATAGAATTTCTACTGCTAAGTTATTAAATTACATTCTGGGCGGAAATACGAGCGACTGGAAAGAATTAAAGAATTAAATAAAACGAAGCTTCGATCTGGAGCTCTTCTTGAATTTGTACATGGCTCAGCTTCTCTTAGAGTTAGTTTACACAGTTTTACATGTTTCTATAAGCGTCGATAAACACTTACCTGCTTCCGTCCGTTTCCAGAAATGATACGTGATGTTAAGTTTGACCAAACGAGAAACGAAAGAGGGCTTCCAAGGGAGAAAACACTGTGTAGAAGCTAAAATTGTGACAAGAATTGATCACTGAAGTAGAATTTCTCTATGCTTGTGATAATTTCAAAAGTGCGCCTTTTAAAACTTATGCGTGCACGCGGGTTGTTGAGCTCTTCCCTGAATGGCTCGTCTAACTGCACGGGTTTTTAGCGCGCACGATTTTTCTAATTAGCACTATTCATTAGAGACACATTTTGTTGTGGTAAACGCAAACGGCAAATTAACATCTGCGTTCCCTGATTTTTCTTCCAAGACAAAATACAGAAGGGCCTCGCAAGTGATACTGCGGCATTCCCAGTTAGTGATTTCTTTCCATTTATGTTCCTGATTACATTTTTGTGTTTTTGCACGCACATTTTTCGTATTCTTTTCGCATTCTTTTCGCTCACGGCGATTTGTATTCTGTTAGATTTTTTCGCATAATTCTGCTTTGTTTAATTTCTTTCGTAAAAATTTCTCAGAAAAACAATTGAACATAGGAGTATCAGAGTGCATAAGGTTAACATCGATCCCTTTCCTGCGATCATCTTTTAGTTTTTCTGTCCTTCATGCTCACAAGTCACACAACGTTTGTTAGTGTCTTTCCTTGTCCAATTGTATTTCCTCTGTTGTTTTGCGTTTTCCTATTCCTTCTCCCTCGTAATAATTTGTAATTACTTGTTTCTTTTTAGCAACAAATGCAAATAAATCTTAAAGCGTTCGCGTGTTGAAACCTGACTTTGTTGGCAGTCACACAAAGAGTACAAAAGTTTTGCACAAAATGCAGAAACTGAAAGGGAAGTAACAGGGCTTTAATTTTTGTCGTAGTCGTTCGTCGTGGGTCATTGAGCTCTTCCCTGAATGGCTCGTCTAACTGCACGGGTTTTTAGCGCGCACGATTTTTCTTATTAGCACCATTCATTAGAGGCACATTTTGCTGTGGTGAAACGCAAACGGCAAATTAACATCTGGGTTCTCGTTTTTCTTCCAAGACAAAATACAGAAGGGCCTCGCAATGAGTACAAAAGTTTTGCACCAAATTTAGAAACTGAAAAGGAAGTAACAAAACTTCAATTTTTGTCGTAGTCGCTCGCATTAAGACGATCCCTCTATCAAAATAGCAGAATATGATGTGAAATAAGCCATAACTATTATTTTTCACGGGCTTTAAATAGTTGTCTTTTTTTCTGTTTAGTCACGGTTGAAATGATAATAAAATGATCGACAAAACTTATAAGAAAAATTAAACCTTGTGCTATCCGCCAGGCCTCGGTTGCTCAAAGGTTAGGTGGTGCTATTTACCGGATAAATCGCTATCCGCTGGTTAAATGTTTACCAAATATAGACGCGATTTTAAGCGCTTAATTTGCATGAAACTTTTGGACTTTCTATTAGCGCGAGGTTCACATCTGTGAGTGTATTCTTAGCCCTTTAGATTATCTCAAAGTTAGCCGTTACTGCGCTATATGTGCTATATACGTGGCTACATGTTCATCTACCTCGCATAGTTAAGAAAACACAACCAAATGATAATATAAGTGCTGAGCTTTTTGGCAATAGTAGTGAAAGTTGGAATTGTTGGTGAAGTTAGTAGACGTTGGGTAGGCAGGGGTACATTAAACAAGAAGCTATTATGATCCAAGACTTCTGGTACTCTTCTCTCATCGAGTTCAGTTGCTCAAGCTATCTGTCCCCCTGACGTCCCAACACTTTGATGCAATTTCAGACTCCTGCCAAGTTGTGTAGTTTTTATGCCGTTTTACGTAAGTATCAATCATCGGTGGTATAAACACAATCAGGTACACATCAGGTAATCACTTCTTGCCCTGGCCTGTTCCTCCGCTTCCAATACAAATTGTCTACAGGCTCGACTTGCATGTTTCAGTTCGTTTTGTTGCTAAAGAACTCTATCATAAGGTTAGTAGAAGCTTAGAGAAAGATTATTATACGTTGATACTAGCGTAAGACACATTAATGAGATCGGAGCCCCTGTGCGTATATTCCAACCTCAGATTTCTACGAAATGACCCACAGAAAATTCGTTAAGCGATTAAGGGATCTGGCGATTTAGTGATTTTCAATGCACTAGGTTTATAGTATTTGGAAGTCGCACAGTATGTGGAAACCAACTTGACACATCACATCACAGCAAAAAAATACTTTTCCCGGTCACGTCCTCATTGATTTAGTGCAACCATATGCTTTTGAATGTGAAAACATCATATGATCATTTTCAGGCTTCATAAGAAATAAGGACATCAAGCCCAAGGCCCTGTTTATAAGCTCGTCACTAAGAGTGTTTCTTCTTCCGCAAGTAAGTTTGAGGTCTAGAGGAACGCTTGCCTGCGAGAGGTTTGTAAGTGGTCATGTACCGATAATGACTGCCAAATCCTTTTTAGACCTCTCACAAGGTTTCGAGAATCCTTGGGTTTTGTGTATCCCGCTGTGACAGCATAAGTAACAACTGAGCTACGAAGCCAAAAGTTGAGAGAGAGAGAGAGGGAAATTTTAGAAGAGGCGGAGGTAGGGAAGGGGTCAGTGCGTGATACGGGATTATACGTTTTTAATTTTTATGACCAGTAAAAATACGAAATTGAAACCCTCTGGTTTTTAAAAGGATTCAAAAGTTCCTTTGCGCAGCCGCTTAGTGTCCCAATGAAACCGATGTCAAGAAAGAAATTAAGTAGTGCTTGGCCGCATGCTTCGATGTCAGTGGTATCCTGTGAAGGGAGTTCCCAGGGCCCTCTCTCTTCATCACTCGATAATGAGAGGAGGCCTGTGTAACACAACTCGGCCGCGTTTCGAGGCGACTTTCATGATTGAAGAGAGGACAAAAGATGGGCTGGCCTGAGGTTAAGCAAGCCGCCGATGAACATAGGTATGAACTAGTTCTGAGTGGTGCTACTGTTTCCGAGAGGATCGATAAAAGTGGCCTGGACAAGGATATTTTCGAGTTGACCTCTCTCAATTTTCTACAAATATCGAACACAACGTTGCTTTCGCTTCCGGTCGAATTAGGGCAACTGGTGAAATTAAAGACACTGGATTTGCACAAAAATAGCTTAAAGGAATTACCAGCTTCCATAGGATTGCTCAAGGAACTTAAGCACCTTGACTTATCGGACAACAAGTTGCAAAAGCTTCCGACAACACTGACAGAACTGAATTTGCTTCAGTCATTGAATTTGAATTGCAACCAACTAACTGAACTGCCGAGTTTTGTACTTCTCACAAGTCTGAAACGAGTTGACATCAGTCATAATCAACTGAAAGAACTGCCCGATGGAATATACGAACTGGAACATCTGTCGGAAATCATCGCTTCTTACAACCAGATCAGCAACATCAGTGGTAATATCTCAAAACTGCCAGCTCTCAAGGTGCTGTCCTTGAATGCAAATAAGATTGAACTTCTTCCATCAGAATTGACAGACTGTCTTAAGCTGAAAGATCTTCACTTGCAAGACAACTCGATTCAGGACAGGAGACTTTTTAAGGTTATCAAACAATGTTCAACCAAGGCAGTTTTAGATTACATCGCAACAAGAAGTGAGAAAGTGAAAGCTGGGAAAAAAGGAGGGAAAAAAGGGAGAAGTAGAAAGGTCAGCGAGGGAGCTGATAATGAAGTTACTGTGGACCAGGCTGAGGCACAATTTTTCAGCCCAGTGGTCAGAGTTATGCACAGTGAAGAGTTTAAGGTTGTTTCTCAATCAAGTGTTAAGGTTGTGCGACCTTATATTGTATGTGCAGTGGTGAGGAATTTGGATCTTATTGATGCGGATGCCTATAAAAAGTTCATCAATATTCAGGTACCTCTTCACAGTTATACAAAAGAGTTATTGACCAAGTGTGAGGTCATGATGGCTAATAACCAGCTAGAAATTAAATAAGACTTATCTGAAAGTTGATGTTTGGTTTTAATTTGGGCAATTAAGAGTATCCTATGGGGTTATATGTGATAGCTTGGGTAGGCCATGATTAATAATTTGAGAATTATTGGATGTGTTAAAACCAGTGTTATACCCAGGGGCGGGTTTGTAGTCAGTCTGATCCTTCTTAAATGCTTGTTTACCAGGTGAAAAGCTAAACTTTACCATCTAGAACCTTTTCATAGTGAAAAATATGATGTTTGGTCAGTGTCTTGATGATGGCTGGATTGCCATTAGCCATGAAAATGTCTTTTTGTCCCATTTGCCTGTTTACTCTTTTGTTAGATTAATATTCTAGCCTCAAACCACAGACACTGTTGACAAAGGAGAGGTGTTTCTTAAAAAAACTTTATTTGATTAGCTAGGCTGTTAGGTTAGGAATAGGCTAAATTTGTCAAAGCCAGCAATAACAAAGCAAAACATGGCAGAACTCATTCACATTTGTGGTCAACTTCTTTGACTGAAAAGAAGTTGATTTTGACACCATGGTGGTTTTCTATACCTTTGACTTTCAGCAGTTCTTACTTTTCTGCCTGCACTTGAGATGCTGTTAGTGCCTGTTTTATGTCTGGACATTCCCTCCACACTTTCTCTCCCTCCCTCTCTCTTGCTTAAGGAGGAAGTTCAAAAATTGTCATGAGCTTGAACTGGGATGGAAAAAGAAGAGTCTGTATTTTAGTCCCAGATGGCTGCCTTGTTGGTATTTTCATCAGCTATTACCTTGGCAGCATTGTATTGTTCCTTTGAATGTTCATCACTTTGTAAGGTTGATTTCCATACTCTAAACAGCTTTTTTTTTCTAGATTTCTGTAAGCCAGGTTATTTCCCATGTTGCAATATTCAAGTGCCATAAGTGTTGTTTTTCCTCACTGCCAAAAGTGTTGCAAATGAATTTTGATCAACAGAAGTTTCTGAGTGTCTAAAATAAAACCCTAGGCTGTTTCAATCTGGCGATCAGTAATGAATCCACACAACATCATCTTGATTGAGACGTACCAACCTACCGTAGTTATTCAGTTATAAGGCGCACCGTTTTTTTCAAGAAATTCCTAATTTCTACTAAAATTACCAGCAAAGTTTGGGT
The DNA here is from genome assembly GCF_036669915.1 of Pocillopora verrucosa. Lineage (NCBI taxonomy): Eukaryota > Metazoa > Cnidaria > Anthozoa > Scleractinia > Pocilloporidae > Pocillopora > Pocillopora verrucosa. The sequence goes on from NC_089324.1 coordinate 243,128, forward strand.
GCATCTTATAGGCGAATATTTTCCCGAAACAATTTTTTTTAATCACAGTTACTGGTACGATTTCAAGCAAATAAAAGGATACACAGTGTTGGTCATTGACTTTTATAAATATGGTGGTTCTGAAAAGACGAGCGAAGTCAAATTTGCATAGATATGATACGTGCTCGAAAGCATGTGCTCAGTAATTTGATACGTCACAAAACAAAACGAAAATAAACAAGTGAAGAGATAAATACCTTCTTCATCCATCCAGCCTTTTTTGTGCACTGAGACCTGCATTCTCGGCGGTATGTTAATTCTTGTTTAATCAAGGCTTTTGTTTGTGTGCGTGGTCATGTGTGCGACAATTCTGCTTTTGTTAATTAACAGTAAACTATAATCAATATGCGACTTTTTCGCTTTTTTGTAAGTTTATGAAAGAATTTACAATAAACTTGACTGATCTTTACTCCCCAAACAACGGTGCACCTTATAACCAAGTATTTTAGCGATATTTTCAGTTTGAAAACATGCAATAATGAAGTTGCTGAATTGGGGGTGCGTCTTATAGCCGAGTGCGCCTTATAACCGAATAACTACAGTATTATCCATACATTCTCAAGCTATCTCAATATATTCTCTAATAAGGTAGAATATGTTTTGTTTTTTCCATAATAATTTTGTTAACAATATTTTAAAATCTGAAGTTAAGGAGGATTTTATAAAATAAATTGTGTATTTACCAGATCTGAGTGATTAGTATGCAATCAAATCAAATACAAACTTGAAGTTTACTCTAGAAGTTACTTCCCTAGGTTTTATAACTTTTTGAATGCTACATTCTGTACCTTTATGATCAAGTAACATTCTCTCTCTTGCCTACTAACAGACCAAACTTCATGAAAGCATTTGTGACCATAGAACATCAGCTACAATTGCCACACATGACATAGCACCTTTAGCATTCCCCCTGGAATATGAAGCTTGCCCTCCAGGTGATATTCAGCTGGTGCCTCTGGGAAGACAAGAGGAAATAACTGCTGAACAGCTGATAACAGACCTAAGAGCAGAAGCCATGAGACAAAAACAGAAAACAAAAAGAAATCCATATAAAACTGGACTTTTTAAGTATGATTTTATTTCCTGTTATTAACAACAACTCCGAGTTTATCTTTTTAAAAGATAAATGTTGAATCACAAAATTTTTCTGTTTCTTACAGGATGTTATATATGTAGCTCTATAAACAGGGCTTCTTCAGATATTTGTAACTGATTTTGTTACTATTTTAAAAAGATGAATAAATATTCTATAGAAATGGATGGGATGGTTACTAAAAGAGGGTTTACCTAACTATTATGCAGCAACATGCTTTTGACTGGCTTGTAAATGCAGTGTACAGTGGCAACTCTCGCACTGACATCATCTTTATGTGTTTCTTGCAATAGGTATCTAACTCTCATTGAAGGAGCAGAGTCATATGCTGTATTAAGAGACTCAAGTAGAGCTGTTGTGTCTCTGCCTCCAGTTACTAACTGTGACAAGAGTAAGGTAAAGAGCCCCATCAGGTCATACATACAACATTGGTGTACACTTGGTAGAAGTGCCCTTTCTTTGTTTTCCGGTGTGTTGTGTACAGATGATGAGGAGAGGAACCCCATTAGAGTCATTCTTGCTTATCTCATTTTAATCAAATTTTTCAAGGATGTTTGTTTGTATCATTGCTATATGCCATGAGACATGAACCTTTTTCCCAAGATGTTAGACTTATTCATATAACTAATTATATAACTAATATATAATTGCAGATAACAGGAAAAAAGATTGATGTACTCCTGGAGGTAACATCACCAGTCAGTCTTGAAACTTGCAAGACTGTAATGGACAGTCTAATTAAGATGATGCTGGAAGTTGGTTTGTTTTCGGAGGCCAACACTTTGGTTGATGATGTAGAATGTGCAACTTCCTTGTCAAACCAAGAGCTTGTTATCGAACAAGTTAGAGTATTAGGCAGTGATGGACAACTCAGAGTTGTTTATCCATCAAGAGTTGACCTGCAGTTTGAGTCAGTCAAAGTTATTCGACCAGAAAAAGTTTAGGAAACGATTATGTAACAAGATATGGACATGTAGAAAAGGGTGTTGTCTCATTTGTAGGGGCTGTCTTGGTGTACCGGTACACGGGGGAATTCCTATTGTTTTCATATCCATACATGGAGTTGTGACGCAGTTCGTTAATGTTTCGTTCCTTTGTGTAACGGTACACGAGGACACAACCCATTTGAACCACTTACTTTAAACTTTAAATTCAACCATTTGCCTCAAAGGCAATAATAAATTAGCCCTTTCTCTGTTGGCTTAGTATGAACACCCCCCTTACTGAATCCATTTTTGGTGTTGGGTAGTTTTTCTTAATGACCAGTATATGGTTCGGTTTGGTCCTGTAAGGGCAAACCAAGTAGATAAATGTTTTTTGTAAAGATTGCTTGGGACGGAGATTATTGGAGACGGATTGTAAACATCAGAAATGACATTAAAGCCGTCGAAAATCATTAGAGGTGGAATATTTAGAGTGTATGGAGTGACTGTAATCTACCCTCCTCACCCACTCCCTGAAACAGGAGAAATGCTCGTAAATTTCGCCTTATTAAAAAAGATAACGATAACCTAAAAAAACCGAAACGGCAATAAACCAGTCTTGCGCGTTCTTATCTTTGATTCATCCCCAGGCCGCGCACTGGCAAGTCACAGACAGCCATATTACAAACGTCCGGTAACCAATCAAACGCCGCCAAGTGATTTGCCCTTCTGTTCACTTCCGTCCCTTCGTAGTAACCGCCACAATCTTGGTAATTTTGCTGAATAACAGCAAACTCTATGGCGAACCAAAAGAGTTTATTACTAACGTATATTATCTGGCTCATATGGGGATGGCTCGGTCTGCATCATTTATATCTGGGTCGAGATATCCAAGCATTTATCTGGTGGTCAACAATCGGAGGTGTATTTGGCCTGGGATGGTTTCGCGACCTTTGGCGTATTCCAGAATATGTTGACGATGCTAACGAAGAACGTTTTTTCGTTGAAGAACTCAAAAGAAAGATAAAGCTTAGGGGAGAACCAGCATTTAGTGTAACCAGATTTTCAGGACAAATGCTTGTAGGATATTTTTACGGCATATTAGTTCGACTAGCGATACCTGAGGAGGCGAAATGGCTTCCGGCGTTGTTGGTACCTCTTGGGGTCGCCGTTGGTGTTTATCTCGTTGGAAACATTGGTCGAGAGAGGGGAGATTTTAAATATCCTTTGATGGGAGCTTTTATTGCTAATATAGCTTTGACATATCTTACTGGGGACGAGGCTGGTGCAATGTATTTGGCTCTAGTTGCTGCCATATTTTTCCAAAACCGCCGCCAGTTTAGGAAGGAGAAACCGCAGGGCAAGACCTTATGCAAGCGGCTACAGTACTTGGCGATTGGCGGCTTAATTATTTGTTCCCTGTGGGGATCGTTCCTCTATTTCAATGCACAAGTCACAACAGAAGATGGAGAAACTGTAAAGTTACGTGACGCTATAAATCACTTCTTCAATTCACCGGTGTGGCTCGAATTCAAGGAAGTATTTTGGGGTCTTTATGAAGAAGGTCAGAAGAACGGCTGGGACAATTTCTACGACGAGTTTGTTAAAGCGTTGGATCCCAGGGGAGAAAAGAACGCTTATCGTGTCCTAGGACTAACAGAAGATGCAACTCAAGAGGAAATAAAACGAAGATACAAGAAACTTGCAGTAAAGTGGCATCCAGACAAAAATCTAAACAACAAAGAAGAAGCCCAACAAAAATTCATGGAAATTCAAGAAGCTTATGAAATTCTTTCGAAACTCAAAACAAAAAGAGCTTCTAAAAACACCAGAACAAGAGGTGAATTCGATCAACACGGTCATGAAGAATATTAGAGAAAATTAGTTTATTGCCAAGTGCAATTTATATTTTAGATTCCATAGAAACATGACAATGAGCAACAGGTGGTTAAACTACAAACTATTGATAACAATAATGGGTGGTGATCTGTGATTCTTTTACCACCTGCTAGAAAATCTTACTCCAATACTCCCTATTTATAAATTATTACTTCTAAAGGTAATTTAAGGTAGCACTTACATACATTTTTATGCAGGTTATTTATTGCATTTTTATGGTGATGAGCTATGCCATAACTGACAACACAGAAAAAATGATAGTTTGAGAAAAATAAAGTACACATTTCTAAAGTTACATTTACTACAACCACCAGTATATAGTGTGAACCATTTTATCCTGTTTCCATGAAATGATGGCTACCATCTTCATTTCACTATTCTGAGTTACTGTGGCAGGTATATTGTTTTTTTTTTCACTGAATTGAGGAGAGGGTGTTATGTACGTAGAGGCTTATCTTTTTCTTTCTTAAAGAGAAATGATAACTCCAACATAAATAATTACCAAGTACTGTAATAAGTGCAGTGCAGATTATTTTCCTTGTGGCTGAAAATGCATGCAGATGTTGTAGACGTTTTTTTTTATTTTTGATGTATTTCAACATCATCCAAACATTTCTGTTAATTTCACTCATAGACAATATGACAGTGGTTTTAGAGATGGACATTTGGAAAGTCCTTACCCTTGGGCATTGAAAATATTCTAATTTTGTCTGAAGAGGTATGTTCATAGAAATTATATTTAGGCTTGATCACTAGAGATGAACTAAATCTGTTTACCAAGCAAGGAAGTAAAGATGAATTGACTGTCAAACATTGCCAATCTCAAATGATCAATAAAATTAAGAGGTTTACAAAGTGTGCTCTTCTTTGGCCAGGCAAAACTTTTTAAACAATCAGAATTAAATTTACTTCAGTCTACACCCTGCAATTTTTAAATAAAGCATGTTAAAGTAATGTAGATGAACCTTAGATAACATTTCCTTGACTCCGATGATACAAAGTTGGCTTATGAGAACCTGGCTAACACTGGCAGATGTGTGGGAAGAACCAAAGGCAGTTGTTAGATGATAACTTTGTTTGTTCTGGGCTACAAAACAAGAGCATGGACCAGGCTGCGGAGTGACTGTCTAGAATTTGTGGAAAATTATGTCATTGGATACAAGTCTGAAAAAACTGATTGAAAGCTTTCCCTTTTTCAAAATATGTTGTAATTGCTAATAGAGTTAAAAGATAAAGGGAAACTAGTGTTGATGTTTATTTCAATCCTTAAAGTGAAAATAACAAGGTTTTGGTGCACCAGTAACATTTTATTGAAGAGTGTGGTTTGTTTTCCTTAATACATAAAAGAAGTTAGTGACTTCGTGCAGCCATCACTGAAAAAAAGAATTCTTAAAATCGTGAAATTAATTGGGCTAAGTGAAGTTAAATTAGAAAAAAGTTAAAACTTTGATAATAAACAAGCAGAATTTAACTCGACAAGTCATTATTTTTGCAGCAATTCAAAGAAAACTAACTTTCCATATGACAGCATTTTTAACCCTTTGTACCCTTAGAGTGACTAGCATCTAATTTCTCCTCACAATATCACCTATGAATCACATGTTAAGATTGTGCAAAAGAAAATGATTCACCAACTAAAGAAGCTCTTGATTGTTAGACAAATTCTCCTTGTCAGCACCATACAAAAAGAAAGAAGAACTGTTTGGAGAATATGTATACTAATGTTAGGGTGTAACAGGTTAAATAACTTGTTTCAGTCTCTAATGATAATTGAGAACTGGGTGTGACTGGGAAAAATTTGCCCAAAATTCTATCAGAAGAAAAGGACTTTAAATTTCTTTCACTCTGTGAAAAACTGGTATTTTTTTAGTTTACAATATCAACATAAAGCCTGACAAGTTGCTTTGATGCACTTGGCAAATGTGTGACTGGACAGCATCCATGTTGATTGAGGTGTTTGTGGATACAAGGGTAGCAAAAAACATAACCAGAGGAAGATAATGCTGTAGGATTGGTGCGAACTCTCTTACACAGTGGACACTGAGCTGGATGTGGAGGGAGTTGGACACCATATTGGGCAGGCTGTCAACAATAACAAAAATGATGAGTACAGTTGAAACCTGCTTACTCAAACTCAGTTCACTTCCACCTACAACAAAAGTGATGAGTACATCAGAACCCCACTAACTCAAACTCATTAAGATAATTTGGTTTTCAATTGAGTTGATAACGTAAATTGGCCACTGCAAAGAGGTTCTAAGCTGATGTTTAAATTGCTAGCCCTTTGTATTTTGCTCTGAAAAAGGGCTAACGCTTGAAATGTTAGCTTGGAAACTCTTTACAGTGGCCAATTTACATCATCAACTCAGTTGATAAAACTCAATGATCTTGTTATACTTCCCCACCAAGTCAGCACCACAGTTTCTCCAGAACTTTACCATATCATGCCATTAACTAAAACTCAGTTAACTTGAACCCACCAAAAAAGGGTGAGCACAATAGAGCCCTGCTAACTCCCAAACAGGATAACTGAAATACACTACTCCCATTATCTCAAGCCCTGGTAACTCAAAGCATTTTCCTTTCCCTTGAGAGTTTGAGTTGAAAGGGCTCTTTGGTAGTTTGAAAGGTCGGTAATCAGATTTACAGATGTCTCAAGCTACAAAATATTATCGAGTTTTGGGATCATTTGAGTGCCAGGCTAAGAGCTGTAATCATCATGTTTTGTACAATCAAACAAGCCTCATTTACCTCCTCTCTTTCACCTTGCCAAACACTTTGGCTTCTCTGAGAATAAACTGCCATGCAAATTCAGATATGAACATATCTCATGAATATCAAACCTTCCTTCTACATAAATACTCCAAATTAAATACCTCTGAGACAACCTACCTTAGGCTGGGTTGGTGGAGAGGGGACTGGTAACTGCATTACTGACTGAACAGCACTTCTATTGTCACTTGAATACCACCACTCTATGAATTTAAGTGAAAACACAGCAATAGGAAGACCATTGGCTAACACTGATGATAGCAGCCTTGTAACTGAGCATGGAATGGCCAGTATTTGTTTAACCATAGTCTGTCTGTAAGGAACCGTAGGAAGACTTCTCTGCAGATTGTGCACGACAATGTCTCGTTGTGTGAATCTTTGTAAAGAGATTCCCACAATATGAAGTAAAGGAGAGTGAACTCCAGAGACTCTCAAGATATACAGCATGTAATAACACAAAAAGATCGATTCCCACGCACAATGCAAGAAGGGATACAAGTAAATAAATATTCTCTTGAGGTGCAGAAAATACAACCGCTTCCTGGCTGGATGGGAGGACAATGAACCAGTAACATACTCTTCTCTTAATCTTTCAAACAGCTGATCAAGTTTAAGTTTAGCATATGGAAGTACCACTAACATTAATAATGACAAATATCTCTGCAAACTTGATAGTTTATCATCGGCATTGTTATTAGGGGTTCTGCTAACTCTTTTGAGCCCATAAAAATGTTCAGATATTGAACCTTCAAAGTTCCTTAAATAGTGACTCTGGAGAATATATTCTAAACATAGGTGAAGTTCGTCTCCGAAACGCCAAATCCAGCCCCATCTGTCAGGATTAGAACTTGCCAGCACTTTCAACGCATAAATAACAGCCGGTCTTAGCACTGATGCCATAGATTCTTGGGCGACTATCTCAAATATTGTTGGTTGAGCGTTCAAAGTGCCTTGGTTCAAATGGGCTGCAAATTCCGCCATATTGAAGTTAGAGCGACTGGGTAACCAGGTGACTTGAAAAAACCGAGTAACCGAGAAGTAACCGAGTGAGTCGATGATGTGTTGATGGAGCGAAAGGCAGGGCACTTGACAAAGTCTGTGCAAGAGATTGCTGGATCTTTGTTCTGGATAAAGGTAAAAATTTCCTTTTTACTCTTTCTTCTATCTCTGTAATTCTTCAGTCTCATCGAATGGTTTGTGTCGTAGCTGAGCTAGTCTCGGAATTTCAAGTGCAACCAAGATTACTGATGTCCTAAACGAATTACGGTTGTTCCGCTGACGACCAGTTCGCTTACCTCTCATGAGACATAAGCGAACCGATCATAAGTCGTTTCGTTAACGTTTTATGATAAATCTTTAATTCCTCGAACCCTTACCGATTTTAGGGTTACTGACTCAACTGAAAATATCTCTTTCTAGCCCTGGTACCCATATTCATTACAGGATCACATTGTTTACTAATACAGTCGAACCTGTCTTAACCCTTTACACCCTAGCATCAGTATGCATATTCTCCATACTGCTCTTCATACATTTCCTAAGGTGCTGAAAAGGAGAATTTGTTTACCAATCAAAAGCTTCTTTCATTGGTGATCATTTCCTTTATTCTCATTACCAAAACGTGTGATTCAGGGGTGATACTGTAGGGAGAAATTTGATGCTAGTCACTCTTAAGGTTTAAAGGGTTAATTAAGCAGTCAACCAGGGGGAATGACCACTTAATACAGGTTGACCGCCTAATACAGGTTCCACAGAATAGGAGTATTATATATAAAAACCATAAGAGATGCCATGTTTTGCCATAATTGACCACAAAAGCTTGGTTAAAAAATACTACTTGCTTAGGGTCAGGTAGATAAAGAGATAAAGATGGATTTAATTTCACTTAAAAGATTATTCTTAGTTCTATTAGAGTGGTTGTACTTCAAGTGACCATACTATAAAGGTGGAAAACAATACAAACAGGCCGTTGGGACTTAGTAAAGGGTGACCACAACCGCTTTATAGAGGTGACTGCTCAATAGAGTGTAAATTACAGTGATAAAGGGGAAGCAATTGGTGGACTTTGAAAATGTACCACTTAATGCAGGGTGACCACTTAATACAGAGGTGTTAAAAACAGGTTTGACTGTATACATTACTGTTTAGGCAGGAGATTAATAGAGAAAACTTTTTACTTGTTTAAAACAGGTTTGACTGTATACATTACTGTTTAGGCAGGAGATTAATAGAGAAAACTTTTTACTTGTTTAAAACAGGTTTGACTGTATACATTACTGTTTAGGCAGGAGATTAATAGAGAAAACTTTTTACTTGTTTGAAACAGGTTTGACTGTATACATTACTGTTTAGGCAGGAGATTAATAGAGAAAACTTTTTACTTGTTTAAAACAGGTTTGACTGTATACATTACTGTTTAGGCAGGAGATTAATAGAGAAAACTTTTCTTTACCTGCAACCTGCTTCTGCATGGTTGTATCATTGAAAATATAATTGATGACAGAAAGTAGATTTAATGCCCCACATTTTGATGAGTGTCACAACAACACTACATCTGGACAATAGGAACAGTAACAATTAAATTCTGTTCATAGTCCTATGTGAATATCTTCAATTCTCACACATAAGCTCTGATTTCTTTTAGGTTGTAGGAATAGGAAATGATGGCGTAGGGAAGACCTGCCTTGTCAAGAACTTTTGTGAGAAAAAGGTATATCAACAAGTTTCCTTGTTTGCAGAAGAACTGCACTAACTTAAACTTCCAGGGAAGACAAAATTGGTTCTTATCCAAGGAAAATCATCTTGTTTGAGTTAGTTGGAGGTTTGAGTTGACTGACTTGGGTTAATGAGGTTCTGCTGTATATAATCACGTTTTGTAAAACCATTTACAATATATGATATACTATACATCTTTATAATTTTATTCAGTTTTCATTTGATGGAAAAACATGTGCACAACAGGAAAAACTACAAACTTTGTGTTCATGAACAGCAGCTTCAAAACTGATCTCAGTAAGAATCCTTTCACTTCTGTTTCCTCTCTTTAGTTTTCAAAAAGTTACCACCCAACTGTAGGAGTTGATTATGGTGAGTTAAAACTCCTTCTTAACCCAGTCTTTTTGGCTTGTTTATTTATTTATTAATGATATTCAGACAGTGTGGCCCAGTTCAGCTGTATAAACAATAACTAGAATGTCTAGTAAAGGCAGCACATTCTTCTCAATTACTTCAAGACCCTGAGTGTTGGTCTGCTGTGGGACTTGAATTCTTGATTTGAGCTAGTATGAGCTATATTACACCAAGCGTGGTTGTATCATAATGAGCATATGATCTTCATATTTTTTATAACTGTCTAGGCTTCAAGCTGCACAAAATCAACAACGTTGACTGTAAGTAAACCAACTCTATTGCTCTATTGTGATATCTCACAGTGTCAATTACATGAAAATATATGTCTCTTGGCCAAGTGGTTTTCTGAGCCACATTGCCTCTTGATGGAAATTGGGATGAAAAATCTTTTTCAACACCAAAGTTGAGTGTGTGGGCAAAACCAAAGCAAAAACAATTCATTAGAAAGAAACATAAAACTGATCTTTTGTATTAATGGTTGAGTATAAAGGAAAAAAGTGAGTGCTTTCCCTCAGTTCTCCTTAAATTCAAAGTTTTATAAATAGCCCAGATTGAAATAATTTGCTGTATCTTAGGGTGCAACCCTTAACCTTCTACACCTTATAATCAGTATGCATATTCTCCACACTGTCCTCTAGACATTTCCTAAGATGCTGACCTGGAGAATTTGTTGAACACTAGGAGCCTCTTTAGTTGGATATCTTTCCTTTATTCTCTTGACCCTAATGTGTGATTCAGAGGTGATATTGTAAGGAGAAATTAGATACTAGTCACTCTTAGGGTTTAAAGGGTTCAAAGCTTTCACTTTAAGATTAATGTGATAGAAAGATATTCAGTAGCAGAATATAACTGGAGACAGTAAAATGACCCTTCTGCTTCTATGTGTGCATGTGCTTTGCAATGACATAATTTCCTACCATAGACTTCTTTGAATGAAAAAAAGAAAGAACATGATACCACTGTTTAAAATTTTTGCATTATTTAATATATATATCTTTTAAACATGGACTGCTCTTAATAAGTTACCTGTGATCTCTCCTTTTTTCAGACAGAATTAACTTCTGGGATTTTGGAGGTCATACAGATTATGATGAAATTAGAGTAGAACTGTATGGCCAAACACAGGTTTGTCCATTGTTTCTTAATGGCTTTTTTCTGACCTCAGTTCAAGAAAAATCAATATAAATGTAATTGGTACTAATTTTTAGGCCTGTATTCTGGTGTTTGATGTTACAAACAAGCTGTCGTTTGACTCTCTGGACTATTGGATGCAGGAGTTTATTAGTAATGGAGGCAAACAAGCAATAGTAGCTGTGGTGGCTAACAAGGTAAAACATTGATTCTTATGTACATTTATTATTTATTTATTTGCCATAAAACGTTTACTACAATAAACAAGTTATCAATCAATAATTACAGGATTATAACTTAATACACTTATATCCAAATTTTTCAATAACTAAAAAGGAATTTAGTGACATAGCAAAGAAGCCAAATAGATACAGTGGATGGAAAGAACACATATCAGGGGACAGAAATTTTGATACTAATAGTATTCTATAGATTATGAATTTTTCAAGCAATATCATAAAGCTAGAATATCTGTGGGTAAGGTGAGATCTCTGGACAGGGAGCTCCAAACCATCAGATCTTGGTGAAGGATTGTAAACTAGGGTTTGTTTATTGTATTTTATTATGAACTTAATGATGAGTAGAGAAGAGAGTATTTAATTTTCTGAAGCTTGCTACAGTTTTATTATGCACTCATTGAGGAATTACTACTCCTCAAGAGGTGACGGGAGAAAGACTATCTTTTGTATTTTCTCTTTAGTACCTACTGTTTACTGGGCTTTGTGTTTAACACTTTCACACCCACGATCATTAGTAATTCTTCTCATTCTTCTTCTTCTTCTGAGAATTTGGCATTAGATCAACTAATAATCCCCTAATTGATATTTTTCCCTTATCCTCAGCACTTTCCTACTTGATACTGTAATGTTATTCTGTGGAGAAATTCTGTCTCAGTTAATTATGAGAGTTGACCCATTGACCCCTACAAGTAATTAGTATATAATTTTTCCTTACAACATTACCACTGAAGGACACACTGGGTCACAATACTCAAGGAAATGATCACCAACTAAAGAAACTTTCGATTATCAAACAAATTCTCCTCTCAATCTCCTTTGAAAGTGTAGAGAACAGCATGGAGAATATGCATAGTGTTGTGAGGGTGTAAACATGAGGTCCTTGCAGTGTTCTCATCAGTTACTGAGAGATGTTTGTTTTCTATCACAGACTGATCTTTCCTCTAAAAGAGTTATAAGTAGCAAAGATGGGCAGAGATGGGCCAAGTCACGTGACTTACGGTTTGTATACATCTCAATTGATATTTTATTTTAATTTTTTTTCATGATAAAGGAAATAAAGGAAATGATGGCAAACTCAAGAGGCTCCTGATTGTTAGACAAATTCTCCTTATTAATACCATAAAAAAATATTTAAAACAGTATGGAGAACTTGCATACTGATGTCAGGGTGTGCAGTATGTAAGGCATTTGGTCAAAGTATGACAATCCTATTTTTCAGGTATTATGAAACATCTGCAGCCACAGGCCAAGGTGTTCAGGATATGTTTAGTGGAGTGCTAGCAGCAGTAGCAGAAGGGAAGCTAGTGAAGGCCAAGCCAGTTGTTAGTGCTGAGCAAAGTTCAAGTAAACATAAATAAAACAAATCAACAAGAATGAGTTCTGTAAATAACATATTTATTTGTTTAACACTATAGTACTACATCTCGTTGTATTGTCACTATAAAACCTGCTCTAAAATGACAACAAAACCTTTGAACAAAAACTACTCAGAAACTTCACACCCTTTAAAGCTTAATTTTTACAGTTGTTTCTGTTGAGAAATATTTGTAGGAAGGTCTTCAGCATGATATGATGTGCTATGTACATTAACTGGGAAGAGTTCAAATACATCAAATAATAACAAAAAATTTAAATCATCTTAGCCTATAAGTACAGCAATGTAGTTTTTGTTTTCCTTTTTGGACTTTTGATATCTCATTAACATTGTTTGACAGATAAACTGTTGCTAAAAAGTGGAGGACTAACATGGTTTGGTTTCTTTGATTACTAAACAGAGGTATTAGTCTGTGAATGGACTAAAAGTATGATTTCCTACAAACCATGATTTAAATTCAGGCATGTACAATAAATACTGTGTCTGTGACTGTCTGTTGAGCCTTGCCCCCAAATGAGAAATCAAAATGATGAAAATAACAAATCATTTCCACTGCCTATCACAAATTTCATTTGACTTCTTACATTAAACAACATTTCACAAGTCCATCTACTACTATCCAGCAGAACAGGAGCAACTTATCGTTTCATAGTAAAAATTATTTTCGTTAGAGATAATCTCATAGCTATGGAGGAGATAAAGAGTGTTCATTGCTATCTTGTCTGTGTTTCCTTTTTCTCTTTTTAGTCCTGGGTTCATAAGCATCACTCTCAGTTTGCTTTCTCTTCTTTCTACTCTTTTTACTCTTCTTTCTTTGCTGCACAATTTTTATTGGTAGAAAGAGAAAAAGAAAAATTTTTTTTAAAATGTAAATACCTCAAGGCACTTGTGATTATAATTCTCTAGAAAAACTACAGGAGGTGATCAAAATTACAGCCAAACCTGCATTAAGCTGCACCTTAATTAGGCATCACCCTGTGTATTATGAAGTTGTTTTTCAAACTCCTGGTCACCCTGTTAATCCGTATGGATGATCACTTACCACTGTGTGACAGTTTCAACTGTAATTTGTGCTGTTTAAACTTCTCCTCACAATATCCATACATTATCCAGCAAACAGACAATAAGAATACACAAAATTATCAGCCAGAGGAAAGAGTTGACAATTCAGATCATGGGAGTGAAAGAGTTTACCAGTGGCACAATGATTTATCTGTGATTATGTCTCTTCAATCTTTCTTTAACCGTTTAACTCCCACAAGTGACCAAGACAGAATTTCTCATTACAATATTAATACAATGTCAACCAGATAAGTGATGAGAATGAAGAAAAATTTCGATTTGGGGATAATTAGTTGATCCAATACTTAATTATCTGAACTAACATTCTAAGAATTGCATGGTTGACAGTAAGGAGAATTACACATTTGATCTGGGAGTTAAAGGGTTAATACATTTTTAAAAATTTTGTTTAAAAAAAATTGGAGAGGTGTTGGCGTGAAAGTTAAACCAGTGAGCTGTCCTTATCTCACAGACTTCCTCTCTTTCCCAAAATGTAATGGTTACCATAACTTGAAGGACAGACCTTATATTCCTCCTCTGATTCACTGTTATCAGAAGTTGACATTGATGAGGAAGATGAAGAAGGACGCTTAAACCAAAGCAAGAAAAGAAGCTTTCTTTAGTTGAGAGGAAATATTTTCAATTGGTTATTATCATAATAAAATGTCATGTCAAATGTAAGATCATCATGTTTCCTTTTAACTATGAAAAATGCAAACATAGTTCTCTTTTTTGTGTGTCCCAAACCCTGGGGGTACTTTGGTGGCTATGTACCACTGGCCTCTGAGAACACATACCCCATTATAGTTTATTCTGTGGCCAATTATAGACCCCATCTGGTGCCATTTTGCACAACCACAACCCCCCCCCCCCTTGTGCTAAAATCATCAGGTCACCTCCTTGACTGTTAAGCCTCCAATTTGGTTGACACAAGGAAGGGAAAAAAGTAAAGGTGCTAAGAGTTTAAAGAGCCAAGTAACCAACTGAAAGTAATTGTTCTTACCTAATTCTCTTAGAGCACAAGTAAGTGTTGACAAATCATTTTGTCTACAAACTATCAGAAACAATAGCTCACCCTCTTTTTGCGTTTGCTTGACTTCTTTTTCTGAAAATGTAGATTAAAATCTATGAACTGATGCCTACGAGCCTTGGCTTATAAAAGTTTGTTTTATGTTGTCATTTAATTGCAGGGGCTCATATCCGAGGGGGCTTACAACCAGATTTGAAAAAGGGCTTTTAAACAAGCCACAGAGTGCTGATAAAAACAGCATTTTCTGGTTTATATCTAAGCTTTAAAATGTCATAACAAATAAAATTAATTTTATTACATTCTAAACAGAATTAATATTAACAACACGAACAAAACTAGAAAAGCTAGAGGAAGACTTACATCATGGGGGAGGGGGGGTAGGGACATATAGTCAAATGTAATTTTTTCTTACAGGTAAATGGGCCTATAACGAGGAGACTGATAGGTAGGGAGGGGGGACTTAAGATCAGATATCATATATAAACACAGGTAGCTGGACTCACAAGCAGGGGACTGATAGGTTGGGAGGGGGGAACTTAAGAATAGATATCATTTTAAAACACAGGTGGATGGACTTACAACCAGGGGACTGAAAAGTGAGGGGAATTATGGTGGGATGTGATTTTTTTTTTTTTACAGATAGCTGGGCCCATAACTGGGAGGCTGATAGGTGGGGGGCAAAACTTAAGATCAGATGTGATACTTTTTTCACAGGTAAATTTACTTATAGCAGGAGGACTGATAAGTGGAGGGGGGACTTAAAATCAGAAGGTAACTTCAAATCAGATTCAATTTTATTTTATAGGCAGATTTGTTTATAACTGGGGGACTGATAACTACAGGGGGGGAGGGGGAACTTAGGATCTGATGTAATTTTTTTTATAGATAGATGGGCCTATAACCAGGGAACAGATAAGTGGGGGGGGGGGCTTATAAGTAGAAGTTAGCGGTATTTTATTTTTGTTTTGACTGGTTAAGACATATCTTAAAAGCTTCAATTGTTAGAATGCTAAACATTGTGTACAAACCTCTTTTTTTCTAGTCTTGGAAGAACCTTCTGAACTGCCTAACAGCTTTTCTCTGTTTTTCTTTAGTTCATTTCTAAATTTCTGAGAATCAGTAATAAACAAGGATTTTAATAGACTCAAATATATTATTACATTTGAAATGTTCCAGGGCAGATAAAAAGTAATTTTGTTATGTTTCAAAATGCCATACCTGGTTTAGATGTTCCTCATAGGCTGCTAGAGTCTCTGAACCTGTCTTCTTTTTGTTAATCATTTCTTTAACTTCTTCCCTGCATTTTATTAAAGTTGCACAAACATGAGTATAAATGTTGTTCAAGACAAAATTATTACATTTAGAAAATAAATGTGTTTGCATTAATTTAGAGTGGTTCTGTGATACAAAAGGAAATCTTTTCAACTCAAAGACCCCTTAGAACAAAAGCATCAATAACATGTATATTGTAATACAGTCAAACCTTAATCACACCAACCTGGATTATCCTGGCAGATTTTTTTTTTTTTTTATCATCAGATTTTTCCATTATCTGGATTTTTTCGTTATCAGGATTTTCCCTGTATCACAATGTTCCCTTTATCTGGATTTCTCTATCCTTGTGATTTTTCTCTTTTGTAAAAAGAGTTTACATCAACAAGATGTCACTTACAATGTTGGTCGATTTCTGTTTAGGTAATCTCTCACTGTTGGTCCAGAAGACACTGGCCCTCTTGCTCGTGCCATAGCAATGGGATTCATGCATGCCTAGTAAATAATAACATCATTTATTCAGCACCTTATAAAAAATTGGTTTGAATTATCGAAGAAGTAAAGATAGTTGGCCAGTTTTTGTTCAACTTATTATGGGATTAAGAAAAGTGAGGTCAAGAGTTCAAGAACTTGTAAAAACATCCACCTAAAGAAATTTCTAGTTAAACATATTGTAAATTATAAGTAACTAAAGAAGACATGCTATTAATGAGACCAGGTATCTACCAGTTTATGTTTAAAAAAATATATAATAATTTGTAATTTAAGTAGTCAAATTAACATTTCATTCCTATAGTTATTAGCTGCCTGAGTTGTAATTTAATGGCAATATTCGTTTGATACTTTGTGGAAAATCTGGTTGACACGAGGAAGGGAAAAAACACGTTAGTTTTTCACGCGAGTCTGATATCACCAATCAGCTGGTAACTGCTGCATTTTCATTTATAACAGTTCAAATGACACCGTAGCGTTAACCAAATATTCGATTTACTCAACAGAATGGGCTTGATTTTTTGTTTGCTTCTTCTAGGTTCAAAAATCACATATAATTGACTGCCTGTAAAATTTTGAGAAAATGCATTAGTCAAATTTCAGTCAAATTTGAAACAAAATAATTGAAAAGATAGACAACAGTCCTGATCCAAATCGAAGTGATGACATCCCCGGTCAAACGGACGTGGTTGTCCAGTAGTTCATTAGATATCGTGTCGGTATTTCCAAAACTTTTCATGAATATCGAAAGAATCGATACTTGCCAGCTGGTAAACAGACACAAGCATGATCTACAAAAAAAAGGAAGTAAACTTTCATGTCTTCCATCTGTCAAAGTAACATACTCAACCTTACCACTCTTTTGTCTCTTTTTCCCATTTCGTTTCTACAACAAGGAAGCAAGACAACAGTGTTTCTGTAGACGAAATTTTTGGTTGGAATCCGTTTCACTTTACATAAAGAGATCAGCCCTCTAAATAGACACCGCTGGAAGTGTCGCTAGAAGTATCACCAGAAACTCTTGCTTCCAGTCTTTCTCAATTCTTGTTTGGCCGATCTCGAATAAAAATCATACATTCTTTATCTTGAGTGTTTGACTGATCATCGAATGTTTTTCAAACCGTACCTTCTCAGTTCTAACACTAGCCTGCCGTCAAAAGTTTTCTACTGTTTTAACCCAACATGCTAACGGAAGCGAAAAAAAAGTAGATAAAAGGTGAAGTACAACCAAACCTAGAGCGTGTTTCCTTAAAAAAAGTCACTGAGATAAATACTGGTTCAGAAGTTTGCTTTTACATGTCTGAACTGTGTACATAAGTATTAAAATTTTATATTCAGCTTCATTCTGCGACTGGACATTCTGAATGAGTACCAAGTCCGGTTAACGAATCTTTTTATAAAAAAAAATTGTTCTGTTTGATGTAGAAAGAAAGAAAGTTGTCCAGCTGGTTGCCGTGTGAACTAACCCTAAGAACCAAAATTTTCTAGACTAACACTAAAGCTATTTAATTCGACCCCCGAGGATTTGACCCAGTGCGGAGAGGTGGCCATGTTTACATGTATTTTTCATTGAGATGTCCATACGTTGTATCGAAAATTCAGCGATTTGTGAAATCTGTGAAAATGGTTAATGAGTTAGTGTCAGTAAGAATCAAATCCTTCATCCTTTTATGAACTTGCACTTCGCTTTCTGTAACATTTCTAATGTTTTTTCTTTTTTTAACTTAATCTTCCTTTGTTTTGATCTTGGTTTGTTTTAGAAAAAACAATGGTTCGTTCCCTCGCCTTTAACCTCTTAAGTTGTCTATCAGTTGTTACACGCGTTACGAAGTCATTAAAAATTGAAAGTTATTAAGCATGAAACGTCCAATCAAAACAATGTCGAAGTCAATCCGAGGCTAAATCTTTGTTTGTGCCATGACATCGCCCACTGACAATAACTTTTCTGTGACTGAAATTTAATTCATTCAGTACTAGAAGGCAGAAGGTCTTGAAAATCAAACTGAAAAATGCTATCTGAAAATGACGGTGATTGCCAAGAAAGGATAAGCCGACGCGTCGAATTTAAGACAAGCTACAGTGTTGAAAGTTTAACATCAGGAAGTAGCGACGGAGAATCCTATTCGCCGCGTTTGCCTCATGTAAGGAGAAGGGACAGTCTGTTACAAAGAACAAAATCCTTCAGTCAGATCATCCACGAAATGGGCTCAAACACAAAGAAGTTAGAAGAAGAAATGTATGGACTTCTACGCGATATGGTAAGCTTCTACTTCAATAAAAACCTCTTTTGTTGCCATATTCGACCTTCTTGTACCAAAACATAGCGTTATGTCTTTGATAATCGCTGCGCTGAGAGGCGAATCTCGCGTTAGATTGTTACCAGAAAGGATTTTTCTTCTCCACTTCTATTTTTGGAATGATTTTGACTAGTAGTTAGTTATGGCATAAAGCTTCTCGAATGTGATGCGGCAGTATCACACAAAGGATGCTTTGCGTAACACTGGTGATAAGAAGCGTTTTGTCCGACAAAAGCCCTCGTGTTTAATTATTACAGCAGCCATTGTGCAAACATCGACAACACTAATCAATTCCATTTCCCATAACATATTAGAGTCGTATGCAGATTTACAAAAAAATTCATGCAGATATATTCAATTTAATTTACTTTAATTTTTTGGATCAGTCCAGAATCAAAGAAATTACGAGGAATCTCAATGTTTAGATTAGTGTTCTTGTCAGAATTAAGGTTTAATTTCCACCTGCTTATCACTTACAGCCCCTGGGAATCTTCTGTTTAAGTCTTCAGCTCGCGAACACTAAGATATGATTTATTGTGTTCAACTTGTATCATCCTTTTTAATGAAAGAATATAAGTATGATTGGTAAATGACGGCGAGATTTTACTGCTTAATAACTTTTAACATTTAAGTTATTATGATAAGTTGTTAGTTCTATTTATTTTTTAAGTTGATTGGTTTCGTCTCCCATTTGCAAACGTTTTTCAACTCTCGACAATTTTCACTTTGCTCAGTGCAGTGTATAGTAAAACAAAAGAGCTTAATGTTCTCAAGAATAAATGTTTTGGGCCCAACTCAGACTCCTTTTTGGCTCGAGCCGCTATGTATCAACCACATCTTGTAATTGATTCCTGTTTAGTACTAGTAAAAGGTAGCATACTAGGTGTTCTAAATCTTTCACTTGGTTTGTGTCACAGGATACCCTTCGTAATCAGAACCTCAGTACTGGCCGGCGGCTTCAACGTCTACAGAGAGTGTCGGGAGCGATGAAAGAACAACTACAGGCCTTCAGTCCTGTGCGGTCAGCAGCGAGTCATCGACATCTTAATCACACGAACATTATGACCATGAATGAAAAGAGAAATTGTTACTCAATAGAAAATCTGCCCACAGAATCAACTTGAGTCCGAAATAAGGGAAATTGGCTATTGTAAACATCAATTTTATGGATCAGCTGGCTTTGTTTATTCAACAATTAAAAGAATCAGTAACACAGGATTCCAATAAAAACAGATGTAGACAGTCATCTAGTCAGTAGACTGTTTTCGTGTCCATCTTTGAGGTAAATTCAATCCGAGAAAGGAGTCATAGTTTTATTAAGTTTTGATAAAAGTAAATGAGGAGACTTTCCGTGGTTTTCTATGTGTAGTTATTGAATCCAGTCAAGAAGTTATCTACTTGTAATTGTTTAACTGGAGTATTTACTGATTAAAGTGAAGTGTGACTATAGCCTGGCGAGAGATTGTAAGATCATTCTCTGCGACACCACTGTCTTGGTTAGTGTTGGTAGCAACATTCACATTCAAAGGGCCCGGTGGCTTCTGGGACAATTGTTGCCCTCTGGGGTGACCGCATGTTGTGTGGGACACCCCACTGAGCGAGAGTTTGAAGAGTGTCCTACTTGCTGTGCGTGATAGAGAGTGTTCTGTTCTCCAGATCATGGCTAACCGCACGCTAAGAGTAAAAAAGCGTGACTAGCAGCACTTGAGATGTGACGTAAGCACTTGAATGGGTTACGCGCATCGAAAGCTCATTTCCCGTTTTCTAAAATATTCTTATAACTCACTAACAAGAACATTTGAGGCTACTTCAGAAAGAGGAAGCATACATCACGCTGTCTAGATCTTCAACCCTCTATCTATAATACAAACGAGCCAAAAAGCTAATCAGCACATCGTCGGAGCCTTTGAATTATAGGATACTAAGTAAAATCTCGTTGATATTGTTGGACAATACAAGCCGCCTTGTTCACCCAATTTTAAAAAATTCGGACATTAAGCCTTACCAATATCATTACTGACGTTTCGAACCCCTCCTATCGCTCTGACGAAGGGCTCGAAACGTCAGCTTTTAAACTCTTTACGGCAGCCAATTTACGTTATCAACTCAGTTGATAATGCTAAATTACCCTGTTATACTCTCTCACCGACGCAGCACCACAGTTTCTTTAGAAACTTACCCCCCAGTATCATTACCGACTGTCAGCTCCAGTAAAATCTTAAGCGAATTTTTCATTCAATGAATGTCATAGCTTTTTACTAGTTCATCGAAAGAAAAAATAGATTCAAACCTCCTTTTTCTAAAAACAATATAGCATTTTGCACTCTAGAAAGTTGTTGACCTTTGTTTGCTGAACACAAATGAATTTCCTGTCAGATCTGTGTTTTTTTTTTCACCCAAGCAGAAAAGCTTACATTAGCTTCTCAAGAGATGTCTCTTGAAGAAAAAAACAGAGAAAGTTTATCGGCCTGATTATTATATTTATTTTGACTTGAGAAAGTGATTCTCCCGCATAATATTCCTAAATTAATTGTTAAAAGAACTATCGAAACTGTTGAAATTGAAATTGATTACAAATCAAACATTTCAATCAAACGCACTTGATATAGTTCAGCAAGAGAGAATCAAGTTTGATTCTTCAGCGTTTACATTATTTTGTACACGCTCGCATTCAAAACAAGCGTGGTTTGTTTTTTTTATGAGTAACGTACACCTTTTTCCTTCCTCTCAAAAGTTTTAGGGTGCGTCAAACCTTATAATTAGCATGTGAAACTGCTGGACAATAACTATATTAGCTGAACCAGTCTTTCATGTTCACAGGCGTGTTATTAAGGCTTCCCTAGGGGACAATTTAAGTGCTATTAATCATACGGTCTCGTGACACATAACTAGTAGATATATCGCCACAAGCCAGGCCGTAGATCACTCTTACGTGGCCACAGATTCCTTGCGGATAATTTGGCGATGAAGGGTGAGACTTGTTTGACAAGTTCCTTTAAACAAATATGTTTTGAATATTTCTGACTTGGTCAACAGATAGCAGGAAACTTCATTTTCCTATGGCTGAGAATTTCAGCACTAACCTCGTATTTGTCTTTTACAGAGTACAATTTTGTTGAGTCAGATGATGACTCAGGTTTCAAAGATGATTCAAGCGTCGCATTCTCAGTGGAAAGCGGCCAGTCAGAGCGAGTTGCCACTTACAAAACTAAATCTTGGAACTGCTTCGCCACAAAAAAACAGGAAGCTAAAGTAAAACAAGAACAGGAAGAAAATGGCACCGGGTATGACAACCCACGAAAACAAAACTTCTTTAAAAGAGCAACCAGGAAGATCTTTGGCAAGACCAGGCGGATGTTTAATAAGAAACATGAAGATAACAAAATGAATACCACAGTGAAAACGGAAAAGAAACTGAAAGAAAATTATACGGAACAGGTGGCCATTATAATACCGTCAGACAGCTGTGCGAGTGTGAATGAGGAGCCAGCACCTTACCCTCAAAATGTCAACTTCATTCGAGCAGAGAAGATGCGATGCTCGATTCGAGAATCCCGCGGCTTGAACCCGCGGGAAGCTTTGCGGCTTCGCGAGAGACAAACTATGCTTCGAGTTCTGTTTGATTTTCAAGCATGTGATGACGATGATATTTCCGTGATGAGAGGAGAACTTGTTCAAGTACTCAACAAAGATGATAAGGATTGGTGGTGGGTTGAAAATGAACATCGACAGAGAGGATTTGTGCCGCGAAACTTTCTTTGGCCCTGTGGCTGTTACGGTAAGACAACATCTTTTATATAGAACTAACATAACTTAACTAAGTTTCTCCTTTTGAAGAAACAGTACATAGATGGCTACTTTTTTCAAGTAATTTTCTTGTATGAGTTGGCATATTTACAAAAACATATCAGCGATGCTTAAAAGTAAAAAATCATCCAAAAATGGGCCAAAACGAGGTTGTCAAAATTGCTAACAGATTATTGGACACCTTTTTGTTTTCGTTCATTCAGTAGAAGGATAATCCAGGTCGAGAATTTATTTTTCTGAGGGAAAAAAAGAACAGAATTGACTCTGTTAATCTTTGCTTTTGTTATCAGCAAGAGAAATCTTTATTGCTAAAGCTTTATTACCTGCGACACACATTACCCGGGAGATGTGCTTGAGATAGCACACCAATGAATAAATGAATACGTTGAGTCCGATATCACTTCGGAATTGTTTGAAACTCGCTCAGTCGCTTAAACAAAGAAGAATAGAGATGAGTGGTTGGAAATGGAAATTAAAATTTATTCAGGTTCATGGCACTTGACATGCACTCTGTTGATATTTTTGAAATGTCATGCTTACTGTGGGAAAATGAAACGGAATTAAAATGCCACTATGTTACAACCAAGTATCAAAACATTGACATTTCTTAACGACTATTATTTTTACCTCATTAGTATCTTATTCCCGCGTTCAATTCCATCATAAGAATGCTTTTATAGTATTTGCCCATTATGATACATATTTATATTGAGAGATCAGTGAGAGTATTATCACATCGTAAAATACAGGCACGAACTTTGCATTGGGCGCACTCCTCTGTGGTCGGGTGGGACATAAATACTTCGTAGAAAATATTCTTAAAGCTAACTTCATTGATTCAAGATTTGAAAGTAGATTTTATGGTATGTAAGATCATTATAAGGACAAATTGAGGGAAAGTTATCGCTCTCCTAATATAGAAAAAGTGATATTGCTTCTTAGATCATTTTCAGGATTGATGACGACTCTTCGCTTATCTCACAATGTTCTTGTATTGTCAACGGCTATTAACGTTAAAACGCTAAGCATCATTCACAAATGTAAAATTCGAGACACAAAGACTAAATGTAGTGTCGTTATTTTGAGGGAAGGGGTGGGTTTGCTTTTTGGTGAGGTATTGGTAACTAATATGAAGATGAGATCTGGCGCAAAGTGTTACCGTGCGCCAGTGGGCACGAGGAGGGTTAAAACTTGTCATAGCTAACTCTCTATCTTTAGGTGCCTATGTTAATTTAATTGCCTTTTAGTTAATTAACGTTTAATTTGTGATATAAATGGTTGAACAGCTACAGAGTTTTCAAATGCCTTTTTTTCTGCTGTAGTGTGTCAACAGTTTATTTTGGACAGAGTGACGAATGTGGGCCCAGTCCTCAGCGACCAGAACATTGAACAACAACGGTTCCAGGCAACTGATCAATTCATCAGGGAGGAATCGTTTGGCGAAAGAACACGGCTCATTGGAAACAAAAGATACACGAGTACATGGTGCTGAAGACCTGGTCATGTAAACCTGGAAAATCTCCGCAAGAGATTTAAAACAACACCTGATTGAAAGTGTTGGGCTGAAAAACGCTAATGACACTGCTTTTTTCGCTTTGTTGCTGTTCTGCCGAAAACACACTCGAATAATTTTGAATTTTATTCATGTAATCTGTTTTATGGAAAGTGGATGAATGAGTGAGATAAAGTTAAAAGTGGGCAGCTGGCATAAGAAGCCGTTAGTTTTTCATCTGGTCAAATGTTGTTTGTAAAAAATTTCAGTGTTTTGAGAGTTTTCTTAAATAAATGCAATTTTGAGACATTATTTCGAGAAAAGTGTGATAGAAATTAATCCAATTTTGTTTAAATTTTAATCTCTATAAAAAGGGAATTTCCCACTATATTTCTGATATTTGTCCTGTGGCCAGTCCTAGGATAGGTTGAAATACGAAATTTGTCAAGTTTTGTATTTTTGAGAAGCGTATGTAACTGAAAGCGCCTTTCCACCAGTCTGAGTCAGGTTTTAGAATAACGTGAATGTACCGTTCGTCGATATTCTCATATCCTATAAGCAGGCCCTCGTTTTTTCTTCGACTTGTCTCAAATCTGCCCGCGCGCGGAGAAACTCGTGTAATGCAGTGAGTAGTTACCTTAACCTACGCCGTTTGAAAGCGTAACTTTTGAGGGCTATTGCAATAGATATTTAAAAATTGGAAAGTTTTTCCTCCTCCAAATGTATAAGAAATGACGGCCTAACGATTTAAGATTCGGGATGAAATAAATGGCTTATAAATAGCTTCTCATTCGGAGCACCCATGATACCTATGAAGGACCGAGATTTTGTATATTTTTTAAGTATTATTATACTGTACGTAAATTGCTAGATTAGTTTGTAACTTTTATTTGTCAAAGAACCTTATTTTATTGTCTTGTACTGAATTAAAATACAATAGGGTGATTTTACAATTTATTTTGTTTATTATTTCACATTTTATTAGTTAATTGTAGGTCCGCATCAGCCTCATGGCTGCCACTTTTGTAACCTGCATCACTAAATAAAATGACTGATTGATTGATTAATGAAGAAAGGATGCTAGAGCCTCTTTCTTGGTATTTCGTGACTGTCTATCATGTAGCATAAATCGAAAATACTGGGCGTGTTCAGTGATCACGTGACATTCGCGGTTATTGTAATCGCTTTGCCTGCAGATTTCTAGTTGCGTTGTATTGATTCGACTCAAAACCTTTTTTTCTCGGTTGACATGTCGAAAGGACCAGCAGTTGGAATCGATCTTGGTACCACGTATTCTTGTGTTGGAGTTTTTCAACATGGGAAAGTGGAAATTATCGCAAATGATCAGGGAAATAGAACAACACCAAGCTATGTAGCGTTTACTGAAACGGAACGCCTGATTGGAGATGCTGCAAAAAATCAAGTCGCAATGAATCCCTCAAACACGATTTTTGGTGAGAATTCAAAACATATACATTCTTTATAATCGAAGAGCGGTGGCTGAATGTGTGCCCATGTTCCTTTGCAGATGCTAAGCGATTGATAGGTCGACGATTTGACGATCCTTCGGCGCAGGCAGATATGAAACATTGGCCCTTCAAGGTGAAAAGATGTTGGCTTTTTCGGAATTTGTTGAGTCTTGATTGAAGTCTCAGATTTTAATTGAACATCTTATTAAAAACTGATATGATTATTGTACAAAGTGATACCATTCTTTCTTAACTGTCAGTCAAAAGAAACGTTACCTTTATCTAAGTAACTTACTTTCGTTTTCTAGATCATTAATGACTCTGGGAGGCCTAAAATACAAGTGGAATATAAAGGAGAAACTAAAACATTCTACGCTGAGGAGGTATTTAAGAGATTAATTAGTTTCATCGAGGAAAAAATTATTTTCTGGAATACGAACTCATTATATCAATAGCCCCAGCCATGCCTGCTAGTCATACCTCCCAAATTTTACTTCACAACCAGTAACCGTCGATGAATTATTGATCTGCAATGACTCAGCCATGATTGCAACAATTCACTAAGATTTTGTAACTAACATCTGTAACAAATTACTTAAAATCAGATATTAGATAGATGGGTCAAGCTTCTAAAACCATGATAGGTTTTCTCTGCAACATCAGAAGTTATGTAATATTTTTAGGGCCAAGTAATCCTACTCCTTGTTTTGGACGGTTACCTCCAAGCTTTTTATCAAGATTTTTTGGGTATTCTTTAACTACCAACAGAAGCCTCCTTTTATCATTTGTCAATTTCTTGTTTACAGATTTCCTCTATGGTGTTGACAAAAATGAAGGAAACAGCTCAGGCATATCTTGGAAAAACTATCACAGATGCTGTGGTGACTGTGCCAGCGTATTTCAATGATTCTCAGCGCCAGGCTACAAAAGACGCAGGTTGGTTTAAGTGATACAAATAATGAGAGATTTTACAAACTATAGTAATGATTTAACCTTTTAACTCTGAGTAGTGATTGACATGTAACTTCTCTCTATGATATCCATACATTATCAAGCAAACAGGTAATTAGAATACTCTAAATTATCAGGTAGAATTTGGTATTTTGATTTAATACAAAATTCCCATTTATTAATTTATAAATGTGTAATGAAGTGTGTTGTAGCTAGAGGGGAGAATGAACAATCAGATCTTGGAAATTAAACCTGAATAACAGGCCCAAACAAAAAACTTAACTGAGGTGGCTTTTGTTGGTTATTTTTAGGTAGAGTGTGAAGTAATAAAGTATATAAAGTTTTATGATATGATGAGTACACTTGTGTTTAATGTGTTATCTGAACCTTGTTCTACTTTGCTCATCCTGTGCAAGTAAACGTGAAATTTTAATACGGAAAAATACCAAAGTTGATTTGGAAAATTACGATGAATGTAATTTACAATGAACTCACGATGAACCTAATTTGTGCTTTAATGTTCTTTCTAAGGTGTGATTGCTGGCTTAAATGTCTTGCGTATTATCAATGAGCCAACTGCTGCTGCCATTGCATATGGTCTGGACAAGAAAGTTGGTTCTGAACGAAATGTCCTTATCTTTGATCTTGGTGGTGGTACATTTGATGTCTCCATTTTGAGCATTGAAGATGGTATATTTGAAGTCAAATCTACGGCTGGAAACACTCACCTTGGGGGTGAAGACTTCGACAACAATGTTGTTGATTTTTTTGTGGATAATTTCAGAAGAAAGTACAAGAAAGATCTTTCAACCAATAAACGCGCTCTGCGTCGCTTGAGGACAGCCTGTGAACGTGCCAAGAGGACCCTCTCCTCCAGCACCCAAAGTAGTATCGAGATTGATTCCTTGTATGAGGGAATTGATTTTTATACCTCACTTACTCGTGCCAAGTTTGAAGAATTGAACAGAGATTTATTTGACAAAACCAAAGACCCTGTTGAGAAAGCTTTAGGTGATGCTGGATTGGCCAAGAACCAGGTTCATGAGGTTGTGTTGGTTGGAGGATCAACTCGCATCCCAAAGATTCAAGAGAAGCTGCAGGATTTTTTTGATGGCAAAGAACTCAACAAAAGCATCAATCCAGATGAAGCTGTAGCCTATGGTGCTGCAGTTCAAGCTGCAATTCTGAGTGGTGACAAGAGTAGTGAAGTTCAGGATTTGTTGCTTCTGGATGTAGCACCATTGTCACTTGGAATTGAGACTGCAGGAGGAGTTATGACAGTTCTTATCAAGCGCAACACAACCATACCCACCAAGAAGACAGAATCCTTCACTACCTATTCAGACAATCAAACCAGTGTCCTAATCCAGGTAAGCAATGGTGTCAGG
Organism: Pocillopora verrucosa; assembly: GCF_036669915.1. Lineage (NCBI taxonomy): Eukaryota > Metazoa > Cnidaria > Anthozoa > Scleractinia > Pocilloporidae > Pocillopora > Pocillopora verrucosa. The sequence goes on from NC_089324.1 coordinate 270,988, forward strand.
GAAGAAAAATCAAAGAAAAGTGTAACTGTGCTCTTAGAATTCAGCTGTTGCCCTTAACCCATTAAATCAAGAAGAGCTCCCCAAAAAACCTGTTGGCAGACAGTTGGTCGTCTGTCGGCCGACAGACAGCTGACAGGTTTTGCCCGAAATATAGGCTACCTGTCGGCCGACAGTGGGCCAACAGTCGGCCGACTGTTGGTAATGTGTCAGTAACCTGTCGGTAGCTTGTCGGTAAAACGTTAACACAAACCTTAATGTTTTCTCTCGGTTTTCGCTTGATACAACATCCAACATGTGTAATACATTGACAAGAATAGCCTTTCATAGATTTGGTGGCTCCTAAAGGAGCCGTTTTGTGAGTGGTGAAATATATAAGATACTTCACTCATAGAATCGTGATTTTAGCGGCGTGCACCTAAATCAATTATCGCATCACGCATCCAAGTCTAATTATCGAATTGTTGCGTATAGTAATTTATTACTTAACATAACGAGTAAAAAGATTCACAGTTGTATCATTTATTAAATTTGAAATTGGAAATAGCAATTCATCCCAAACCTGCAAGATAGAGGACGATGTTAGCAACACAAATGCACAAGGTAAACATCATTGATACATACATAACATACCATAAGAGGCAGCATTGCATTGTTGGGCGATTTGAATGAAAGTGTTTGTATTGATACGTAGCTTATGGTTATCAGAGTTTTTGGCCGAGTTTCCAATTAAATTATCTTCCAATGCGATTCTTAGATTGTCTGGTGTGTTGTAAATTACGCAAGTGATATATCCTATACGCATCTGATAACAACATTTTGGAAGAAACGTTTCTTTACATATTTTCAACTTTGCCGTCGATCGGTTGGTAGGTGAAGTCTGTCGAGTCATACATCACCATTACAGATTGTTATGTCACGTTAACTGTTCGTTTTTAACACAATTTTTCTTTTTTCTTAACCTGTCGGTAACTTGTTGGTTAGCTTTCGGTAGACTGTCGGTAACCTGTCAGCTGACAGTTGACCAACAGTCGGCCGACAGGTTTTTTGGGGAGCTCTTCTTCACAATTATCCTAACATTAGTATCTATATTCTCCAAACTCTTCTCTAGACATTTCATTTTGTATCTGACAAGAAGAATTTGTTTAACAGTCAAAGCTTCTTAGGTTGGAAATCACTTTATTCTCATGATGTTAATAAATGATTCAGTAATATTACTGTAAGGGGAAACTAGATGCTCGCTGCTCTAAGGGCTTGAAGGTTAAAGAAATCACCTCATATTCTGAGATGACATTGAGGCTTTATATTTGTACCTCCTTTTAGAGTGAGACAGTTCTTCTTTTAACTAATCAAAAGAAATACAAACCAGAAACAAATCAATAAAAGAGCTCATAGAGCAGTTGTAGTAAGTCTTAGTTCCTTGTTTCAAATTCAGCCCAGAAATAAATATCAAAAGAGCATAAAGAGTAGTTGTAATAAGTTTAAGTTCCCTGTTTCAAGTTCAAGGAATTACTCAGTGTCTTTGCTAAGGGAATGCCACTGATCATGCCATTAGTAAAGTAGTCCCTCATATTAACAGTATACCATAGGAAAGAACCTAACAGGGGCTGGTTTCCTTTCTGTTGTTAAAGGTCTTTGAAGGAGAGAGAGGAGTGACATCAGGCAACAATCTGCTTGGAAAATTTGAGCTGTCTGGCATTCCACCAGCCCCACGAGGAGTTCCACAGATTGAAGTGACTTATGACATTGATGCAAATGGAATCTTGAATGTTTCAGCTGTTGATAAGAGCACTGGTCGTGAGAATAAGATCACCATCACCAACGACAAAGGCAGATTGTCCAAGGATGATATTGATCGCATGGTGCGTGAAGCTGAGAAGTACAAAGCTGAAGATGATTTGCAACGTGACAAAGTCCAGGCCAAGAACTCACTGGAGAGTTATGCATACCATATGAAGAGCACAGTGGAAGATGAAAAGGTGTGAACTTACTATGATTTTCAGTTGAGTCAGGGGTGAGATGGAAATTTGGCAACATGTATCGACATTAAAATTGTGTTGTTGCCAAAGGCAAGTGGTTCCATTTCCATCAGGTTCAATATGTCATTTGACTTCTTTTGGGGTTTTCACGTTTGATGGTTGGTGGCACACAGCTCTTGAGATTCATTTACCACTGCAAGTAAGGAGGGTTGTCCATGAAAACTCAGTTATTTAATAGTCAAAAGACTTATCACCAATTTTTTTCTGGGCTTCACTCAACTGAAAATTTACCTGAGTAAAATTAATGTAGTATGCATCAACACTTAAGTGTGTACTGATATACTACTTGATCTCAAACACATCATTGGTCTTGTGTCATTTAAAAAATATAGGCATCTGCAGCATGCAAGAATTGTTTTTTTAGCTTGATATGTCAAGATAGAGCAATTATTGTTCTTAATGTTTTCATAACTTTCAAAAGAACAAAAATCTTGCATTACTTTACTTTAAGAGAAAAAACACAATTTATCTAAACTTGCACAGGTATTTTGTGGTCTCATGTCTCTTTTATCCAAATACTTCTGAGAAAAAATAAAATGTATCAGTGCCTTGCTTACTGTAGTCTCCTTTGCAGCAGTTGTTTGGTCTTGTCACACAATACCCTCTATTCCTCATTTAAGAAAGAGCCATTGTGTGATGAGACCAAATAACAGTTGTTAAAGAGACTATGCTTACAGTCCTTCCTCTAACAGAAAGAAAACCAATATTATTCATCAACAGTTAGTCACCACAAAAATATAATTCCACATAATTTTACTGAGAAAAGCTGACTGAAACTGTTGTATCTCCAACAGACCCTAACCAAAGATATATTGCAATCTTGTATAAGGGAAAATGCACTGAGCAGGAGGAAAAGATAATATTTCAAAGAGGGCTCCTTGAATGGTTGCTGACTTTCTGGATTTTGCCCTGTGTGTGTGAAATAAGTGACAAAATGCAGGTTGTTTACAAGGAATTGACAAACAATTGGGTCATTTTTGTTGAAAATATCAGTTGAAGTCTGAGATTTTTCCTTTTTAAGTTAGTAATGTTTTTTATTTATAATTATTTCTTCAGGTGCGAGATAAGATCTCTGAAGATGACAGGAAAACAATTGTCGACAAGTGCAATGAAACTATTAGCTGGCTTGAAAGCAACCCTGATGCAAGTAAAGATGAATATGATAAGCGACAAAAAGAATTAGAGAGCATTTGTAATCCAGTGATTACAAAGTTATACCAGGGTTCTGGAGGTGCCCCTCCTCCAGGGGCAGGAGGCTTTCCTCAGGGGGGTGGGGCTCCTACCTCTGACTCGGCTAGTTCTGGAGGACCAACCATTGAAGAAGTTGACTGAGGAAAATGTTGCCTGAGGAAGGAGATTTGTTCACTGAACTTTTTGAGATTAAATTGAGTTATTCAGTGTTTCCTGTATGCTTTAAGGTAAAGAGAGCTCAGATTGTTTGAAGTTTAATGTGGTGAAGCTCCAAGAGTAATGCATGAAAAAAAGCGGAAAAAGCATTCCTTGAAAACTAGTTCAATCCCTTCTCATTTGTACACAAGTTTTGGAAACACCTTGTTTTGATCTCTAGTGGCTTAGTTAGGTATTGTAGCTTCTCTATTTGTTAAGGACCATGACTGAAAACTTTTTGGCCTCAGAGTTAAAGAGCCATTCACTCTGAGTTAGGACTGGAACATTGGGATCCTCTGCTTAGCAGGAGCAATTTTGATATGGATTTTCTGAAAGTTGATTTCACAAGTTTGTAGTGTGTATTTTGTTAAACTGAGTAAGAGGGCGAGAGTTTGTCAGGTGTGTGAAACACCTTAAGTATTCTGACAAATATTAAAACAAGATATGCAGCAAAGAAAAGAGGGGCTCAATCATAACATGCCTTACTTTGTGTTCATGTTTGTTTGTTGTGTGAGGGAGAAGGGGGTGGTGGTGGGGATAGAGATTTTACTTTGGGAGGGTCACAATCGACTAGCTTTGGTAATCGTTGTCTTCCATTTGATTTATTTTTGCATTCAATTTTAACAAAGATGAACCCTTAGTCACCAAAGAATGTATTCCATACCATAAATTGTACTTTTAAGGGTTTTTTTTTCTCTCAAGGGATTTACACTGTTGATTAGGTTGTACGTGATCCCCAGATACGTGCTATTCCAGCAGTCCAGTTGTTCCTTTGTTCCAACCTTTCCTGAATATTCAATTATTTCTCCCAAACTCCGTCTTAGCAAAGTAGTATTTAGTTTACCTAAAACTGAGACAACACCTAGTCACGTTTTGGAGCTGGAAGTCGACTTCTTTTTGTGCTGATGCACCTCTTGTATAGCTCATAATTTGGTAGAGAACATAGGCGGCAATGATTCCCGAAAATTATGCGTGCCTCTTTATTGGTAAGTTTTACTTTGTTCGACCTAGCCTAGTGACCGTCATTTAAACTTGTGCTGTTACTCGATTGTTGTACGAAACTAGTATGTGACTGATAAACAAGTGACTATCGAAGACTTCCTTCATTCTGTAAAGTCGTCGAATCCCGACTTAGATTACTGTTTAACAATCTTTAAGATCATCCATGAACCAAACAGTCGAATTGTTTTAAATCTGAACTACGACGTCGTAGTTTTTTTTTTTTTTTAGTTTTTTTTCCTCGAGACGTGAGCTTGGGCCGCCTGTGATCTGAAAACCCTTATGCATGAAGTACGCTCCAAAGTTGCTGTTGGGAATGGGCTTGATAATTTTTGAATTACAGAGTAGTCACTGTCGTAAGATTTTCGTAAGTTTGAGCTTATTTGTCTGAAAGCTTGGCCAATTTTGTTTTAACTTTAAAAAAGAGTGAATGTCTTAGTAGGTACACCGAACAACATACGCGCACGACAACGAAAATTTGGAAATCTCATTCAACACGATGAACAATCTTTCCAATGCGCTTTTGTTAAAATTGTCAAATTTGACATAACAAGAATCACCTCTGCAAATTTTTCGTTTGTTACGTTCCCTTAAAATGAAAATTACAAATTTAATGACACGAGGAATTAATACTAGCAGCTTGGGTAAGTACCCTTATATTTTTGGGCTTTCAAATTTTACTCCTGCAGCAGTTTGTCGTTCCAGCAGTTCAGTTGTTCCACCGTTCAAACCTTTCCGGAATATTCAATTATCTTACCCAGTCCCCCTCTTACGAAACAGCTTTTAGTTTCACTAAAACTGAGACAACACCTAGTCACGTTTTGGAGCTGAAAGTCGACTTCTATTTGTGCTGATTCACCTTTAGTACAGCTCATAATTTGGTGTAAAGGGTAGATGGTAGTGCAATGACTCCCGGAAACTATGCGTGCCTCTTTATCGGTAAGTTCTACTTTGTTCGACCTCGCTTATTGACCGTCGTTTAAACTCTGGCCCGGGATCCGATTATTCAGCGAAACTAGTATGTGATTCCTAAACTAGTGACCTTCAAAGACTTCTTTAATTCCGTAGAGTCATCGAATCCTGACTCAGATGACTGTTAAAAACTCTTTAAGGTCATCCATGAAACAAACAGTCGAGTTGTTTTGAATCTGAAAACCCTTATAATAATTTACCTTGCAAAGTTGCAATTAGGGATAGGCTTGATAATTTTCGACTTATAGAGTAATTACTGTGGTAAGGTTAAGCTTATTTGTATGAAAACTTGGCTCATTTTTTGTTTTAACCTTAAAAGAGTGAATGTCCTAGCAGATACACCGAACAATACTCGCGCACGACGACGTAAATTTTGAAATCTTACTCATCACGATTTACAATCTTTCCCATGCAATATTTCCGCTTATGTCAAAATTATCAAATTTGACATAACAAGCAACATTTCTGAAAATTTTTCGCTTGTTGCGTTTTCCTGAAAATGAAAATCACGAACTTAACGACACAAGGAATTAATACTAGCACCTTGGGTAAGTACCCTAAGATTTTTGGTCCCTCAAAATTTATTATTGTCAGGTGTTTATCATACGATACCAAAGACTAACTAACGGCTGGCGTGTCTGACTAAATAAAATATCAAGGTCTTGTTTTAGTTAGATACTCTATTTGCTCAGTCAAGCATCAACCGTCAGTAAGTCCCACATCATTAAAAAGCAAAAATTCTTGTAAGTACACTTACTACCATTCCTGAATAAATGCAGCCTTAAACGATCGAGTACTCTTGATTTGGTAATGTTTGAAAAATTTTAAAGAAGTTGTTGTTCACTCGACTGAGTTGTGACAGTTTCTCCAAAGTCCATTAAAAAGAGACCTGCATCTGAGAGTAACAAGATTGTTCAGTACTTACCACAAGTAAATGCTGCATATAAATTTTAACAATAAATTTTGTCAGGTGTCATTTCAGCAAGCATACTGTATTTGTGCATTCAAGAGCTTCTTTTAGAAGCATGTGGGATCAATTGTGAAGGCCAGTCCTGACTAATTGCCTCATCTATGATTCCCTAAATATTGCAATAAGGAGATTTAAGTTCCATAGAAGGGACTTTTGTGGATTTTGTTTCTTGGGATTTTCACTGTTTGTCTAGTTGTACTCAACATACCTATTATCCTTTCCAGCTGTTTCACCACTCCAGCCTTTCCTGAATATTTGTGTACTCTACTCAATATCACTCGTATACAAAGCTTTACTTGTTACCCTAAAACTGAGACTGGTAGTGTAACTGAAAAAATAACATGGTAGCCCTGAAGTCTTAAGCTTGGATAAAGAGGTTTTAAACAACAAAATAGATTTGTGGCTGGTATGGCAATGTTGAATAATAATTCTTGAGATGTTTGTGCCAGAAAATGTTTAATGTTTTGTTGTAGTTCCAGCCTACAGGTGATGCAGAACAGTTAACCCTATAACTTCCATGAGTGATCAAGACAGAATTTCTCCTTACTATATCACTACAATATCAAGTAGACAAGAGATAAGAATAAAGGAAACTATAAATTAGGGGATTTTTAGTTGATCCAATACCAAATTATAAAAACTAACAATATGAGAATTGCAAGGCAGTGAGTAAGGGGAATTACTGATGAGATCTTGGGAATGAAAGGGTTTGTCCCGCATGCAGTAATACATGACTGAGGTATAATAGGAAAGACAAAAGTATCTTGAATATCATCGTCTTTTTCTATTTTTTTCTTCAGATGCAACATGGAAAGACATCATAGCTGCTTTCCGTTGTTCAGCTGTCAACAACAGCTCTCAAGAGAGAAAGCTTATTCAAGGCAAACTTGAAAAACTGTTTGGTGGCTCAGAACAATGGCTTGCATGCCTTTCAATTCGAACTGCTTTAGATGCATTCTTAACTGTTATGAATTTTCCTCATGGATCAGAAGTAATTTTCACTGCCATAAATATTCCAGATATGGTATCAGTAGTTGAAAGGCATGGCCTTAAGGTTGTACCAGTGGATTTAGATCTTGATTCACTAGCCCCCAAACCTGAACTTGTTGAACTTGCTGTAACAGATAAAACAGTGGCAATTTTGGCAGCTCACTTGTATGGGAAGTGGATCAATTTAGACAAAGTGTTCCAAGTGGCACATTCACATGGACTATATGTATTGGAAGATTGTGCTGAATCATTTCAAGGCCTGGGAAGAAAAGGTCACAAACTGTCTGATCTGACATTTTTCAGTTTTGGTTCAATCAAACATTACACCTCTTTTGGTGGGGCCATGGTCAGGGTGAAAAACTCACAGATTCTTTCAAAAATGAGAGCAAAGATACACGAATACCCAGTCCAAAACCAGTGGACCTACTTTAAGAAACTTTCTTGTTACTCTCTGTTAATGGCAGCTGGATTAAACAATTCACTGTCCAATTGGTTCTTGGTCAATTTGTTTCATCTAATGGGTTTCAAGTATAAGGAATATTTCATTTCCCTGCTGCGAGCATTTCCTGGTGGTATAAGTTTGGACAAACTTCGTCTTCAACCATCTGCTATGCTTTTGGAATTCATGTTATACCGGCTGAGTAGAGTGAAAAGTAAAGACTTCCGTATGATCAAGTTAAAAGGAGATTTTGTGAGCAGTAATCTGCCAAGTAATGTGTTTGTACCTGGTCAAAGAGCAGACATAAAAAGTTATTGGTTGTTTCCCCTGATAGTGGTGAGTATGCAATGTTATGATGTGTCAGACCCCTTCCCTCTTCCTTTCTCACTTGGATTTTACCCTTTTCACCCTAAGATCAGTATACATATTCTCCATACTGTTCTCTACATACATTTTGTAGGGTGTTGACAAGGAAAATGTGTCTCACAATCAGAGCTTCTTTTGTTGGTGATCATTTTCTTATTCTCCTGACCTAAATGTATGATTCAGGGGTAATTGTGTAAGGAGGATTTACATGCTTGTCACTCTGGAAATTTTAGTAAAGCAGAAGCAGCATTTTCTGATATTACAGAAGGAAAACTAAGTTGACCATCAGCTTTAAACAGGAGAATTTGCTTCTAATTGAAAAAAAAAGGTTTACAAAAAGGTTGTCAATTCTGATGATTCAACTGAACCTTTTCTCCTCTGGGATCTGAATTTCAATTCTCGACACTGTCTATCACACAGTTTTTACTACTTTTGCACTGGAAATTTGTTATTTTAGCAAACAATATCATACAGTTGATATTTTTCTTTACATCTCACTGCTGCAAATTGTATTGATATAGAAATAAAAAATTACTTTCTCTTCATTCCTGAGAGTGAAGGGGTTAAGTGGCTAATAAATAGGAAAAGGGACAGCCTGCCTGCCTGCCTGCAGAATGTAAACTTAGCCTGTCATTGTTTTTTCTCTTTACATCCTTACATCAATATCCATATTTTCCATACTCTTCTCTAGATATTTTCTTTGTTACTGACAAGGAGAATTTGTCATCAACTCAAAGTTTCTTAGATTGGTGGCCATGTTTTCATTCTAACTCCTAGGAGACATTACTAGTGTATGCTGGTCACAGTTAGGGTTTGAAGGGTTAAAAGTTATTCAGAGAAACTAAATTCAAAAACATAATGCAAAATGTAAAGCAGTCCTTATCTGATTTTTTTAAGGATGACCCAGATGAAGTTGTTACTGCACTTGAGAAGGAAGGTGTTGAGGCATACAGAGGCGCAACGCAACTTTCCACTGTTTACAGAACAAAGCCTACTGCAGCAGACCAAAAAGACAAGGCTAAGATCAGGCAGGAAAATCAAACGGAAAAGCTCCTCTATTCTTTCTCAACATCTCAACCAGAAGTAGCTGCTGGTTCTGGTTCATCTAAAGGAAATGCTGCCAGCAGATACACTACAGAATTCATTTGCTCTGCACCAGTCAACACTGCAACCACAAAACACACCTTTAGCAAAGAAAAAGATGATGTGCTCTTTCCTCACAATGCCAAATACCTGATTGATCATGTGGTGTACCTGCCAGTGCACAAGAGAGTTTCATTTTGGCATCTTGAGCATATATGTAATTCTGTGGAGAAAGTTATGAAAAACCGAGTAGGGGTCAAAATTGCCAATACCAGCAATGTGTTATTTAAGTCCAAGTTGTAGATTTCAGAAAATTTTATTTTATTATTTGAAGATGTACTATATTTCCTTGAATAAGGGCCCATGCTCTACTATTAGCCCTCTGCCCTGAATAAGTGCCCCCCCCCCCTCCTGCTCCCTTGAAAGAGTTGGTATTTGTTTCATAATAGTTATTATGTTTTTATGCAGAGGAGTAAACTTAAATATGAATCAAACATTGAGCTTTTTATCCATCATGAGATAGATAAGTAGTATCAACAAAATCACTATTAATGAATTATCTGCTATTTTCCAAGGTTTCTTAAAAATTATATTCATGGTAAAAAGTAAGAATTACAAAGGGAATAAGCAAGGATTATTTTAAAATGTTGAGTAATATATGCACCAGAGAGGAGAGACAAAAATGTCCTTTTTCTTATTATTGAAGTACCTCCTCAAAGCACAATGAATTAGTAAGTTTTAGTAATGTTTTCTTCATTGTTTTCCTTTTTTACATTCAGGTTCACAATCCAGTGTTTCCTTTCTTTTAAATATTTATTAGCAAAATGAATCTAATAAACAGAAATCTCAAAATGATTAAAAATAACAATTGCTGTGAAGCCTCAGTACTTTTTTTTGCTGTTTGTTGTGATCTCTTCTTGAATGTGACTTTTCCTTCATATCTTACTTTGAAACTTTAGTAGCATCTTTTGTGCTCATCAAAATTGAATTTTGGCAGCCATTTTGGTAGCCAGTAATTAGTGCTATAGTCACCTGGCAGGAGGTGAGAGATGATGCAATCCTCAACCAATAAGAACACAAGAATCTCTGTAATCACTTGGGCAATTATGTTAATATTGTATAACTATTTTCTGAACAAATTCAGGTTGTTTTTGTGTAATTGCCAGTTACAATAAGAATACTATTAACAGAACAAAGTGCATGAACATCACCACAGAAAGTTCCTGGAATGAACAGAAGTTTACAAAATGCTGAGGGGGTGGGGGGGGGGGAGGAGCAAGGCTCTAAGACCCTGCAGGGGAGCATGTGGGAAAGGATTGCAGCCCAGGTAACAAAAAAATCTAAGTTACAATGCTCCACATTTATTATAAATACAAGAAATCCATACAAGATTGCATCTCAACATTTGGAAAGATACAAGGGAAAGGAAATAATCCTAGCACTCAGATTTGTACTGGGGGTGCCATATGTACAGTTATTATTGTTAATAAAAAGTAAAAGACACTGAAGACCAAATTATAAATACAGCCTAGTTTAAAATGTACATCAAAATGGTCTAGAGACACTCGAGGACATGTTTTTGCCAACTGATTTTCTTCCAATGTACAATTTAAATTTATTTCACAATCTCCCCACACACTATTGGTGTGATCCACCTGTTATCTAGTTGATTTGTTTGCCCTGTTAGGTGGTAGAGCTATCACTCTGCTCCGCAATGTCAAGTTAACCTCTCCACAGTTTGCTTCTGTTAGCAAGTTTAAAATAGAATTTTCAAGAACAGATTCCACCAATGACTCAAACTCTGGCAATCTGAAACACAAAGAGCGGTTATAAAGTGTTCAGTAAGGTTTGTCTTTTAGTTAAAAATGTGTGTTATCTTAGGGCACAGGGGGAGATCTGGAGAAGGGTAGATGAATTGAGATGAATTGCAGCCTTCTAATACGATTAGTATTCTGTAAAGAAATTGTCTATTTCATTTGTCAGATATCTCATTCCTTAGTGGAAGCACGCCCCTTCTAAAAAAAAGAAAAATCCTGGATCCACCATAAATATTAGAGGAACTAAATGCAAAAAAACTATTTGTGTGAGGGAACAATTGTTTAAACAAGAGTGATTGTAATTTTCTTGCTGCTAAAATGAACCACAACAAATGATATTCACCTTGAGGATGACAACAAAAGTAACTGTTGTCGAAGTGTCATAAACATAGATGAGTACACAAAATAAATAAAGTATCAGTTTTGTTCAAATGAGAACTGAGCTCTTGGGTGTGATTTCATAAAAAACTGCAGTAATGAGGGCATACTTTGTCAGGCTGTGATTGCAAAAAAGAAGAACATAGTAATGACAAACCTTCGCACTGCCTGTCTTTGTACAGTGCTTCTTTCATGATCTCTGTCAGCATCTGTCAATCTATCAGCTATGGACAGCGATGACTCTGAATTATGCTGTATAATCTGATGAGTTCTACTCATAACTCTCTCCTCTGTATTTTGATCCACAACAGCCTGTCATAGTACACAAATACTGCAGTTGGTATAATCTGTCTACATGTAAAGTCACTTTCATTGGTGGCTTCATTTATTTAAAGCAACTGTTTATCAGCACCAAAATAAACTGACAGTGTGTTCTTATTTCCAGCTGACTATAATGTCATTATAACAAAAATTGTTTTCCACATGTTACCTGTCTGTTGGAGGGAATTTGTTCCAGGTCACCTCCAAACTCACCATCCACAAGAGATTGGTCAGAACTTTGACTACTGGCTGAGGAGGGCCTGGAGCTGGTGGTGTATTGGGTTTCACAAAGCTGTCTGAAGTAGGGCACAGGTTCCTGGTTGATCTCACTCATCCTCTGATAGAAATTGTCATCATCAAGAAGGCCCCTTGAGGAACACACACCCACAAAAAAAAATAAAGCTTTAATACACACTCTTTAAAAGAGGCTGACGTACAATGTACCTAAATATGCACTACATTGCCATATAAAAACCCTTCAATCTAAAAATGGATTAAACAATATTGCTATTAATAACATTATTTAAGGGAGCCCTGATTGAAAAGATTGCACATGTGAGATTTTCTCATACATATCAACATACTGATTTGACAGCATTAGAAGTATATATATATGCAGCATTCCTTTGTATGGCTTATCCCTTCAACTCTTAAGATCTGATTGTTAATTCTGCCCACCAACTGCTACACATTTCCTTGTGAATTTGCCATGAGAATCTGGTGCTAGATCAATACAATAACTTCTACCCCACTCCTGATAAGTTTGCCTTTCTAATAATGATAATGTATGGATATAATAAGGTGAAATTACATGTTAATCACTTCTGGGAGTTAAAAGGGTTAATCATTGAGCAAACAATTAAAAAAGGGAGCCTTTACCTGAATATAACAGAGAGTACATCCTGGATAATCCCTATCTCATGTCTGGAGCAGGAAACTAAAGCAGACAGCTCTTCTCTCTCTTTGTCACCAGTCCCTTGTGATAATACATAATGTCTGCAAAGATTTAAGTCACTCTAATGAAATCAACATTTCATGTGCTTAGAGACCCCACAAATAACAGCTTCAACATCTACCTTGATTTTCTGTATCAATTTACTTGCCACATCAACCACTACCCTCAACCATCAACTAATTACTCCCTCTGACACTTTCCAAAAAGCAGGAGTCATTCTCTTCTTTTCTCTCTCTCTCTCTCTTTCTCTCTCTCTCTCTCTCTCTCCCTTTCTCTCTCTCTCTCTCTCTCTCTCTCTCCCTTCCTCTCTCTCTCTCTCTATTCTCATTCATCATTTCATTTCTCTTCCTCTATCATCGTCCTTGGTGATCAACAATCCTTCCTCAGACTGCCTCTCATGTACATGACTATAAAAATGAATATATGCAGCCTTTTTCTAGATAGTGTAACTCTACAACACAAATACAGCTACTCACTGGTCAATCATAAATTTGTTGATTGCAGATGGGAAGTTGCTGTAATACTCTCCAATTGCATGAGTCCTTGCAGTGATTCCCAGATGGAGAAGGAAAGACTCTGGAGGTACAGGTTGGGGGGGTGTTTCTTGTCGATCATAGTTGCTTGTTTTTTTTCTTTTCGTTTCTTTGGGTGAACCAATTGGTGGCAAAGCCTGATATTTTTTCAAATCACCTTCAGAATGAGACACAGGTAGGTGAGGGTGGCTGATGGATTTAAGGTGTGGTCCAGAATGAGGTCTCTTTATATTATCTTCAGTTATTGTAAAAGTGTACTGTTTCTCTTCCTTCATGTTGGTCCAGTCAATCAGGAGCTGGTTGTACTCTGCCATCTCAGTTTCATCTACAATCTAAAATTCCAAAGACCTTAATTGTCAACTAAATAAATGGAAGAGCTTGGATTAAACAATAGCAAAGTAAAAACTGACAAACCTCGCATATTATATCCAAATCATAAAGTGATGGTGTGCCACAGGAGAAGAAAGAGACCTAGAAGGTTTAAAGAACAATTAAGCTGAGCCTTGCTTCCTTTGAAAATACGACACAAATACCAAAGAGAGGTCCATACAATGAAATGTAATTCAGTGCATAATTGAAAGACTTAATATAATGAGGCCTATACCTTAAGCAATACATTCTGCTGTGGTTTGAGGAAGCCATGATCAGGTTCTATCATTACCACCTAAGATAAAATTCATTACAAGTTGAGATCAACAGAACCAGAGACAAACTGAACCTCAACCACCTAAACATACAAGATAATGCTAAGTTGAGGAATTTCAATTCAGTGTCGAAAGTAATCTGACATAACATTGGTTTTGCTTTACTTCACTCTGTGATTGGTCCAGAAAAGTTGTGCCACCATCTCAACCAATCAGATACAAAACTAAAACCAATCACAACTTGGTTGCTCACATTTCCCCATGCTTGTGACAGTTTGGTGGTTCTAATACTGTCTCATTGTTCTCATTCGCTGTAAAGATATTTTCTTTTTTCTCCTGATTGGCCACTGCAATTACTTTGGGTCTAGATTTATGACAATTGAAAGGCGCTCTTTAAGAAATACAATTTTTATCAATTAGAAACTGATTGCTTTGTTTGTTTAGTACCTGGTCTAAAGCTGATACCCATCTGAAGGATATGATATGGTCCTGTGATGTGTTTGTTAGAAAAAACATGCGACGAGACATGGTGTAAAGAGGAACATCACCAAATGGAATGCACTCTACTGACAAATAGGCCAGCTGAAAAAACACAAGTCAAAGTCATTAAATATGATAATACACCTCAATTAATACATAAAAAGTTCATAACTTCATTTTTACCACTTTTGACTTTAAATTCTTGTTAACTCTGAAAGGCTGAAGTCAGAGTGAATCATCAGACATTGAAAGCCAATCAAAGAACCAGCATGTCAAGTAATGATGTCTTTTGATTGACTGGAGACCAATTATGGCTTAAAGCTTGAGGCATAGTACTAGCTGCGGCAAAGACAGTTAAGAATTAACAAGAGGATGGCCTGTAATTTGGTGTTGGCAGTAGCAACACCTTAGCTGAGGTGATACCAACCTGTTTAGGCACCTGGACAACCTGCTTGTCAGGGACTGTGTTACTGGCAACATCCCTGATAGGAAGAGTCTCTCCCATGATACGTTGGTCATATCCCACTCCAGTGAATGTTACCAGAACTGTCTCACCACCAATAATACGCACTGGTATATCAACCTACATGTTAAAGACACACCATTTAATAAGTTTGCATAGTAAGTGATGGACCAGAGAATCTAAGATTAAAAAATTTTATAAACTTAACTTAAACTTATTAGGAAGAGCTTTAAAGCACGAACATTTCTTAGAAAAAATTTTAGGTCTTGGGAAACTCAAGCCAGTGAGTGGTCTGTAAGGGTCTAGCACTGATAATTAGTACCAGACCCCAGTGCTCAAACCTTCTCCCTGCCTCCAGTCACTGGTCAAAAATCTTCCTCCAGGGAGAGAAATGCTTGTCTTGAAGGGGTAATCAGAATCTACACACAGGCTACCATGAATGACAACTTACCATGTATGTCCTGGCCTCCAATGGAGCAAACTGCCAGTAAATCAGAGCAGCACACCCTGGGGGAATCTCCCCTGATGGATTCAGACATTCAAAGATGCGGCAGCCATAGTTTTGCTTTGAACAAATGAAACATGAAGTCATTAAAAGTTAAAAAAATGTTGGCAACATACCAGAGACTTGATTGGCCGAAATTGATGTCATAAAAAAGAGCCCAGGGTGGGTACCTAGGTCAATTTTTGTTGGGTATGTGCCACTGGCCTCTTAGAACCCCAAGCTACCCCATTATAGTTTATTCTCTGGCTAATTATAGACTCCATCTTAGTCAGTTTTGGACAAAACATTTTTTTCAATCCCAACTTAGTCACTTTCTGTTTGTGCATCTACTTTATCAAGCCTTTTAAGTTGTTCATCCAAAAACAAATAGGCACAATTTTGTCAAACTGAATTTCTAGAATACTTTTCACCTACAGCACAAACATTCTGATACATTTGTTAACTGTAAATACTTGTAAATTTAATGTACCATTTTTAAATGCCTATTTACTTGAATTTTCTTAGCCTAAAAATCCAGAAAATGTGTGACCCCACTCAAGTAACTATATTTAAATGGCAACCCCATTAGTCAATCGAGCTGAGGAAGTTTGATCTCATCCACTGGCACATCTCCATAAGCCTATTATCAGCAGCACATCTCCATAAGCCTATTATTGGGAAGTAACCCCCTCTTCCCTGGGAAAAAGGTCTCAGTGAAAGGAGCACAGTGATCATAGTGATAAAGTAATACTAATACTAGTAATACTGTTGTCCAACAAAAAACTTAGGATCCTTGTGTCTGGCTTTTTTTGGATAATAAATAAATGTAATAAGTCAAGTAATGTATCCATAGTTCATTCTGTCAATATCTCAAAATCAAATGACAATAATGAATCCTGCTGAATTAACTGAATGCAAACATTAAGACTTACAGCCTGAACTTGTGCAAGAGGCTCCATATCCAGCTCATACTTTACAACTCTGGATCCTCCATTGTACAGTTCATAGACTTGTACTGGTGGTGATGTCCCTCCAACAGGGACTGGCTCAAAAAGGTGCCTTGTACTGGCAAAGTGAACATAGTAACTGTCAGGGTCCACAGTCACACCAATGAAGTTCAGCTGGGCAAGTAAGCAAATAAACAAAGTTATAAGACAAAAATTATAGTGGACTGTGACAAATTAAATGAGATTTTTGTTTCAGATTTAGACTTATTTAAGTGAAACAAATTAAAGTTACTTCCATTTTTTCAACTCTGCCTGACTTGAGGTGAATTTCTACTGAAATTTACACAAGGAGTATATTCATTTAATTTGTAGTAATATATATCATACCAGGATTTCTCTTCCTCTCATCACCTTGAACAAGACAGGAAGCTTGTTGGTGCCAATAAATGAGTGGCTGCAAGCGTGATGAAACCAAAGAATTGATAATTGGACTAAAGGAGAATGACAGACATATGTATGGCTCATGGGCCCATGGCTGTTTTATTTAATGATGATCAAAGTAAATATATGGGAAAGTTTTCCTGCATAAACAGTGATGTAAATTGTGACACTGTGTTTTATAGATACCTGTATGTAAGAGTAACAGTGTGACACTCTCCAGCCAACAACTTTCCTCTTCTGGGTTCAATGCTGAACAACTTATTATCCATGACCTGCATCTAAAGGAGTATACAATTCTTAACAAATGTTAAAAACAATTAAAATTCCAAACTAAAGTATGTAAAACTCATGTCCAGGTTCCCAGTTTTTGTACTCTTGTCTGTACCTCGTGCAGTTCATCTTCATCATACTCTCCTGTTTCTGCCCAGTATTCTAACTCAAGCTGAAGATCACTTGGATACAAGAATGCCCTGCAAGGTAAAAAATTCTCTGTCATCAGTTCTTGGGGATTCAATACAACTTCTGATAGAAGTGACCTGATTTGACTTGGGGGATTCATTGACATGATTAGCCATCAAATATATTAAGTCATGAAGTTTACTATAAAAGCTGTCTTACAACAGTTTAAGCAGTGCAGCCACATAACTGTATCTTTTATCATTTGATTTATATTTTATAAGCTGAATATAAACTGAATGCAAACTGCAAATTAAAGTCTGTAAATTAAAAGAATATCTTAATTTTCAAATTGAAGTAATTCATCAGAAATGACAATCTTGGTATTAACATGGATTGAAAAGGGTAACCTATCATTACCTACAGATAGAAACTGACCAATCACACTTAATTCTTATTGCCAGTATATTATAACATCAAGGCTTAACTGACTTATCAGTTTATGTGAACTGGACTTATAACATGTGACTGCTGACAGCAACTCTCCTTTTAAATCTGATGACTTCTGCCTAGGTTGTCAAAATGTCAGTCATTACTACCAACAACAGTCCTTCTCAGGACTACTCTCACTTAGATGATCAGACTACATGATCACTTGGTATTATCAGGAGTTATAATTACCATTCAGCAGGAACTGTGCCTGTGTTTTGTAGGTTTAGATGCACCACACATGGATCTCCATTCAAAGGTGCAGCTCCAAAGTTTAAGTCCATAATCGCTCGTGTATTGACAGGGACTCTGCGCCTGGTACTGTGTAAATTTGGATCACTTTATTTCAATATTCATCAGCATGATTTGTGATTGAGTTAATTATTACTGACAGTCTGAGGTGTTCCTTACCTGTGCCTTGTGAACTGTGTAAATTTGGATCACTTTATTTTAATATTCATCAGCATGATTTGTGATTCAGTTAATTATTACTGACAGTCTGAGGTGTTACTTACCTGTGCCTTGTGACTGCAGCATAAAGGAGTTCTGATGGAGACGGATCTGCCTCCAAACATTCATTGAGACTGCAAGTTAAAACAGTAAAGTATTGACAAACATAGTAAAATGACACAACATTGATTCAAAATTAGTTTTGATAAGATATTATAAGTAATATTGTATTTAATCTTATTTTTGTTGACAAATACTCAATGACACTATCCCATTATACAAAAACAGAAGAGTTTTCAATTTCAATTATTCCCTGCTAATAAATTGACCGAAGAATTTTAGATAACTTGACTTGCTGCCTCAAGAGCATCATAGACCTGACAAAGACATTTAAACATTAGAATCTTTAGAGGATCCTGAAGGAATCTCTACGAGGTCTTCAAAGATCTCTTACCAGTGAGAAGACACTGAAGACTTCCTTAAGATTCTTGAGGAAATAATAAAAGCACTTCAAAGACCTTGCCAAGATCCTCACAAATATTTTTGTAAAGACCCTCACAAGGATCCTGCAAGGATCCTTCAAGATCTTCAAAGATTTCACTTGGGATAATTATGAATAACCATTTAAGTCTACCTGTCAAGTGATAGGAGATTCCATATCTGCACTTTGCTGTATGCTTTGCCACTCCCCAGACAACGTACATCAGTCACAGACAGAGTAGGATACACTCCCTGACACTGCAGTTCAGCTAGTTGTCTTTTGGGGCAAGTCATCAGAGGTTTTCCACCATCTGCCAGAGGAAAATCAACATTTGAATTGGATGTGTCTGCTGTTAACACTCAATTGCAAAAATGTTGACACCTAAAAAGAATTTTCAATAAACAAAGACACCCTACAGCTTTATGTGTCTACAAGGTAACTAACATATGTTGCAAATGGTGAAATATGGAGACTGTCCAAGCTTTCCTGAAAAGGAAGCTAGGAACATTGTGAAAAAAGATTTTACATGGATTGAATAATAAGAAAAGTAAATGAATGATTGTGTCTGTGCAAACAATTCTCATGAAGCTAAGTCTCATTGTTCGTGGATCATGCTATTCAGGTTTCAATATTATTAGTAATCAAGAGTAAAATAAAATGACTAAAAAAAGGAAAGGAAGGGTGTACCTGCCAAGTCAACAATATAATTTTGAGTGAGTCAGTGAAAAAAAAATTTTAACATACCACAAATTGAGAGAAGTTCATAAAAGAGTTTGAACTTGTAGGAAACACGGTGTGAAGGATAGGCAGTTGCTGTTATTTTCTGGGAAGTTCTTGCTGGAATAATCCCATTTTGATTGCTTATTTCCATTGCTGCAATACACAAGAGAACAGTTAAAAACACTTCCGTCAAACCAAGTATACTTCTTTCCAGATATTTTTATGCAGTACCAGGTAAAATAACATAAAACTTAAAACAAAAAAACCGAAAAAAACCAGATATGACGAACTTACCCAATACATCTCTTGCAATCTGTTCATCATCATAGGGTCCCAATATCTCCTGGTCAATAAGTAGGTTATAGTGGAGACTGCAGTCACTATTATTATGGATTGTTAGCTCTTGAGATGCAGAGCTTCCCACAACAATGTCCCCAAAAGTCATAGCCTCCTCTAGACACTTTAAGATGAAAAGAATAAATTAATGCTCATATATATGTAGAAATAAATAAAAGGAATGATGCCAATTAGAAAGACATCCAGTGGAAAATATTTATGTTGACTTGGCCCTTTAACTCTGACACACAAGTGATTAACTGCTCCCTGTGATATCCACACATTATCCAATGAAGGGTAATAGAAGGGCTCAAAATTATCAGGTAAAAGTTGTTATCTTGATCTAGCACTAAACTCCTGTTAATTAATTGACAAATGTCTAGCCCCTAGAGGGGAGAATTAACAATCAGATCTTGGGAGTTACAGGGTTAAATGCTTACCACAATTTCCCCAAGAGATCCTTCACCAATAACTCTCACTAGATAGGACTTATCTTCTTGTGCTCTAGAGGTAAAAGACAACCCTAGTCAACTACTTGGCTTTGAATAATTTTCTGCTTTAGACAACAGTTAAAATGATGAAGAGTTCTCTCATTCTCTGCATGTAGCCCTGCTACATTCTCAGTAAAAACCAAAACTACTCCACAAAAAGGTTGCATTACAATTGAATTAGCTTTATCTAATTGATTTAGAGAAACATTATGATGACCAAATGATGATCAGGTTCCAGCTGACATTTTATGAACTCCTTACTGTTGCTGGGATTCTGGTTGCAATCCTTTCACAGAGAGTTTTGTCTTGATCACATATTTTTCTTCTTCATGAGGTTTAAAGCTAAAAGTGTGAGCCTATGAGAAAAAAAGGAGTTGTTTACAACACATTGCATTCTGCAAAAGATGATAGAACTGATAGAGGATAAGACATGTAGATAAGACCAAAATTGTTTTGTCTTACTAGTAACACTGTGATAATTTACAGGGATCTTGGAAGACAATTAACAAAAAAAAAATCACTGAAACACACTGCTCATGCCCACCTGAGTTTCATTGGGTAGAATGACTCCATCAGAGGGATCAATGCTAAGACTTTTAAAACGAGGTCCAGGGATCTTCCATGAAAACCTGATAAGCAAAATTAGGCTTGTTGATGTTATAATCATATTATAATAATGTAATTATCAATCTTCTACAAACACATTGCTGGACTCTCATTCTAAGAAAAAAGATAGATTTTATTTCTATTAATGAGAAAAAGGTGGGATTTAGTTTGACATTTAAAAAGGTTAACATAATTGAACAAACCTCAGTGGAATCCTGGAGGTATTCTTTACTTCAAACAGCCTTGTTGATGCTGTACCCAAACAAGTTGGTTTGAAATAAACAGTTCCCTGTAAAACCCAAAAAAGTTACTGTCAGATGAAATAATCACGGAAAGTCACTAGACAGATTCAATCAGAAATCACCTGATTTTCAAACTTTTCACACTTACAAAAACAACAAACTAAGATACTTAAATTAAGATTTCATTCATAGCAGTAACTGATGTGTAAAATCTGATCAGTAAATCTCCTATAGCCAAAAAAACAAGCTGCTTACAATGACTAAACATATATTTTGAACCCATGAAAATAAAGGATTAGTGGTTTAATAACAAATATAATTATATGAGTATAACCTGATTATTGAGTTTTAGAGATGGAGTCTCTGCTGATCCAACAAGGTTGATTTCCTGTTTAAACAAAATTGTAAAGTACTCAGTATAAACTATCACATATTATACATTACAAAATAAATGTACTTGCCAAAAAAATTTGGATTTAATTTTATGAACAAAAATTCATATCTATAAGTATGATACAATGTGATGAAAACTCATTTCACTTAATTTACAAAAAAAGTTAAAATAACCTGAGTAAACTTGTTTGCATCATTCAGCTTACAATTGACTGTGCACCTAAAGGCTTTTACTTCTGTTGGTGCCATTTTGAAAATAATCAACTGGAAAAAAAAAGAGAGAAGGTTTGAAGTATTGAGAAAGTTAATCATCCATGGTCTAAATAAACAAGTTGACTGCAGATCATTAATGAATGATGGGGCAAGCTTCTAAAGAAACTGTCAGTGGTGCTGCATTGGTGAGGGGTGTTACAAGATTATTTGGTTTAACCAGATGACAGAGTAGATAAATAATGTGAACTAGCCACCCAAAAGTGTTCCCAATACTGACATTTCAAGCCTAAGCCCTTCATCCAAACATATCATTATTAACCATCATTAAAACACAATTCTAACCTGATATTTATCAGTAAGCAATCCAGTTCTAGGTCTACATGTAAACTCTCTGAAAAAAGGAACCAGAAACATTTACAGTTAGCTCAGCATGAGAGATTTAAAACCAGAATTTATAATTAAGTTTGTTCAACTTTAATCACAATTATTAATATTATTATTATAAATACTACTAAAAGCTCTTAGGAGCTTCAGCCTTAAATTTATAGAACTTATTCTGCTCAATTTTCAATAAACAGGTTCACTTTCCCCTTTGATATAATTGTCAAATGCAAATTTAAAAGGAAAAATCTATTGATCATTAATATTTGAATGTCATAAGCTGAGTATTTTGTTCACAACAGCCTGCAAATTAAACATAGGCCAGTTTGATTTGAGTACCAAATACTAAACTACTTACTAACCTTGCTTGCTTGAGCCACACTGCGGAACACTGGCCCCCTGTTGTTTTTGTACAGACTTTGCAATGCACTTGGTCCACACTGCCACAACCTCAGGCCAATATTCCACAGTAATAACCTCACACTTGGTTAGTAAAAAGTTATTTTTTAACTTATCATGTATTATTAGGGTTAATTTTTTTTAAAGGGTTGCACTTCTATTTGCCTTTTACAGACAGCTATAACTTTTTCCTTCTCTAGTTTCACCCATACTTGGTCTTTGACCTTTTGTGGAAAAGTAAAAGTAACATATTACAATTTATTTTGTCATTACCCTGATGCATCATCATCAAATGCAAAATGGATTGGATTCTGCCCATTGTTGCTCAACAGCAATGTTCTGTATGACATGCCATCCACAGTGGTAGCTGGAAAGACCTAAACATTGGAAAAAAGGAATGAGTTACGAATCAAGTTTAGAAAGAAAAAGATAAAACAGCAACATTCTTATAGGAGTAGGGTAGGGTAGAATCTTCCTCATTCACACCAGCAAAACATGCTTTGTTAAATCAGGTTGAACTGAACAAAAATAAGGAACAGAAAGCTGAAAAACTAAATTTTAAAGAGGGTTCAAGTAATCACTAACTTTTAATTCATTGTGCTAAATTTGAGGTCACCAAACATCAGTTTGAGCAGTTTAAATGGAGAAAACATTTTGACAAAACAGCTTAAAAGCCATTAGCTTTAGTTTACATTCCCTTATTATCTCATACCAGCTGTTTTACATCCCACTGACTTCTGGGGATAAATGTTTCAGTCCCCATTGCAAATGTGTGTCCTAAAAATAATTAAAAAAAAAAAACTTTTTTCAGTGAAACAAGGAACACAGATTCATTGATGTTTCCTCAACTAAAATTCTAGAAATAACATTAAAACACATATATAAGAACTCATTAAAGTGTATGGCAACAAAAACAGAACTAAAGCACCATATCCTTGAATCTAACCACAAACAGAGTTCAGTTCATTACTAATTACTTATTAAAGTTACGTTCAGCACAAACCTGTAGCACTGAGTGAAAGGCACCAGGGAGGGCACAAAGTGGTATCCTCAACCAGGCGATAATCTCTCATACTCTGTACCATGATAGAAATAATATGATATAAATTTCATCTAACTATCAGTGTGTGACACAATAAGATCAATCTATCAAACATTGTCAAAAATGTACTTCAATGGATAAGCAAAAAATTCTACTTGAAAAAAATTAATGACATCATCAGAACTCTTAATTAATGACAAAGAGTAAGATTTTCCACAGAAGAGTGTTCAATTGTGATGCCATGGGCATCACCATCTGGGAAGGGGTGGGGGGGTAAAAGGGCATTCTCCTCCAGGAAATTGTGAAAAGAAATAGTTATTGCAGTAACTGTAACTAAGATGTGCATTCCTTCATTCTGAGCTATAACTTCCACTGTTGAAAAGTGTTTGAAGCAAGCACAAAGGGAACAAAGAGTAAATTACATTTAAATGAAAATAAATTTCAAACAGTGGTTTGCTATCTTGAACTCAATATTTTAAATCAGAAGCCTTAAATGCATGAGAAATATGTTTGTTATGAGCTTGGAAAAGAAACAATCAAGTTAGGGTTCCTAACAAATTCACAAGCTCTTGTAACAGAACCTCACCTTATAAAATGCATAACACTCCAGGTCAGCACTAAAAAACTGATTGGCAGCATTCTTTAAAAAAAATACAGTCATAAATCACACTGTAAACAGAATCACAGTAATAGAAAAAGGAACCATGTGAATGAAAAAGGCACTAACAATGATTATTGAAAGTATCAATAACTTACTGGTCTAAATGTCACTCGGAATGATGCAGTTTTTAAGGGGAGGATGTCTGCTTCATCAGGGGAAACAGAAAATATCCCTTTTGTATCTATCAGACAGAAAGGAGCAAAAACATTAATTGAGTATAAATCACAATACCATTTGCAATAATTATAATTGGTCTTAAACTAGAAATGGGCAAACAACAATTGTTAATGGCCAACAAATTACAATTTAAATTAACAATAACCACCTTTCATCCACATGCATGTGATTTTTCCCTTTGTGTGATTTGTGATGTTTACTGTCTGTAAGTAAAAATAGAAAAAAAAAGTGAAAACTTGAGCTCATAATCAAGGAAAATCAAAAAAGTGTTCTGAAACTATTTTACCTTCTGCTCCACAGCTTTAGGATCCAACAGCTGCCCAAAGTCTGTGTGGTGAACATCTAAACTGACATGAGGAACAATGGCAGTCTGCAAATCATGAACATAGTGATTACATTAGAATCAAGCTTCAAATAGTAAATTTAAACGGAAGAAAAACATGGACCTAAAAAAACAAACTACTTACAGTTTCTCCAACTGATGCATGACAAAAGAACTCTTCCATAGGTGAAAGTTCATGAACTGATGGCAGTAATTCTCTAGAGGAAGTACTATCATAATGCTAAAAAGAGAATACATTGAATGTTGTAATTAAACTATATCCTTTATTTCCTAAAGGCAAAACTCAAAATGAAAGGGATGATGTAATATTATAATAATAAGTAGTATATGTTTTAGCTCTTAATCCCTGAGAGTGACTGACTTCTTCGTTCTCCTTACAGTATTACCATTAAAGAAAATTTACAGGGCACGAGAATAATGGAAATGATCACCAACCTAAGAAGCTCCTGATGGTCACATAAATTCTCTTTCTCATTACCACAGGAAATGTAAAAAAAACGGTGTGGAGAAAATGAAAACTTATTTTAGGGTGTAAAGGGTTAATGTCACATCAACCTTAACTCTCAGAGTACCAACCTCCAGTGCCATTAGAGCTCCTTCTTCATCAAGTTGAAGTTTGTTTGTTCTCAGATCTTCATTAAGTTGCTATAAATAAATAAACAAATTAAGCAGTTAGGTTATTTGATACATTAGATGTACATTTAGATTTTGTTGAGGGCTGTTCTAGGCCAAAAGCATTTTGAAATAACTTAAATTCAAGTAATTATACATCATCTTGATCAAAATTTATCTCTAGATCTCTTTTAGCAGGAACACCACCACTTACCTCTGGTGAGATTTTTGAGAATCCACGTCTAACATGGATGTGATACCTGTCCAGATGTTTCTTCTGCAAAACAGCTGATAAACGGATCAATTTATGGTAAGTCATTTTTCTTGTTTCATGTAGTAATTGCTCAGTATCCCCACAAGCCCAATTGTTCATTTTATGTGAATATGATAAAAAAATGTAAGACTGAGTTTCACGCTTATTTAAAAGTAAAATGCATAAACAATAACCCATTCACTCCCAAGATCTCATCAGTAATTCTCCTTAGTGTGTGCCATAAAAATTCTCATGGAGCTAATTCTGAGAATTTTGTATTGGATCACCTAATAATCTCCTAATTGATATTTTTCTTTATTCTCATCACTTTTCCGCTTGATATTGTATTGATATTGTTGGGAGAATTTCTATCTTGGTCACTTACGGGAGTTAAAGAATTTCTAAATTATAAACATAGACACTGAATGTACCTGGTTTAACTTGTTCTGTATGACAAGTTCCAAACAAATCAACATACAATGGATCCTGAGAAAATCAGATGAACAAAACTTAATATAAACACTTTTCAAGATTACAGTTTGGACAAACAGAAAAATATTACCAGCCTAATACTAACACTGACCTGGTTTTGCACTAGACAAGTTAGTCTCCTGTAGTAATTAATTGGATTTGTTGGAGAAAAGCGTATAATTATGACTTGAGAACCCTTGCCAGGTAATAAACCACATGTTGTTTCCAGCTTGAAGACACTTTGATTGCAGTCGATCATGAACTAAAATATACGTTACAACGATTATCATAAGTACAAATGAGTAACTTTTAAACTTAAGTTTATCTGTTGATATCAAGTTATCTCTAATATTTCTTTTCCAAAAAACTGCCATTAAGAAGAATGGCACCTCTCTGAAAGGGGCACCTACAATTTATTTGTAAATCCCTTCAGTGGACACTTTCGGGCAACAAAAACAGGAAAACATCTTACAAAAAACCTGAGCTGATTTATTTCTTCATTCTAAAAATAGAAGCATCTGTTGAATGTAAAACATGACAGTTACCTTGAAAATTTTAGTGACCTGTATCTAGTAGCAATAATTACAAAATACTGTATGGATTTCAAAGGCTTTAGGGACTCAGTATGTATTTTTTGCTCATAATTAAGTAAGAAATAATTGGACTTGATACTTTTTCTCTAATCTAAATGTGATGCCATTCCTTTAATCATCGAAGTTGTCAATCTCCCAGATATCATATAAACACCACACTAACACCATTCAGTGCCCAAAGGAGCTGACTTTGCACAAGTAGAAAATAAAAATATATCAGAAGGTCAAATAACCCTGTTTTTACAGAGAGCATCTGAGCAGTTACAAGTCTAATATTTACCTTTTGCAAATAATTGTTAAATATTGAGAGCTGTATTAATCTAAAAGTGTTTGACATCAATAATCTTTTAGAAGACAAAAATTTGCTTATTATATTAATTACCTGAAAAGCTGCAGGAACATCTGAATTGTTAACAACCTTGAAACTTTTAGCTGAAAACTTGCCAGATTCTACAACTCCCATATCAAGATAGTCACAGTCAAGAACAACTTCAGGCCCTAACAAACAGAATTAAATACAAAATACTGATTTGCACTGGAAATTAATTGATTAGACGGCAAGGGTGGTTCATAATATAATGCTCATAGTTATTATGAGATTACAGCTGACCTAGAATGAGGGTCAGGGGAAAACTTGGGTAAATTTTTGCTGGATATGTGCCACTGGTCCCTCAGAATTCCTGACCCATAAAAGTTTATTCTGTGGTAAACTAAAGATCCCATCTTAGTCACTTTTGGGCAAACATAATTTTTGCGATCCCAAGTTGAAGTCACTTTCAGTTCATGCATCTAAACACTGCACCCTAAAAAGGCCTTTTAAGTATATCATCCTAAAATAAATTGTATTACCCCCCCCCCTTCATGTAGCGGACAATGTTAAAATTGACATGTCCCAGTATAAATTATTTCAATTAATCATTTTTTATTTCCAAGTTCAACTTCATGAACTGTCAGAGCCTGTAAAAGCACTAAACATATCACTACCTTTGCCTATTCCTGTGCATTTAATAACAGAACAATTGGTAGCTCCAAGAGCTATAACTTCCAGATAATCCACTGAGTGAAAACCAGGATTCTGTGGAGTAAATGACACCTGAAAAAGAATAACGAGACAGAAAAAATACATTTTACATAAAGATCACATACATGTGAGCCGTTTGCAAGAGAAGTAATATACTCAAGTGAGGATACAAGAAGAATAGAGAGAAAAATCTTCAGTTAAAAATTACTGTTAGCAAAGAACAAAGCAATTGAGTTCTTACTGGGTAATATAAATAAGCAGATTCACCTGCAACAAAAAATTACCTTAAGTTTGATGGTACTTTCTGCTGGGACAACACCATGATAATGTGAACATGAGAACACCATGTCCATATTGAAGGTAGAAGACGGTTGTAACACTTGGTATGGTGCATTAACCTATAAATTAAATTGAAAAGCTCCAATATAAAAAAAATCAATGATAATATCTCTTGTATTTAAGGAACTGGTCAAGAAGAATAACTCTTACTGGAGAGAAGTTATGTAACTCAATCCACTTGACAGCTGTTGTTTGAACAGGGACTTCACCAAAATTTAAATCTAATTCATCCTTGGTTGTGAACTCAGTAGGAGTGTTCTTGGTCTGCCTGGATATGCTGGCTACAAGATGGGGAAATTTACCTGATGTGGGAGATGAAAAATAAGTTCAAAGGATGATAATGCAACCACTGATCAAGAAAACAATATGGCTTGGGGACATGCTGTGGCCTGATAGTTAGAATGCTGGACTACAGGTTGGTAGGGGTTCGAGACCTGGCTGGGTCAATGCTAGTTAGTGCACTGGACTGTAGGTTGAGAGGTCTGGGTTCAAGACCTGGCTGGTTCACCATGTTATGCAATTGAGCAAAACACTTTACTCCCACCACGCTTATCTCCATTCAGGAGTATAAATGGATGCTGACATTAATCATCAGGGAGGTCTGATGAAATGCTGGGGAGTAACCTTGTGATGGACTAGCATCACATCCAGGGAGGAGTAGTAATACTCCTAACTGCTTCATGTAAAGGAAGGTAGGATAGGCTTCTGCTGGGTGTGCCACTTGGCTCAAGTACAGACTTACCTAACATAATATGCTAGAAATGTATGTTGATCAGTTTACCTATTCCTTCCAATCTGACATGCTTTGTGAAAGGAACTTTTTGCTCAGCACTATAAGAACACACTGCAGTGCCTTCATAAACCAATGCTGCCTACAAAATAATGATCAGTAAAGGAATCAATACAAGATTCTGAGAGAGTTAAGGCATTGGAATCATTCAAAACTCCACATTGTAATCACCCAATACCCAATAATCAATGCACACCATAGACATCTTGAAACATATACCTTTGGGCTAAATGTCGCTTTGATATTGCATGATGTTTGTGGTGACAGAGTACCACTTTCAGGAACAATTGAAAATGGCTCCAACACTTTCCAATGGAAATTTGTTACCAGTTCACTGAAAAACAGGCAAAGAGAAAGTACAGTTGCTTGTCATCAATAATATTCCATAAAACAGAGAAGTAGCTAAAAATTTTGTTTACATAGAAATATATATACACAACAGGTTAGTACTAAAAGCCTTGAGGATCTAATTCTTATACACTGTTATAAGCCTGAAAAAGGATTTTGATCAGCAAATGTTTTGCTTGTATCCAGTAGCTACATGTATATTTATCAAAAATACATATACCTGGTATTTGTGATTTGAAATACAACTTGCACACAGTCCTTTACAGCACACATGTTGAACTTAAGTGATTCTGGTACTGCTATATCTGCTTTTGGTAAGACTGCTTTCATAGGAACTGAAAAAATTCCCTCCTAAACAAACAACAGAGTAAAACACTGTAACATCAAAAAGCAAATTATAATAATCAAACAAATGCAGGACATCTTCGTAAGCAAATATATTTATAGTTTTTCATTAGTTTGTCTTTGCATTAAATATTTATCATGCCAGTAACATCCAAGCTGGGACTCAATTCACAGTAACTTACATTTGTTTCAAATTCTATGCAATCTTCATAATGTCCCTACAAAATAATAATGACAGATCTTGTAAAAACAAAAATGAAGCAACTGTTTCAACTAAGCTCTACAGATATTAAATCAACTCGGATAGTTTAAGAATAACCACATTATATTATACCTTTTCAAGAGGTCTGAATGTAACAGGCAAAGTAAAGCTGGTTCCAGAGCTTAGCACAATTGGCTTAGGGTAAAGTGTTGTAAAAAATCTACTAGATGGAGACCTGGAAATAGAAATAATACAATGTGATAAGAGAGTAATGAAGGAACTGTTGGCTCAACACAGAGACGTGCATATGCATAAACTTTTTCCACTTTTTTAATGCAAAGGGAAAAATGCTTAACTTACCCCCATGGCTAGACAAATAACAACTTTCTTTCCTTATTCAAAAAATTGTTCATGGTATTTATGTACTGATTAGTTGGAAGCTTCAACATCCTCTCCTCTGGCAACCCGTGGGAGTGGGGAATTTGAACCTTGTCTTGGTGGGGTGGGGTATTTCAACTATAATTGTCCAGTCCTTCCAGCCAAATACATGTCTTGGAAATCAGAGTTTTAAGGTAAAGAGTCTGTTGTTGCCAGCAAATTGCTTAGAAAAAAAATTAACATCATAAAATGATACTTACAAGCTAATAATCCTACAGAAGCACAAAAAACTAATACATGCCTTTCCTAAATTCTAAAACAAATGTTGATCATACAAAGAATACTACAACAAATTTTACTTGGGTAGGTCATTTGAAATCAACTCTGGCTTGGGAGTAGAGGGGGTGGAAAATGCTAAAAATCTAATTGAATCATTGCAGCATTTTAATTGAATAAGCTCTGAGGAGCAAAGTACTCACTTGTAGTGCAGCTTTTTAGTTTTAATCTGCACATTCTTAAGCACAATTTGCTGTGTGTACTCTCCACCAGGCTCCCATCCTTGCCATGTGATGCTGTTGGCAACCTCTATTCCAAAATGATTGACACTTCGTTCTGTTTGTACTGGCATGGTGAAAAATATAAGACCCTGTAACTGAAAAAGAAGTTAAGTTTGGTTAGGTATTGTAGTATGACAGCAGGTGGGGAAAAATGCAACACTGCAAAGGGTCAAAGAATGATAAAAAGCAATCATACTAAATAATACTATAGCACAACACAACTACCAGGTGTTGGAGCAAGTTCTCACCATCATAGACATATGAATGTAACTTCTAGGAAATGCAACAAACAAACCTGGTGGCTCCACCATTATATAAACAAACTCATCTCATCATGACTTATATTTTCAATCAATTTGCACTTCAATCCAATCAAAGAAGCCTTTCTGGCCTGGATTGCGCATATTTGCAGTCCTACAGTAAGCTCCAGTTTCGGTAGCGAATAGTATCTAGACATCGTGATCTGTGCATGCACCGAGGTGCACAATATACAATTTTCCACTTTGCATTGCTACTGCGCTGTATTCTTCCAAATGCAGGAGGCAATTTTCCCATCTCATCAGCTGAAGTTGTATTTGTACAGTTCTCACCAATCCTTGAAGGAATATTGTTCATCATTTAGTTAAACAGCATCATTGAATGAACTCACCGACTAAATTAGAAAACCATTACTCTCTGCATACAATAATCGATATTCTAGGCTGTTCTCGATGACAGTACACGAAAGATCAAATTCGCTCCAGATTTACAAAGATGGCGCCTACAAAGTTGTTGTTGAGAATCACCGTAGTTACGAAATTACCATATTTGGCATAACTCGCTCCAGGTCTCTTGCTACATTTGACCTCGACCGCGAACATAAAAATATGGACTCATCATCAAAGGAGAGTATAGAGGATATCCCGTAAGTTTTTTCATTTTAGCGCTGATTTCTAGTAATATAGAAGAGGATTAAGGCAAATAATCTCAAATTGATGTCAATAGGACGGGATATCCAAATATACAACGAATGTGGTTAACGTTTACGAAATGCTCAAACTTTTGTAGTTCAGCATATTAAATCAGCTGTGATCTTTGCTTCTATTCTGTATTTTTTGCGATAGTTTGAATCACAGAGGTAAGATTGATGATCTCGTGTTGTTTTTCATCAGAGAGGCATTATTACTGACTGATCCTATGTTTTAATGCGATTTTAAAGCTTCTATATTGCGTTGTGCACAGATGTTGATATTGTCAGCTGTACATCTATTCTCCAGTCATGCATATATTTAACGCGGTTTCCAGGAGTTATAAAAACAAGTTCAGACAAGCAGCTGATGAGTACCTTATATCAGTCACCTGATAACTTGATATCTTAATCTATTAATCCTGATGATTTTTAAGTCAAGATCTTAGAGTTGATACCCCTAACTAATATTTAAACATTTGTTTTTTTGCTTTAGAAAGTACTGGGAGTATATTCGAAACTAGATCAGAAGGACATTATTCTTTTATGGTATCTTCTCAATCATGAGCAGTCTTACTACACCTGTCTGAGTGACAGGAAAAAATTTCAAGTGAAAGAATTAACTCTCTTTTTTTGGTCTCAAGCCTTAATTTTTTGGGTTTGGTTTTAACTTTTATTAAATTCCTTATTTTGTTGAATTTGTGCTTTTGCACCTATGATGCAATATAAGTAACGTTGTTGCCTGGGTAAGTGACAGCTTTTTAAAATTGAATACTGTCAATTTTTTTACATACTTTCTCTTTCCCCTCATCCTGATTTTCTGATCTTTCACATATGAAGTTTATGTTGTTGGGGTCTTTGACCATTATTCATAGTGCTCTTGCTCAATCCAAACAGATTCTCTTAAAAAACTGAGATCTCCTTTAATGAGGTTTCTGATCTTTATAGTATGACCTTAAAGGTAAATTCTGATCTGTCAGATGGTACCACGCTAACCTGACAAGGAATGGTGCCGAGGTGTTGCTGCTTGCTTATGGCTGTGAAGGAAGCTATTTACTGAGACCAAGTAAAAACAACCCAGGGAACTACACTGTATCAGTCAAGTATGCTCTTAATTTGTAATGTCAATAGGTTTACCTAATGTGGCTGTTGTTCTTTTATTTTGTTTTCACAGGTTGTACAATTTTAGGCCCAGTCTTAATTAAGACACAATTTGATCTTGACAAATTATGGTGAATAATTGATGATTGTCTCTTTCTTTTAGGAGTGTTGATTCAGTAAGGCACTTTCCACTGGTTTATGATAAAAGAAAGTTTGTCTTTGGAGTTGGAGAATTTTTTAATGTTGAGCAGCTACTGGAACATTTCCAGAATTTTCCAATCATTGCAGGAGATACAGGTTTGGTAATTTGTACACATCTCCATTTGAAATCAATCAGAAATTAAAATCTACTTTTGT
Organism: Pocillopora verrucosa; assembly: GCF_036669915.1. Lineage (NCBI taxonomy): Eukaryota > Metazoa > Cnidaria > Anthozoa > Scleractinia > Pocilloporidae > Pocillopora > Pocillopora verrucosa. Next base: position 303,825 of record NC_089324.1, read on the forward strand.
CTGTTATTTAATTCTTTGGCATTCATGTGAAGCCTCTTTCAACTTCTTAATCTCTTATGTATAATTATTGAAAAAAGGTTGGGTTTTTGGGGCATTAAATTTCTTCCTGACTGTCTAATTTTTATCAAGTTGATATTTAGACTGAACAAACAAGCATACCTACTAACATTGCTTAATATTCAAAAGCTTTAAGGTGATACTACTGTTGGATTATGAAATCATAATAACAAAATAATGTAAACTGAATTGACCAGTATCTTGCTAATTTGATGATTGTCTCGTACAAACAGGTCAAGCTGTTACACTTGCTTATCCATATCCTTCTACGGTTAAGGAGCCATCAGTATATGAGGACATCACTAGACATGTAGTGCGCGGGAGCTCTTTAAAGTGTCACACCTTTTCCAACCCAATTTCACCTGAAAAGGTATCATCAGACATGGATTGGTCGGTGAGTAAAAAACAGTATGAAATGAGCAGTAATTCAATGTTTAGAAATGATTTAACCCCTTAACCCCTTAGGATAGCTAGCAGGTAATATCAGATTTGAATATTAAGCCCTGAGAATAAAGGAAATGATAACCAATTATATTAGCTCTCAATGGTTAGACAAATTCTTCTTGACAGCACCATAGGAAATATATAGAGGATAGAATGGAGAATATGCACACTGATGTTAGGGTAGAAAGGAGAATATGCACACTGATGTTAGGGTAGAAAGGAGAATATGCACACTGATGTTAGGATAGAATGGAGAATATGCACACTGATGTTAGGGTAGAAAGGAGAATATGCACACTGATGTTAGGGTAGAATGGAGAATATGCACACTGATGTTAGGGTAGAATGGAGAATATGCACACTGATGTTAGGGTAGAAAGGGTTATGGTCCAAGGTTTGCAGCAGAGTTCATGTAGAAAGTTAAGTATTAGAGTTTTCATTATTTTTTAATGGGATTGCTCTAATATCCAGTTATGTAGGGAAAAAAATTGTCAGTAAATTTTTTCATTGTGATTTGTAGGTTGCATCAAAGGAAGGATTTCTTACCAAAAGAGGAGCTGTTCATAAGGTAAACATTCTCATCATAGATTCATTTATTTGTTTTGAAATGTTTGATAGAAGAAAAAAAAATCACTCTTCATTTGTTTCTTATGGAGGAAAGTCTATGAAAGTACCAAAGACTCAATAAATAAAATGTAAAAGTAAACATTCAAATTTATCTATCAATTCAGAAAAGTAGTCAAATCACACTATTTGATTATGAAACCATGTTATTTTCTTGTAGAACTGGAAGAGACGGTGGTTTGTTACAAATAGATATATGCTTCAGTACTATAACCAACGAGGGGTAAGGATTGTGTGTAGTAGCTATTATGCATGTTGTGGTATTGGTGCACATTGGTTAAAGTTTATACTATTTTTGCAACTACTACTACTAGATATATTATGTTTAAACTCTCAAGGTGGTTACAGTAATTTAATAAACCTTTAATTTTTAATGTACAGTGTATGATTGCTCTTGCTAAAATTGGCACTCATTCTTGATCAACACACTTGAAAGGAATATCTAAATATAAACTTCAACTGCCTCTTTGCAGGATAAGAAACCTTTAAGAGTACTTGACCTCCGCCTAGCAGAAGAAGTCTTTAAAAATGACACATGTGGAAAGCCTAATGCCTTTAGGTAATTTGTTAAGAAGAGGAAATTGTAATGTTGATTACATGTATAGCACAGAAACTTATCCATCAGGTATTTTTTAGTTAACAAACCAGGATAGTTGATGTGAATTTGAGTATTAGTGGAGAGTCATACTGTTGGGGGTTAACCCTTTAACTTCCAAGATCTGATTGCTAATTCTTCCCTCCAGCTACCACACATTTCCTTGTAGATTAGTTAGGAGAATTTGATTTGTTGATCAAGCTAGTTAACAACTTTTACCCCATTAGTTTGAGTATTCTCATCACCTGTTTGCTGGATTTGAAACAAAGATTCCTTTCATAAATGAGCCTTGTTTACCCTGACCTGTTGTGCTTTGTTTTTTTTTTTATTTCATCTACCACTGATAAAAATTTGTGAATTTTTTTTTTTTTTAGCTTAGTTTTCCCAGACAGAACGTTTTTTCTTTATGCTGACTCTGTGCGGGAAATGCAAGAATGGATTGAATTGCTCAAATGGAAATTGGTAATTTTCTTTTGTGTGAAATGTGTTTGTTCTTCAGTTTGGTTGTATTAATTACCTGATAAATCTGACAATTCTTATTACTAGTTTGCTGGGTAATGCGTGAATTTTAAAGGGAGGTCACATTTTATCCTCTTTGTGGAGTTAAACAGTTACTGGATACAGTCATTTCTAATTGTAAGATTGAGACTGCATCTGTAAAGTTACATGCAGCAGCAACCCTTATCGAATGTGATTACTTTCTTACCATTTTTTTATACAGAAAAGAACATTATTTTTAGCCAAGACCACATTTTGTAGAGTTGTATTGTTGTAGTTCATTTTGTTCCATTTGAGTGATAAATTGATGGTACAGAATTTGATAATACAATAATTTCAGCTTCTGTAGGGTTTCCTCATTGCACCCCTCAAAATTGCTAATATTACTTAACTGCTTTAAATTTGAATAAAAATGATAGTCACTGTGATCTCTGTCATCTTTGATATAATTATGAATTCTATGGCCTCTGTAAACTTCCATCTTTTTATGTTATGTGGAAAAATAAATGTATGAATAATTTCAAATCATTAATTTTTCCTAACAGAATAAAGTGAAGCTAAAAACTCGCTGTGGTAAGTATTTTGTAGCAAGTGCCATGATAATGAAGATGTATCTTCTCTATGCCCACCTTGGTAGGCCTTGTACTGAGTGTAAGCCTGCCGGGGGCAGTGTGGCTGTGTGGTGCAGTCGCTAGTCTTGTAATCTGGTGGTCTCAGGTTCAAACCCCCCACCTTGCTACTTACTGGATTTATTTTCAGTTGCCCTGTTTATGGCTAACTGGTCTGCATCCTGCCAACTGGGGTTCCTAAACACTAATTTTGATGTTTATTTACTATGTTTATTTCCAATTTGTTTGAATCAATTTTTTTCTAACTTTGTAATTGCACTGAGACTTGTGAAATGAGTTATAAGAATGGCTTTGTTATTACTAGTATTGTTATTATTATCATTATTATTAGTTTCCCTAAAGTATACTCATCACACAATGTTTCTCTTTCTGTATGGTGTATTACACATTTTATGTTCATATTGTTCTCCACATACAAAGTTGTTATAATATTTATTTTTTTGTTGTTTTCAGACACTTTATAAAAGTGAAAGGAGGTAATTAGCTAGCAGACATCAAAACACTTAGGAAGTTTAAAATATTCAGTACATACTATAGCTAAGTTATTATGTAAATATTGTTCTCAGAGTTTTTTATATACTTTTGTAAACATTTAATACATTTACTTAAAAGTGATTTTGAAAAAAGTTAATATTTCCTATTTACACAGACATCTATTGATTAACTATCTGTTGCACTTAAGTGCAGTTTTTACAATAAGAAAAAGAATGTTAAAATTTTAAAATAAATTCTAGAATACACTCTAAAATGTGGTTTGATGATGACAATAACATGGTGACATGATGATGGTTTGACTTTTCAAGGTAGATTATTGATCTTGTGGGGGCACTGATGTGCTGGGTACAAAAATCAGAGCCCTCTTTTAACCAGATTTTTATCATTCTTAGGATTAAAGGGTTAATGCCATAAACTTCCAGTCTGTCTACTTACACCCAATGGTCACCATATCTTCATTATTTGCAGGGTGGGAAATTTTTTATAGATTACTCGTATTTGCTTACTTAGCTGTATGCTACAATCTGCAGGTATTGCCACATGTATTATAAAAATTATTGTTACTGTGTATATATACATATTTTAGAAAGATAATATATTAAACAGTTGTTTTGAAATCTGACTTGTGATAAGTCCCTCACTCTTATCCTTAAAGGTATGAATCTGTCTCATCACTATTTGTATATGTTGTGGTTCAATTTTATCCTTTGTTTAAATTTTATGTTCTTTTGATTTTGGGTATTGTAATGTATAATAATGAGTTTGAAACAAAGGAAAATAAAATTTGAACCAAGGAGAAAATTGAACCACAACAATATTTATTTGGTCATTTGAAGAATTTGCTCCTCATAAGCTGTTTCTAAGCAATTCACTCAAGAGAAGCCTAGTGTGATTGGCCATTTCCTGTTTAGGACATTGACTGTCCCCCTGTCCCTATTGATGTTACCCTGCGATACTTCTCGACTACGAAGACAACAATAAACAACTGTTATAGCATACAAACAACCTCTCATTATGTTGTTGCTGTTGGACGAGGATCTCGAGCCCCATTTGGGTAGTTCTCTTGGGATGCTTTCTCGGTCTAGTAGCAATGAGTAGGTTATAAATTTATCCAACTAACGTAATGCTAAATCCCTCGCAATGGGAAAAGAAAAAGTCGACAAATTAAGTCCATTACATATTGGTCTCGAGCATCAATATAGGTAACTTATTTTCAGAAGTAGTACCAATCTCCAGTGTGTTCCAATTTGCATTATGTACTTCGGCTGACTTCCATATCCAGAATATGCCCCCATGTGTCGGCACTCAGTGGTCCAAGGTGGTTAATATCACTAGGAAGTTCGTCGAGTGCTTTTGTTTGACTGTATCTTCCCTCAAGCCATCGCTTTTTTACCAGATTTGTCCCGTAATTTCGGATGAAAATACTTCGCCACCACAAACCAGATTCAATGTCTTGCTTTATATCCTCTTGATTGAGAGAATAACATTTCCCCTTCCAAAGAAGATCGGAATTGTAAATAAAGTCATACCAGTCTTTACAAGTCTGTGATGCTTGACAGAGACTGTGTGTATCCAAGAAAGAAAATATTGCTAAAATCATTTCAGGTGGAAGTGAATTAAAGTCGCACATCTTACAAATCTGACGCTTTTGATTTCTATGGAATCAGGTGTCATGAAAGGCGCAAATCAAGGTGTATTTTAAAGATACCATGTTGTACATCGAAACGACTTCGATATTGTTTTGTTTCGCTTTGTTTACACGCGTACTCTTCCCTCAGCTGATCACTACAATAATAACAGCAGTTTCTTGGTCAGCGGTTTTTAAAAATAAAATTTTGGAATATTATTAAATATGGAATGGACTACACAGCTCTGTGAACGGTAGAACTCATAGCGATCTAAATTTTTTTTCTTCAGTCTTTTTTATTATCAAAATTACCAGCTAATCTTCTTCCCTGTAAAATAAGCTCCGGTTTGGATTCCGATGGGGACTATCTCTTTAATAAAGTCTTTCGTGCTAATACCCACTAGGGCTAACACTAGTGGTCATCTTTTGATCTCTCAATGGAATTTACTTCAAGAGAAGAGCGCTGTCATTGGTCTTACGTGTTTGTAGGTATTTAAAAAGTATTTATCGAATTATTTTTGATATGATAGACCACCGGTAAGCGGTCACCGAACGGAGAAGCCTCGGTTTGGGTGTGAGGTCATCTACAGTCACGCAATGAGTTCAGCGGTAATTTTGGAAAATTGACACCAATATTAGATCAGTTGACGGTGATGAATATTCTGATATTCAACAAGAAAATCACTGTTTAAGCTAGAAAAAAAAAATGAAATTAGACTCGTTAAAACCGTTGCTTAGTGGCCATTATATTTTGAATCCTATAGCATGCTTGTTGTACGTGATATTACGATGTTTGGAGCCGTTTTGCGGATGGCTTTTCCCTGGTGAGGAATGTCAAATCAGCTGGGTAAGTTGAAGACTCTAAGGATATCACTAACACTTTTTCATACTCACGCATGTTTTCGTTCTCAAGCCTGTTTGATTAAATCTGCCTCGGTTCTTAGCAATTCAATCTATGTGTTTACTATAAACTCATTCCTGACACAAAATAAACGTATGATGGTGGAAATAAAATTTTCGTATTCACGCCTTAGCCTGTGTATCGTGTCTAATAATCAACACCTTTTTTTCAGTGGTAGTATTTCAGCGTTAGTAACGTCCCTTAATTCCTGAAATAGAATTCATAATTTTTTTATCGTCAAATTGATGGGAAAGAGAGTGTAGGAAATTCAATCAGGGTGTTAAGATCCTTACCAACAGTTTCAATACGTTTTTCAAGATCGTGTAGGGGTACAAAGAGGGGGGGGGGGGGGTCAGATCTCTCTTCTTGTTTGTGAGGTTTCAGGGAAATCTTGAGGTTTTCAAGAAATGAAAGAAAAATTTATGGGTTACATATACTTCTAGAAGCAAATCGCACCTCACTCTGGTTCATAAATTTACAAATCATGCTCACCAATCAATTTGGTCTTAATCACTCATCACATATAAACTCTTTGCCATCCTCATTAGTTTCTGTTTACAAGGGAAGTATCAATGTGACCATGTATCAAGCATTTAATGAAGAATTTAAAGAAATCATACAGTATTCATATTAATTTTAATAATGTTCTAATGCTTATTGTTACAAGTGTTGATTTGATCAGCAAACTATAAAATTGAAGTTAACAAGATGTTCCTTCTATAGCGGGACTTTGAGCTGTTGTCTTTTCTTGTGATTGTCCTCGCAGTTAAAAACAGAAAGTGGAAGCCAGGTATTTAAACTCTCAGTATAGATAAACTTAAATCAAGGGTAAAAATCCTTGCCTAAAAGCTCATTGGCAAACACATTGCCCAATTGCAAAATCATTCCCCTATAGGCTCATCCCTACTACAAGTTTATCATGTGGATGCAAAAAGCTTGCCATAAAGCCTCTCAACTTTTTGAATTTTACCTATGAGAAAAAGTTTTTTCTGTCAGGAAATCATGATATGGACATGAAAACTTTTAGCTGCAACCCAGATTTATGCAACTTGTCAAGAAACTTTTTTTCTGTTTTCTCTCCTCCTTTTTCTGGATCTGACCCTAAATTTAGATATATATTTTTTTAAAAAGCATTCAGTAGTGGTGCAGTGTCTGTTTATAGGAGTTTTCAGTTTTGTTTTGTTTATTTTTTTTTCAGCCTCTTGGCAAGAGATAGCATCAATGGTGTTCTTGTTTAGCAAAATTGCAAACTTTGTTCTTTTTGCAAGGTCAGATCTTAGGCTTGGTCTCATTTACCTGATAATTTGCATTGGTGAGTGACTTGAGGTGCACTTCTGTTTCTTTTTTAAAAATTAAGAGTGTATATTGTCATATTTAAGTGGACTTAGCATTGAATAACATCAAGATGTGGTACATTTGACCCCATTTACATTTTTATTAAAAAACATCTCAGGTAAATTCTCATGTGAGCACAACAGGTTGTACAATTAAGGTATTCAAGTTATTAAACAAATGAAATGAATCAAGACTAGTTGTTAAGTTGTAATACTAACATTCTAGCCAAACTGATTTAATGGTTGTTACCAATGGTTATAGTTAAATGAAAAGCCCTAACAAAGCAATAAAGATTAAAAGACTTCAAGGATTTTGACCAAAAATAATTGATGCCTATCGTTAGTTTTCACATTCTTTATTGTTTTTTTCTTCATCCTCAGTTTTGTTTTTGTTGTTTCCTGAGCCATCATACAGTGGACCTGATGAAGTATTCTTCTTCAGAGGACCAGCACTTGATGTAAGCTTTCTTGAAATATAAGCTTCACCTAACCTTATAACATGGCAAATTAAGTGAATAACATCTTAAAAGACTATTATGAATGATCACAATGATTAATTTAGTTGTTCTTGTTAACTTCATGAGGATCAGATATTTTTGTTTATTTCAGGATGCCTTACGTGATAACCCTTCTGTCACATGGTTGGTAGAATTTTATGCCCCCTGGTGCCCTCCCTGTGTCAGATTTGCTCCAACATTTGCTGAACTATCACTCAGGTAAATGTTCAATGTATTCCTGATACCAGGCAGGAGTAGTAATCTAATAAAGGTTTTTTTGGGAATGTAAGAAAATTTTCATGATTTAAGATTGAGATGTGTCTTAAACAAAGACTGAGAATTTTGATATATGTAGGTTCAGTTTGGGTAAAGATAGTTTTACAAATCAGAATTTTGGCCTTAATTGCCATCAGGTAGAAGGCACTGTTAACTTGATTATAAAAAGGGTTTGATTAATGTTTTTAATTGTTATTTTCTTTTTTTAAACTCCATTAGCAGTTCATGTAAAAAGAATAATCAACCAGATAATAATCTTGGATATTGATATTTATGACAATCATTCTTACCTTCAGTAAAAGCAACCTTTTTTTCTTTGTCAATTAAGATACAATCACAGTCATCTAAGGTTTGGAAAATTAGATGTTGGAAAATATCCAATTGTAGCAGAAAAGTGAGTAGAATGATGAGAGATTGATGAAAAAGTTGGTTATATCATAGTAACAACAGTTTGAGGATTGATTAAAACACTGCCAGTAAATGAATTTCTTCTTACTGTTTCTTTATTATCTGAATCAGCCACAAAGATTCCATATTTTGGGTAGGGGTAAATTAATTTATCACTGACCAACTTTTTTGAACTGCACTATCATAACATTATTAGTCATGAAATCATAAGCAAACTTGAAAACCCTGCAAGTTTTTCTTCTGATGACAAAGTGGAGAAAATGTATTGGTACCTCAACTAGGAATATTCCATTTCTAGTTCTTTTTATATTGGAAAGGATGTCAGTAGTAGTTACTTTCGGGGCCTAGTATTTAGCATCTAACGATAAGACACATCAGTTTAAATGAAGTTTTTAATTTTTTCCTTTCAAGACACAGGGTAGATGGATCTGCCATTTCTAAACAGCTTCCAAGTTTAATTCTCTTTGAAGGTGGAAAGGAGACAAAAAGAAGGCCATTGGTGGACAGAAGAGGTGTTATAACTCCTTACACCTTCACTGAGGTAGGTTATGATCACTGAACAGAATACTATAGAGCTTCATATTGCTTGTCAGAGTCTATTAACCCTTTCTCTCCCAAGATCTCATTGAAAGTTCTCTTTTCTGTCAGCTTTACAATTATTATGTTGTTCCTTGGGAGAATTTGGTGTTGGATCAACTTAAAATCCCTGAATTGATAGTTTTCTTTATTCTTGTCTGCTTGATATTGTAAGGAAAAATTCTGTCTTGGTCACCCATTGGAGTTAGAGGGTTAACCCTTTCTCTCCCAATATCTCTTTGGTAATTCTCCATACTGTCTTCCATACAATTCTAATAATGTTGGTTGAGAGAATTTGGTATTAGATAAACTAATGATCACCTGATTTATGTCCATAATGTTCGCTTTGTAAAATGTATTCTGTATACAAGGCTAAAAAATTAAAATGTTTAAACCAAACGTTTTCGGCTGTTTGCCATCATCAGAATTGATTTATATTTTTTTATTAATTCTAATTCCTTGTCTGCTTGATTTTGCATTGATATTGTAGGGAGAAATTCTCTCTTGGTCACTCATGGATGTTAACTCTATTGTAAGGGTGACTAGCATTTAATTTCTCTTTACAGTATTACCCCTGAATCAAACATTAAGGTTATGAGAATAAAGGAAATTATCATCAACCAAACAAGCTTTTGATTTTCAAGCAAATCCTCCTTGTTAGTGCCCAAGGAAATGTATAGAGAACAGTAAGGAGAATATGCATACTGATGTTATGGTACTAAGTGTTAAATAATGGACGATTCACAGAGCAGACCAAAAATATTGATTTTATGCATTGCTTAACAGGTCAACATTGAACGAGATTTCAAATTAACAGAACTTAAGAAATCTGCTGAGGACAGGCAAAAACTGGAAGAGAAGAACTCAAAGAAGAACAAAAATAAGGAAGATTAACTAACAAGAGAGGAATTGAATAATTTACAATTTTATTAACAAGCAGCACCTTAATGGAGGAGACATTGGGTCTTGCTTCTGGTTATACCGCTGGCGTATGATCAAAGAAAAAGGAAATGATTTTGCTCGTTAGAACCGTACTAAGAGTGCAGAGAAAAGAAAAAGAATGGCAGACTCTTCTTATTTCCCTCACACCTCTGCTGCTAATTCTTAAAAATGTTTGTGTCAATCTTTTTATTAGTTAGTGCTCTCAATGGAGTAACTTATAGCTTAATTACGCTGAGTAGGACCGAGATTTTTCCGTATTTGTAATAGAAATCTGTCATCGCTACACTTGAATGCTGTTGTTCTTGGAGGTGCATTTCTAATTACGTACTGCAGAGTTAAAAAAATCGTCGCTTTTCGAACATTGTGTAAACCCCAAACGAGCTTCATTTGGCTCATTTCTATCGGGAGGGGAATTAGACAGTAGGAGTGAAGGGAGGGAGGAATGACACAGTCTGAGGGAGGAGTGAAATAACTCAGTATAGGGGAGGGGTGGGTCAACACAGTGTAAAGGATAAAGGGATGAAACTCTATAATAATCAGTTCGTAAGGAATGAGAGTCTTACGTTCGGCCCTAAACTCATGCGTCGCTGTAACACATTTCGACAGCAAAGAAACCATAAAATGACATAACGGAGAAATAGCTTTTGGTCCAAGGACCGAGATGCCGTAGGTTGGTTATATTAAAGTCGTCGTCCACCGTTGGCGACCCTCTACTTCTCTCCTTTAGGAACACGCTAAAAAGAACCATTTGAATGTCATTTCGCGGTCAGATAAACCTTTTAAACGACAACACAAGAACAAAGAGTCGTAAATTTTTAACCTGTTAAGGAAATGAAGGTTTCGTTTTTCGTTTAGGGTGTCTTTTTGAGAAAATCTGAACAATTTTTCGCACTAATTTGTTGTGTCTTTCAAGTAAGCCGCTTTGCAACAGTGTTTACACAGAGTGAAACCGACAAAATGCTAAATCCTCTGTAGATTGCGCTAGATTCTTTTTGATGATATGTTGACACAGCTTTACATTACATGAACCAAAATTTGTAATTCTTTCATTAACATCATGTGTGGTTTTTTCACATAAATCGTTTTTGAAAGAGATTTTTTCCTGGTTAGTAGTGCAAGCTTTCTTCTCAAAGCCATACACAAACTTAAGAAACATAATATTTGCCTGTAGTCAATATCTTTGAACAGATTTGACTAAGGCTTAGGGTTGTTTCATGTGGAAATATCTCAAGACAGCCCATGAGGTTTACAGACCAAAATCGAGACAGCTATTAAAATTATCATTCCAGTTGTGGAGGAGTTAGATTGACATTTCAGGGATGAAGTCGAAATGAATAAACCAACTGTCGGTGTGGCACCTACATGACAATAGCGCGAGAGAAATCATTTGAAGCCCTGAATAAACAAAACTTGCAGGTCGAGGTTGTCTTTCCATGACTAACACCAAGCGATCGAGTCTTTAAGGGTTCACCCCTTCTCTGCATTATTGCTATCGAAACTTCTTCAGTGGAAGCTTCCTTCCTTTAAAGTCCCTGGAGACCTCACAATGCGCAAGTGTATTGTGATCGTTCCCTGATAACTGCAATTAATTGATTGTGAAAGGTATGTAATGTGTTGTGTAGAAAACAGCTAATTACTCCAACAGTTTGTTTTTGCGCTGGCGAAATTCCGCCCACCACAATGAACAAGTTACGCATTTCCGACAAATGCTGACATGGCGGTGATTGGGAATAGAAAGAACGTTAGCGCGCGACAAAATGTATCGACGACCAAACATTATTTGGGTGATTTAAACTTAGAGTTAGTTTTGCCTCTCGGCTTTCCACCATTTTCTTTTAATCAGCATGATTCTTTTAAAGCGTCTCCGATAATGGCAATTAAATCGATATAATTTCACCTTTCGTGTGAAATATTTTTAAAGCGTGTTTTTTAATAAACGCTTTGAACCTAGAACAGATTTGTTACCCAAAGCAAATTGGCCAAAGATTCATTCTATTACACATTTTAATAAAGCCTTATTTAATAAGAACGGAACAATGAACTCGGTTGACTTTAATTCGAGCGCAGTCTGTAAAAGGTCCCATAAATTGTTTGGAGTGCTGAAGACGTTGCGTCATTTTAAGGCCTAGTTGATTTTGGTGGGTTGTGCGATTTAATCACTTTTTGAATACAGGTTTTATTAGCTGGTTTTAATGACACTCTCATAAACTGTTGACACCTGCTTAATTCCAATTCCAGCCTTTTATTCGGTATTTAGGAAAAGACACCTCGTCCATTGAGTTTTAAGATAAAAAACGTGTGCTTCTTCGGGAGAAACGGGAACGATTTAGAACGAGTTAGGTTGGAAAACCTGCGGCCACTCAACCAAGCGATGAAGATGAGATTTCTTTGGCTCTGCTTTATTTGTTTAAGTTTCTCCAACCTAAGCGAGTCAGTTTGGTGGTAAGTGAGCAATTGATCCTTTAACTCGTTTTTGTCGAGTCTTCGCAGCCTTTCCAAATGCCTTCTACGAAATGTCTCTTAACTCGACTGATTTTTTTTCTTGGGCTTTCTCCAGGACATTAGGAACACATACCACACTGTCAACGGATCCAGCGAAGAAAGCAGCTCTCCTGTGCTTCACAACTCCTCAGCTTAACCCAAAACAACGAGATATTTGCCGGAGACACCCAACTCTAATGGCAAGTGTGGCCAAGGGAGCCAGAGAAGCGGTTGAAGAATGTCAGATTCAGTTTCAGCACAGGCGATGGAATTGTTCGTCTGTTCCTGACTCTGGAACACTGTTCGACCCGATCTTAAAGCGAGGTAAGCGAGGTCTGCTTTGAGCCGTGAGCATTACATATGTCTCACTTAAAGGTGACAGCTTCAAGATCTGTTTACTTAAACCCAAAGGGTTCGTTTTCTTAGGATATAGATTATTTGTCAGGGACAGAATTGTAAGTCTACTTTGAAGCATACTTGTTTTTCTTCGAAAGTTGCAGCATTTATCGACGGTTAAGTTGGGTTCGTGTTTGTCGGCTCCCATAGGAAACATTCTAATAACTTTATACCGTATTCATGGGCGCTACGCTTGTGATCTTAACTTTCTTTTGTTCTAAGAAAATGAGACATTGACCACTTTATTGATTGTTTACAAAAGGAAGATTCCTTGTTTCTTAGCAGTCTTTAAGGCAGTTCACGACACACATTTTGTGGTTGTGATTCTCTCTGACTCTTTTTAAAACCTAAGGACGTGATCTTATTGTTAGAGACATAAGGGATAAAAAGATGTGTTTTGTTAACCCCCTTTGAAGTTCTAAAAACCGAAATCTACTAAGAAAAACAACTTCTAGAAGTAATGCAAAAAAACCAAAAGTTCAGTGTCGTGACAAAATTGGTTCTAATTTTATTAAAGACAGACTCAAGTGTACTTGGACACTGAGCTCTGAATCTTACACAGAAAAATTGTTCAATCTGAACTGTCTTCGGTTTCACTTTGCCAGCGTAAGGTAAAATCATTAACACGTAATTCTGTATCCAACTGTACTGACGATGATATTCCGTTTACTAAAGTTCAATGTGCAGTGCAGGAAATGTGCAGTGCAGGAATCATATCTCATTATTTAAACCATGATAATATTCCGCCATAATATTTTACCTGGCGTTGTTTTAACTTTTTCAATTCTTACTTGGAGACTTTTCCTTTTTCAACTCTGAGTGCAAAATTCGTTCGACTTCAAGTAAGGTCGTTGGAGGGAAGCAATAGTAAATACCTAATGCATAGATCCCTAGAAAGGGGAAGAATGACTACGATTCTCGTGAGACAATCTCAATGTCATAAGCCAGAATTACACACAGCTATAATTCAGTTTCGTGATACTCAGTCGTGTCTGTACAGAAACTACAGACACCATGCTCAATGGATGCGGTTAGTGTCTTAAGCCTTGTTTCCTGAATGGAAATGACCGAACTACGATGTATTTCCTTCATATATAAATTTGCAGTATAATCACTATTTAGGCAGATGTTTTGACGTCAAAATTTGGAAAAACATTTTTAAAGAGACCCTAGAAAAGACAACTATTACAGCGGATTGAAAAGAACTTTAAGGCAGCAATGTATTTTCTTCAGTTGAATAACTTTTTCATAATTTGTCTAAGGAAATCGGTTGAACAGCGACAAAACAGCCATGATATAATTTGATCGCTTTACAATTGCACCCGTTGTGCTGTCGGCAAATTTCAGTTTAGGTCTCTGAAATTCTCTTTTTTTAAACCCTCTGAGTTTTTCATTTAACTACAGCTTTAGAAGGGCTGATTAGGTTCTGCTAGAGCGCTACCCTTCTTTTTTCTTGCTGATGTCTAGCACGGAGAATTGTTTCTCCCCATTGAAGGTGACAATGACGAACATCCTATTGCGGAAATACACTCTCTTTGCGTTCGTTTGATGAACACCACAAAATTAATTTATAGATTTATTCAAATTTAACTCCTTCCAGAAACTGTTTATTCCGGATCTGTCAGTGTTCCGAGCATATTCTGGTGATACTTACAGTTTAAACCCCCAGATTTAGACTAAACATAACACACTGGAAGGTGTCATGGTAATGTGGCTTTCATCAGAGTGGGGGCCTGTGGGGGGGAAGGAGATTTTTCAGGGGGAACAGAGGGAGGATCAGTCGTGGCAAACAGAGTTTAAGGCATATAAAAGGATTACTGTAGAAAATTGACTGCCAATGAGGGGGGAAGGGGGGTCGTAAGAATATTACAGAGCCCTACGGGGGGGATCAGTTTAATTTTACCGTCAGACAACCTAACTCCTCTGACTTCCCCCCCCCCCCACCCCAATCAATAATGGTTCCTTAATTAACTTCTCGTGCTCATCTCATGTGCACAGCTGAATCATCAATGTCCGTGGCTGTGGTTAAACCGCAGGTAGTCCAAGCTCACGTCTCGAGAAAAAGCCAACGATTAATTCATGAACGCGTCACGCGTTGTGTGACTTGGCGTTAAGTTACGAGAGGAACCGTTGAAAACTTGAACACGTTATAAGGAATAGTATGGCGAATGAAATATGGTCGATTTACAACAATAAATATTTCGAAATGTGAATATTTTGCACGTAAAATCAGTAATACTTACATCCTGTGAGTCCGATGTAGTTTCCGGCGATTTCTGCTGTTTTAAGCTTGCTTTACCATTACTGTTGTCAAAAGACATAAATTTTTATGTATTTTGACCACAGGCGGCCCAAGCTCCAGCTGTGAGATGATCATCTTGCGCAATAACAGTCATGGCGGAATTATAAGAGTTTGTATGGGAATATTTACGACCGCTCTAAGGTATAAAATAATACGTCAAATTCTCAAAAAAAATACCTCACCTTACTTTCACAGCGTATCGCTTGTTATATGACCGCTTACTTTGATGAAAAGAACGCATATTAGCGAGTTGTCCATTTCGAGGTTTTCAACGTTCATAAGAAAAGCCCAAGGCTGAACACTCCATTTCCGAACGCCTGATCCGAGAAGCGAAAAATCCAAGCTCAAAATGATCGGGTGCCCACAAATCCAACGCAGAATCCAAGCACATATACTGTAGTTTCATTCCAATTCACTAAAAACTCAATCTTCCCCGTGCAACCGACACTAAGTCGCAGTTTGCTTCAAAAATTTCCAGTTTAGAGGTTTCTAACAGCCCGCGGCCACATCAACCTTGACACACGACCGTTGAAAACCAGCTCGGTAACCCCACCTCCTTTTCAAACTGAGCTTTGCCGGGGACCATACCGTCAGTTATCGTCAATAAATTGTTTTAGAACCACGGGTCCCCTCAAAAGAAATCGATCAAGAGGCTATTGTTTCGATCGGCCAATCGAATTCGCCTCCGGAAATGTTTACAAATTCAAAATAATTTACAGGCATAGTTGCAAACCGCACATCTGATCTCGTAAATCTCGATAATTTCCTTTCAATTTCAAAAAGAAAAAATGTCGTCGGTAAAAAATAGTCTATTCCACGGTCGCAGCAGGGACGTAATCAATTCGACTCGTATCTGAAATGGAAATCGTGGTAAGTATTGTTGTTGCTGATATCCGTGCGGACGAAACGAAATAACAGTTGTCTTGTTAGCAACATTAAACTAAGTATGTCCAGATAGAGCTAAATTGAATACTGGAACAAATCCTTCCAAGGTTTTCCTCTGACTCCGAAAATAATCACATTGGCCGATTGGCCGATCGAAACAATAGCCTCTTGATCGATTTCTGCTGAGGGGACCCGTGGTTCTAAAACAATTTATAGACGATAACTGACGGTATGGTCCCCGGCGAGGCTCAGTTCGAAAAGGAGCTAGGGTTACCGAGCTGGTTTTCAACGGTCGTGTGTCAAGGTTGTTGTGGCCGCGGGCTGTTAAAAACCTCTAAACCGGAAATTTTTGAAGCAAACTGCGACTTAGTGTCGGTTGCACGGGGAAGATTGAGTTTTTAGTGAATTTTAATGAAACTACAGTATATGTGCTTGGATTCTGCGTTGGATTTGTGGGCGCCCGATCATTTTGAGCTTGGATTTTTCGCTTCTCGGATCAGGCGTTCGGAAATGGAGTGTTCAGCCTTGGGCTTTTCTTATGTACGTTGAATACCTCGAAATAAACAACTTGCTTAAATGGGCTCTTTTCATCAAAGTAAGCGGTCAGATAACAAGCGACACACTGTGGAAGTAAGGTGAGGTTTTTTTTTTTTGAGAATTTGACGTATTTTTTATTCCTTAGAGCGGTCGTAAATATGCCCATACAAACTCTTATAATTCCGCCATGACTGTTATTGCGCAAGATGATCATCTCACAGCTGGAGCTTGGGCCGCCTGTGTTTTGACATAACAGCGATGGTAAAGCAAGCCTAAAACGGAAGAAGTCGCCAGAAACTTCAACGGACAGACAGGATGTTAGTAAGTGTTATTGATTTTACGTGTAAAATATTCATATTTCGAAATATTTATCGTTGTAAATCGACCACATTTTGTTCCCAATACTATTTCTTATAGCGTGTTCAAATTTTCAACGGTTCCTTTCGTAAGTTAACACCGAGTCTCACAACGCGTGACGCGTTCATGAATAATCGTTGGCTTTCTCTCGAGACGTGAGCTTGGGTTGCCTGTGGTTAAACAAACTCGGGTGGGCACAAGAAAGTTATTCACGCAGTGTAACTCTTAGAGCGGAAATAAAAAAATTTCTTGATCGTTACTTGATTCTGTCAACACTGTATTAGTTCATTTATCATCTGCACACTGAGGGGAACGGAAGAAAAAACCTGAAAGGAACATTAATACGGTATTGTCTTGAATTTTTTTCACTTTCTCTTGTTTGGAAAATAACATTGAAAACGTTTCGTTTATTATTACTTGACAAAAATTCATTTAAGGGTTCGTCGATATCAAAATGTCTTATAAAAACCAACAGATTAAATTCAACAATTCTTCCTTGGACCAATACCAGCAGTTAGTCTTAATTTGTTTTCTGTATTTGTCTCCCAAAATCGTGAAAAAGTAATAGTTTGTGGAAAAAATTTCTGTGAATATCTGAGATTCAAAATAGAATCAACTCCCTTACATATATGCAGCTGCTACTGTTGGAATCATTCTTTCAGATATGGGTATAAAAATGCCATTGCACTCGACTGAGACAGTTTAAAGACCTTTAAAAAGAGCAGCACATGGCACCGAGTGCTTCACAATGTATTTGCTAACGCCCACGACATACTCCCCTTCCCTCCCTCCCCCGAAAAATGAAACACTAATCACATATATACATCTAAGATTTTGCCATGAATTGTGGGACCTGAAATATTTCTTTAATAAATTGTTAAAAATCCTTCTCGTGATTATCGTTGTTACATTTGAATAATACTCACTATATTTAAGATATTGCATGGCATAGTGCCAACGTAGTAAACAATTCAATTTTAATAAGCAATTCATTGTTTGTACAACTGTTTTTAAAACTTTGGAATTGTGATTTGTTAGCCTTTCTTTATGAGTTATTTTAATGAGACTTTGTGCAGTCTAGTTGAATATTTTTCGAGAACCTACGCGGTATGAATTTCTATCATTATGACTATTAGTATTGTCATTTTTATTCAACCCTGAGCGCAGAACTTTTTTTCACCGTTAGTATTTGTCCAAAATAAATGCAGTTATACATAAAGTGATTATCTTTTTCATAGCCATGTAAATATCTCCTTATTTTCTTCTTAGCCAGTCGCGAATCAGCCTTTCTGTACGCCATCACAGCAGCAGGAGTCGCCCATGCTGTCACGGCTTCATGTAGTGCTGGGAATACCCAGAGTTGCGATTGTGACCGATCACCGAGTGGTCCCACCCAGAAGGGCTGGACATGGGCAGGCTGCAGCAGTAACATCAAGTTTGGAAGCTGGTTTTCAGAACAGTTTACTGACGCGCGGTCGAAAGGCAATAGTCCAAGGGCTGTCATGAACAGACATAACAGCAAGGCCGGACGAAAGGTTACATTTCTTGTCTTTTAATCCTTTCATTCCCAGAAATTATTAACATGTAACTTCTCCCTATAATATCCATACATTATCCAGCGAACAGGTAATAAGAATACTCAGACTTATCAAGTTGAAGTTGTTATCTCGATCTAACACCAAATTCTTGTAGCTCATGACAAGGAAATGTTTAGTAACTAGAAATGGGAATTAACATTCAGATCTTGGGAGATAAACTGAGAAGAAAGGAGGACTATAGAAAATTCATCGCCAATGAGAAGGGATCGCAAGAATACTGAAAGGTGTTGGGGAGGGGTCTGGTAGATTGTAATCTGATACAATTAAAACTCTCCGATCCCGACCCCTCCCCTCATGGCTATAAATAATGACCTCCTAAAGGTTTGTTTCTCAATTATAAAGTTAAAACTGTTCAGTATTGAGATTAAAATGGCTGATTGGTGCGCTTTACTTTATATATATTTTTATTCCTAAGGCCCTTTCAAAACTAGTCTGGAAGAAATGCAAGTGCCATGGTTTATCCGGTTCGTGCTCAATGAAAACATGCTGGATGCAACAACCCTCATTTCGGGAAGTTGGGGATCATCTTAGACAGAAATTTGACAGAGCAGCAGAGATGACAATCAAACTGAACAGAAGAGGAAAAGAACGTTTGAAGCCTAAGAACACTCGCTTGAAGAAACTCTCGGACTCCGATTTGATATATTACCAATCGTCGCCAAATTACTGTGACGCAGACGTCAACGAGGGAACTCCAGGAACTTCGGGAAGAGCGTGCAATATTTCGTCAAATGGAATCGATGGGTGCGAGCTTTTGTGCTGTGGGCGTGGTCATAATATTCAACAGGGCAAGGTTGTTAGAAATTGTAATTGTATATTTCTATGGTGCTGTCAGGTAAAATGTCAAAAGTGTCGAGAGATTGTTAACATCTACACCTGTAAATAAGTTACACCGGACTTACTGCTTAGTACAAAACTAGCGTAGATTCTTCTAGCTTTATTTCATTTTTATATACATAGATATTTTGAGGAACAACTTAGTGGAATGTGGTGTATGTTCGTGGGTATAAAAAAAAAAGAAAGAGTTTGTTCGTCTCTTTACAAAGGGGCGATAATCGTTGATTTTTCCTTTTCCTGCCAAATAACGGTATGCATCGCATCTAATAATAATAGTCATAATTATGTTCTTCATGTAGAGAAAATAATCGAAGTGTTCTTGTAAATTAATCGTGACACGACATGCGTGCCGCACCTAATGAAGTGCAAGATGGAATAAATGTCTTTGTCTGGAGAGTTTTCCGCGATTCACAACGCATCCATGAGGTAAAGGGGACAACACAAATTGTATCACTGCTCATAGAAAGTAAAATCAAATCAAACTGAGGGGCTAAGCAATATCCTTGTGGGTTCGATGTGGTTCTTGAAGGTGCGTGAACAATAGACAACGGATAATCTCTCCTTTTCTGGCGAAGTCCGTCGCGCGAGTCAAATAACAAAGGAAAAGCACTCAAAAAGTGCATATGGTTATTGGTAGTTATGAATGAGTACGTTAGGTAACCTTTTAGGTGTGTTTTTGTATGTTTCATGGGTCAGCAGTCTCCCTCGCAAATGAATATTCGACGATAAATGTAAGTGAGGGTATTCTTGCAAGGTTAGTATGGATTTTGTAAGGGAAAGTATCTGACATTTGTAGACTTCACACTAAACTATTTTTATGCAATGATGTTGCTAGAAAATAAAATGTAAATCATAATGGGATTAAACTCCAGGAAGGAAACTCGAAATCTTTTTTCTTCAAAAAATTGGTAATTCATGGGACAATATTAATTATTTTTGTCAAAACTTTTATTGTAACCGTAAAAGTAGTCTCCTTCACTGATTTTTTTTTAATCGTGCGACGAACGTCACCAAAAAGGAGGGAATACTTGAAGTTTAGCCAGGGAACAGTTTACATCCATGAAGTCTGCCGGTGGTTTTATTTAAAGAAAATATAGAGGTTCGCAAACGTTCATATGGGTTGGTAAGATATAATTACAGGCCTACAGCGGTCAGCGGTTGGTCGGAAAATGAATTGCATATAGCAATGAGATTACAGTGGCACTTGCATGTAGATATTGTAATATAGCGTTTTAAGGATATCTGTTTAAAATAAAGATAAGTTTGGGTAAAAACAAAAATTTTGTTTCCCAGGCCTCTGCCGGAAGTACATACTTCTTACTAACCTCGTTTCTCGGTTCATACTGTAAGTTATGGGTTTATACAACCTCGTCTTTCCTTTTGGTCGATGGCCCAGGCGCGCGGGGCATGAAAGCGAGCAGAAAACGCGATATTCCATGAAACTCCCAGTTAGTGCCATGTAATTTCTCATCAACTTTATCTTTCACCCTCATCTTTCAGTCGTGCCAGGAAAAGGCTGTGACTAAAAGTAGGACGGGGACGTGGGACTGGGACTCGGGGACGTGGGACGCGGGGACTCGGGGACGCGCGGGGACTCGGGGACGTGATAAACAAACAACACCTGAATTTGTAAAGTATGATTTTCGGTGGTCTCGAGGAAGGTGTAATATGCTGGAGAGCTTGTCGGGTGACTCTACATCGAAGGCGTTCGTCGAAGGCAAGAGTACACGGTAATTTTGGTCGGCGGGGAAATAATAAAACCTGCGAATATTGCGAAAGCCCGTGAAAGGATGACATCTAAAAACTGAAGGCAATTTTTTAATAAGACACTAGAATGCGTAATGATGGCGGCGACCAATCAATCTTCTTTAAACAAATCGGAGACTGACTTCCTTGAGGAAAACCTTGAAAATTGTACTGTTGAAAACCGGTACTTCGTGGGTTATTTCGATGGAAAGAGATGAGTTCAAGGATATGCTCGAGAGTTTTCTTCTTAGTAGTTCCACATGCTTTGTAAAGGAGGCCTTGCACTCAAAGGACTTAAATCACAAGAGGTTTTCGAAAAATGGTGGGCAGTTTCTTTTATTTTTAACTGAATTTTTGCTTTTATCAATTCAGTGTGGGCCTCGTAGAGACTCGATCTTTTGAAGGCAATTTTGTAAAAACTTACGCAATGCACCGGCCGGAAAAGTGTTGAAATATTTAAAGGTATTTCATATAAAGGAAAGCACTTGGAAAATACTCTAAGTGCGTAATCTAGGATACCGAAATACTTTTTCAAATCATGCATTTGCAGCGTCTCCCGTCTTTGAACACAATGGTGGTAATGTACAGATCCAATTTTTCGGCAAACCGTTTACCATCTAAGCAATGAAACTCGGCATTGCTTCCACACACCAACAAAGATGAGAATTTTTCTTTTACGTAAGTAAAAAACATTGAACTTCTCTCAACGGACTCAACGCAGCAAGGAGAATCTTTCTCATAATTTACTTCTTAAGAGACGAAGTTACCGTCTAAAAATTCAAACGTTACTGTTAGGCTTATTGGCGCATTGATAACCTAGTAAATAGCTCAAACATACTGAAAAAATTTTTATCTGTTTTTGTATATCTTTATCTGTGAGCCACATGTGACTAAACAAAAACAGAGCAGTGAAGTTTGATGGCTTGTTTTCATGAATCTAGGATTTCGGGAGTCGCTATAAACTACACGATCACGCATTAAGTAATATTTCTTCTTCTAATGATTGATACCGGAAGAAAATAGTAACGGTGTCATGCTATTTTATGTGTCCGTTATAAAAATATTTGTATTCGCATTTAGCTCACGGGTAAAAATCCCGTGAAAATTGTTCAAAAGAAATATATCACAGTAGTTATTTTATGACAACCACAAAATACTCAAAACAAAATCAAGAAACTGCTGCAGGACCTCAAGGCTCCTTTGTTCAGGACGATCTTGTACATCTCAGGTTTGAACTTTTCGTGGGAACAAGTGCTGAAGCCTACATAACCTATTTTAAATTTAATCGCTGAACTATAAACTTGTGTGTTCGACCCTCGACGAACGCCTCCTATATAGCGTCACCCGAGCTTGTCAGTAGTAGCCGATGATTTCCAGCGTCCATGGTTCGGCCGGATATGTTTTCTTGCCTGTTTGACCGTGAGAACTCTAAGTACAGAATCGTTTCAACGCAAGGGGTTTTAAACATCGTGAGCAGCCATGGAAGACTTTCCTGGTAAGTAACTGTGTTTTCTTCCTTATTCTTTTTTAGCAAGGATAAGGCACGGATGTTTCAAGACCCCCTGCGTTGAAACTATTCTGTACCCAGAGTTCTCACGGTCAAATAAGCAAGCAAAAATGTCCGGCCGAACCATGGACGCTGAAAACCATCGGCTACTACTAACAAGCTCTCCAGCATAAAATAGCTTTCATGAGACCACCGAAAATTATACTCTACAAATTCAGCACAAATGTTAGGTGTTGTTTGTTTATCACGTCCCCGAGTCCCCGCGTGTCCCCGAGTCCCAAGTCCCCGAGTCCCACGTCCCCGTGTCCCACGTCCCCGTGTCCCACGTCCCCGTGTCCCACGTCCCCGTGTCCCACGTCCCCGTGTCCCACGTCCCCGAGTCCCACGTCCCCGAGTCCCGAGTCCCACGTCCCCGTCCCACTTTTAGTCACAGCCCCAGGAAAAGTCTGCCACGACTTTTTCCGGCACCACTTTCTGATGCACCACTTTTTTCCGTTAAGCAGAATGAAATGTGCGCACACATCTCGGTATCCCAAGATGACGGACGAAGCTGGTATGATACTGTTTACTTAATGCTTTTTTTAGCCACAGATCTTTTTCCCTGTTAGTATATTCAAGTTTTTTTTTTTTCGTTTTTATGGATTTTTTAAATTTGCGAAGGAACGGGCTGGTTCCCGACACCTTTCACCAGTTTTTCATCAGTGGTTTTTATTGCTTTTATATCTTAACGTAGAGGCACGTAGCGAGTGTTTTCATCTGACGCCTGAATGAACCTGACACAAGAAAGAGAAGTACCAAGAGAAAAGAAAAACTAGGAAAAAGTCGAGAAGAAAAATCGAACGCGAGAGAAAAAAAATCGAGCGCGAGAAAAAAAAATCGAGCACGCGAAAAAAAAATCGAGCGCGAGAAAAAAAAATCGAGCACGCGAAAAAAAAATCGAGCGCGCGAAAAAAAAAAAAAATCGAACGCGAATCTCGCGAGGCACAAATTGGGCTCCGTAAAGGTACAACGTTTCTTTGTGGTCTCCGTCCCTCAGCGCAATCAGCCTTTGACCAAACTGTTTGCCCAACAAGCTAATTATTCATTAGTGTGATTAACTGAGCAGTCTAAGATACCACATTCCAAACCAGATTCCATCATTTCGTACTTTAATGCACCCAGTCTACACGCAGCCAGCTCTTGGAGATGTCAGCTTAAAGATGGTGGAGAGAACGATACCAGTGGTGGACTTTGCTGTGATGGGTTTAAATCGTGAAAAGCCTCCAACACTCAACGAAGAATCCGTGAGGGTACTGGCAGATCAAATTCACAAAGCGTTTAGTACAATTGGCTTCGTGTATTTAACAAATCATGGAATATCTGAGAAGGAGGTAGGAAATCACAAAATGGTTTGCATAGGCCTTGTAAAAATAATTGTAACAAGACGCCTAAAGGCGTTTCCGTGAGATGCGTTGGCTACTGAATGTAGCATTGAAAGGAATTGTGCAGTTACTGTAAACTACCACGACTAGTCAGATAGATCAGCCGAGGAAATCACTGCAGGAAATTTAAGTGTTGAAAAGATTGCGACATGGCTATTTTTGTAATTGACTGAAAATAGCGAAGAGTGGCAGCTCAAAAACCTTTGGATTTTTCTGAAAAAAACTGCAACTCCACCTACTGATTTCCTCGTCTCATCGCCTGTTTCATCCCTCCTAAGAGCAACAGCCCGGTTAAAACAATTTCCATCTCCGCTGTTGTTTATCAAAAACGTCAGTAAGTTCGTAAACAGGCTATATACTCTTTCATACTAGTAAAAGACTGTACTGAGTTATTTCCAAGAGATTTGTAGTTAATTTTGTGATATTTTAAGACCACTGCGCGATGTCAATTCCAAAATCACCTTACCTAAG
Organism: Pocillopora verrucosa; assembly: GCF_036669915.1. NCBI lineage: Eukaryota > Metazoa > Cnidaria > Anthozoa > Scleractinia > Pocilloporidae > Pocillopora > Pocillopora verrucosa. Next base: position 328,266 of record NC_089324.1, read on the forward strand.
GTGAGAGGTTAATCGGTAGATTTTATTTCATATTTCATGGTTCAGTAATAACGCAAAAACGTACGCTTCCCTCGGAAAAAACGCAGCCTTAATTAATGAATATGGAATAAGGAAAAACAACACACACAAAAAAGAAATCGAATAAAGCACCACAACATGTCAAATAAATTCGACTATCTCCTTTATCTAATCAAAGTATACTTATAGCCATTTCGTGCTTAAAGTACTTAATCTACAGATGAAACATGGTTGTGAACTTCTAATTATTGGTCTTGCAGCAATGTAAGGTTGCTCTACATTATGGTAAACATCCAACTCCGCAGAATAATTAACGTACAAATAGAGCACAAAAACAGCACAAAATAGTATCCTGCATTTTTTGAATTTCCATTTGCAAAATTTCTTCAAATCAGCTGCTGGAATCCAAATCTTACTTTGCCTGCACAGTAGCTCAATATATATTTGCTTGTAATGTCATGACCTTTGTTTACTTGGTTTTCTCCAGCTTTTATAAGATAAGTTTTCTGCCTTGGAACAAAAATACCTCAGAACCGCACTCAATGTGACTGCTCTTTTTTTGACTGAGTGAAATAAGGTATACAGAAACAAATTTCACAGGTTCTGTTTTGTCAGTAAAGCAAAGGATTATTTTTGTGTGCTTCTGATCAATCCAACTACCAATGTTTACATAACATAAAAATCAATAAAGATTTTACGTGTTCCTATTGGCTAGCTTTTCAATTTGTTCATGAAATGAAACAGAAACCCAGCTGGATTTTTACCCTAGTATGCCACAGGCATCCCACAGAATGAGTAGAGAAAAACAACTTATCAGATATTTTAAAAGTGAGGTATCCCAAGTTTCAGACTTCATTTCTTTTTAATAGTCTAACAACTTAAGAACAAATTACATAACATTGTACAAAGTTGTCATGTGAATTATTTTTTTGAATCATTCATGTTCTATTTTGATCGGAGATATATATGCTAGATTGCAGAAGTTCGCCAGGCAGGAGATGGATTTTTCAATCTCTCAACTCAGGTGAAAAAGCCTTTCATTCGACCTACTGATGGTAGAAACTTTGGCTGGGTTTCACTTGAGAGGGAAAGGTAATGAAAATGGTAATGGTGATTTAAATATATTGAATGTAAAAGTTTTATGGTTGAATTACCTAGGGAGGGGGTGACTTCCTATTAATTTGCAGCTGGATGAGGTTGCATTTTTCACGACTGGGTGGACTTTAGTGAGGTTACCTTTTTTACTAGAAAGGGGTCACATGTTTTCAGAATATTGGGGGTAAGAAAATAATGGTATACAGTCAGTTTAATAAATTTGTGAACTCATTTTAGAATGAGTTACTTTATAGACTTTATAAGGTAATGCATAAACAGGAAACCGACTAAGTTTGGATTGAAAGTTACATTTGCCCTAAAGTGACTGAGATGGGGTCTTAAATTAGCCACAGATTAAACTATAATGGGGTAGGGGTCCAAAGAGGCCAGTGGTACATACCCAACAAAATTGACCCAATTAAACCCCCCCTCCCTCTCCTAGGCTGATTTACAGTTTGAAATAAGTGATTAGAGTGTAGGATTGTGTAGGTTTTCTTCTTTTAGACAGGAGGGGTCTCTCATTGGATTGATTAATGCATCTATTTTATGTTAAGTAAACTTTCATATGTTGTTATTGAATATTATTCCAGGTGGGGGCAATTAAAACAGAAGCTGTTTTGATTTAAAACAAGTTATCCTTGCAACTGTCAATTATCTAGTTTAGTGGTTAATTCCCTGTTTTTGATGTAAACCAATAATCATTTTTTCCTAACAGCTTGAATCCTTCTCGACCTGGTGACTTAAAGGAAGCATTTAATGTTTGTGAGCTTCATGATGAAACACAGGTCAGTGATACTACTGAAAGAAATATGTATCAATAATTTAAGTTACCACCTGACGTTTTAGACTGACAGCTTTTCTGAAAAAACCTTGTGATGAATAACTTTTTAATGTTGGAAATTCTTGCTCTGAAGAAGAATGCATTTACTCTCATGTGGTGCTACATCAGTGGGAGAGCACAAAAGGATACTTTTATTAGTATTATCTACCATTCACGTGCTTATATTTTTTACATTCATTAAAGGTTATAGTATAATAGCCGAAAGCTCATATTTTAAAACCTTTTTAACCAGAGAACGTTTTTTACCTTTTTCACTATGTCATATCCTGGTTACAGTTCAATTTTTAATTATCTACCAAGTTGATAATGTAAATTGGCCACTGGAAAGAGTTTAAAAGCTGAAATTTTGAGCATTAGCCCTTTGTCCCATCACTCTAAGGAAGAGCTACACTTGAATGGTCAGCTTATAAAGCCTTTATGGTGGCCAATTTGCATTGTCAACTCAGTTGATAATACCAAATTACCATGTTAATTGAATATTTGATATTTTTAGAAGTGGCCTGATGAAGAGGTACCAGAATTTAAGTCTGTGGTCACTTCATTTTTCAACAAATGCAAAGATCTAGCATTTAGAATTCTGGATGTTATTGGTATTGGACTCAATTTACAAGTATGTATTTAAAATATATAAACATATATTATATATATGCTGACATTTTTAAGTTGACATTTCGAGTATTAGCACTTCATCAGAGTGATTGGATGAAGGACTAACACTTGAAATTTCAGATTTTAAACTCTTTCTGGTGGCCAATTTGTATATGTATATATATGTTTATGTACATATATATATATATATATGTTTATGTACATATATATATATATGTTTATGTACATATATATATATATATATATATACATACATAAGTTAAAGAATTAAAGAGGATGCATCGATTCTCTGTATATAGTTTTCTTTGTTCAGATAAAGTGACATCTAAATTAGCTTCGGTGGAAATCGAAAGTGAATATAGTTATTTATATTTGTAATCAGGCAGTCCCTTACAGAGAGAGGTCTGGGTCAAGTCATGTAGTTTCACCATAATCAATGAATAACATGGAGTTTCCTTTTTTCCCTACACAATTTAAAAAGTACAACTTTTCACTGTAAATATGGTACTGGCTGCTGCACAGGATTAGGAAGATGCTGGAGAAACAGACCCAATGTTATTAATTGTAACTGTAGTCTCTCAATACATTTACAACTCACAGCATTATAACCAGGCATTACAATGACATATCCAGAGTAACAATAATTGTAGTGAACTTAATTATGCCAGCTGCCCATCACAAAAAACCTTATTGTTGGGGAAAACCTGAATCCTCTTCCACATACAGTCAGGCAAGACTTGAAGGAGAGAGGTTGCTGAACTATAAAATGTTTTGAAGCTACAGACTCCAATAGAATGAATTTTTTAAGAAAAGAACTCAATAGATGAACATGAGGCAGAATGATTTCCCACAATGAAATGTTGCAGAATGTACCCTTGTCTATGTTGCTCTAGCAACTGTTGGTTTCAGTGTAACATGAAAAGGTTAATTTGCAGCTATTCTGTGAACCACAGCAAAAAGCAAAATGTTTCTTGTCTTATCAGCTGTGCATGATCATTATGTTTGTTAAGATGTAAAAACCACTAGAGAAATACTTGTCCAAATATTTTCTGGCAGATATCAGCGTTTGTCAACTCTCTTGATTTGTGTTATTTGTTCATAGTGCATCTTTCAGATCAGATCCTTTATTTAGGTGGGTCATTTTTTTTATTCTTGCTTCATTCTTTCCTTCAAAGGATCCACACTGGTTGTCGCAAGTACATGGTGCCATAGGTACCTTGGATAATGCAACTGCCTTACGGCTATTACACTACCCACCCCTCCCTGACAAGTATAACATCAAGCCTGGACAAGTGCGCTGTGGGGAGCATAGTGATTATGGCTCAATTACACTGCTTTTTCAAGATGAGATCGGTGGATTAGAGGTATGAGTTAGCAGGGGGAATTCTGTTAAGGATTTAAAAATGGGAAGATTCACAATTAGATAATGACTTGTGTGGAGATTAAGAAATTGCATTTGCCCAAATTGACTAAGATGGGGTCCATAGTTGAGTATATAGAATGGGGTAGGGTTTCTTAGAGTGCAACATCACATACCCAGCAAATATCGACCTGAGAAAAAATGACAGAAGAAACTCTTTCAACTTCTATGTTTCCATAATTTGTCACATCAGGTGCTCCCAGTAGATGGAGAATACACTCCGGCTGTACCTATTCCTAAAACAGTGCTGGTTAATATTGGAGATCTCATGCAAAGATGGACAGCTGACAAATTGATCTCCACTGTAAGTGGAAACACACCTCCTAATTTTAAAAAATGATAAGTATCAAGAACCACAAGAAAAGGCAAGGTGAAGTTTACCAGAAAATTTAAAGCTATCTTGTTATGTGCACAGAATAGCAGTTAAAACTATTTCAGATGCACCTTGCTGTATAGCAAGAATAATTTGTTACAAGGTATTATGATTCATTCTCCCAAGTGCAACTCTCTCAAGGACCCCTTATGTTTTGTTTTGCTCAATTCTTATTACCTGCTTTTCTTCCCCAAACTATTTGAGTTGGTGGTAGTCAGAGAAGAATTAGACCATTGCAAGTTGTGATTACTATCACTAGAAATACTAATAGCGCAACATTTGTCAATAAATTGTCTCCTTGATGGTTTTCAGAAACATAGAGTACTTATACCAGAAGAAGAAGTGAAGCAGAGAATTGTACGCCGTTCTTTAGCTTTCTTTGTTCACCCTGATAATGAAGTCATGATTGAGTGTCTTGATGGATCAAATAAACATCCTCCAATCACATCAATGGGATATCTACAACAGAGATTTGCTGCAACTTATTAACTTAGTCACAAAAAATAACTCAAGGGAATTTTTAGGTTCATTAGAAGCAGCTCAGGGTTGCAACCATGATTATAATAATTAGAGGTATCATGACACATACCCTGATGAAAAATATGGATCCAGAAAAATTCTGCTATACAAGTAAACTGTGTTTCTTTTTTTTTTGTTTTTAATCAAATAATTGCAACATTACTTTTTATTATTGAGTTACCTTTTAGTATCAAGTTCAATTTTAGAAAGGGTTGTTCCTAGTTAAATTTATCAACACTGTTACTTATGTGAGGATCAAACCCTTTGACTCAGAAACTATCAAAGCTGTTGTCACTAAAACAAAGTACTCATGACAACTTAGTTGTACATTCCTTTCAAGAGTCATCCTTATTTATGAATGGAGGGAAAAAACGGAAACAAAGGAGATACAACAGCTTAATTCTGTTGATTACAAACCAACCCTCGTTACACCAAGAACAAACATGAGTAAATTTTGGAGATGCCTAATGGAAGGAATTTAGATCATTTCTATACCAGAAATACACAAGTTCAAAACATTTTAAGAAACTCCCTAAAATAGCCAATGTTATAATGTCTCTGTTTTTGTTATTGGAACAATGTCCAAAAAAATCCCCACACTTTGAATTCTTAAATTAAAGATAAACCTCATCACAGTGGTAAACAAACCCATGACCATGCATATTAGTTTATGTTAAGAAATGTGTTTTTTGTGCCATTTGGTTATCCATCTTTGAATACACAATCTCAAAATAATATGTTTTCAAAAATAAATGTTTACATGTAAAGATGGCATAATGCCTCATTCACACCAACAAAAATCAGTCCTAGAAAACTGCGAGAGGGAATTATATATTGATAGTAATTATCTTATCACCAACTTTCAACTGCTAACTTTGATGTTGACAAACACCAGTTTTTCAAAATGATGTTTAGAGGCTGGGTTTATTTTAAGAAAAAAAATTCAAACATTTTTACAAAACAACTTTGAATCTTATTTCAGTCTTGGTGTGAATGGGGTAGGCATCTGATAAAAGTAATTGTCTGAGACAGAAAAACCACATAAACATGCACCTTACAATTCTTAATTCCTCATAATAACACTTTTCTCCCTCTGTTAAATCATTCTGTCTTTAGCATGATAAATATTACTGTTCCCAAGGAGTTAAATACACAGAAACCAAGCACAAACTATTCTTCATTTCTTTTCAACCAGTTACTCACCTAGTTACCTAATTACGTACAATGGATAAAATCCCTGTATTAATTATATTTATCCATTATAAGTGTTTTTCCAAGGTTTGATTGACATCTCTTTTCTTCTTGAAGCAACTATTTGAGTAATGTTATCACTTAATTGTTGATATTGTAAATTTTTAATTTTAATCACTGATTTATTGTTAACTATCATAGCACAATAAATATGTGATGAAACTCTCGTTACTGATATTTATATAATATTAAATTAAGCCAAGAAGAATTGAGATGCTCAATTATAAACTAATAGCGGTAAAGATTTCCCTTCATCAATGTCCCTATGCCTAGACAAGAACTTTATTCAAAAACAAAACAAAAATAGTATTCACCAAATCTTAGAATAATGAATATTTAATGTTTCCCTTGATATTTAGTTTCATTTACACTAATAACTCTTGATGGTGAATTAAATGTGTTAGGCATTCATTGAAATTCAGATGTCAATTTGTTCTTCAAAGATGATTAGTACAATAATATTCTGCCATAATATAAAAGGATGAACCTATGTAAGTGCCCCACCCCCCCCCCCAAAAAAAAAAATGTATCTGAAGAAAAGTGTGATACACCAGCTTCTAATTTAATTGCAACCAAGATCAATTGTTATAACTCAAGTTACTATCCTGATCAAATTCTTGATCAAATTACAGTTTGTAGCACTTAAGCTGACTTTCAACAATACTATCCTGTCTGGTATTTGCATCTTTTAAAAAAATTTAGCAGTTGTTAGTAACAATTATGGTATAACCTATAACATAACTGAGTTCCAAATTTTAGTCATGTGTTTGACACAAGCTTGTAACTAAAAGGATGTATAAATAAGAGGACTTTGCGCATCCACCGGCGATCATCACATCACTGCTCACCAGATGTGACTATCTAACATGAAAAAGGACTTAACAGCACTTTTAACAGCACTGTTGGTTAGAACTGCGATTGAAATTTAATATAATAATATAATTCTTCTGAGGGAATAATTGTGTCACTTAAAAGTAGAGGAAATGACTGAAGTTCTGTTTTTTTTTTAAACCGAAAAAAAAAAAAAATAAAAATAAAATAGTGTGTTGAAGTCCCTTTACATGAAAGAAAGAAAGAAAAAAAAAAAAAAAAAAAAAGGTTACAATGATTAAATCATAGCTAACCCAGTTGTAAAACTATGATATCAGCTGGGGTTGTATTTGTAAGAAAATGTCATAAAATGGCAGCAAACCTACTTGTCCATCATCACTTATCTCTTTAGAGAGGACACCAAGGCTAGAGCAATTTTAACTGAGTGGCAAAAGTAATCTGGAATTGCTTTGTCTTCCCTTTACTTTGCTCTCAGATTGATCCAGAAAATGCACACAACTCTTAATCAATCAGACATAGAAATAAAAATGTAGAACTAAGAACAATTGTGACTTGAGCATTCACATTTTCCTATGCTTTAAGCAGTTTTCTTGTTTTTCACTTTGAGTTTTCAATGGAAAATGTAAATTTTGTTCAGATTGGTCCCTGAAATTACTTAGGTTTTGCTTTTTTGACACAGTTGAAAACAGCTCTAAAATAAATTTGCTAATCTCTTTTCTTTTAAAGCCATCATTGCCGGCCAATTTTTTACTTCACCTTATTGTTGCTTCCATGACAATGTTATTGTTTCTTTTTTTGAAACTAGAGAATTCTAAGTCTAGGAAAAGTACAAATGAAAACTATTGCCACAAGATGTGCTGTTAAAGAACAAATAAAACATCTGTGGACATTTCATGTTCTTCTGTCAAAGGACTTTGTAAATGCACATAATTAATATATAAATCAAAAGCAACTTAGGTTCCAAGATAGCTGATCTTAACCCTTTGACTCCCTTAACTCCCATATATGACCAAGACAGGTTTTCTCCTCACATTATCAATGCAATATCAAGCAGACGAGTGATGGGAATAATGAAAAATGTCAATTAGAGCATTACTAGTTCATCTAACACCAAATTCTCCAAACTAGCATTAGAAGGATTGTATTGCAGACAGTAAGGAGAGTTACTCAGATGAGATTATGGAGGTGAAAAGGTAAAATGTGTAGCAAGAGTAATCATAGCACTGAAAATGCATATGATAAGAATTGTATGCCAGATGCTAAGGAGAATCACCAGTGAGATCTTGGGAGTGAAAGGGTTTAAGATATTTAACAAGTATTGTGCTATTCCACTTGTTTAAGACAAGAGGAAACCCTTTGAACTAAAAATTTCATATTTTAAGCAAAAAAAAAATGTTGGTCATGTTATAGATGTTCCAACATGTTAGAAACCACAACTAATTTCATTAAGTAACACTTAATCATTTCCACATCCAAAGAATCATAATTATGATAAAAAAGTAAAACATTCCTAATTTTTTTTGTTATTTGATTTTTGTTAGCAGCCTTATGTTTTCAAAGGTATTTCTTTTGTATCAACTGCATTTGACTGAAGTTAACAAAAAAATTAACTATTGGGTAAAATTGGCTTCCCTTCACCAAAGTATGTATTTGTGTGACTGTTTTTCACTCTTCTGTCAAAAACTGTCACAAAGTCAAGGGTATTTACAAGATGCAAACAAGTTATTTGTAAATTTTGTCACAAGCACTACACTCTTAGTAAATGTTGGCTGTAAAATGAAGGTCATGCAATACATGATTATTTTTTTATGGCAGAAAAACTATCATTAGTAATGATAATAATAGTCCCTTAGTCAGATGAGGAGAGTAGACCATGTGTAAGCCTGGTCAGTCACCTCTGAGGCTCTCCGCCTTTGTAGAAATTTCTTTTCTAAGAGCTCTCTGGTGCATTCCTTTTCTTTGGATAGATTGCTGTCATAGCATTTGGCAAAGATTTCTGAAGTCCTGTGGAAAATCCAACCACTTGCTTTTCCTGGAAGGTACACATGAAAGGCAATAGCATAACCTTGGGTCACTTGGTACTTAGAGAAATTAAAATATTAAGGGAAAAATGAAAAAAATATATTCAAACATAAATAAATGCATAACATGTATAAATATCCAATGTAATGAAACTTTTGCAACCCCCAATGTATTCAAGGCTTGTATCTCAACTAATCCCCCTGTGTGACTCTTTTCAGGCACCCTGCCAGACTATTCCCTTTCAAAATGAAGTTCTCACTTTCTGTTTACTGTACACAGAGAATTTGACTTACCTTGGAGGTTGTAATACATAACACATCTTCAATATGAACAAAAACCCCATAGTTTGGTGGACAGGAGAAATAATGAACTCCATCCAAGGATCCACTATGATTTCCAACTAAGATCAAGAAAAGGGTCAGACAATGAAATTTGAGCAGCAGTACTGAGAAAAAAGAACCACAAAAAACTGCCACATGAACTTTTATTAATTATTCCTGTTGTTTATAGCTTTAAATCTTACCTGGTGAATCTAAGTGGAGTCCAATGCAAGATTCTTCCCCATTAACAGGACCAATGTATTTCACTGTACCTAGAAATAAAAGTACAAGCAATTAGCTGCCTAATAAATGATAGCAAAATGTAACTTGGCAATAGTATCAACCATCCATTTTCTATCATTGTTTATGATCTAGGAGACTAAATACATACCACTAAGATGACTTCGTACAACAACATGATCACCAATACTTGGCAAAATCTCTGATCTTAGAATAAAGGAAACCAAAATTGAGACTCTATAACTTACATCACAATGATCCTAAACAACAAAATTATAAGTAATTTTAGGGGACAGTCATTAATAATTAATGCAACAATTATTGTTGCTTGACCGAGGCTGGGGGACTTTGGGGGTGGGTGGGAGTAGTTTTTGGGAGGAATGGAGGGGATCACTCACCCCCAACAGAGTATAAAGGGAGAGCTGTAGTAAATTGACTGACAAGTAATGTTTCTTTTTGAAAATACAACTTAACATTTCAAACAAACAACTTATTTACCACAATCAAGAACAGCACCACCAAAACCAACAGCAAACAATACTTATAATTAATGGCAATCACTCATACTTATGAGATTTCTTGTCTGTGTGTCCATCTAATGTTACTCTGCTTTCTTCGGCAAGGGCTCTGACACACCCTTGACATTTACATTGGGAATACATTTCATTTGGTCTGATGGGTTGATGCTGTGCACCAAACAACAAATAGATTAGAAATAATTCAGATCATCAGTAATTACCAAGAGCTGGCAATGCTGAATCATCAGTAATTACCAAGAGTCAGCAATGCTGAATCATCAGTAATAACCAAGAGCTGGCAATGCTGAATCATCAGTAATTATCAAAAGCCAGCAATGCTGAGTAATATTATTTTAATCTTGTAATACCTTGTACTTGAAGCTTCAATATCTTAAATATACAATACAGTAACAAACTCCTTTTCACACTTGAAACACGAGTTTCAAATTACACTCACAAAACTTGCATAACACCACAATCTGTCAGGGAACAAAATTAGTATCTGCCTTTCCTGAATGAGCCATCACAATTTTACCAATTAACTAAATTTTACTTTATTAATTTGTTATTTTTTGTGTATGGCAGCAAAATTGGTTAGGTGATGTAGTGAACTATGTGCAGTAAACTTGAATGTAGGAAATTAACTCAGCATGTAGGAAACCAGCATAAATCAGGTAAAATCTCAGTACAAAAAAGGATCAAAAGAGACAAGAACACTTACACATGACCCTTTTGGTGGAGAAGAAAGTGATTTGAATCCTATCCTTCTTTGTTGATTAACTAACCTATGGAATGAGGAACAAGTAACATCAAGTTGATGTCAAATCAAACTGACTGATGTGGGAACCAACACTGAGTCAAAAGAGAAGAAAATGAAATAAACTTCTCTCCATAGATCTCAAATGAAGAGGGAAAATCTCCACCATACAGTGCCACTCACATCTTTTTATTACAGTCCACTAATTGACTTGGACTTTTTGCCTGTGGAATATGTGGCAATTCCACTTGGTGGTCTGCTGAATCCTGCAAATAAATGATAAAAGTAAACACCAGTAATTCATTGACAGCAGTCAGAATGCCATCTGGAGAAACAATTCTTAAGAAGAGAATGTAAAAGGGAACACAGTGCTAATTATACTCACTGTTGGTCTTTTGGCCGCAGACATTGGCACACTGTAAATCAGTAAAAACAAATTTCTGTTAGGAAAAACCATTACTCTTCTTCTGGCTAAGAACTGGTTTAATTGAGATCACATTTTCAAAGTTGTATTTGTCCTTTTGTTTTTAAAAACTGTAATAAACTTGAAGGCCAGAACAAAGAAACCAATGTGACTTACGTATTTGTGCTCCTTTTTTGATGGTCTTGTTGACTCCCAGCTTTTGATACACTTTTCTGGCTTCTAACAATCATCTGTACAGAGCATACATGTGTAAAACAGATTACCATGAAATAGTAACACATTGGTATTACAGGTAACTTCATTTTCTTGGTCAATATAGTAAGTTAAGAAACCTATTTTTTTCTGCCTGGATTTAAGGCTTGCATGTTTGGCACTGGAGCCATAAATTCAAGCTGAAAAAATCTTCGTCTGTAACTTAAAGTTCAGACTCGAACCTGGTTGGTAAGAGGTATTTTTATCCAATTAAAATCATTCTAGAAATGAAAAGCTAGCGAATAACATGCTTATTAAAAGGAAAACCTACCCAATGGTTTGACCCCTTTACATTAAGTTTCTCTTATAACCTGAGTTTGTGATGTACTTGTAAGTTGGGTTCCCCGTTCATTTGTTTTTTACGTCCTTAAATCATGTGACCTCAGTGACTCAGAATGTTCTGAGTAATGGTGGTTATTTGGTTGTGTTGTTATCAATACAAACATTGTTATTTGCATGCTATTGCACCACATGTTCAATTGAAGTAATGAGGTCTACAGCAATAAACCACAGGCAGACAACCCTGTGGGTTTGAGGCTGTGTGATTAAAGAAGAAATTCAGTGAAGTTCTGGAGGCTTTTGGCCCAGAACAGTCCCGAACTTGCACCCCTGTGTTTTTCCTTTGCCTTTGGAGGGGCATCAGTGCACAGTGGCAAATTAACCGTCCCGAAACCCCTGAAATCACTTAAGACAACACAGAAAAACAAAGGTTATTGGACTTTATTTATCTGACTGCCATTAAGTGGATTTTGGGGATGAAATGTTACAATTTGTGGTATTAAAGAAACATTTCTCAGGATCACTTGCATCTTACCAAGATCAACCATTGCAAATTACAAACAATGTAAGAGTTTGACTAGCATATCAAATAACTGATGTCACCCTGCCTCAAACCCACAGGGTTGTCTGCCTGTGAATAAACTTGGAGAAATTTACATCAGAGGAATTTTGTTCCTTTGGTCCTCATAGTACCCATCCCTCAACTCAATAGGCCATCAAATTTACATCTATCATTAATAATTTAATTATTTATCTTTACTCTTTTTAACTTACTGGAAGTATAGTTTGTTTCTTCCTCAGTTCCTAAAAGGAAACATATTTGTTGTATTGTTACAATACTGTTACATAATTCGAATTAACAAATTCATTAATTTGGCAAATTTAGACAGGCTGGCCCTATTCATCTTCAAAGTTGGTTTAAAAGCTACACTCCCTACTCTTTGCACAAAGTGCCTGGGTTCTTTAACATTCTCTGTTAACCAGCACTGAGAAGAAGCAGGAGACAGGGCCAAGGTTTACTATCCTTATCTGAGAAGACTACAATGTCTAACCATTTCCAGAAGTCAAAGCAAAGGCAGCACATTCAAGATCCTGAGTGTTGGTATAGCCTGGGGCTTGAAGCCCTTGACCTTCCCCATCGCAGTCTAGCATTCCACAACATGAGCTAACCAAGCAGGACCGACATAAATCCATAATCACAAGATTATACCACAAAACTATTCACAAATTGACTGTTTACTATCCCAAAGGTTATTATTGTTAGCTAATAATACTATGACACTCTAAGAGAGAAATTGGTGCACAAGTTGTATTTACCTCCATTTCTGTTCTCATAGAATGCAACTGCTTCTTGAGTCTAATGTTTTCTTTTTCTTAAAAAAATGAAATAAAAGAAAACAATGATAACCATTTAATTATAAATTCAACAAGCCATAGCCTTATTGAGCGCTTAGCCATTATCATATGGAGCATGGAGCAAGCAGATGACAGATGGCAGGGAATCAATGAAGGATGAAATCAGAATAAACTTTCAAGAACAGATTGCATAATGGTAAGCTTTATGTTATCTATTCAAGGTATCTGCAGACATTGTGCATCAATGAAACAGGGCAGAGCCCTCAAGTTGATTTGCTGCCAAAGATTGAGATTTTGAGCACATAACCATTGATTGTGATGCCACAGAGGGGAAAGGGGAGGAGGAGGAGGGGTGAAGAGGCACACCCCAGTGGAAAATTGTGAATGATAGAAAAGCTAAGATATGTATTCCCTTATTCTGAGCATTTTGTGGAGATAGTCCATGTTACCGGTCCTCTCTTGCCATGGACTTCTCTGTTCAGATTAATTTCATACCTGCATCTGAAGAAACTTCTGTCTGACAAGCAGTAGTGTTTGAATTCTTTATCAGAACCTCCTTTAGTAATGGACTAGTACTGCGGTCTGTCAAGATTGGCTGAACTTGGGTTGTCTAGAAAAGAAATTATACGGTGAAATACAGCCACCTAGACTGACCAATCATAGCATGCAAACCAAGCGAGATAGATGACCTCATCAATTATTGACTGATGTATGATGTGAAGTCTGACTGACTTGTTATCTTGAGCAAGCAATGATCACCACTTTTATACTTGTCCTGATAAGTTGCTTTTAAGTTACGATAATCCCCCTTCCCTTCTAGCAAGTAGTTTACCAGCCACCTGGAGAATTCATACAGTATGTATTGTTTGCATCTGTGATGATACTCACAACAGACACACAGCAACTTGGAATCTGTTTGCTAAACAAAATGTTTTGATCACAATAGTTTATATCAGCACAGTTTTTAAAAGGTAATCAAATGCTCAACATATAATAGAACTATCTATGTTTGTTGCATTGAATCTACTTGTTTCTCTTCTGAATTCTCCAGTTTATTTTTGAACATGTCTAGCTTTATAACTTGGATTTAGTTCACATTAAATTTTTTTTTCCTTTCGTGACCTTGCAGCACATTATCTCACCTTAGTTTGTGTTGGGTGTTGATTCTGTGACTTGTTTGATGCAGTAGAACTTATTGATGAAGATCCAATGCACCCACTTCCCTTAGAACCATCTTTATCTCTCATTTTCAGTACTATAACTTGATGTTCAAGTCTGCAAACAATTTTTTTATGAAAGGCTGAACTGTACACACATTTTGATTGTTTCTTACCTATGATCTATTGGAGGACAGACTCATAGATGACATCAACATTAACAAAATTTGTTTTTTTTTGTCATATAAATCAAATAGACTTCATGTTGCTATGAGTCTGTAAAATAACAGATCATAGAAGATATCAGTGAGAACATCAGTGACACACTTGGCTGGGCCTCATGTGCCACTATTTTGTTCTTGCACACAAATGCCTGGTTTAATCAATTTTCATCATGTGTGAAAGCTGCATCTTTCCAAGCAATCAAAAGGACTTTAAGTATTTGTGCCTTGCTACAGACATGAAGCTAAGATGATGTTAATTATATCAATCCAGTAGTAAGCCATACAGTAAGTTTTGGGGAAGGGTTTTCCCCATTTTCTCACAACAAAATTGTCAAAACTACAGAAATAATTAAACATTTGACATGAAAACATTTTTTTTTGGTTTCATGCTATCTAATGACATATTGTATTTGTTTTGTGGTCTAATATATCACACCTGTGTCTCAAGAGTGAAACACATGGTAATTTTTTCTTCTTGGGGTGGCTGCTAATCTGCTGTGATTATTTGCTTCAATACACCTTATTTACTGGAACTTCTAGTGACACTTTGATGACTCCTGAGCATGTTGAAGCATCAAACATGTAGCTCAGGTATGTATTGTTTCTGAGTAAAGACAGAGAAACTGTCTCAGTCAAGCTCTTTGGGGATTTTTGGAAAGGTAAGGAAAGAGATAAAGTGTGCATGGTCATTAATTCAAATGCTAAAGTTTTTTCTAATCCCATAAAATATATAAGGGTGAGCTTCAACTGGAATGTTTCCTTTTGACCAGACGGAGCCTACAGCTCTAACACAACTGGATGATTCCTTCACCTGTAAACCTTTGTGACAGTGTTCTGTGCACTAAACTCATCAATATCTGTCTAAAGTACACTTCTATTTTCATTCATTTTGGTTGTGCTATATCTTTATCACTCTGAAACTGTATTTGCAGGTTTGTTTTTACGCTTCTACCTGTTGTATGATTTTTGTGAATCATGTTTTGGGTTTTAGGAGATCAATGGTTCAAAGTTCATTATTGGTTTCAATTTTTGGATCACTTTGGCAGCTTTGTAATTGTGCTTAGCACATAAATGGCTGTAATATCAATAGTTGTGTTTGGGACATGAAATTTAAATAACTAGCCCTGACATTCTTTTTTGTGCAAGACAATTTTTTTTTGTGCAAGACATCCTTTTTTTTTCCCTGCAGGAAGTGATTAGGCAGGGGGAGTGTCTCATGAGAAAAGTGTCATAGTCTACAGTTTAAGTCCAATTATCCCCATCGTCTGCTGTTTTTTTTTTAAATAACTACAAGTATGATTACATTATTTTGTGGTAAGAGAAGCTTGCCTGAACAGTGGATACTTGTATGTACAATTATAATATCCCGTCTTGTGAAAAGAATATTTATTACTTGTTATAGTCATTTCAGAGATGTTTTCAGAACACTGAAATATGAACCAAGAACTATTAGGGGCATAACCCTCAACTATTTCTGGCATGTTTTAAGAAAAATAGAACCACCTTATAATGAAACCTATTAACAGTGGTTCATTTAGCATTGCAGGAACACATTCATAACGGAACATTCACATGAAACAAAAGATACCAACTCGCTCAATCTGAAAACAAAAAACTTGCCTGAGATCTAGTCTGACTTCATTTGTTGTAGTTACCTAACTGTTCTGCAGTTAACAAGATAACCTTAAAACATGCCTTTTTTTATTCAATGCTGGAGCAATCAATGCTAATTTATTAGGTCCCATGGAATGAAGAATTAATCTGTAACTGTTGCATAATTACAGCCTACAGTTTGGAGTTCTTTTTTATTAGAACATGAAGAAGAAAACATTCCCAATCTTTTTTAGAGGTTGAAAGTTGTAACTTTACCCAACTGAACTTTTCAAGACTGGGACACTTCTGATAAGAGAACCTAAAAAATGAGGTGAATTTAAATAAGGACAAAGTTCACTGGGTAAATAGTTACAGGGTTGTAAATAAAAAATAACAATGGCCCAAACGACCTGGAAAAAA
This sequence comes from Pocillopora verrucosa, assembly GCF_036669915.1. Classification (NCBI taxonomy): domain Eukaryota; kingdom Metazoa; phylum Cnidaria; class Anthozoa; order Scleractinia; family Pocilloporidae; genus Pocillopora; species Pocillopora verrucosa. The sequence continues at coordinate 344,785 of NC_089324.1, forward strand.
AACAGGATATTTTTTCCTACAATTAAATAGGATTCCAACAATAAATCTGCTTTAAAAGAGAATAGAATAACCACTTCGTGCAGAGACCTATCTGTTCGGAATTTCATTTCAATGTCCTTTCAGAAGTAGAGTGTAACCTAGTATCTCCAAAGTATTTCTACTGGTATGTGTGCTTTCAATGGTCTGTCATTTTGGTGTGCATTCGTCTCTAAAGCTGATTTCCAATAGAATGTGGCTTCTACAACATTTATAAAAATGCTGTATCAAAGAAAATCAGCTGATCACACTGAAATTTTACTGCTTTCTTGTAAAAAAAAATAGGAAAATTTAATCTCTGATAGCACAGCCTGATATGATTGGAATAAATATTTTTTTTCACTGCCTTTCAGGTAAAAAATTCCAAATATTAACATGAAGCAGAAACAATAATCTTAGTATTATGATGAAGTAATTTTGACTAGTATTAAATCTATTTTTATTCTCAACATTTTTTAATGTAAAAAAGACTTTTAGAAGGACCAGACATAAAAAAGTGTTACTTTGGGCAATGATAGTCTATCCCTGCGGGATAGTAATATCTCCCCTGAGCTCATCAGCAGATAAAGTAGTTTACTTTTATAAACAATCAAGGTAGTAGTTTGAAATTTTCAATGAGAATAAATTGAACTCCAAATTTGAAAAAAAGAGAGAAACATTCAGAAAAGATGAGATTATAGCGCCATGATCAAGTGTGGATTTTGATTTGATCTAGACTTCTAAGTACAATTTGGAAAAAAACAATCCATTTCTTGAACTTGCACAAGCATATCACATTTCGTTACCTGAAGTAAACAAGTTCATTTTTGACAAAGGGCAATCTTGAACTCATGAAGAGCATGCAGAGAAAAAAAAATAAGGTTTGGACATTTTTTATCAACCTGGTGGTTAAAATCACGGTTCCCTATCGCTGTAATTCACGTTCGCCTCCCAGTCTCGACGATTCTTTATCAAAAAGGCGAATTTGTGACCAGCCGTGGCATTTGTGATTTGAGTTAGCGAGGGAAAAATACGTCCGCATTTTTATATTGCGTATAGTTTATGGATCATCTCAACACGCACACGAAAAAAGCTTTTCAGAAATCAAAAGCCTTTGATCCCACAATGGAGTCTGTTTCTCGGCAGATTGAGGTCACGTACGGAGCAAATGCTTGCAATCAGTCAAATACAAGAAAGTCTAAACAACATTCAGCGATTCCCATTGTTTGCCGTGGAAAGTAATTTCCGGAATATTCTACAAAGGATCATTCGCAACATTTCACACGAAATTGTTTATGATGCTGGACACTGAGTAATTGGAAAAACAATTTTCACCTCCGCCTAATTTTCTTTTCAGGGTCAATTTTGATTATGGATATCCAATATTGATGGATGCATACCGCTTTCAACGTAAGCATTTCCATGACCTTTTGTCCTCCAACCTTCGACATCAAAGGATTCCACTCACACAAAAGAAACTTGAAACTATTAAAAATATCCCTTTCCTGAGACGCACAAAATCGTTTGCATGCATCAAAAGTCATGAACGGAGAACCTTCCCTTGCACTTTCAATAAGTTCTCAGTAAACGTCCACGAGGGAATTTTATCTTACAACACAAAAGTAGAACAAAACACCTTTTAATTAACCAGTTGACGAGGTAAAACGCTGGAATCACAACACCCGATTGAAGTGCTTTAACAATGGCCAGTAGAAACTTATTGTTCTTACATAAGAAAGCGGAACGACTTTTATCGCTGAAACATTAAAATAGGCCTTTCTTGCCCATACTGCAGCTTTCATTCGCAGGGAATCGTCGAAGCAGATATTGCTACCCGATCACATTGAGTAAACATCGGGTTAATTGCATATTTATGTGGAACTAATAACCTCTTGAAGATTTTTTCTTTACAAATACAATCCATTTCCCACTAGTTCCTCAGGAAATACAGTATAACTCCCTTCGTAATCGTTAAATAAGACCTACAACGGGAATTTCAGCTGTGTCAAAATAGAAAACTCTAAGCTTCAGCAATTAAAAAGCTAGCAAGTTGGAAAGTGGTGTACACATTTAGAGCTCGCTAAAGGGCTTTCTACAAAACGTGCAGAAACTCATCGATGCTCAAGGGTTTTTGTAAGATTAATGGCAAAACCAAGAAGCTCTTAAAAAGTTTTAATAATTATTATGCCAACTAAAACATAATATAAATGATCGTACCTGCTGATGTCGTCCAAAAGTTTAGCGACTTCTGTGCAAAGGGAAATTGCTCCCTTCATCCTGTGCTTTTTCGCCGTTGCGTTCAATACAATTTCCACAGCCTGCCTTACAGTTTCTCTGTTCCCTTTGAAGTGCTGAGCGGCGTTTCCTTTAAAATAAAAAATAATTTCGTAGATGAAGTTTTTCTAAAGTTTTGCGACTCTCAGTCAATATATCTCTGATTTCCGCCCCCAAGTTTGTATAATTTCGCTCACCTACTAAACTTTGCTCGTCAACTGAGAAAGACATGGCCTCCATTGGAGAATCATTATTCGTCAACTTCGGATTTGAGAGAAGACAATCTGTGCGATGGATCCTCCTAGAATTTCTTCGTGAATAACCACTGCCTCCGCTTTCACTGCTCGTGGAATCAGTCATGTCACCAGCATATGCCATGTACTAGTCGCTTGCCAAATTCAGTACGTGACTTTTCAAAGGCTTGTCATTCGAGTCGTGCATATTCATAACAGGTTTAACACAAAATCCTCACGATATAGCTACAAGAAGTTTTGTCAAAAATCATGTATCACCTATGGAAAAGAAATCAAAGGAACTTATTATTACTCTGGTTATCGTTCCCTGAAGCAAATTGCACGCTGCCCACTTCCGAGTCAGGATTTCTTTTTAACTGGGCGCATTGGGGGCTTTATTTGGAGAACAATACTGTATGAGCCCGCGGTACAAACCGTAATCTACACTCGTCCACTCGTCCTGTAGAAACTCGAAATGGCGGGTAAGTCGTGAAAAAATCCAGATATTTGAAGCTTAAAGCTAAATTTGCCATCAATTTGATTAAAGAACTTGTTGTTAATGAAATTAAGGAGTTTATTCTGGAAAGAAATCGCCAATTTTGGAAATAAATTCAAGCTCAGTTTAATGGTATGGTTGGCAACTGTGAACCAAATACTGTCTTCATAGTCTTTGAGAGAATATTGAAATCAATATTTTTATTCAATTTGGCGGCCAATGATTGTTGTATGAATTGAGTGTAGTATATTTTTAATGACTGTCTTCAAAGAAACCAAATCAATACGATGAATATGAATCTTGTACGCGGTTGTAATCACTAAAATAATTTGCTCATAATCTGAACCCGTGTACACTAAAGAGTCATTCACGCTTGAATCAAACATCGGTAGCACCAAATAGAATTAAATGTGGTCGAAATTTTTTTTTAAATACCATTACTGAGGTGACAGAGACATAACCAGTTCTGGATGGTTTAAATTCGTCGTGAATAGTACTATGGCAGTCCTAACTGTATCCATTTACAATAGTGAAAGTTTATATATCTATGTGGTTTAAGTGTAAGATGAGCAGCATTTTAATATGGAAACGTGTTTGACATGGTAGAAGAATTAAGCTCTATGCAATGTTGGGTTGAAGGTACCTCTGTAGAAAATTATTGAAGTAAACACTCCTGAACTAAAGTGATCAATGTTATGTTTCTCCCCCCATTATACTGTGCTATATTGTAAAACTTACTATTAGTTGTGATGGATTCATGGAAAATTTCATTGTTAGTTTAGGTAATTGGAAATGACTATGTATTAAAATCTTGGTAGATAACTTTGCCACGGGTTGACTAGAAAACAGCTGATTCTTAAATTACCTATCAAGTTTCTGAGTAGCTGAAATCATGCAGCATGATTGATCTATTCTACAAATCACATCTGATGTACTTATAATGCTTATAGCAACTAATATAAAGATCAAAGCAGGGCATTGCTTCAGGTGGGTGGTTGATGAGGTTCTGGGAGTATTTCAGGGGTCACAAAACCACAGAAAACTAACGCGTCGGCAATTTGTTGACAAACAATGATAACTACTACTCACCCTAAATTCCACCAAGATACAACCAAAATTTGATAAAATATATTGATCTTGTTTGTGCTTTTGGTTATGCATAAATCAAAGAATTGCAAAATGTTTAGATCATGCTAAAAGCAAGGAATCTCTCTGAAGAAAAAGCACACCAATCTTGCCTTTGATACGTATATGGTGATGTAAAAATGATGCTAAGAGGTCCGATTTCAAGAACAATAGGAGATAAAAAACATTGATAAATGTTGCAACCAAGATCAAAAGAGCATGAAATTATGCAATCAAAGTAGTTGATAATTGGCATATTCAAAAATAGGTCATCTGGCTTGTATCCATAACAGTGATGGTAGGAATAGAATAAGACTTGAAATTGCAGCTCTAAAATCTGCATCAATTGCAAATTGATACTTTTTGTTATGTATAACGTCTTATTGCGCTAATGTCCTAGAGGAAAAGAGGATTTTTGTCTTCCAAGTATATAGGAACATGTAGGAAGCATGTGGTTAGCAATACTGACTTGAGCCATGTAATCTTGTTAAGAAGTTTATGCATTTGTGTATACAGCTATTTGTTATTTTATTTCACTATTGAACCTGAAGTAACAAATCTCTAAGACGCCAAGACTGAAATGTATTCTTAATGACTTAGGAATGAAATGTTTTGACAGTTCCTTGGCACAGGTTTATATCATAGTGGTGCATAAAATGCATGCCGAGTTGAACATTTCAAGACTTAAACAACTTACAGTCATCTAGGTGTGTTATACATGAATAGTAATGGTAATTTAATTCTCGAATTTGATGTATTTATAACATTTGATTTAAGTTTATGTGTTACTTTTTATTCCATTTGTTTCTTGGAGTCACAGAATATCAGTAAGGTCATCGCTTTTCTTCGCATGTCTTAACTGGATTGAGTTGCACGATAAACTGTTGGCAAATTGTCGGTGACTATCTGTTACCTGTCCTACCTGCTTATGATTTATGTTTTAAAATATTTTCCTATATTTGGACTTTTCTGGTTGCCCTTTAACTTCTCACTTAGACCTCTGTAACTAATCCACCAGAAATAGGAGAACATTGATTTAAACAGATTTTGGTAATTACGTCTAATGCATTAAATGGGAGTGACCAGGATCAAATGACACATTTTGTAAAAGATGGTAAACACTCTTTAATTGAATGCTTGTTGAGTGATATGATGCAAATTTGGAACATTTTTACTTCTGATCTTGCTATGAAGCTACATTTCAGGAGAAGGGCACTCTTAGGAGGGTTCTTCTTTCCAGTGGAGGAAATTTATTTCATAAAAAATTATGATCAGGAAAATGTGTTACTAACCAAACTTGTTTCATTTGTTAGATTCAGCTAATTTATCAAAATCAGCCTTGAAGAACAAGAAAAGGGCAGAGAAACGATCAAAAGCTCGAACGGAACAGATTAAAGAAAATGGTGGCATTCTAGAAGCAATGCAAATGAAGGATCCGGTTGATCTTTTGAGAGAACAACTGCAGGAAGCAAAGAACAACAAGGTATAAAATGTGAAGACATTATGATGTACCCAGGGTTGTCAGGCTATGTGTAGGCAAGGACTCTGGCATCCGTCAAAATTACAAATAGCTGGGGCAATTTTTAGAGTCGATGATGATGTGCCAGTTGCTAGCATATTTTGACAACCCTGTGCAACCATTCTCTTTGGGATATTCTTGGAAATATTTTTGGTACAGACAAAACAAAAATTTGGATCTCAAAATTATCAGTGGCAAAGAAAAGAATTCTTTCTTTGGTTATCACAGCACCAAATGACGAGAGGGCTGATTCCCCATGACTTCTGAAATGTGTTATCTAAGCTGGGTAAAGTTCATGAGTGGGGTTAATTTGGAGGGGCTAGAAGCTAGCAACTGAGTATGTTAATAAAGGTAATAACATGATTTCAAGTGCAATTTGGGTGTTAATAAGCATAGGTAAATTTTCTAAGACCACAAAATTACACGAGTCCTCAGGGCACGTGCAATTTGTAGTCTTTGAAGTATTTAGAAATGCTTATTACACCAAATTGCACGAGAAATCATGTTGTTACTTGTTAATAATGTACATAAAAAAGCATGACAAAGTCAAGACAGATATAAATTTTGACAGCATGTACCATTTATAATATGCACTCATGTTACAACTTTGCACTCATGTTATGCAAGAAAGCACTAGTTTTCAGCCAATCAGAAGTCCATAATTTTTTCATGTCTATTTTAAGCAAATTGACACTGTTTAGCTGGACAAAACAAAAATGAAAGTTTAGAGCTATGGTAATAATACATTACGTTCTTCAACACAATACAACTACCAAGGAATTTCCAATCCTTACTTAGCGTAGCGACTCCGTTTCAAACATTTTGTCGTGGATTAGCTAGTGACCCTAAAAGCCTGTCAGGCATTACTGTGTAAACATGAAAGGAATCCAACACAATTCTTTCATGATCCACTTACATAAAATGACCTTCGTGACTAAAAACAAAATCAATAGTGCATAAATGTGTGTCATCTTTTGACTTTTGTTGGAGGTCAAAGGAGAGTTTGTATAGTTCATGCAATTAATTTGATCTCTTGACTTAACCACTACAAGTAAAAAATATCCTAAAGTGGGAGGTTAAGTCTTCTTCCTCTAAAATTCTTAGAGTGGCCATGTGCCTGCTTGGCTAATATTGTACTTGTCAAATACTGTTCTTGTTGAACTAGCACCTTTTAAAATAAGTGAAAATTGTTTAACCAGAAGCTTACGAAAAATTTACCAAGAAATAAGCCTCTTCCGATTTACTCATGTTTAGTCCAAAATGAAAGGATTTTAATTAGATTCTTAAATAACCTTGGACTGATTGGATGAAGTAGATCTTGCTCTCTTTTAATTAGTTAAAGATAGACTCTGTTGACCATTGTTATCTCACGGAAATTTTTATGGAAACATAGAATGCTTGAACTAAATTGTACCTTCTTACATTCGAAATGTGTTTTTCTTCTATAGCCAGCATCTTTTTTTTAAAGGAAAAATTGATTTCAAGCTTGGATTTGATGTCTTCAGGAAAAAGTGAAACCTTCACAGTTATTGAATATGTGATTCCTCAAAACATTTGATGATACTAATGTAGACGTAGAAATTGCGATGATTACTAACTACCACAATTTTTAAGGTTTTCATTTGTGGTCTAGAAAGTCAAGAATTATAACACATCATACTTCAGATTGGAAGAGAATGGTTCTATAAACAACTTTCCTTGAATAGAACAATCTTTAGGTGTGTCCAAAGACCACTTAGTTTGCTTGAAATCTAAGTTAGAAAAACTTGGGTTCTAGAAATCTGTAAAAAGGCAAATACTTGTCTTATGTAATCAGGCTGTTGATTCTGGTCTTATGTAATCAGGCTGTTGATTCCTTACATAGAAAACATCGGAAATCAAGGGAAAAATTGGTCCCTACATGAAACAATCAAACCACCGCCCAGAGTGTATTTCGCCAATTTGTTTGTCAACTGAAATGTATCATGTTTTACTTACATAGGATCATAAACTTGCAGCCAGGTTACGTCAACAGTTGTGGATAGCCCAGGACAGTGCAGCTGGTGTCAGGTGAGATCCGAATGGATACTTAAATCAAGAGTGTTGACTTCATACTGTGAGCATACCTGAAAAACTGCACGCTTACAGATACGCTTTCTACGGGATCACCCGTAGTTGAACCCGATCCTGTCAGATAAATACTCACGTTACACTTACAATGATTGACGGGTTCGTATTTTATTTTTACCTGATTTTGAAAGGAGAAGGCGATATATGAACACATCTATTTGCCTTGGTGTTTAGCCTGAAACAACCCTTCACCCATACCCTGATAACTGCGATCATAAAATGACAGCTTATGTGGGTAAGGGTTATTCAGGGCTAATAGTGTGTGTTTGTAGTTTGGTTTGTGAAATTTTTATGAAACAATTCTTGTGGAATTCTTCAGACAGATAATACTCATAGATGAAAGATCTTCAGTTTTTTTGCTTCTATTAATAAAGGAGGACGACCGGGCGTGCTCGCGTGAACAGTTCGCTTTTTTAAATTCCAGATTGATTTGAACTTGGCCTAAAAATGTGATGTAATTATATCCCATCCTCCAGTAAGTTCTTAGTCATTATTAGGTATCACCTCGCATGATGCAGACAGACTTCTCTTCAGAGATTCAATCAAATAATAGCATTTTCCGAAGTATGAAATCTGTAATTGCATTAAGTGGCTGTAGGTTTCGTTTATGTCGAGTACTTTTCGTTTTCTTCCCCTCTACGTGAAGGCATGCGTTGTCTAGAACTTTATTTATAGGCAACCGAGGCTAGTTTTTACATCTCAGCTGGAGGTATCAATCTATCTTTAGTCACGAACAAGTCTAGCCATTCACTACACGAAAAAACGGGAAAAAGACAGAAGTAGTGGCACAGGAATATCGATATTTCCTTCCAATTTTTTTATCTACTTTAGTAAGTTATGCCTGCCCCTTCACTGTTCAACAAGTATAAAGCGATTGAAAACAGTTCATTCTGCCATGGCTTGACAGTGAAAGAACAAATAAACAAAGTAAGCGGCATTCAGATGATTCGTGTCTGATATAACGTTGAACTATTATTGTTTCAAGTATTGAGTATATCCGGCTTCCAACATGCAACCATTCGCGTTTCTACCCGAGCTAACTTCATGTCTACTTTGTTGTTTTCTATGTTGCCTTGTCGTTATCGTTTTGCTTCTCCATTTGCGCATTACGTGTTCTGGTTAAGTGTTTTTTATTTCAGCAGATGTTATCATTATTTGATCTTTTACTAGGCAGATGATTCTCGCAATTCAATCGGTCAAAGTTCAAAGTTAATGCTTGTCTCTGCAGCGTGTGAACAAAAGCGAGCAGTGTTGGATTTTGGTAGATAATCTATGTGCCTTTTGTGTTTCATTCACTCTTCATCAATCTAAAGGTTTTGAATTTTAAAAAACTTCATGGTTTCTACTTTTTCGTTCGACCTTAAGTCATCGTTTATATGATCAGCGTGCCTAAAAAGGTTATCTCAGCTTCTGATATCATGCCCTACCTAGAGTAATAAGTTTATCTTTCGAAAAATCGCTCTAAACGAGATATAAAAAACACCCTGCTGTTTAAAATTCTGCTCACGGTTTTCTGAGATTCCCTTCAGCATGCAACTTTCCTCAAAGATTTCAGTGGCTTTATTTTTCAACCGCCGCGTGATGTAAAGTTTTCTTTTGCCTGATGATTGGTTTGATTGACATAAACACGTGGTTCGAATCTTTGGGAATCACGAATGTGCCTTGTTCAGCAAAATGGACTGACACGTCCGTTGTGGAATAGTTTTAAAATGCTGATCAAATCTTGTCTTTTTTCAGACAGAATGCGTCGGACATGAGAACTAAACACACGAGCATTAGAGAGATTTTTAAGTTTTACGAAAGCTTAACCTCTCAAAGCCATTTAAGGAATGTCCCTGTCTTTTTTGACATGTGGTTCATTAGTTGTCCAAGTTCTGTGTACGTGACCGGCCTGACCACAGACTTGGAGAGAAAATACTATTTTTTTCGGCGCGGGTAAGGGGTTGTTTGGGCCGGGTGTCTGCCTTCATCTAAATGGCATGCATTGGCTTATAATTTTCATGATTTTTCTCCTTGTTTTAAACAACACGATGAATTTCAATCCCTGTTTGATTGTTTGATTGTTTGATTTGCTTTAAATGATATAAAAGAAGATGGCATTTGTTCTGATGCACAATACAAAATTACGTGTTGTACAAGTAAATATTCGGGACCTTAAGCAAACCACGAAGGCGACGGCAACGAGGTCGTGACAAAACAAGAGGTCTAAAGAACATAACAATAGCACAGCACGTGCGTTTTCAAACTTTGTACATTTCTTAGCCTTCTTCAGCAAAACAACAACTTGAATTCACAACAATTTGCGTAGCCCGACTGCAAGTTGTTATGGAAGTTTCCATTTGCTATCGTAACTTATGCTGAACCTGAGCTGTGGCGAAGTAAGAGAGGATAAACACATTCAACCATTCGCGAAATTCAAACTTTAGTTACAAATTTATTTTTGAACCGACGTCTTCCTCAGCGTTACCGTCCAGACTGCCTTAGTGTAACACAACATCGTGTTTATCCCTCTTGTTATTTAGGTATTTTAGATATTACAATTTATCAGATCACACAGATTTTGTTGTCTTGGTTCGTCGGCACCAGATTCACCACCGATCTATCGTAAGTTTGATACAACTTTACACTCGTGAAATTTTCAATGCTCTTTACTTCGAATAAACTCTTTTAAAGAGAATTTTTTGTGGAGAGAGCTCCTTTGTATTTTAGCGCCTGGGAAGGTTATTCACATAATTTTTTTTCTTTATAAAATGGTCGATAAGTCTGAAAATAACGTTTAGTAATAAGCAACAGCCAACAACGATGGGTAAATATTTCTGTTAGTAATATGGGCACAACTCACTCCTTAAACAAATATTGCACAAATCAGAAATAGAAAGGCCAAAATTTCGCATCAGCAGCCCGTCTTTTCACTGTACCATAAATATTTCTCAGAGTCTTTAGTTATTCTAGAATCAATGTGGTAGCATTTTCATGACGGTTTCTGAAGCAAGCTAATGAGGAAAATTTAGAAAATAACCTTAAACCTGGGGCAAGGAACATGACATCTGAGAAATATGAGTGATGTGGGGCGAGCTAAAATTGAAACATGATGAGAGGTCCAAAAAAAATGTGGAACTTACCTGTGTGTAGCTCATGTAGTTCTGAGCACGTTTTCGTTCAAGAGTTGTTTTGTACGAGACTCTTGTCACAAGAAAATACGCTGATCCGGATTTTTGTCGTCACAAATGACGAAGTCATCAAATTCCGTTCATACGTAAGTCTTCACTCATGGGTGATACCCCTCACAAGGGGTCGGGTGGAGAAGGGAGGTGCCTCTTTGAAATTGAACAGGACATTTATTGATCAACTAGGCAACAAGACGCGAGGTAGTTGTTTCGCACTGGTGAGATATTTGTGCCGATAACATTTGTTTTGAAACTTTTTGTTAGAGACCGAAACCAGGTCTAAAACACCACAATAAATCGTTCAGTTTTCTGTACTAATGATTGTTAGAGTTACAGAGTTATGTTTCACATCAGTGATTCTTTTAGACTGAGCACGTGCGCAGTCTCAAGATGATTTGTGATTTCGTTCACGTGACGTATATTGCATCGCGTGTCGAAGGGTTGGAAATTTGCAATCCTGCTGCACGCAATGAAATCATCAGGAAATTAACCAAACCACGATATCGACAGGGGTGCAATACAGTAAACAAGTGGCTGATGAAACACATTTCCGAGCTATGTTTTCAAGGAAATTAAAAAAAAAGGCGGCCTGTGTCTTGTAGATTCACCTATGTACAGATTGATACGATTTACGGTGGTTTCGCCCCATTGCAAGTTATCTCTTACCATCTTTGGGAGATTCCCCCATAACGTAAAACAAGTTCGCCCTCTCTTAAACAGTTGGCCCCGAAATCTTTCGACTCGTTTTCTTACCAGAGAACGTATTCATTTCCTGTTGAAATCGTGACATGTTTCGACCAACATGACATGACATGACATGTTTTGACCGACATTTCACTTCACAGCGAAACCAGAGCAAAGTTCGATCAACATGCAAATTCCTAACCGTGTTAACTGACACATGATAAGAAACGAGTTGAATGATTTGGGAGCAAACCCGTTTGACGTTGGGGGATATTTAGCCAGGGTGGTTCGGAGAGAACTTGTTATGGGGCGAAACATATAGTTATCATTGACACTAGTTCGATAAATATGTGGCGAAAGGTTGTGATTGTCTTTAAGTCCAACCTTCTTTTTCGCTTTTTGTGTTTCTATGTTTCAGCATGAAGGAGTTTGAGATGCTAGGAGCTGATACTTCAACGTGCTTTGAAACAAAATTTGTCCAAGAAACAAAATCGGTCTCTGAATCACCGCCTTCAGTCTTAGAAGTCAGCGGTCTTACCCCCACAGAGAAAAGACTACGAACTCTGAAGAAAAAACTGCAGCAAATCGAATCAATAAAAGAAAAAAGAGAAAAGGGAGAGGTTTTGGAGACAACACAGGTTAGTTGTTCGTCGCCAGTTCACCAAATGTTTCCATACAAAGTGGATTATGGTGAAACTAATTTCAGATTATATACCAGTGATTATTAATTGCCTGAAGGGGGGGGGGGAAGAGTGGAATGAGGGAAGGGAGGGAGGGGGAAAGAGGAAGATTTTGGGGGATCACATGACATTCAGGGTGAACGGAGAGGGGATCAGTAGTCGCCAACAGAGTGTAAAAGGAGAAATATAGAAAATTGACTGCCAATGACGGGGAGACCATAAAAATATTACAGAGCCTTACGGTGGATCAGGCGAGCGATAAATAACCAGCATTTCCTTTGTGAGTTTGTTGGAGTCAGTTGTATTTTAAGAACTCCTTGCGGCCGCCCTCTTTTATGGCGTACTTTTCACGTCTGTTTTAAACACGATTTCCATTACTGTTTCATTTTTTGTTTACAGCTCGACAAGATCGCAAAAGAACAAGAAATTCTTGACGAACTCAGAGAAATTGAGTCGCTTTTGACAGGTAGCTAGTGAAACTCGCATAGTTATTCATAGACTTTGAATAAAATATTTTATTGATTATAAATTGAATAATTCTATCAAATCGTACTCTTGACTAGTGGCTAATATTGCGGTTTAAATGAGAAGCTGGGAAGCTCTGTTTTTGCTACGTTTTTTCGACTTGCGTGTTATCCATGAACTGAGAATTTTTTTACTGATCATCACTTGAGGCCTTTTTACCCAACTACTCATCGAGAGATTTTTTTCGTGGGGGGGGGAGAAGGGGTCTACTTGAGATAAGTTTTTTTCAATGGGGAAGTGGGTATGGGGGCAGTTGTGGCGTTGCACGAGGTAATTGTGCTAAACCGTTACTTAACCTCACTCGTGCATCAAGTAAGGCTTAAAACTAAGGGAAAGTGGCGATAAAATCGACACACAATGAAGCAGAAAAACAAACAGATCTCAGATGTCCTCTGTAAAGTTTTTCAAATGTCTCCTCATTTTTTCGGTTTAATCAAATAAAATGTGGTGATCGATTGTTTTTTCCGTCTGGTTGTTAATAGCTACTCGAGTTTAATACTGTTTACGTGTAACCAACACTACAAATAGAACGTAAGTAGATTAGTAGAAGAGGTAGTACTTTGAAAAGCGGTATCAGTCTCAATGTTTGTCTATTGCCTCTTTGTTGTCGCGTATGATTGTGGAAGATGCACAGAAGCTTTGATTGTCTGCTTGCCTGTAAAGTATCTTACAGTGAAGGAAACGGCAATTATTTTGCAACCAATCAATTGTACGACAGTCAGTTTGGCTTTCATAAGTGAATGTACCATTGTACAGAATTGTTGAAGTACATTGTCAATATTTTTTTATCGTAAAGCTCTTTTGATCGTTCTGGCATTTAAAAATGTAAAGTCCTTATCAAACTTAACATAGCCTTTCTGGTTAGTGGAGACAGAAACATGAAAAATAAAATCGTGGTTTGTCTTTTTCCTTAATTCTGTTAGCTACGAGCCTTACTTTGTGGCGCAAATGTTATCTCTATTTACTTTTCATCGCAGACTCATGAGGTCCTACCTCTTGCTAGAGTTAAGAGGTCAACGTTTTGCTTGAGAGAAACATTCATAAATACATATTACGGTATAGTTTGAAATATAACACGCACGAATATTTTGCTATTTTAAGATAGGGACGATGGACAAAATGTCCGCGCATGCTTGATGTTAAACCATTTTGGCTTCTAGTTTTCGATACACATTTTGCATGAGGTGCATGAAAAAGATGAAAGAAACACAATACAAACTATTTAATTGTCCGTCATGATGAAACAAATATGTTTCAGGAAGAGTTCGGCGCTTAATGAGTTAGTCAGTCGGCGCCTTAAGGACCTAAGCAAGTCAAATTTTTTTAATCGTTTCCTTTGAGTTTGGGCATTCTGTTTCTTTGCTTACCTTCCGTGTTTTTTTCCTGTTCGGTAGTGTATCATCGGCTTATACTTTGCGTGTTCTCCTGTCCTAATATGGTAAAATGGCGCATTAGTGGAATAATAATATGAAAATAATGTATTACTCATATAGACGCAGTTGCCTTGTTCTTTTATCTCGTTATCTATCAGCCTCGCATTGTGTCCACAACAATCAGGTGCAGTGAAGAGTCGAGAAGCGCCTTTTGCTGGGAAAATTCCCTGCGCGTACAGTTAATAGTCGGCTCCTTCACTCGCGAAATGAAATATACTTATTAGTCAATATTTCATCACAAATTCGTATTGCCAATCGATTAATACGCTCGCGAATGAATTTCGAACGAGTTCTATCTCTCCGTTTGACTTGTTTTTGTATCTCAGCAAATGTTCTAACGTAGCTGAAGACGAGATTAGCATGACTGACAGAGGAACTGAAAGAAAGCTTTGGTTTGATAGCGTGCCATATACACAACGGATATATGATATGTACATAGTTATGACTCGATACTTGAACATACTAATATACATAGGGACTAAGAGTAAAAATTCTGTTTGTAAGAAATCTGCTTGTTCACCCGGAAAAGTGGCCAAAACTGATTTGGCACGGCCACCTGCACTAGTCTGCCAGGTGAAATCAGTCAGTCAGTGTGGGAGTGTTTTGATGACCTGGGTTTAGACAAAAACTGCAATGATACAGCACTCAAATGCGTTTCGCTGACAAGACTCAGACATTCGATAAGACTTGAGCTCCGTCTACTATCCTCTGGCTCTTGAGCGGCGAGTCCTTCGAGCCCGCAAAAAAATTCACGTTATCAACCTGTGCAAAAAAAAAAAAAAGAGTGGAGCGGAGAGGGCACCTACCACTGAACTTCGCTTAGGAGAAGACTGACGAAAGAAGGGTTCACCTCTCTGTGGAAATGCTGGTTTGAAGTCATGTGATCTAAGGTTTCTTTTTGTGAATGATTTTGATGTGGTATTTTCAAGAGTCGGTGTAAACTATTGGATAACCTATGACTAACAAAATCCGCAAAGGATAGGTAAGTATTTCTTAACATCACCTTTATTTGAGAGGGTCAAAGGAAAGGAAAAAAAAAACAAAAAGATCAATCGGATAATGTTACATGCTCACCGATCGCAAAGGTCGCCAGGCAATTTTAGGTCTTGACATGGGAATACCGTGTTAAATGTAAGGAAAAGGTTGGGCTCTGGCACCTGCGTGTCAAGAGGTTCACCAATTACAAGAGTCAGCCACTTAAGGCAAATGTGTCACTACACTTGATCTTCTTAGAAATTGGGAGAGAGGAACAGTTCTCTGCTCTCAAAGAAGGTGTATGATGCAAGCAAGTCAGAGAAAAGCACCGTAAAATCGAGATTACGGAACAGGATGCTCTCTTTGAATCATTTCTGCTAGATATGAGAAGAAGCAAACAAACAAAGGATATTTTGCTGAGCCTAAATGGAAAAGACTGAATGGGGAATACACATTACGATTGAGCAATGACAGATACACCGCAGTTATTGATCATTTTCATCGGGGTTGATCCCAACCGGCATGAACAATACAGGCAATCATATTACCTAATCTAACCAAGACTAATCCGGAAGGGCGTTTTTCAATGAACTCGTAAGATGATTAATTTTCACCAGAAAAAAGGGATTCAGTCCGAAATATTTAAAAAGGAGGTGGAGTAACAAGCTTAACGGTTAAACTGTACGGGCCAAAATACGTAAGTGAAACCTGTATCGCGTGACTCTTTGTCAGTTTTTAAAATAGCACGAGAACATTCCATCTCCTTGAACAGGCTGCGGATGATTTGTCCCCTAGAGGATATGTCATGAAGGAGTAAGTGTTCTCTCTCAACATCTCAGACCATATCAGCATCTGGCTGGCCTCCATCGGGACAACACTGCATGCACGTGTAGGCCTTTTGTCAACACATGGAAGGTTGAAGCACGTTATTAACAGCTATTGAGCAACTCGCTTATCTTTCCAGTGTTGACGTTGTTTGAAAAGCTGTTCAAACTTTCTAATGTTGCCTAGTAAGGCAGTTCAAGCGGAATATCATCAACCCTTTAACCCTTGAGGGTGACTAGCATCTAATTTCTCCCAACAGTATAACCCTTGCATCACACAGTAAAGTCATGAGAATATAGGAAATGATCCCCAACCAAATATTCTCTTAATTGATGAACAAATTCTCATTGTCAGCACCTTAGGAAATGAATAGAAAACAGTATGGAGAGTGTGCATTCTGATGTTGGGGTGTAAAGGGTTAATTATCCGATTACTTCGACGTCTCTTGAGTATCTAACAAGTTGTAAATCTTTGTATTGTTTGTTTGCGGTAAGTAACACCAGCATTCGATGAGCCAGCGGGGGTATTATAAGTGAAGTGTTTTTCTGTCGACAGAACGCGAAATGTGGAGTCTGAGTTCTGCTCAATCTCCTCGGTGCGCGAATATCACGTGAGTTCGTGCGGCAAAAGAAGAAAGAAAAAGCTTTTTTTTCAAACCATCTCACCTTGAGATTCCATGCAACACAAGTTAACCACATGAGTTCAGAAGAAGACTGGAGACGAGTGACGTTAAGTTTTTGTAACTAACGCTAACACCTTAATTAAAAGTACTTGTTTCCAGACTGCCCGTGAAGGGACATGGACACAAATACGTGATAAGCCTTCTTAAAAAATAATAATAAATAAAAAAAATCAAAGTGCTCTGTGAGCAAACTCGTGAATTGACACATGATTTTTTGGATTATGTTTAATGTTATCTGGTTTAGGGAAGTTTGTGGTTGATTGTCATATCTAGAGTACGAGCAGTAGTTCAGTGTTCGCTAATGTGGCAAAGAAACAAAGTAACGTCGGGATAAGAAGGCATTACAATTAAAATGATCATGCTATTGCATTTGACAAGGGTGGATGATGTCATGTGTTCTAAACGTATATCATTTCTGTTTCTGGTTCAAAAGAAAAGGTTGGAAGTAAATGTGGGTGAAAAGTGAGATTTACTGTCTATCATTGTGAATATTAGAAAATCAAGACAATACTTTCTTAATGAAAACATTAACGATTCCCTCTTTATCAAATGAGACAAACGGGAACGAGTTTTGAGTGATATAACTAAGCCAAGACTGCCACCGTCATTTTGGATCTCCGCCTGAGTAGATTTTAGTCACGTGCTAGGCAACGTATAATCAATAACAAGATAGAATTTCATTTCAGGCCTATCAATTTTGTAGTGTATAACTTTCGCATTTTAGTACGTAATATGTATTTTGAATCTTCAAATTGTCTTGAAACTTAAAAGAAAATTGTCCATTAAAAATTCACTGAAAATCGGTAGCTAAAGTTGTTTGTTTGGGTGTTATTTGATTTTCGTGTTAACTTGTAATTTCGTTAGTCGCCGGCATCTGCTATTGTTCCTCACAGGAAAAACACACGATACGAAACGTAATGATCGATTCTGTCCTCAATCTCACGCCGTAACAGAAAAAGCTTTTGAACATCTGTAAACTCCGAGCGCTTCGCAGTAAGTGATATTTTCAATAAATCTTCGGATTGTTTTCAAGTTCAAGGATTGTAAATTACAATTTTATGAAAAACGAAGGTTTTTCTGTTATTTCAGTGTGAATCCTTGCATGCCTGCCAGTCGCTGGCGCCGCTTGTTGAAACTAAAACGAAAAAAAAAATTATTTTAAGATTATCATTGGCTTCTTTGTCACCCCACCACTATTCTTAGCAACAAAGGTCACCATTTCGTTTGTTTATTGCTCGCCAAAAACTATCGAATGCACTCAAAAGCCTAAAATCGAAAAAAAGCTTACAGGAATCGACCAATCGAGCGAGCGAGTGCCATTCCCCACATCGTATCTACAACTCGCTCTTGCGCATGCGCGCAATTCACGAGTTAAAAAAGAGGAAATTAAAAAATTGTACAAATTGATTTTTTATTTTCTTGAATATGTTTGCGACACTGGTCTTTCAAATGTCAGACGTTTTGGTGTTCTAAATCGAACTTCCAAGCTAATCAGTGTACATAAACAAGAATTATAATCCAGAAATATTTTCGTTCGCGCGCGAGTGATTTAAATGCGTCACGCGATTGAATATGCTCCAGCAAACACAGGAAAATACACCTCAAGTGAGCATTAGAGCATTGAATCAATTGCGATGAAGGTGATCCCTGTTTAAGTCAATTATGGTTGAGGGAGAGTTTCGTGCGCTGTGAAAAAATACTCAAAGGGAAACAAACACAATAGCCTCCATTTGGCTTCAAAATATGCTAGAACATTTGTCCTTGGACACACTCTATTCCTCGCAACTCGCAATTTTCTTCGAGCTTTGCTCTCGCGAAATTTTTCGCTGAGAGGTCCACGGACGAATTCCGAGAACGTTTCCGCACCAAATGAAGGTTATTGTTTATATATGCATCAATGTAACGGGCCAATCGAATGCCGCCGAGACACATAAATGGAGGTCACGGGTTACAAAATTCCTGTCCACTGAATTGTAACTTACACCTACCCTTCAAATGATTCTAAAGGCAGATATAAATACAGACCAGTGGTGAGGTTCTTCTATGGATACATACTGAACGAACGGCATGTGTTATGTCTGGTTAAATAAGTGTTCAGTAACTTTAAAAAAACAAAACCATCGAACAAAATAAGCCAAGCTAAGAAGTAGCTATATGTCCCCTGGGTTTGCCTCTGAGCAGACAGGTTTCGTCAGCTCTCGTGTTTTCTTTTGTTATACCACGGGTCTAAAAAACAATGAAAACATAGAAATAAAAACGGTATCAATAGAGATAACGATTAATCTTCTCGCCAAGCTCAGCACTCTCTTCGCGTTTTCGCACCACAAATTAGTTGATTCATCACCAACCTGTCTCTTCACATTGTCGACCAGTGAATCCAAAGATACATGCGCAGACACCTGGGCGAACGCACTGGCCCTCGTTCAAACATGGCTGATTACAAATAGCTGCCAATTTGAGGGATAAAAACGTCAGACCTGTAGCTAGCTCAAACTAACTAAAGTGAGACTGGTTATCAGTTATTGTGTACCTTTTTCACACTGGACGCCAGTGTATCCAGAAGGACAGGTACAATGGTTCGGACGAGCACACCTGTGGAAAAGAATCTGTTAAATATATTTACGAGTTTTGGTACTCACTCCGTGGCTTGTGTTCACGTGCTAGGCATTTTAGAGGAACAGACATTAATTTTGTAAGGTATGCCGCTGCCTTCATGGCAATAAGTAATCAGTTATAAAGTCGTCGATATGTTTTTCAGCCCCTGGAAGTAACACAGCGGTCAAATGTCTGCGCATGTACGAACGTTGTAATGACTAAATGGTGTGATTTCAGGCCGTCAGAGCGAAGTAGTCTCACAAAACAATCGCACAAGCCACTAAGTGAGTAAGTGTCTTACTTGCGCATAACTTTTTCGGTGGAGCTCAATACTGAATGGTGAAACAGGAGTATACCTATACTTGAATAAGCTATGTGCTCGAAAAGTCTAGAGTTTTCCTCTTCCCTATTTTTGTTTGCTTTAACAGATTTTTCACAACGTTTAAATTTTTTTCGCTCATTTTGCGAGAAAGCAGTAGTTTCACATTTTTCCTGAGAAATTTTGCGCGAGAGATTGGCGTGTGGGCGTCCAAAATTGAATCTCTTGCGCGTGCCCTACGTTTGACCGGTGTGTTTCTGGAAGTGCGCATTGCGGATTTTTTTAGATAGGAATACATACTTTCCTCCATTCAGACAAGGGAGATGGCATACTGGCATCTGGCAGCGATTTCCTTTCCAGGCAGCAGGACACATGCAGACATTTGGTCGAACACAGTCTCCGCCATTAATACACGGAGGTCTACACAGAGGGTATTGGCATTGTTCGCCCATATATTCCGCTGGACATTTACAGACATCACGGGCAACACACAAGCCCCCATTTTGACAACTAGGAGTACAAGGGGCTGTGCAAGTAAAACGATAAATACAGGAAATGAAATAAGTTAATAATTGACGAATGGAACGCCTCATTTTTTTCCTTCGATAAAAAACAATTTTCATATAAACTACGGTGTTATACAAGGATTTCCAGCCCTGAGAAAAGCCGTAAGAAGAGAGGTGAGAAAATACGGTATTTTTCGTGTCTTTGATATCACTAATCAGCTGCTGACACGTCACTCACCCTTCGTGCCACTCGATCAGGTTGATGAATGAACGGTAAAGTCTTCACCATTCTCAATCCAAGGTTGTTTGTCGAAATTTTCTCGGATCATGGCTGCTAAAACACCGAAAACCCCGTATTGCTTACAGACAGTTATGTTTAAACTTTTCTAAAAGGGGAAGAAAAAAGAATGCGAAAAGAAAAATCGAAAGTTACGAATTCAGTGGCTTTGGTAATGGCATCTCTCGCCGCTAAAAACGAAAATCGACTCCTGGAAGATTAGCCACTGGCCGAATTTGACCGTGTACCTGAAAGATTTCTTCTGTCCGTAAGTACAAAGTTAATAACAGGGAATTTTGTATATTGAAAATTACGCCCATTGTTGTTTCAGTAATGATTTTGTAAAATTAATGAAAACTTATATAGGGATTCCCTTTGAGAAACTACGAACTTGTAGTTGTGTTTCTTTTACAGAGAAAAACAATTTTACCAATTTCACATCTTTGTCCCGAGTATCCCGGCATGCACTGGCAGACATAGGGTCCACGACACCGTCCACCGTTCAAACACGTAACCAGGCAGCTTTTTTTCTCGCATCGCGGGCCTGTAAATCCATGTGGACAGCGGCACTTTCCCGGGCCGATACAATTTCCGTCATTCCTGCAAGGGGGCCGACACACAGGCGACAAGCAGGCGGGTCCCTCAAAACCCTCTGCGCAAACGCATAAGTTTGGCATAATGCAGGTACCGCCATTATAACAACCAGCTCGACAAAATGGTGTTTGGCAGCCAACGCCTTGGTAACCTCTCGGACACCTGGAAAAATGAAATCATCGACGTTGGGTGATAAGGAGTACACCGCTGATTCACGTGAACCGAATTAACGATCACCTCGGTTAAAGTTCAATTGTGTTTGACAATGCATTATGACAAAATATTTTTGGAAGTGCAAGTTCCGATAGGGAACGAATTTCCATATTTCATAGTTTTGGAACAAGTCACCAAATTCATTAACGGTCAAAGTCGTTTCCGCAACTTGTGGCACAGTTTTACCAGCTCATAGCTAAATTACCTTACCTGCAACCAAAATGTCCAATGCACTCCATTCCATAAGGGCAGGGAACAGGGCACAAAGAAGTGCACGTGATTCCATTTCCCTTGTAGCCTGTAGGACAAGGACCACAACGAAACCCCTTAGGGGAGCCCTTCTCCTGGATGCACTGAGCCAGGCGATGGCATGGATTAGATGAGCAGGCATTTATCTCTGACAGAAAAAAATAATATGCTTATGTATCCCAGAGTTCCTTTCAAACTGTGCTGGGTATCGCACGTTTGTCCATTTGTAAAACATCTCTGTAAGACGGTTTTCAAATGAATGACAAGTGTTATCGTTCTCGCAAGAGCACAATTTTCACATTACTTTTTTTTAAGTAAAGATTTCCTCTGCAAACCCTAAGTGTCTTACCGCGTTTGGTATTTTAAATCAGAATCTAAACATTTGAGTAACAAACATACCAGTACAAAGAACACCATTTCCTGTAAACCCACGCGGGCAATTTCCACATTCGTAACTCTGACCTCTTTGGACACACGGTACGTCTCTAAAGCAGTTTAACTTTTTGCAAGGGTGAGTCATCTTCTCACAACGTAAACCATCGCCATTGAAACCAGCAGGGCACGAGCCACAACTGTAGTTCCCGGGATAATTTGTGCACTGGACACCAGCAAAACAGGGAGCCTCTAAGCACTCGTTGATGTCTGTCTCGCAGTATTTCCCACGAAATCCCAGCAGGCATTGACATGAATATTGAACACCATGCGCTATACACTTCCCATGCTTACAGTGGTTATCGGAACAAGGGTTCATCTTCACTTGGCAAAGTTCACCAGTGTATCCCTTGTTACAGGTACATTTGACAGATTGGTTCGCAAGTGAACATCGGCCGTGTTTACAAGGACTTAATTGACACGGATCAATCTTATTCTCACAATAACGACCTGTGTAGTTCTCTGGGCACGCACAAGTGAACGAATTGCCTGTAGGAAAACAATTACCACGTTTACAGGGTCGAGATTGGCAGGTTTCAATTTTATCGCAGAGACGTCCACGGTAACCAGGATAACAACTGCACCGAAAAGACATCCCCAAGTTAATGCATGCACCATGTTTACATGGCTGTGACTGACACATGTTGATTTTCTTATCGCACTTTTTACCTGTGTAGCCCAGTTCGCACCGACACGAAAACCACGAAGAGTATCTATGCAAACACGTGCCGTGTTTACAAGGGTTTGGCTTACATGGGTTCACCTTTTGGTGACAGAACTTTCCAGAATAGCTTCGTTTACAATAACATTGAAACGTTTTCCCTCTGTCGACACAAATTCCGTGCTTACACGGATTCAAACTACAGTTAGTAATCTTAGTTTGACAAACGTTTCCGGTGTATCCTTCGAAACAAGAACATTTGAATGATGTCCCGTTTTGATGACAACTTCCATTTTTACATGGATTTGGTCGACACATCTCTACTGCTTGATCACATAACTTTCCTTTGTAACCCTGGTGACACAAACACTCAAAAGACGCATTGCTGGAAATACACGAACCATTTAAACATGGCCCAGTAAGGCAGTGATTGATCTTCGTATCACAAAGAACGCCTTGATATCCATCAAAGCATGTACAACGAAAACCACTTTCATTTGCTGTTTTGCATAATCCGTGCCTGCAAGGATTGGTAGTGCACGGATCGATAACTGATTGACAGTATTGCCCAGTAAAACCTTCACGACACAAGCAATAAAATGACGGAACACTCCTTTTCAGCGCTTGGACACCAACACATTTGCCATTATCGCAAGGATTCTTATCACATGGGTCGAAGACGATCTTTTCATCACAGAGGGTTCCGCCAAAGCCATAATGACAGTCGCATTTAAAAGAACCTTTCACGATGATACAATTTCCGTTAAGACAAGGATTAGGCTGGCATACATCAACAGTGGCATTGCAAGTGTAGCCACTGAAACCCGGTGGACACTTGCATAAATATGTGCCCTGATCATCGACACACTGTCCATGGTTGCAAGGATTGCTTAGGCAGTGGTCTGCGGTCTCGTTGCAGAATCTTCCTTTGTAACCTTGGTGACACAGACAATGATACCCATCTGATTTTCTTGAGCAATTCCCGTTAACGCAGAGATTTGGAACACATGGATCACTAATGTGGCAACGTTTTCCACACGAATTGTTCAAACATGAAGTGGAATTATGATCGTCATGGAGAGATGGTGGATCAAAACAGGAACCTATCTTAATATCACAGAGAAAGCCAGTGTATCCCGAGTTGCACACACATTTGGTTTGCCCTTCTTTATCAACACAAGAACCGTTTTTACAGGACATCAAAGCACAGCCTCCTAGCTGTGGTACCTCGCATAATTTTCCTGTGAATCCCTCCTCGCACATGCAAACATGGTTACCACTTCGAGTAACGCATTTTCCGTGACTGCACAAGCAACTCTGAATACTTGTTGCACAATATGGTCCGGTGAAACCTTCGTCACAGAAGCAACTAAAGTGTGTGCCATTAGTGATGCAACTTCCGTTGTTGCAGGGATTTGAATAACAAGGGTTGACTGGCACGGAGCATTGAACACCAGCGTATCCCGGAGGACATTGACATCGAAACGTCCTTCCAAGTTGAACGCAGATTCCAGTTCCACAAGGGTTAAAAATGCAAGGATCTTCAGGAATATCACAATTTTCACCAGTAAATCCCTCATCGCAGAAACAGAAATATCTCCCCATGGTTGTATCTAAGCAAACACCATGCGCACAAGAAGAGGCATTGCACTTGCCATGTTGACATGCTATGTCGGTCCATACCTGCTGGCTATTTATCGGCGAACACCACTTGCAAGGATCATGAGGACTAGATTCACCTTTTTTGTAACAACGTCCATCAATATGGCATGTTTCACTCTAAATATAAAATCAAGAAACAATTTACGTTACTCTCACAGCTTCTTTCCTGTGTTTATTTCCATCACTAGTTGTATCTGAGTTAGATATTTTTATTGCTGGTTTTGACTTGCCTTTTGTATTAAGGTTCGTAACATGCCACAGCATTCAAAATCTATAGTTTCTCTCGTTATTAACTGCGGCTATTAAGTGGTACTCAACTTAAATCTAAACAAAAGTTCTCTAAACAGAGACAAAGACTTGATTTTTCGAATATGAAGTTTTCCGAAGTCGCCGTAGATGTCTGAAGAAACTCACTTTTAAGAGAAAAAAAGTTGTTTATACTTACCAACCTTAATTTCACAGCCCATGTTCCGAGTGGTACATTTAAGACAACCTCCATCAAAGATAAAGAGGGGAACGGGTTGGCTCCATAACCTACCATCATTACTCACACGTACTTGGTAACTTGTAAATGCCTTGTCTGTGTCATGTGACCTTGGCATTTCGCAGGTGACACCACGGAAGCTCTCATATGTGGCCTTGGACAGGAAGGTCTGAGTTTCAAATGTGGCATCCTTGATAACACGAGAGGAAATGAGAAAAGAAAGAGGGGCTACATCACTTAAGTACAGGTGCAATATATGAATACAGCTTCCCACCGGTTAGCTAGTTAATGCTGGTACATTTATAAGCGGTCCTAAATCATTACTAACTTCAGGTTATGCTGGAATGATTGTGGCTTATTAGAAGCATATATTTACCTTGACTTCTAGGAAGGAGCACATTAGTTCTCTTGAGTTGTGAAAACCTTCACCAACCAGCCTGACTTGCTTGCAGTGAAACGCCTTTATATCACATGTTCCACCATTGTGTACACCGATGAGTTGAGGTGGACTTCGGGAAGGAACAGAGCAATCATCGCTTGTGTAACCTAATAAAGGAAACGTCGGGGTGAACATAACACCAACAATATATAACAGTGTTGATCTCTTGCGATCATTTTAACTCTTAATTAACGTAGAAACTTTCCGTTATGCCAGATAACATATCGGGCATCAACCGAGGTTCTCCCTTTAGGTGTCCAGTGAAGTACCACGCGCGAGAGGCTGTTCCTTCCACAGGACATGTCTGATCCATGTCCACCGCCTCCTGAGGAATGGTTCCCATATGTTCCTGTTGTCACTGAGCAAGAAATTAGTCGTTGGAGATGCCGTTACTTAATTAACGTGGAAACATCTAAGGATTCTTAAAACACTGGAATACCTCGCCGACATTTACAAGCTCCATTGATACACCTTCCTCGATCACTACACAGTCGCGGGCACATAACATTTTTTATCCTTTTGGGGGGTGTCAGCCCTTCAGCTAAGAAAGAACTCTCCCACAGAGAGGTGTCTTTAAGAAGTGCTTCTTCACACGTGTCTTGTAACATTGAAGCTACTCCCCAGGCCATTCCTGTCACACCTGTGAACTAAAACCATACTAGCGTAAGAAGATTAGAAGCGTCAAACAAGCTTTTATTTACAACTCACACTTTAATGGACACAAGTAGAAGCATTAGTTGAAAAATAAAGAGATTGAGAAGGGTCAGGAAAACATGAAGGAAAGCACATGCAGATAGGAGTGTATACAAACACATCAACATACAAAGCAGACACAGTCACTAGCAAAGAAAAAAAAAAGACAATGGCAGTACCCTAGTGTCTCTTATGCAAATCCTCTGTAGTTGATCGACAATTCGCTGACCAACTAAATGAATACAAGCTTTTCCCAGCGGGGTGTCAGTCAGCAGCCTCTTGCAGTAGCTAACCACAGCCAAGACAGCTAAAAAGGTGTCAGGTTTTCCTTCATCTGACAATTTCAACTGGTTTGTCAGATGGTATCGAAGATAGTGATCGCCCTTTGACTGGTTGCTTCTACGCTCAAGAACGCGGCCAGTTTGTAGCGCGAGAACTCGTTTGGTGATGTCTCTTTCACGGAAAAGTACTGGCCATATCACATGCTGGTGTCTTCTACATTTAGCCTCACAGGAAGCACATTTTTTTTTCTTTTCAATATTGCTGTTTAAGGTGCACAAACAGAAGGGCTTTTCTGTCGGGTGGAGTCGGTAATGTACTGGTTTATAATTAAATAAACTATGGTCGTCAAGTATCCTGTCAAAACGAAATATCGATGTTGTAATGATGGGTTGGTTTGTCTAAACTATTAAGCCTTTACCATCCATGAGTGATTCTCCTCGCTATACAATATCAGTACAATATCAAGCAGACAAGTAATGAGAATAAAGAAAAATATCAGTTAGGGAATCAATAATTGATCCAATACCAGACTCTCTGAGCTAACTTCATAAGAATTATGTAACAGACAGTAAGGAAAATTACGGATGAGATCTTATGAGTGAAAGGGTTCAGTGTTAAACTGAACTTTTAACAGAAACGCATGTAGTGATTAAGATTTCAATTAGCCGTGGAGGGGGGAAGAGTAGGGACAGGGCGGTTTTTACCTCCACTGTTGTGTGTCATTCAACTCAGGTGGTAAACCTTCGTTTTCTGTTTGAAGAGAACTGCCGACCTCACCGAGGTTACATAAACCTGTCACTTGATTCAGATCTCGTCCTGATGATTGTATTTGTAAATTCAATCCCCAATTAAACACATCCACCCGAACATAAACTCCTGAAGGAAAATACGCCTACAAGGGAAGAAACAGATCAAAGTTACTGGTCACAGAAAATGGTGTCTCAGAAACTTCCATTTTCTTCAAGTGACGAAAACCTAATTAGGTGAAGTCTGTGCTCGAGCCAAGTGGCCCACCCAGCCGGTACCTATCCCGGTTTCCTTAGAATGAAACGACCAGGTTATCACTCCTACCCCCTGGATTGGATGTAAATCCATTGCAAGCTCACTCCCACCTTCCAGCATTACATCAGGCTTTCCTGACAGTTTGCCGGTACCCATTTATACTCCAGGGGGGAGGCACTGTGGGAGTGAACTGTCAAGTCTCGATCCCAGACCTCTTGACAAGGCATCCAGCCACTAATTACCACCGCATCTCCTATGAGGAAAATCCAATTATAAGAAGAAAACATTCGTCGCTTCACGACTTTTTTTTGGTCCCAATTGTTGGTGTTCATGCACCCACCGTGTACCGTTTTCCAGTTATAGCCTCTGTTATCCGTACTCCTTTTGCAAGAGGTAGCCTGGACCTAATAGATATTTGGACACTGGTCTCCTTAAATCTTCCATGGCACATATCGATCTCGATTACGTCATCCCCATCTCTTGCAGCGACTCCACATGCGCAAAATCCCCGGTTTCTAGACCTGCTACAAGCCCAAAATCGCGTGTGAACCTGTAATGGATTGAACAAACAAAGACATGACACTTGTGCACAGGACCTTCTAAGAAGAGTGAGAGGGGAATGGTATAAAGCTGCACCTAAATATTCCACTACAACGACTACTGCAAACCTCAAACGGCCTAGTTGAACTTTTATACAGCAGAAATGTCGTCACTCCGGCTGAAATCCGGTAATACCTGTCAGTGAGTTAGCAAATAGGAAACACTCATAAGTCGAAAAAGCCTTTGTATGACAGTAAGGCACAAAACTATTCACACGTTTTAATGCTGTTTATTTTGCCTACGATGTATTCAATATTTACTGAATCTACTTCTTAATTTGATTGTCTGCCTATTTAATGAAGTAAACAAAGAAGCCTAGATCAGTAACGAAACGGAAAAACGATACAAATCGCTCTGTACTTCAGAAGCGACCTACTCTAGCGAAAACTACCTTCACTGATGAGCTGTTACCTGCCGGTGAGTGTCCTCATATGAGACTCCGTGAATAGGTAACATCGTGGGGTTTTCACATCCTTCGAAAGAACCTGTTAAAAAAGAAATGCCAGGACAAAACCTGAATGACATACGACCTTGATTACGAAAGAAATGCTTTCCATTAAACAAATATTTATATATATATATACGTACACACATACATCGATATGTATATATATATATATATATATATATACATTTTTTCCCTATCTCAATATACACACACACACACATATATATATATATATATATATATATATACAAATATAGCATTTGCATCTGAAATGTAATGCTTACAAAAACATCAGCTGGATCGTAAGATTTCCAAAGCAGCGACTGGCTCCGTGCAGGCTCCGTTATAATACGTGTCCTGCGGTCTCCGTCATTAACGTAGTCTGAAACAGCAACAAACCGAACAACCTTGCGCCCACAGTCACGGCGAGAGCAGGGTTGCGGTTTCAGTATCACTTCACAAGTGGATAGGGCTATATCTGAAGTTAATAACGTCTGTAGATGGTCTACTGAGTAGAGACAACAAAGCAGACAGACTAATTAGCTACACCTAGGCATCGATGTTTCTTTCACGCGGGAACTGACACAACGTGAAACGTGTGCACATTAAAAGGACTCTTGTCCGTAGTAGTGATTGAGGTTTCGATAGCCCTAGCGGAAGTCATCATCAGAGTCAAGTGAAGATTTGCTGACAGTCGAGTGCTTTAACTCCGGTTCGTGTGAACTGATTGGTCAGTATAGCCATGATATTAATGGCAGTAAGACCCACGTGGCGTAAGGTAGTCGTGATTGAAGGGGGTACGTTTCTGAAGAAACTGTGTTGCTGCGTCGGTGGGAGAGTATAACAGGGTAATTTGGTGTTATCAACTGATTTGGTAACGTAAATTGGCCACCGTTAAGAGTTTCAAAGCTGACGTTTCGAGCGTTAGCCCCTCGTCATTCGCACTGACCAAGGAGCTAACGTTCGAAACGTCAGCTTTGAAACTCTAAACGGCGGCCAATTTACGTTATTAGCTCTGTTGATAATACCAAATTACCCTGTCGTGATTAGTCGGTTTCGACCCATCGATAATGTTTAGTCGTCTTGTTCGGTTAGTTTGTGGTATAAATGTCGTGAATAAGTCGTTTGTAGGTTGCCATTTTTTGTAAACTATCATAGTTGTATGCTTCATACCTACTGGTACTAAGTGCATTGATATCCGTATCGTGCAGTTGGGGTGGTCCGGCTGACAGATAAGGGGCACTGTTAGTCTCAAAACGAATTCCCTGATTTTATGGTCCTCTGAGGTAACAAGAGAAGAAGGTTCAACCTGTCGGAAATGATGATATCATTTGGTTACTGCTGGGCACGAGGTAGAGAGGAAGCTGAAACGGTGGCAGTGACATGCTCTATGCTCGAGCTTAATGACCCATCCAGCCGGAGCTTATCCAGGTTTTCTTTCCATGAAGCGACTAGGGGTATCCATATCCAAACCCCCCCCCCCCACCTCCCCTAACCACAAGCTTACCCTCCATCAGTGCTGGGAGAATATCATAACAATAACAAGCAAATCGAAAAGTAGATATTTTGGTATTCGCGCCGCTAATTTTGAGCAGGTGAACTAAAGCAAAGAAGAGTTGACATTTGTTTTACATTTTTAAAAGGTCTATTTTTTACGCCCAACCGAGCGCCTTGAAAAGATGTCACTTCCTCTTTGATTATGACTTTTGCTATAACTGGCGTAAAGGGACTACATAACTTTACAAAGGGCTCAAAGACCTAGTTTCACTCTTCACGTCTAAGTCAATGATGAGGGGAAGAGTGAGACTTACCTTAATTCCAACGAAGAAATCATCGCTGGAGAAAGTAGGACTTGTTCGTTCTGGACTCTCTAAGAAAAACGCCATCACTTCACAAATGATCTGAGGAAAAACAAACAATACTCATGACCTTCAACAACAATAACCACAAATTCATCTTATTATCAACATCGAGCAGCACTCACTCTGTCGCCGAGGTAAAACTCAGCTGACTTGGTGCTAATCACCACCGCGGTCTCTTCTGTCCTGTTGGATAGCAGTACCAATTTCCCAGGCTTTCCACCCAAGAAGCTTATGAGTTTATACCATGTGACTTTGTACCCAACTCGATAGGGTCCTGGAGCCAAGATGTCGTACGTACACAGAAGATGGATTGATTCACCTGCCAGGATGTTATCCGGGGGGACTACTGGTGTGATCTGTGGGGGACCATCCAAAATGGGATATTGTTCGCGAACTGTGAAGAGAAATTTAAGGTGATAGTATTTGGTGAAGATTAGTTTATTGACTGTGTTGTAAAAAAATTACTACTTAGCTTCTTAAAGTTCCTTCTTCTTAGCTTCTTAAAGTTAAAGCGGCCACCGTCGAGATATCACATAGCTTACTCCTGTTGTATACCAAATTGATGTGGTCTCTCGTCTAACCTGCTGTTGATATATTACTTACCTCTACATTTTGGTGCATATCCTATCTTACCGGGTCCACAAGGAACTTTGTCGGCTGAAAAAAAAATTCTACAATTACTTTCTTATGTATATTTTTGGCTTTTCGTTTTTCAAGTCAACCAGCCAACGGAAAAGGAACCAAAGAGGAGTTCTACTAGTTGGACATCGTGCTGTGTCACTGGGTGAGTGCACAGCGGAGCTGAAATAATTTTGGCTTTTTTAGGGAATATATGAGGTAGTGGGTGCACCCTGTTTGGTCCGAAGGTGTGTTTAAACGAGAGTATGTAAACACAATGGTGAAGTTTTAGTTTCACGGATGTTTTTAGGAATGTCTAATAAAAGCAGAGATGTCTTTCATGTGTTTACATAGCCTCATGGAAACACTCGCGAGGTTGGCAGATTACGAGACAGTCATAACAACCCAAGACACTTCACTGAGTTTAGTTTGAAAAAGAAACCTACAATTATACTTGTACCAAGGTGGAGTTGCTTGCCTGACAAATTTTAATCACCTTCTTTAGCGCAGTAAGCCGAACAATCGTCCGTCCTCTTTAAATGATAAACTAAGAAGCCACCACAGTGAATCACGCGAACAGGTAACCGCCACAAGCAACAAAACCTGTCCACTCCCTCCCATGCTACGCATGCGCTGCCATTCTTCTCCTCTCCAAACTCGGGATGTCCCGCGGGTTGCAACCAAATCTGAGCATGCGTACCACACGAACCAATTTCAGGGCAGCTCGTAGGAATTTCGGCGGGAATCCCATCAAGCTCCAACTTGTACCAAGCCTCCTCTAACTTGTTATCACACAGGGGGAGCACTGAGTCCACTTGATTAGACTGTGCACGTGCAGGAATGTCGAGAATTTTGTGACCTGATGGGTGACACTGTGGTTTGTCTACGGCATAAATGAAGACGACAATTTACTGTGATGTAGAAATGACGTCGCTGAAGAGCGAGTGTAAATACTAATATCTCAGTCACCTCTTCTAAACTGTCGCTATCAAAAAAACCTGCATCTTTGCAAATGTTTCAAACGGAAGAAAAAGAGCGTAGCAGTCAAGATATCGGTGAAAAAAAAATGTTTGAGTCAAGTTAATGGGTCTAGTATTGAGTATTAATCGAGTTTCCTGGTGTGAGGTCAGTAATCACATAGAAACTACAGCAACAACCACAACAACACCAGATAAGAGGACATTTGACCTTACAGAGTAAATTGCTCATTCTTTCACTGATATGACCATTTCAGTTCACAGATCATCGTGATGATCAGATAAGACATGTCTAAACAACGGAAATTCAATAAAGTCGTTTCCGATGAAATCTTCCGTATGAGCTCCGGGCATGCGCCTTGGCGTTCACGTTTTTCCCTATTTAAATACACACGGCTGCACATGCACGGAAAAAATTATCAAGCTTCGGAATAAAATTTAAGGGAGTTGGTCCGGAGCTACAAACCAAGTCGTCGAACGAAAGTTAAATCAGTTTTGTAGAGGAATATCTAAACAAGGAATGATTATGGGGATGGATCAGCTCTTTTACACAGAGCGACAAATCGCGGGTTTCGTTCATGGTACGTTATACCATTGGTACCTTATGGTTCATGTATCATTTCTGACCACAATATCCACACAATGGATGAAAGGTAGTGATAATAAAAACTATCACCCCGATAAAATGAACTACTATCGTAGGAAATTCTCCTAAATCAACGAGAAGAAATTAGTCGAGATGCAAAGGAAAGTTTGTATTCCTCCAAGGAAGAAACAGAAATCGGGGGGGAGGGAATTTGGGTCAATTTTTGCTGCGTTTGTGCCTTTGGCCTCCCAGAACCCCTACCCCATAACTGAAGCCAGTTATAGACCCCATCGTAGTCTTTTGAGCAACTGTAATTTTCGCTCTCCCAAGTTAGTCACTTTCTGGTTATGCATTTACCATATGAAGCCTTTTAAAAAGGAAAGCACGGCTTGAAATACGGTAACAATCTTTCACGCGCGAAATCACGAAAATGTGCAACCTCTTTCTAGTGACCCTATTGAAAATGCAATTCCACTATAGTCAATCCAATTGTGAAAATACGACCCCAATCAGAGGCACATTCCCATTGGCTTATAAGGAAGTACTCCTCTCCTCCCCTCCCCCCCCCCCGGGGATATAAAGCAACCTGGTTATTCATTACTCCTTGTTTATATAACGATAATAATCTTTCTCCCACCTCCAACTGTGAAGAGTTTTTCAATCCATTGAAGCACTTCATGGTCAATTCTTGAAAATAACGCGACGTCCCTAGTAGTGGAAGAGCAAGTCGGTCCGTACGTGTAAACACCAACTACAGCCCAATGACCGTCCTGCTTGATAACAACCGGGCTTCCTTGATCAGTTGAACACATTCCTTTAGTTCCAGCTACAGCACACCACGATTTATCTAACAGTTTTCCCTTGCTCCTGTCTCTGAAACTCCGATGACAATCCCGGCCAGGAGTTAACAAAACATCACTTTGAACGAGCGTTTTAAACTGGGAACTTCGCCCAGATAAGTGACCCCAGCCCGTAATCTTTCCGAGTAGACGGCGCGAGACGTTGTTGGTCTCAAAATCTGGCAGTTTCGCGTGTGATACGGGAAGATCATCAGGCAGCATAACTTTGCGTGCAAGATACAGTAGACCGAAGTTACCAGTTGAAGCTGAAGCATTATACTTAGGATATACAAGCGCTCTCAGTACCGGTGCTGTGTCTTCGCCTCGTGCTTGAAGATCGACATGATGATTGCCAACTCTGATGAACACTGTCGAGTGATCGCTATCCACATTGTGTTTTGAGTTCAATTTCGCTTTCACGAGTTTAGTACACAAGGCTGATGATAAAATCCATTGCTCCTGAATTAAAACTCCGCTACACTTCACAGAACTCACGAACACATGCCAAGGAAATCTTTCTCTCATGGGATAATGCGTTTGCTTGCGTGTATTGAATGAATGGCCATAGTGTACATCGTAAGAGGATGTTAACGGTAGAAAACAAAGAGCCAAAAAGATGTTAAAGGCAGCCATTTTACATGGTATCTCTGTATACGTGTTCCGCTTCCGACGTTATGCTGACAGTTTATGCCCTAATGGTTTTGTTATTTACCACACGGGGTAATCGGTAAATATTTGTAGGTCGTCACCGGCTATTCCGCTAATCGGCTCTCATTACCAAAATAACAGCTCTTTACAGAAGCTCACACTCACTTGATGGTTTGCAAAGTGATATGTTTCCTGGCGGCAGATCAAATAAATATGTTGAACATTTGCTTACCATTAAAATTTATCACTGATAACAGAAAAGTATTCTTGAAAAATATGCTCTCTCGGATATTTCCGCAATCGACGGAGAGTTTAAAGTTTCAAACTCAAAATTCTTACATTAAATCCGTGTCATTTTTTGACCACGAAACACTACGAAGGGTCACGAAAGGTGAAAAACTCCTTGTCACGTATTTTTATGTAACACGCAGAAATAACTCAAGTGAGAAGACTTCCCTCACTCCTATGACACGACAAAAAAAGTAATAAATATAAATAATAGTTGACTCACACGAAAATTTACTGAACAGCCCAAAGATTATACCAACAAGGTTTACGATGGTACAAAGTGTAAAGGTGTGTGGGCTCTGAATGTCCTGAAGTAAATTCAATCTCTGTTACAAATAACTTGAGACACAACGGGAAGAAGTCTTCAAGATAGTTAAAGAAAACAAACATCAGAAGGGAAACAATTTTAGTGTTTTAATCGAGAGAGAAGGTCACCGGCCATGAGCGCATTGAAACGACAGCAAATTGAAGAAAGAAAAGCACAATAGGATGGTTCTGTTTGCTTCAGGTTACGAGGACTTCTTCACAGGGGTAAGGCGTGGTTGACTTTTATCATGGATCATTATGCCACTCTTTTATTGATTGAGATCGATCAATTTCTTCAAAGGCTTTTTTTTGTGGGGAAGATAGTATTAAAAATGGCCAGGTTTTGCGCGAAAGGAAAATTCACTTGAATTTTGAGGTAATATGACTGTTTTTACAACAAAAGTTAACAAGCAGGAAGGCATTGAAGTGTGGTGTACATTGCATGACACGCACTCGGATTTCCGTCTCCATTCAAGATAGCATTTCAGTATATGATACCCAAGAAGTCTCGACATTTAAACTCTGAAAGTACCTCTGAGATAAAATTTTTCATGTTTCGTCACGCAAATTACTTTTTTGATTTCTAGCGGTCACATTTATCGACGGGAGGGAGGGGGGGGGGAATTTTTGTTGTCACATAAAAATTTACCCGATACCCCCATGTAAGACTCTCCCCTTCCCACAGTTATAATTCTTATGATTCCCCCCTCCTTTGGGGGTTATGTACAAATACTAATATTAAAAATCTATACAGGTAATTACAATATAATTTTAGATAAAAATGTTTGACATTAAGCAAAGCCGGGTTGTTCAAAGCTGGGTTAAGATAACCCATGGTAAATGAAAAATCTGATTTCAGATCTGGAAACTTTAAAGGAAAATTCAGTATTAGTCTTTTTGTCCACAATTTGGTGATTGGATGCACTAAAAAGAATAGAGAAAATTATGCCAAAAAGGCTTTTCAAAAAAGGAATGAAGAGACTGGGATTAAAATTTAATCCTAGAAATTTAATCCAGGGCTAGCGCTAATCAGCCTTCGAAACAGATGGCTGATTAGTAAGTTCCTTGTATAACTGTACGACTACTGAGCTTGTCAAA
This sequence comes from Pocillopora verrucosa, assembly GCF_036669915.1. Lineage (NCBI taxonomy): Eukaryota > Metazoa > Cnidaria > Anthozoa > Scleractinia > Pocilloporidae > Pocillopora > Pocillopora verrucosa. The sequence continues at coordinate 380,205 of NC_089324.1, forward strand.
ATGAAAATTAGCTTCAAAGACATATTTTCTATATTCCACCAATGCAATATGGATAATTTACTTTATTGGAAAACCGTAGCTTGCATAGTCAAGCTCCTGAAGGAAGGAGGAGGAGAAGAAACGGTGAATGGGATAAAAGAAATACTCAATTTTCTCTATTCCCACTTTTCTATCTGGTTGCGACGACTGATCCCCCCACCCTAGGCTCCGTTGTTCTGCGTGTTATACATCAGTATCGCTAGATGGCTGAGGGGAGAGGTTGGAGGATTTTGGTTGTGTCACACAATAAAATTTACCCGATCCCCCTCTAGGGTCCTGAAGTATTTTATTGATCCCCCCTTATTGACCTTCCATGCAAGAATTGACTCCCTCCGTTCCCCCTGAAAACCATGTGATTTCACCCCAAAATCATTCCCCCCCTGCCACCCCTGGTGATAAATAAACACCGGTTTATATATATTCTAGGGTGATCAGATAAAGAAGCGAATTTTCCTCACAGGATTCAGAGGCAGGAGCTCCTGTCAGTGACCAGGAAGAACCGTCTAATGTCTCATTCGTTTCCCTTTTTCATTTCATTCTGGAAAAAAGTGCGTAAAATTTCTTGAACGAGTATTCAATCAAATTGTTTAAATGATTAAGACGAAAGAAATATTTCCTGCGGTGTTACCTAAGTTCAGCCACGACTTTACAGACTATTGATGACTTAATATTGGCTGCATCTGATCTATTTTCACAGCGAGTGCACTTTTCTCCTAGTCTCTTCTGTTTTGACGTTTATCTCTCTTCCATTTCTAGTATACTTTAAACTGATTTCATCAACTCAGTCGAAAACGTAAATTACCCACCGGAGAGAGTTTCCAAAGCTGACGTTTCCAGCGTTAGCCCTTCGTCAGAGCGAACGGAAGATTTTTTGTACGTAGTGTCTGATTATATGCAGGAAAATGGAGCTACGCTGGGAACATGGTAACTTGGTGTAACGTGTAATATTGTTGAGATGGATTTCCGAAAAAAACCCTAGAACTTAAAAGTTTGTGCATTTAAACATTCACAACCAACAATTCCCCAGTTCGCTCTGACGAAGGGCAAAAGCTTGAGACGTCAGCCTTAGAAACTTTTTACGGTGGACAATTTACACCAACAACTCAGTTGATTAAACCAAGTTATCATTGCGTGACACGCAGCCAGAGGCGGGTCTCATTTAATCTTCTATCAGGCTACAATACATTTGGAAGAAAATACAAAAGTTTGGTTGTTTGTAAAACTAGTGTGGTCATTCCACTGAATGTGAATGTGTTAAAATTTATCCACCGTCACAATTGTATAATTTCAAGCCTATTGTTGTCATAAAATTCCCACAAGCGCGTAACCAGGTAACTATTATTTGCGATGAATGCGTCAGAGCACTGCTGGTACATACGTAGTTATAACCTGCACAGTTTGAGAGGTTCCATGTTAAACTTTAATTGGTCGAAACAAGACAAAGACGTTCCTATGGAAACTCTTTTTAAAGGACAGGTCGACTCCCCCTTTTACTTCTAACGAAAGCCGTTACTCTCGTCGGAAGGTCTAATCGAGCACTAGATTTTTAACCGAGTTTTCGCTGTGGTAAATCATTCGTCATCATGGTAAGTAAATACAAATAATATTTAAAGTATCGATCCATATGGTACGACTTTCTTCAGCTGAAGTAAAATTGTAAAAATTCAAAACTGGTGGTAGCTTTCATTCCAAAGTGTCGATTTTCATCTGTGATCTTACTTTAGAGGTTTTTCTTCATTTTTAGATTAATTCTAGACAGTATTCATCGGCCAAGTCGAGTTAAGAAACCGTACGTGTTGTTTGTTTATAGCGTGAATGTATTTCTGTCCACGTTGGCCAAGCCGGAGTTCAGATCGGTAACGCGTGCTGGGAGTTGTACTGTTTGGAACATGGAATTCAGCCTGATGGCCAAATGCCTAGCGACAAAACCATCGGCGGAGGAGACGACTCCTTCAACACGTTTTTCAGCGAAACAGGAGCAGGGAAACACGTTCCTCGTGCTGTGTTCATCGACTTAGAACCAACCGTTGTCGGTAAGATCAGTCAAACCTGTCCTTTTCAAAATTAATTGTTTTTTAGTGACATAAACACAAAATTTTATATTGCCTCATCAGCGACTTACATCGTTACTAAACTTTGCGCAATGTAATCGAGGAGTGTGCTCTTGACATCGTGTAACTCGAGGGGATATCTTTAGAATTGTTTAATTTTGTCCTTGAAGACATTTTGGTTCAAATCGGATGTTTGAATTTAAGTTAAATCCACCTCTTATGTTCCGTTTGACCCTGGGCATTATTCTTATTGCGACTTAATGTGGTAAAATTGATCTTCTCCAGGGCACTTTACGAGTTAACTTTGTTGCTTCACAAACAGATCTCACGACACTTAAGGCTACGGGGAAACTTAGGACAAAAACATAGAAATACAGACCTACTATCGCGAAAAATAAAACAAACTAAACAGGCAAAGAATTGAATTATTGGAAATGTGCATCCAATTTGAAATTTTTAGAACGAATTTCCATATTTTAATTACAAATAACTGGATTCGATAAATATGATTAGAGGCTAACTAAAATTTCATGTTTAAGATGAGGTTCGCACTGGTACCTACAGACAGCTGTTTCACCCTGAACAGTTGATCACTGGCAAAGAAGATGCTGCCAATAACTACGCTCGTGGTCACTACACTGTCGGGAAAGAAATAATTGATCTTGTTCTGGACAGGATCAGAAAACTGGTTAGCTCCCCTTAATATGCTAGTTACATTTGCTTTCTTTACACTACTAATTGACTCAAGTGTGATCTCTCACATCGGAAGCTTAAACCTTTGTTTTAAATTTCTTCTCAGGCTGATCAGTGTACTGGTTTGCAAGGTTTCCTTATTTTCCATTCCTTTGGTGGTGGTACTGGCTCTGGATTTACTTCTCTGCTCATGGAGCGTCTGTCAGTTGACTATGGCAAGAAATCCAAGCTGGAATTTGCAATCTACCCTGCACCACAGATTGCTACAGCTGTTGTAGAGCCCTACAACTCTATCCTGACAACTCACACCACTTTGGAGCACTCTGACTGTGCCTTCATGGTTGACAATGAAGCCATCTATGACATCTGTCGCCGCAACCTGGATATTGAGAGACCCACTTACACCAACCTGAACAGACTGATTGGTCAGATTGTGTCATCAATCACTGCTTCACTGCGCTTTGATGGTGCCTTGAATGTTGATTTGACTGAGTTTCAGGTATTTATCAGATGAAGAGTACTTTTTAAACTTGGTGAATCAGCATACTTCTGATGCAAGTTGAGGAATTTTTTTCCAGTAGATAACCAGTTTGCTCTTGTGTTTGTAGACCAACTTGGTACCATACCCCCGTATCCACTTTCCTCTGGCCACCTATGCCCCAGTGATCTCAGCAGAGAAAGCTTATCACGAGCAGTTGAGTGTTGCTGAAATCACCAATGCCTGTTTTGAGCCAGCTAATCAGATGGTTAAATGTGACCCACGTCATGGGAAATACATGGCCTGTTGTTTGCTGTACCGTGGTGATGTGGTACCAAAAGATGTAAATGCTGCTATTGCAACAATCAAGACCAAGAGGACCATTCAGTTTGTGGACTGGTGTCCAACTGGCTTCAAGGTTTGTGTTTGAGTTGTTTAAAATTTCAAGGAAGGATCATCATATTTTACCTGTGTCAACTACAGAAAGTCTTGTGTAGCTTTTTTTCCAAGGGAAACTGCTTCTAATGGTGATTTTATTAATACTGTAATTCTTATGCCCTATGGCAGGCTGTCCTGGTAAAATAATTGTTGTTTAATGTGAGAAATTCCCTTTTTAACCCTGTGGAGAGTCACTATAGTTTGAAGGAGGGGACTTATTTTCATGTTCATATCTTTAAAAAACTTCAACTGATCATTATTTATGTGTATAGAAAAGGTAAGAAGCCCAAAAACGTTTTTGTTGAAGGGGTTGGAGTATACAATGGTACAAAAAACATACTTGTGGAAATTATGGCTGGTGGAATGGGTCTAAAGAGTAGTGCCAAATTGAATGGCTCACTTTTGACCCTCCCTGAAGTGATCACCCTGACACTTCTCCTTATATTATCCTTGCATTATCCAGAAAACAGGTATTGAGAATATTCAAACTTATCAAGTAGAAGTTGTTGACTTGATCTGACACAAAATTCTCCTAAATTAATTTACAGGGAAGTGGGTTGCTGGTAGAAGGGAGAATTAACAATCAGATCTTGGAAGTTAAAGGGTTAAATGGCACACTAAATTGAAAGACTCACTCTTGAATGGCTCACCAGATTGAATAGCTCATTCTTGAATGGCTCATCAGATTTAATAGCTCACTGTTGAATGGCTCATCAAATTCAATGGCTCACTGTTGAATGGCTCACCAGATTGAATAGCTCACTATTGAATGGCTCACACTTCGCAACACTCCAGCAATCTCGCCTGCGAGAGGCTGTCATCAAGTATACACCACGCTTTCTGCCCAGCATTCAGTGAGCTGTGAGCCATTCAATAATGAGCCATCCAATTTGGTAGAGAGTGACTCGGTAGTGAGCTATTCAAATTGGTGAGCAATTTAATATCAAGCCATTCAATTTGGCACTACTAATTTTTATACAATCCACTCGCCATTGGAAATTTGTTTGTAAATATGTGGGTGTAAGTCTTTCCAGTTAGAATTCAATGAAAACCCTTGTATGCAGAAAAGATAACCCTGCTAACATTAAATTTTGAATTATTTTTTAGGTTGGCATCAACTATCAGCCTCCTACAGTTGTTCCTGGTGGTGACCTGGCCAAAGTTCAGCGTGCTGTCTGTATGTTGAGTAATACCACAGCTATTGCAGAGGCCTGGGCCCGTCTGGATCATAAGTTTGATCTGATGTATGCCAAACGTGCGTTTGTCCACTGGTATGTGGGTGAGGGTATGGAGGAAGGAGAGTTCTCTGAGGCTCGTGAAGATTTGGCTGCATTGGAGAAGGACTATGAGGAAGTTGGAGTGGATTCTGTTGATGCAGAAGGGGAGGAAGAAGGAGAGGAATACTAGTCATGGGACAGTTTGTCATCTTGTCTGTTTAAGTTTTGGAAGATATTTTCATCTCAGTAAAAAGGACAAAAACTAAAAAACTTTTTAGGACTTTCATTGTATATTTTATGATCTTTAAAATACACTTTGACTTGCCCTCCTTAGCACCTTGTCCCTAGTTGTTGTGTCATATATGGATTATTTTCAACTGTTTTAATGATGGCCTAGTTCCGGACATCATCTTGTCTTCCTCTGAACTATAGAAGTGTCATTAAAAAGATAAACAAAGAAAAATCGTGCCAGGAAAGAAATAGAGGAAAGTGAATTACTCAGAGAACCAAACAATTGCACAAGGCGGAAAGAATCTTTGAAAGCAGCGCGCGCGCGAGCGAGACGTCACGCGCGTAAAAAAACATTGGAGGGCCTTGTCAGAGTTCCTGCCGAAAATGGTATTCGAGCAGTTCCCTAGATGGACAGATCCCTTTTTTTGTGTTGTGCATCACATATAAATGAATCAAAGAAACCTACGACCAACTTATGGATAAAGTAATCCTGAAATGACACATGTTTGTCAACTTTTTACAGTGGTCCAGTAGCATGTAAAGTTGCTCTCTCCTCCAGAGTTAATGCGCTTGCTTTGCTGCACCCACATTACGTGCAACATTACAATGCATCACGTTACGGACTTTTTGCACGTTCCAGCGAACATACATATCGGAAGCTCGCTCGCTAGTATTAAAACCTAAAGTGATTCAATCCTCTCCATATAGCAAATGTCGGAGGAGTGTTATTATGGAATATTTTGCTCACTTTCCGATCGACCATAAGTCCTTTTAAATGGCTATGTCGGGGTAAATTTGCTTCGGTGTGCTCTTGGTTACTCCAAATTTTTCTGGAGATGTGTTACATAACAGGAGAAGATAAATTATTTTTATCAAAACTTGCGTTGTAAAATCAAAGATGCTGAAAGAAATCCAAAAAAGGCCTAGGGTTTTTTCGGTATTACTTTGTAACTTTGCTCCAGAGATATTTGGAATGTTGGTAACGATCCAACTCCGCAGAATAATAAAGATATACCTCGGGCAGTCTACAAATTCAGTACGAAAGGAAATCATGCGTTCATCATATTTCTGTTAAAAAAATAAATCAAATTTAGACGCTGCGATTCAAATCTTCTTTGCCTGCGCGATCCAATTTCCTCGGTATTTCCAGTCCATTGTCACGTTTCGCCGCACAGTCGCTCAATAAATATTTGTGTTGTAAAACGATGATATTTGTTTACTAGTTTTTCTCCCTCCTACATCTGTTAACAAACCCAAACCTCTAAAGTTTTCTGCCTCGGAAGATACGCATTTTAGGAACTTGTCATTATCAGGCCTGTGCGGAAAGATCAAAGCCCCACACCCCTCCAAACAATGTAAATAGCAAGCAAACCCTTTTCTTTATTCAATAGTTATGAACCCCCCCCCCCCTCCCCGTCACCTCATATTTCCTCTTATAGGGGCAAATACATATACCAGCATTATTAACTAATGAAAGTGATGTTTTGTTAGAAAACATTTCTTGATTTTGGAAAAGTGATAGATTCTACAAATTATGGTGAACACAAATATATTACTATTGTATTTGTGACTTTGTCCCGGAGAAATTACAATTATAGCCATGCAGAAAAAGCTATTTTCCAGTGATTTTCCTACAGTTGTAAAAGGACTACTTTCTTGTTGTGATATCATGTTTTAAAATTGCTTTCATGACGGAGCGGGGGGAGGGCACGGCTACACATGGGCTGAGTATGTCTGCATCTTAATGAGTGAGTGTGCGACCAACTTGCATAGTACTTCGGGTATCCACAAGTGAAAACACGTCATTCTTATTTCAAATTGCATGATGTGGTTCATATATACTTTCATGGTTGACTGAACAAGTAAGCAGTCATAAATAATGCAGGCAAAAATCAAGTGAATCCCTTGAGACCTTCGTATCCCTGGTTAATGCGGCTAAATCTGTCAATACAGGAAAGGTGGGGCTCATTGAAACTGAAAGATACAGGTTTTTGATTGGACCTTTCGTATGACGGAGTAGATTGCCATGCCAACTGCGGTTTCTTGGAGTACCTCGTTTTTAGGAGCGCGCAAATCAAGGATTGGCATATTGTACCGTTTCTTTCTTCTATCGAAAGCCGTTGCCTTTCCGAAAGAAGTTTCAAGCGCTTTATACAGTATTTTCCTGCCTGAAATCTAACACTACATCGACATGGTAAGCACGAATCTATTGACTGAGATTTTGCGAAGATTTCGAAGACATTCTATTTAATTACATTGGATTTCAAAGTAATTTATCACGTTCTTTCTCGAAGTTTCGATTCGATTCTTTGAACCAGTCAGTTCTTCGGGTTCCACCTTTCACTTCATTTACTGTTTTTGAGTTTAACTTGCGACATTTAACATTTAATTCTCCTCGATGCTTCTTGTAACGTACATAGCGTGAATGTATTTCTGTCCACGTTGGCCAAGCCGGAGTTCAGATCGGTAACGCGTGCTGGGAGTTGTACTGTTTGGAACATGGAATTCAGCCTGATGGCCAAATGCCTAGCGACAAAACCATCGGCGGAGGAGACGACTCCTTCAACACGTTTTTCAGCGAAACAGGAGCAGGAAAACACGTTCCCCGCGCTGTGTTCGTTGATTTGGAACCAACCGTCGTCGGTAAGTTTACTAATATGTCTGAAGTGTTCCTCCAAAAGTTGCAATTTCGCAGTTATCAAACGTCGAAAAAATTATTTAGCATTTTCATTTTATCAGAAGCGTCATTATATCCAGTGCATAAACTGTGGTAAAAGCGAAGGTTATCGTAGCATTCAAAGATATCCGCCCAAATTACCTCCCGCCGAGGAGTTAAACGCGGCCCGAATTATTAAGTATCACTTTAGACTTGCTGTGTCTGTATCCTCACGTAACTTTCTTCTTTGGAACTTCTGTTTCGCGTGCTCCTATGTTTTATTACTCTTGATCCTACAAACTGAGCCTTCTCTTGAGACGAATATTGATTAAAACAGCGAGACGGAGAGTATTGTGCTTGGCAACAACTGTAAACAGAGTGTACCATGCGTCATCAAAAGACACGAACAAAAGGGGAAAGAAAATAGATGTTAAGATTCCTTGGTTAAATTTTCCTTCCCATGTGGGAAAACGTATACAGAAAGTGAAAATGTTGGCCTTGTTCGTCTGAAATACGTTCATGTTGATGGAGTTGTCACTCGTCAGTCTGATTTTGAAGAAGGGTATATTTCTACGAACACTGGCGGTGGTGGTGTTACAAGATAATTTAGGTCACCGAAAAAAGTTGCTAAAGCTGACATTTCAGGCGGTAGCCCTTCGCCAGAGCAAATCAAAGGCGAACTAAAGGATATCATCTGAAAGATAAATTTAAGAAACTTTTAAGAGTGGTCAATTTACTTTATCAACTCCATTGATCAAACCCAATGATCATGTCAAAGTTCTCACGAAGTATTTGCTGTTTCAGATGAAGTTCGTACTGGTACCTACAGACAGCTGTTTCACCCTGAACAGCTGATCACTGGCAAAGAAGATGCTGCTAACAACTATGCTCGCGGTCACTACACTGTTGGGAAAGAAATGATTGATCTTGTTCTGGACAGGATTAGGAAGTTGGTAAGCCACCTATGTCTTTTTCTCAATCAAGTGGTGTCTGACATGATACTGTCTAAACTAGAGTACAAAAATTAAACAGATACCAAATTTTCCTCTTTGATATAAAATCCCAGAATGTTAAAACAAATATTTATGCTTTGAATTCCCCCTTAGGCAGATCAGTGTACTGGTTTGCAAGGTTTCCTAATTTTCCATTCCTTTGGTGGTGGTACTGGCTCTGGATTTACTTCTCTGCTTATGGAGCGTCTGTCAGTTGACTATGGCAAGAAATCCAAGCTGGAATTTTCTATCTACCCAGCACCACAGATTGCTACAGCTGTTGTAGAGCCCTACAACTCTATCCTGACAACTCACACCACTTTGGAGCACTCTGACTGTGCCTTCATGGTTGACAATGAAGCCATCTATGACATCTGTCGCCGCAACCTGGATATTGAGAGACCCACTTACACCAACCTGAACAGACTGATTGGTCAGATTGTGTCATCAATCACTGCTTCACTGCGCTTTGATGGTGCCTTGAATGTTGATTTGACAGAGTTTCAGGTATTTATCAGATGAAGAGTACTTTTTAAACTTGATGAATCAGCATACTTCTGATGCAAGTTGTAGAATTTTTTTCCAGTAGATAGCCAGTTTGCTCTTGTGTTTGTAGACCAACTTGGTACCATACCCCCGTATCCACTTTCCTCTGGCCACCTATGCCCCAGTGATCTCAGCAGAGAAAGCTTATCACGAGCAGTTGAGTGTTGCTGAAATCACAAACGCCTGTTTTGAGCCAGCTAATCAGATGGTTAAATGTGACCCACGTCATGGGAAATACATGGCCTGTTGTTTGCTGTACCGTGGTGATGTGGTACCCAAAGATGTAAATGCTGCCATTGCAACAATCAAGACTAAGAGGACCATTCAGTTTGTGGACTGGTGTCCAACTGGCTTCAAGGTTTGTAATTTGGATAAGAAAGCTATTTTAGATGTTCCCAAAAATTAAGTCAAATTTCTGGCTTGTCAGAATTTTAACTTTAGAGAAGTTGTACATATATTGAAAACTTTTGAATTACTTTTTTAGGTTGGCATCAACTATCAGCCTCCCACAGTTGTTCCTGGTGGTGACCTGGCCAAAGTTCAGCGTGCTGTTTGTATGTTGAGTAATACCACAGCTATTGCAGAGGCCTGGGCCCGTCTGGATCATAAGTTTGATCTGATGTATGCCAAACGTGCGTTTGTCCACTGGTATGTGGGTGAGGGTATGGAGGAAGGAGAGTTCTCTGAGGCGCGTGAAGATTTGGCTGCATTGGAGAAGGACTACGAGGAAGTTGGAGTGGATTCTGTTGATGCAGAAGGGGAGGAAGAAGGAGAGGAATACTAGTCATGGGACAGTTTGTCATCTTGTCTGTTTAAGTTTTGGAAGATAAGCAATAAAGAGATTTTGCTTGGAAAATGGTGTCTTATGATTAATTTCTAAATCAGCTTTATTGTCAGGTTTTGTTTGATTTTTTCAACCATTCCCCGTTGAACAAAGTACTATTCGATGAAGCAACACAGCCAAAACATAGTTCTCTTTATCTTGAAATGTGAAATATTAGTCTTTTGCACTTAAAAGTGATCACAAATGCGAGATTTGGGTCATATTATTTGGAGGCGAACTATAACTTCACCCCTCAAGTAAGCTTTGACAGTAATTTAGGCGAACTTTGGGTCAACACTTAAATTAAGGTGTTGGAGACTTCTTTTTTACTCGTTTGTTTGTAATTTAATTCGCCAAATTTTCAATGTTGGGACCGCTTCCTTAAGCTACTCTGAATGCTGCTGCATCCATTGGCGAACATCAGTAATTGCTTAGGGCGACTAAAATCATATGGAATTTAGGTTTGGCCTCTGGAGAATCAGCAGTCTTTCAAAATGTGCAAAGCAATGTAGATCAAAACTTGAAAAATTAACCGAGTCAATTTCATTAGAAATAAACATCACACTTTCCATGCTCGCGGACGTTTTTTTTAACACTTCATTTATTTGTGACATGCATGTTTGTGCCGTTTGGAATAAGCCGATCAGTTCACTTGCTTTAGTTACATCATGGTATTTTCCAAAGAGTCGTGGGAAATCGTAGAATTTTCACAGCTCAAAAGTGTGCGAACCCTTAAAGAGCTAGGAAAGACTTGGTAAGTATTTATACCCCCTACAGTTGAAATACCATAGCCCATGGTTTAATATCCTTTTTTTTTTTTGTTCAAATTCTAGCCTGAATTATGGCGAAAGCTTATAGGCCGCACTTTACCAGGAACGTCTAAGAGACGGTTTAGTATTAATTGACAAATAATTCTCAACATTGCAATTTTAGTTTCTGTACTACTGCGGAAACGTAATCAGTAAACGAAAAATATTATCTAGGCGATAAAAACCTAACATTAATTGTTTATTTAAAGAGTTGCAAAAAATAATAATAAATAAAAAAATTAAACAACGGTCAAAATTTAACAGTTTTCTAAACTTAGAAGTGTTGAGTTTTGCGTTATTTGAACTCATTCCCCAAATTATCAGAGTTGTGTATGTCACGCTGTCACGATCTAAGTCGAGCATCACATCATTGTCTGGCTGTCACGATATTCCGTGGATTGGATTGGCATCCGCTGTATCGTGGGATTCTGAGTTTCCATCTCTTGCTTTCGGCACTTGCGGCACGAGCAGAACCCAAACCAATCTTTCCTAAAATTGGGTATGTAACAAGCAAAAATTAATGGATTGAAAAGTGAATTTACAAACTTCATCAGTTCCGTGATGATTGTAAGGACCAGAACAATATCGGGGTGCACTTCAGCCAGGACGTTAAAGGATCGAAGCATGGAGATGAATACAGAAGGGCCCCAACAGATGACCACGCCCATAGAAAGTGCACTCAGCATGCGTGTGACTTTTCTCTTCGCGTTGGCAGTCTCGTTACTGATGGTACCATTTTTTACATCTTTCTTGAGATAAACGAACGTCACGACAAACAGGAAAACCATGACAACCAGAGGAAGAGTAAAAGCCAGCAGAAAATACAGGGTAGTAGAAAGCTGCCCGCTCCAATTCCGATACAAATCGCACAGTTTGGGAACGCTACAGTTTTTTAGCTCCTCTGTTAAATTTTGATCAGCCTCTGGTATCTGCGTATAGAGGATACTCTGTGCGCTGTACATTAACGGTCCACTACAGACAACAGCGTACAGCCAAACGACGAAAACCACAACAAAGGGCGTACGGCGTGACATGAGACCTTTTAAAGGGTATGCCGCGTCACGATATACATCAACAGAAATCACTAAAAGCGAAACAAAAAAAGCCGCACCACAAGCCGAGGAGAAGAAATGTAGTAGCTTGCATGGAATAGTCCCCTCCTCTACGCTAAATACTGTGCTCAAATATATCAAGGGTCCCACGGTTAACAACCGAAATATCAAATCTGCTACAGACAGATGAAATACAAAAAAGTTTGACAAGTTCTTTAGCACACACTTGTTTTTCAGCATGACTCCGCAGACTGTAGCGTTGATAACGATTCCGATGAAAATCAGAAAGAAAACTGTTGCTTCAGATGCCTTGGCAATTTGTTTAGCCGTTACACACGTCATCTTGAGGATGTCGGCTTTGTCATTTCCTAAAGTCTGCATGGTGTCTGTCTTTCTTGGTTTTAGAGATATCTCAGTTTCCTTTTAATTTTTTCGCTGAAACCGAAAAAAAAAAAAGAATAAGTAAGTATAAAACGGTGGTGCATATCAATTAAAAACAGGAGCCTATCGGGCTCTCAAGATTTTATAAAGGGCTTTCACCTTTCACTAACGAATAAATCGCGGTGGAAGCCGTCAACTTAATTTGATAGTTGCCTTAGAAAACCTTGCGAGACAAAAACTGTGTCAAACTTTTTAATGTATTTCAAAGGTCTTATTTGTCGTTTCGAAATCATCTTCTGATTGGTTTAAAATCATCTGGTGGTCCGAGGTTTTTCTCGTGACCTTGCATCTGTCAGTATGGTATTAAGATTATTTGACCATCATATCATGTAACGTTCACAAAAGTTCCCTCCACCATTCATTGTTGTTGCGAAGGAAGCAAGGTTCCATTAACCTTTCGGTTACGCCACAGGCATGGCATGTTCTTGTTTATAAACGATTTCGTCTTGTTTACCTCTCTATCTTTGGTATAAGGACTTTCATGGAAAAAATGCAGAGGCCTGTACTCGACAACTACATCGAGTAATAGGTAATATAAATAGTGATGGGCAATGAAACAATGTTTTTTTTCAATGATCAAGGTTTATGGTCAGTCGATAAATGGCCTGTTCGTTCGTGATATTTTTCTCATAATTCCTTGATGACGTTATGGAAGATGAGATAAATGATGTATTCCACGACTTCCGTCAAAGAAAATCTAAGGTCGCCTAGACAGGAATTAATATACGTACTCAATCAGTTTTTAAACAACTCACAAACCTGTTTCCTCAAGGTACGTGCGCCAAAAGTGGACAGTCCCTTGAGAGGAACTTATAATACACGGGTTGAGCGAGTGGAGTTCGCTGAAGACTTTCGATAGACTGCTATTTACGGATGGTCAACCGAGCTCAGTTATTGCGAAACCGAGCGACATTACAGAAAGCGCAGCAATTTGACACCGTTCTGTGGTGGCTGTTAATTATGGCATATGATATCAGCATATAGAACGTTTTCACTGTAACGCAACGAAAATATAAATATTCAGTATTAATAAAAATATTCAATAAATGAAGTCAAGAAGATGTAATGTTATACATTACATTATATGTGGTGCACCAACATGGCGGCCGGAAGATAGCATAAATATCTGGAACTTACTTTTGCAATCTAGTCGAATGATTATCTGAAATAAACAAACAGACATTTAAAAAAAGCATTTTTCCTAACTCTTTAACTCCTAAAAAGGCTAAAAACCAGAAGATAAATGTATATTTTTTCACAAACACATCGGAGCTGCATGTCACCTACCGCCACAACTCTGAACTTCAAACTGCGCTGGTTTCCTAACCAAGCACGGTATTAAGCTGAAAATTTTATCACAAGTATTAATTTAGACCCTCTTATGCCCGATGAGGATAAAAGGTCTCGTGGCTCTCTAGTTTTGGATTTCGGAATTTGATGCGTTACGTGAAAATGATCTACAGACTTGACTTGAAATATATACTACATCACGGGCGACGAGTGGGGGATGAAGAAAAGACCGAAGTACGAGTGGTCAGCGGGGAAACAAATTTAATACCTCATATAGAGACATTTCAGTTATAGTTGCGGAAAACAATAGTGTTTTAAAGCCGAAATATCAACAGTATACTTCGCTAAATAAAATGTTAAGCAATTTTTCAAAAGTGTTGATGGCACATATATCTTTTACTGCTGTAATAAACAATAGAGGCATCGGAAACGGCATCGGTGGCATCCGGAAAGGCACCAAGAAGAATTATATTTACGTTTTGTAACTTGCTGCGTGACGAAAAAAGAAAACAAAAACCGTGGTCCCCAAATGAATTCTCCCACCTTGCGCCAAAACATTTTCAAATTTTCCGCAGCTTCACCTGTTCCTATTGGTAGGTCCGGCCAAGCCTTTATGGTCATTGGCTCCCGTATAGCCACTAACTATGGCCTATAAATACAGGTGTTTAGTGTTAAATTGTAAAACTCCCCGAAGAAGTTTACGACAGTTAAACGAAACGCGTCAGGGAATAAAGAAATTTTACAGCTACCGTTCGTAGTTCCGTCCGTTCGTTTAAAAGAATTTTTTTTAAAATTTGGTACGATAGCTGTGGTCAGTTTTTCCATGCAGCTTGTCTGGATGTACCTTTCGCAGAGACGTGGGGGGGACAGAGACACCAACACAACATTTCACCTGCCGTTCGCTTCGAAAATTAAGTTTTCATCTCGAGTTCATTTGTTAAATAAAATAGGAAAAAAACACTTCGAACGGAAAACAGAATTATTTGAACGCCTGGATCTTCTGAAAAAAGGTCTCCTAAACGAGTGGCCCTGATTATATTTAAGCATGGTAAACACGTTAGCCTTAACTTGGCTGTTTCTCGAAGCTCCGTGTTTTCTTACATGCCTTTTTCACGTGAAATGAGGCGATTGAATATATATAATAAACACTAAAAGAACTACAGCTGATGGAAATTTAAAATTTCTTATCTAAAGGCTGTGGAAACAAACTTATTAATAACTCTAAACATATAGAAATCTAGAACGAATTTTTTTTAGAGTTGCTCAGCTTTTCATTTTTCCGGAATCGAAAGTCGAGATTGCAAAATTCAAGTGAAAAGCAAACCGACTGTGATTTACGCCTTAAACAAGTCAAGATACTTTATTCCGTCATACAACAAGTTACATATCGTAAATATCATTCTTCTTGATGCCTTTCCCGGTGTCACCGATGCCTTTCCCGATGCCTCCATTGGTTAATATAATAGTAAAAATATTGTTCCAGTCAAAGCGTATGGAAAATTGTTTAACTTTTGAATTAGCGAAGTATAACCTGGTATCATTTTGGCTTTACTATACGATTGTTTTTTTGTAAGTTACAAAACGTAAATATAATTCTTCTTGGTGCCTTTCCCGATACCTCCATTGTTTAATACAGCGGTAAAAGATATATGTGCCATCGACACTTTTGAAAAATTGCTTCACATTTTATTTAGCGAAGTATACTCAGCAACCTTAAGCATTTCGACTTTACAACACTATTGTTTTCTGCAACTACTGCTGATATGTCTCTATATGAAGTATTAAATTTGTTTCCCCGCTGACCTCTCGTATTTCGGTCATTTCTTCATCCCCCGCTCGTCGCCCGTGATGTAGTAACAAATATTACAGTCGAACCTGTTTTGAGTGGTCACGCAAGGGTAAAGGTCTTAAAAAGTAAAGACAGGAAATGGAAGAATAACGTCATCCGATGACAAAACCGTCAGTCTGTCAAAGACAGTCTGTCTGTACTTCCTATGAAGGAAGGGAGATTGGTGGGACTCGAAGAAGGTGAAACTCACGAAAGAGAGAGCTTCCTCCTTTGAAATATTTTGCTTTGAAGTGCTCGTTGGAAGTGTATTAATTCTGTAGCTAACATCATTTGAAGCCCCCGCATGAACTTCCTTCCGCCTGATTTGCTAGAAGGCTCTCAATTGCTCTGCGACACAAGCGGCGAGGCTCACGTGTTTCGAGCCGGCGAGAGATGCTAGCGCGCGGGAGGTCTGCGAGGGGTCTCGCACGAAAATGACCCAGACCCCTTCATTGATCTCTCACCCGCTTTCTTCTCTCGCTGCCTCTGCTGCGACACTAATGAGAAACTGAACGCTGGGTTTCTTCCTTCCAAACTTCTCCTCCGTAATAACTTCATCCAACAGCGCTGTATGATCATAGCAGGTTTCCTAAGACACCAATATGTGATGAGACAGTTTGGTCCCTCGCTCAACGGAACGACTTTTTCTGTCGTCAAATTGTATCTCCTTGAATACGAAAACAGAGAGTTGGTGATTCACTCAGATGGTTTTTCCTTACCTTAAACTGATCTCGCTATTGACCAGAAAATGCCGAAATAAATCTTACTCAATATGACCTCTGATGTAACTTTTTTACTGCATTTTGATGACGGTGAGCAATTTTTTTTCCAACACAGCACGCGACAGGCTGCTAAGGAACCGAGTTCGCGCGAGCAAAAATGCCGCAAAAAAATAAAGCTCATGTGAACTGAATAACGGTTACCTTATTCGATATCTATGACATTTAAGTGAAAAAGAAAGCGGAGGTACATCACCTCCGTTCGAGTGTTTATCGTAAAGGAAACCCTTGTTGTCTCCCTAGAAAATATGAACCTTAAGAAAATGACGATGCTGTTTCTTTGATAATATTGCAAACTACTTAATTTTATACTCAACTTAATTACTATAAATATTTCAACGACGTGTCAATTACAATTCAGCTGTAGTGGATTCAGCTGGGATGACAATACTGCAATATCCCTGCAGTGAACCACCTCGGGTAACATTTGCCCACGGAAGGCGAAGTTGAATGAAAACTTACAAGACACTGGGTTAGGTAAGCAGCATACGTATTTTAAAAGCTGATATATTCCCATCTTTGTAAATCTTTCTCGTCTTCCTTACTATTCCCTCTTGATGCAGTCTTAAACGTATGGTCGATGTGGAATGCACAGCTCAGCAGTTTAAAATGGCTTATTATGATACTACAAAATAATTTTCCATTTCAAAAAATCTAAGTGTATCTATGGCTGTCAAGGAAGCCACTTCAACACCTTCATGTAGCTTCTTAACAGTTTTAAAAAAGAAGCTCGCTTATCTTAGTTGTGTTTACCAGAAAGAAAAACTTCCTAAAAGTGGTATTGTGACTGTTCAGGTAGAAACAGGCAATTTAGTGTTAACAACTGAGTTGAAAACGTAAATTGACCACCGTAAAGAGTTAAAAGGCTGACGTTTGGAGCGTTAGCCTTTCGTCAGAGCGATTGACAAAGGGCTAACGCTCGAAACGTCAGCCTTTTAACTCTTTACGGTGGTCAATTTACGTTTTCAACTCAGTTGTTAACACTAAATTACCTGTTATGCTCTCCCACCGACGCAGCACAACAGTTTTTTTAGATACTCACCCCCTTTGTTCAGATAGAATACGTGCTTGGAGTAGGATGCAAGCTTATGGTCTCAAAGATAAGTTTGAACTTATTTCACAGATGAGATTGATTCAAAAGTATGCAAATGTGTATTGTTTATTCACCATAGTACATCGTGTGTTTCATATCTTTGTAACGTGGCTCGACCCAAAGGTGAGATATACTTAAAAGTAACCGAGTCTACAAATACCAGGTAGGCCTACAAACATTTTGTAGATCTAGAAGGTAATGAAATGATCAGAAATTTTCATTTTCTACTCAAACAAATGAAATGTTTGGTCTGACTGTTAAAAGACGCTTTAATTTCACAGCAAAAGTAATAGATATATTGAGAGGTTCTAAAAATAATTTTTTGTGATATTGGTCAAAATTTTTTTGCATTCTTTATAGGTATTCAGTCACTCTCGCGTGATATTTTTGGACAAGACAAGAGATAAAGTAGGCTGAAACACTTAATTTTCATTTCTTTCGGGGCATCTGAGTTCTCTTTCGAAAGTGGGAACATCACAGTTTTAATGGGACAAAATGCGATTAAATTTTCAGTGTAACCAATCAGTTCTAAAGATGATGTAGTTAACAAGGATATTCGAAGATCACTTTCACATTCAAGGATATTCGTATCCACCGATCTGAGGAATTTTCTGTCTAAAATAACATCCTTCTGCCACTATTTTCGTTAAAATCAGAATCTGCATTGCGGCGTCAACAAAATCGAACCGGATCGGATCACGGATCACGGATCACGGATCAAATGCTAAACCGCGTACAATCCGCAAACCGGAATGAGCAGCAAAACCGAAAAACCGAAGTTTTTTGGCAGAAAACCGATCTAAAAGCAGCCAAAACTGCAAAACCGAAAATCCCAATGCCTCCTTCCCGCTTGCCTTCATCCATGGCGGCACTGCACAACACTCCTCGATACAGCCGTGAAAGTGATTACATGGAGCCTTTTGGGCAAAAAAAACTTTCAAATGGGCCTACGCTCAATTATGTCAAGCAGACTTTATTTTGGCTTGTCACGTAAATTTTTTGAGTCCGATCCATGATCCGTGATCCGATCCGTGATCCATGATCCGGTGCGGTCCGATCCAGATTTTGTCGACGCCGTCCGTAACATATAAGAGAAATTGGATTTGCTAAATATCAAGCTTAACTGTAACAAAGTTACAGTCGATCAAAATGATAAAATCACTGTAACTGACTAAAATGACTAATTGAATATTGGCCGTAAAATTCCTCGCTATCTCGTCAAACATTTGAGAATAATGCTCAAACTTGGTGGAAAGATGCGGATTCAAGTTAATAATTTGGCAGATAAGTTAATATGCAGTCTGCTGATGAAGTAATTTTCGTCGATGTGTGAACCTAGCACCTTCTGCTATGGTCCTCCTAAAATAGAATCAAGGTTTTCAGTGCATTAGTTAAATAGAAACAGATGAAGAACAAAGGAAACAAGATCTAGCTGTAAGATATCTGGTATAGGTACTGAAACGTTATTTCACTCTCCTTTTCCCCTCAGTATTTGGAGCCAAAACTTCAGTTGAAGATCGACACGCATTCGCTATGGGTTACGTGAAACAAAGAACGTCGCACCGAATGTATCTATTGGTTTTTATTTTAGCATTTGTATTTTCTCTATTTTCGGTTGTTTACGTTCATTACTATACTTTGGTTGTGCCGCTGAAACAAGGAAGTCCATCATTTGTCATCAAACAAGATGTAGACGCCTCGCGCAGCTACACAAGTGCAGCCAGCAGTGCAAGTCTCATGCATTCCATAGCAAACAAGAAGGAAAGTTTTCAGCGCAACACAGATGATCTATCATATTCAGGGAAATCCATTCCTCTGATGGACTTCAAGGACTTACAAAAGAGAAAAAAACGATTGCTTTTATTGGTTACTGTTGGCAGTGCACCACAAAGATTCGACAGGAGGCAGGCAATAAGAGATACATGGTGGAAATTTTGTTACGAGAAAAAGGTGAGACACGGTTAATTCACATACCATAAATAATCGATCAAACGCCGCCCTTAATGAGCGCTTCACTTTAGAGGAAAAATGTAAAGGTTATGTCCCACCTTCAGAGGTTTAAAAAATCGATTTTTCTTTTATTTGACGAAACTGAATTCAAACATTTAATTTAATGTGTCCATAAAATAGAAATTATTGAAATCTTTTAAAGCACTTGAGTTATTTAAAAAAACGTATTTTCAACTAGAAGTTATTAAATTAGGAAGGTATCATAATCTCGAACCTAGGCGAATCCCCTGGGGGAATTTTCGCCGCAACCTCTCATGCTGGGGTTCGTTTTCCGTGTTATTTCTATATTTTGTTTACATCGCGCACTTGACAAAATTCACATGTGGAAGCTCCTTGTTTATGAAAAAATCTTTGCTCATGGAAAAATAAAAAGCGGAAGAAAGTCCTCGGTAAAAAAAAGAAGAAAAATAAAAGAAGGCCCAGAGAGGAAGGAAAGAGTACCACTCTGTCAAGTAAGGAAAACATTCCTTTGTATTCCGTTGTGAAAGTGACTGGTACTGGCGGAGCGGGCATAGGGTAAAATATGGACTAGACTATTTTTTGGACCATTTTTTGGACCATTTTTTTTACTATTTTTTTTGGACAATTTTGAAGGGGGGAGCACACCATTAGTACTGAGGGAGGGTAGGATGAAGTCTATCAGTACTAAGGGAGGGGTGGGAGGTGGAGTGTTATTACTTAGGGAGGGGTGTGAGACGGACTATTACTACGCAGGGAGGGATGGGAGGTGGTTGTAATAGGAAACACTGCTAGCTAATGGAGCTTTTACTCGATCGTACAAACAATTTTAATTGGTTTTTCGACTGAGTTTTTGTATGTCAAAATTTTAGCGCTGGGCCGCGGTGTTTCTTAATACTTTGTCATGCGAAAGCGAAACTGCCACGTAAACACTGGACTTTAATTTGTATTGAAAATATCGCGTTTACGATCCTCCACTGTTGAATGATGCGTGCGCCTTTTAAGTCAACTTGTGCACCATCAGTTGCTTCAAATTTCCCTTTGTGTATACAGTATGAAATTACTAACTTAAACTATCTTCCTTTTGTCATTGATCTTATCAAACGAGATCACGGAATTTCCGGTCTTTAGCCCTTGACTTAGCAGCATTTAGAATTCACAAGCGCTATCGCAATTTTGAAGTTTATACCTTTACTATATAAAATCATGAGCGAACGATTTCGAAGAGGAATCCATGTTCTCGAATGGACCAAAAACACTGCTGTACTCTCAAAATGGGAAAGCGCAAATATCGATTTCATCTGTTTCGCAAACAAAGGAGATAATCACCGACACCGGAAATCGCGACCAGGTATTCCTCGCGACTCCCCTAGGTTTGTTTTCCAATTTGCCCAAGCCGCTGTCGATCAGTTCTTGCGTTAAAACCTATGAAACCTGCGAAGTGGAACTATGTTGGCTACTGTTGCTTGCCGGTAATTTCCGTCGGCAAAACGTAGAAGTCCAGTGTTTCGTGGCAGTTTCGCTTTCGCATGACAAAAAAATGAAGAAACGCCGCGGCCAAGCGCTAAAATTTTAACTTACAAAAACTCAGTAGAAAAACCAATTAAAATTGTTTGTGCGATCGAGTTAAAGCTCCATTAACCAGTAGTGTTTACCATTACAACCACCTCTCACCCTTCCCTGCGTAGTAATTGTCCGTCTCACACCCCTCCCTGAGTAATAACACCCCACCTCCTACCCCTCCCTTAGTACTGATAGACTTCATCCTACCCCTCCCTCAGTACTAATGGTGTGCCCCCCCTTCAAAATGGTCCCAAAAAAAAATAGTCCAAAAAATGGTCCAAAAAATGGTCCAAAAAATGGTCCAGTCCATATAGCTCCACGCTGGCGTCCAGATTTCGAACAAAGAAGTCGCTGTCATACCAAAATTTGCCATACACAATGTTAAAAACGAGGTTTTATTTTCTTTATGCAAGTACCAGCCTTGATACAAAAACATTAACAATCGCCTCGAATCGTAATTTTGAAAGCTGCCTGTCGATTTGTTGTCTTGCACCTCAGCACATTTTCCGTTTTTTTCATTTATGCCGCGGATTTTCTCCTTTGTCTTTGGCAACTTTGCTCATTGTTAAGTCGTCTTCTTCAAAGCTCTACCGAGCGATCGAGATAAAAAAAACGTGTCTGCGAATGGTTACTTTTCGCGGGAAATCATGATCCATCGTCATTAGCGCCAGGAGGTTCCGTTGTCCCATTGGTTTGCGGTTTCAGGAGGTGAGGTAATCTTCTGGTGTGGCGCGAGTTGTTTGCGAACATTCAAGGAATAATGACAAACGAAAGTGTGTCAGGGAATTTTGATATTTGAAATTGTTGATTGATGCCTTGTGAATAAGACTTTGCAGCCATTTTGCTCGTGCTGCGGCATCTGATACCCGATAAAGTCAATATTATATTATATTTTTATCGTAAACTACAGTCATTGAGCTTTCTTCTGATGTGTAGTTTGTTAGGATTTTAGCGAAAGTAGCGCGCGTACGAATTTTTTCTCGGACACCCGCGAAGGTGGGAAGTAACCTTAATAAACGCCGCCCTCGAATAAACGCCGCATCATCATGCGGCGTTTATTCGAATGATAGACTCAAAAAGCACACAGCGACAATTTCTTCGATCGCAGTTGGAAATTTTGAGTAAACCAGACAAGTTCTCTTGAATGAACCAATTCTGATGTCGAGAAAGCAATCCGACATACGATCTTTATTCACTTTATATATTGCAATAGTATTAACATGCAAATGATGAAATTGAGAGCAATATGAAAAATGACTTTTTAGACAAACACAAAAACATTTTTTTTTTTTCAAAAGTAAAATGGTCAGTTACCATACTACTGTTTGGATTTTAAATAAACGCAGCCCCTCGAGTAAACGCCGCATTCGAATCACGAAAAATTTAATAAATGCCGTGGCGTTTTTAATCGAATAAATACGGTTTTAAAATTTGGAAATGTTTCCAAAGACGATAGACTCTGACAATGGACAGCAGTGTGTGTCCATCTGGTCCCATTGCCTCTTGCAGCCAAGGAGGCCTGGTCACTTAGAAACCTATATATGGCACCATATATGGCAGTCGCTTTCACGCTTCCTTCGTTCCATTTCCATGTCCGCCTACCTCGTTAGCTAGTGTACGTACCATGCTTCAATGTTTCTATATAGCTTTAAGGTTTATTTTCTCGGTAGAACCCTTCCAGTTAATCATGTAAAACTAGACTAGAACGGTATTCCTTAAATGAGAACACGCCATGAGTACAGTAAAACCCCTTCACTTGATTCCGGTTACCTCGAACCCCCCGCACACTCTTTAATCGCGTTTGATACGAAGGCGATAACATTTATGGAAACGTAATACATTTCGCTTAACTTCCTAAGCTAAACATAGCTCCGACATAACAAAGTAAATGTTCGAAAATGACTGTTGATTGTACAAGAATGGTAAAAACAGAATTCACACCAACCCCAATAACTCGAATTTCCGCTAACTCGAACCACTTTTCGTTTCTTCTGTGGATTCGAGTTGGTGTGGTGAGAGTGGAGACTCTGTCGCCTAATGTTGGCTGATTATTTCTCTTCAACAGGTCAAATGCGTCTTCTTTACAGACGGCATCATTAAGAACCAAACTCTCCTTACCCTTCTACTCCAGGAAAAAAACCGCTACAAAGATTTAGAGCTTCAACCGCTTCCATCTGGTGTTCAATTCGGGCAACGCTTTCTAAATTCCATCAAATGGGCCACGGCCAAATTTGACTTTAAATATTTTCTCAAACTGGATGACGACTATTTTGTTTGTCTAAAAAGACTCCTATTTGAACTTCCCTCGCGACCGAAGCGCAATCTTGTATGGGGAAGTTTTCATTGTGAGTTTGGAATTTCTTGGGCAGACGAAGCATTCGTAATATTCTCTGCTGACATGATCCGCAAATTCTTGATGCAAGATAAGAAAAAGATGCTCTGTCACCCATTTGCTGACCAACAGTTTAGTATTTGGATGAAACATATGACTAAGCTTTATTTTCATGACACAAGGCTTCACCATGACCCACCAGCTTCATTTACGCCTGAATTTAAAGAAATGAAAAACCTATGTGACTCGTATATTGGAATACATGGTACATACGTAGAAGAGATGAGGAATTTTGCGAAGGTTGCAAATGATGGCGCAAAAGAAGTAGAAACTGTCCCTAAATTTTCAAGATTCTGCCCATTCAAAAACTTTGATTATCGAAAGTTTTCACCTAAGTATTATTTTCGTCCTAAACCTTGTATACAGAATCCCACTTGGAAGAATTCTACATTTACTGGTCGTGAAGACGAACACATACTGCGTCAGGATGATCTATAAGACGAATAGCATCGACTACCGGGGTTTTATTTCTAAACGCCAGAGTTCCAAGTCTCAAGCACAGTTGATGAATATGTGATAATCTCAAAAAAAGGTTTAATTTATGAATTGCAAACCAGTTCTCAAGAATAGTTTAAAACGCTTATTCACAAGATGGTGTTAATAGCTTAAAAGAAGAGAAGGCCTTGATAGACCTATTTACCTAATAAATGTTATTTTGATAGATTGATTAATTTATATTTATTTTTTCCAATTTAAGAACCATTGTAGAATATAAGCTGGGCTAGTTACTTCAAAATTTTAAACTACCGTGTAAACAAAAATTTCTGTTCCCGTGCGCTGCGAAAAATATTCGCAGAGTAATTAATAGAATAGCCACTGTTTGTAACTAAAATGCGTTCGCTTATTCTTCCTTACACATAATCTCTTCCCTTAGATTCGCTTTTGCAGAGATGCGTATTTGCGCGAGGAAAGTTGGGGCGAGGGGTGAGGGGGTACTTGGATTATTTTGTGCCCGTGCCACTAGCCTCTCTCAACATTGTTGTTGTGATCCCAACTTAGTCACTCTCTTGAGCTTTTAAGGTAATTCATCTTAAAACAAACTGACGCATTTATTAAACTGAACACTTAATTTTTCATCTACAGTACAGAAATTTAGGTACATTTGAATCTTCCTAATTTTTAAATCCGTACTCACCCCTTACCCCTAAAGTCCTGAAAATGTGCAACCCTGTTGTAGCAACTCTAAGAAAATACAGTCTCATTATAGTCCATCCAGTCGCCAAAATGCGACCCCACCCAGTGGCACATTCCTATTAACCTATTGCTAGAAGTTACCCACCCCCCCCCCCCCCCACGACGTAATTGTTCTTCTCGGAGCAGATAATGTCTGCGTATAAATAGTCAAAACAATCATCACAAACAGCTTACCACCAAAAAATTTTAAAACGGGAGGGGTTGATTTCTGGAAAATTGTAGACGAAAATATCAACAGTTTAATAAGGATCTGGAGAAGATCTGATGAACCAAAGATAGAATAAAGATAAAGTAATAAAAACAACGAATTTGTACTTGCCATTTGTACTTCGTCACGAACTGTATCTAACTTAACACGAAGACTGAGTGATTAGTCTGAACTGAAAGTCAGAAATGCAACTGTGGACCGCTTAACCCTTCAACTCTCAAGATCTGATTGTTAATTCTCCCCTCCAGCTGCTACACATTTCCTTGTAAATTAGCTATGAGAATTTGATGTTAGATCGAGGTAACAACTTCTGCCTGATAAGTATGAGTATTCGCATTTCCTGTTTGCTGAATAATGAAGGGATATTACAGGGAGAAGTTACATGTTGATTATTTCTGGGATTAAAAGTGTAAACTACATAACATCACAGAAAAATATAATACAGCGAGTTTGGTTAGACATCAATACAACCCCTTCCTGACTCCTCTGATTAACACTGAATGGAAATTTCTAGGAGAAGCTGAATATCAAAAAGTTGTATTAAAACAACATGCAAGCAACAGATCTCGAGATCGGCGAGAAGTAATGGAAACGCGTGTTTTTCTACCCTCAATAATAATTCGCGTAATTTTTAGGAAATAGGCAATAATACTTTTTAAGGACGATGCCAAAAATTTCCTTGCAAAGTATCCTTGTATTCTGTACGCTGCTCTGATACTTTTCCTTCTTCCAACTTACTTGTCAGAGACATTATTCACATCTTCTTGCAAAATTTTATTCTTCATGCGCCTGACCCCAGGCTCCTCTCAAATTTGTGCGCCTGCCACTATTTTAGATTTTACCCTTTCACCCACGTGAAACAGTTGGGTCGCAATTCGTCGTATTTTGTAATTTTCTTTGTTGTAAAATGCCTAAGAAAAAGACAGGGGCTCGAAAGAAAGCCGAAAAACAAAAAGAACGCCAGCGAGGAATAAGAGAAGGTCGTGATAGACCTATTACGGAATATTTTTGCAATGTGATAATGGTGGGTTTATGCCCTTCATGTTGAGGTCTGAAATTGTTTTACTATTGGGATACTAATTATTTGTTGTTATATTTTCATTTATTAACGAATCAACAGGAATGTGATAAGTGCAAAAGGTAAGGGTGATAGCTCTCAATTCGCTCAGAATATTATGTAAAGAAACATGCTTGTTATTGTGAAGAAATAATTGTAACGATAAACTGTTTAATACTGATTTCCTTTCATAGGCGCATGGATAAAAACTATAAAATCTCTTTCTTTCCTTTTTTTATAGACGACAGAAAAATCGAGCTTTTTGTTATTTTTGCTCATCAGTTCAGAAGTTACCTATCTGTGGAAACTGTGGTAAATTTAGCTTTGTACTGTAACAATTGATATTATTTTGAGGAGAGTATTTATGCTGTCCTGAGGAGAAACAAGGAAACTGAAGTTTATTTTATTCTTCTGTGTTGTAGGAAAGACAAAATGTATGTCTAAGAGTGGAGACTGTGTTGTTAAACATGGAACAACTTTTACAACTGGCTTTGGGATGGTGGTAAGTGTTTTTTTATTTTTGCTGAAGAATTTTCAGCTTAAATACCAGCCCTTTTAACCCTTTGACCCCCAAGATCTCATTGTTAATTCTCATTACTGGCTGCCATATAAGTCTTATGACATTACTTTGGAGAATTTGGTATTGGATCAACCCTATTGATACTTTTCTCTATTCTCATCACTTATCTGTTTGATATTGTATTAAATAAATATTGTTGTAGTCACTTATGAGAGTTAAAGAGTTAAAAACACTAAAATTTGTGTACTTTTAATTTTTTAATTACAAATTGCAGCATGTAATTTTTGTGAGATATATTTTAAGGAATTTAAAGGTCAGCTGCAGTATCATAATTTATCACAATATGTCTTTCCTCTGTTTGTAGGGAGCTATTTGTGATTTCTGTGAGGCTTTTATCTGCCACGGCAAAAAATGTTTAACCACTCATGCTTGTGAATGTGCCATTAGAGATGGTGAATGTATTGAGTGCGAACGAGGTGTCTGGGATCATGGTATGTGTTACATTGCAAAGAGTCAATAATCATGACTTCTTACCAACCAAGCCTTAGTACCTTAGTACTCTACTGGCAAATGATGGCCTGTGGTTGTGGCAGTACAGGGCAGTATGGATCCAGCACAGTGAGGTCCATACAAAAAATGATGAAGTTTAAACAGCATTTCATTTATCTCAAATATTAGAGGGAAAACTTTAAATCTGTCTTCTTGTGTGCAAGGTTTCTGGGAAATCTTGAGGCCTGAAAGAAAAAATTTATGGGTCATGTTAAGTGTCTCATGTTAACTTTGATGTTTATATTTATTTGAAATATTTGTTTCTCTCTTGTAAAGGGCTCAGAGGCTTGCAATAAGCACTATTTAAATTGTAAATTCATTGTTTTACTTATTTTATCGCGGGTCATTGCTCTTCTTGGTTCTCTGTATCTGGAATAGTACCTAATCTTCAATTGCTCTTTTTCTTTTCTAGGTGGACGTGTTTTTGTGTGTTCTTACTGTGCATCATATTTGTGTGAAGATGACCAATTTGAGCATCAAGCCAAATGCCAAGTACTTGAGTCTGAGACATTAAAATGTAAGTTTTTAGATGAGTTGGCAAAATACAAGGATTTGTTTGGGAATAAACAGTTTCAGTTTCACTCTCAACTTAAAACATATGATCTTGTTTTGAATAAAAACAAGCTTACCTAGCTTAATTTTGTATTGTGTGAATTTTCTGGGCTGATTTAGTGTAGTTTTATTTTATCTGCCTTTCCCTCTGTACAATCCTTTTGTTTGGTTGGTATTATACAGAGTCCTGTCATGGGAAAGGATTATAAAGAGGGAAAAAAAGATGAACTAATTTAGACCAAAATTGTCCTAAATCAGCCCAGAAAATTCACATGATACAAAAAGCCAGGTAGGTTTGTTTTTATTCAAAACTCGTTGTGAAGTTTTAGGTTGGGAGTGTGCTATTAATTCCTCTAAAAATAAATTGTTATATTTTTGCCCATTGCACAACATAAACATTTAGTATTTGTACATTTAAGGAGGCTCACTGATTTTTTTAACTCTGGGCTTCCTGTGGCATACCTGGTATATAAAGGGTTGGTAGCAAGAGAAATCAGTTGGAGTATGAAGTAGAATCCAGGTAATCTGGCTTTGTGTTTCATTTCACATACACCAGGTGGTTCCTGTAACAGATTAGGTCAATACTCATGCCTCAAGTGCAAGGTAAATTTTCTTTATTTTTCTATTGAAAACATGACATTTTACTTTTTCAGTGGAAAAATTTTGATCATTATTTTCCTCATAGAGTACATCTAGCTGCCATACAGGCTTTTTTTCTATTAAGCTGTCGATAATAAATTACTTGTTAAACAGTGTGTTAAACAAAGCTCATTCAATCTTTCCTTTTACTGACCTGGTTTGTAACCAAGAGCCTGCAGTCTTGTAGCTCAGTCTATGCGGCTTAGTGAGTTTGAATCCTTATATGGGACTCAAACGAATTAGCTGATGTACAAAGGACCCACTGACCCCTTCCCACTCTGAAATAGTGTTGAACACCACTTGCAATTTTTGTTGCTACTGAAAGTAACTAAACAGTGTCACAGCGTTCCGTGATCAAAACAGAAAAATCATCGATAAACAGAAATGCAAATACACTGTTGCTTCATTTTTTTTATTCACTAACCTGTGTCCCAGCGGGTTTGGAACCCCTCCCCTCCTCCGGTCCATTTCTGCCAGCGGATTTGGACCTCCCGGCCCAAAATGGACCCTGGCCTGAGTGAATGCTTTCAAATATCAAAATTCGTACAGGCATGTTACTGCGACGATCACGTCAAAAGAAAAGGAGTTAAGTACGTTAGAGGACAGCCTATACCCTGTCCAAAATGTGGATACCAGACCAAAGAGACCAAAGATCTGAGCATGTCCAGTAAGTTAACATTTCCAATTCAAAATTCTTTGGCGTTTTCATGGCGTTGTACGTTCGTTGTTTCAGATCATCTCTTTTACTTTTAATTTTAGCTCGTAACTACGCGTATTCTCGTCAACGAAATGATGTGGACAACGACGACGATGATGACTACGGGTCCAGCGGTTTCAGTTACGGGTCAAGTGGGTTCAGTTACGGGTCAGGCGGGTATGCTTACGGGACATCCCACTACGCAGATAATGAAGACGAAGATGAAGATGATAGTGATGAGGATGATGACGAGGAGGAAGAGGAGAAAGAAGAAATTGATGACGATGACGATGACGATGACAAAGAAGACAAACAGGAAAGAAGTGACATGGTGGACGACAAGTTGTCTGAATTAAAAGTTTCAGTGTCTTGACTAAACTCAAAGGTTTTCTTGGAATTGGACGACTCTTTATTATCTGCAGAAACTGGCGTTTATGCAAAGAATATTTTATTATTGCAGAAGAATAAAATAATGAATTAAATAACAGAGAAGAGTCAGTAGAATCGTACCGGTCAAAAGTTTGAAAATGAACTGACATTTGTAATGTTTGTCCTTGCACATGTGAGTATTGTAAAGACTTATAATGTTTTTGAATTAGCGCCTTGACTAGAGGAAAATTGCGCGAATTCTTTTCTCATTCGCATGTAAAATCTTTGATTACGTGAGGCCCGAAGACTGGCGCGTGATCCTCAGAACCAAAAAGGCAAAATAATCTCGCTTAAGTAAACAGCTCTACTTCCGCGCAGTGTTTCTCTCTCGAATTGCTGTTTCAGTTGCCGACAATTTAAACAGAAAGTTAATACTCAAGAGGAAGAAAATTGGAAAAGTCGATTGTTAATGAAAAATTTGACATGGTGCGATGACTTCCATTATATCATATTTTAACAGGGGCTCAACAAAGAAATGTATCTTTCTTTAATTGTTTTATTTTCGGGAAAAAAAAAATTAAATCAAAACAAAAAAAAAAACATTTCAAAAGTGCAATAACAATTTTCAAACTGGATACATGTGATTCGCAAGTTAGCCCGCGGAAAACCTGAATTAGCAATCCGTGAAGTAGCCATATTATGTTCGTTCGACATCGGATTTTTACAGTTTACAACAATTTTATGTTTTCGTTCAAAACATTTAGATCGTGAGTTCCAAAAGATAGCTAATGTGTTTGATTGGTAACACTGTATGCCTCTGCTAAGATACGTGACAAATTTTTAAATCAGTTTTTGTGTTGAAAATAAATAATCGATTTCATTCAAATAACAATGAAAAGCAAGTTTGTCGGCTGTAGTACATTTGATTGTCATTCTTAGTTTTATTTATTAACAATTTTACAAGGTTACTTTAACACATTCATTCAACATTTATCGCAACAGAATTTTTAATGTTAACGTAAAGCGAAGAAATAAATCTAAACTGTGCCACAAACTTTCTGGATGATACTTCTCATTCCGAAAATACACCTTGTCAGTGGTCTTAAAGAGTTAAATGAATTGGTAATGTATGAAATCATTCACGGGTTCAATTTTTGTATTCTTTGTGTTGGCGTGGTCGACATCTCCTAGTTTCCTACAATGAATCTGTTTGACACTTTGACAGGCGGCGACAAAAGAAACCCAGACTGAATGACTGAAAATTGTTACGAATCTAAACAGAGGTACAGATGTCACAAAGTCAACAGTGGAAGGTCAACAGACGCATAGGTTACCAAAGATTTGATCAACGCAAATAATGAACAGAGGAAAGCTTTGATCACGTCCCTTTTCCCCTCTAATTTTGTCCTGTTTTTTCTTTTTAATTAGCGGTGTCGTATAAAAACAGGTTTATTCGTATTAACCGAGGGGATTTGTTCTCACCTGAAAGTGTTGACAGCTTTCAGCACTTGACCCGCTTTAAGACGTCACAGGGATTGCTCAATAACAGGCTTGATACAGTGTTATAAATTTATTTTGAACACGGCATGGACTGTAACAAAGCTAATTACAGCAGATACTTTCAAACTGTAACCTCCATGGATAAGAACAGTACCTCGGCCCCTGGACTCGGGTCACAAGCTCGTCTTCTTGAAGGTTTTGGTTTATCAATCGTTCTCTTGGTCTCGCTGGTGTTAAATCTCTCCGTTTGTGCGATTATCTGGCGAACAAAATCACTACGTGAGAAGGCGACTAATACATTTGTGGCAAACCTGTGCATCGCTAATTTGTTACTGACTGCCTGTGTGATTCCGTTTAGCTTGGTGACCATCGTTGAAGATGAACATGCATTTTATTCAAAACTTTTTTGCCAGGTAGGACTGTCAATATTATTGGAATCAATTTGAATTTTAACATGTTTCAATGTAATAGTTTTCACGAGGCATTGCAGTTCTGTTGCGAAACGCTTTTAATATTTAACATGGTTACCACACGAGAGATCAGTAATCAGTTAACTTAAGTTTTTTTCTTAGTGCAAATCGCTGCAAAATATATTTTTTAACTATTTGAATGCAATGTTGCCGCAAATGCTTTTATAACTCGAATATTGAATGAACTAATTTTGTGTGTGGCAACCAAGTTTTTTCTCCTCGTCCTTACGGTGTTAGTAGTAAGTGATGGGCGAGCCATTGTAAACTGGAAATTTAGCGTACCTTAGCCGACCAATTGTTGCTGAACAGGTAAAACTGTATTTTACAGTTTTCACCACACACAAACAAACAAAGATAAACAAACAAACAAAAACCGCAACTATGGTAAGACTTCGAAAAAAGTGACAGTGCGTAACACAAAGGACCATGTCTACTAGAAGCTCGTATTTGGGACCATCTTAGCTGGCAACAATACAACCTGCGTCTCTCTGCACTCTCTATCTTCTTGACTGTTTCCCAACTGAAATTCTACATCAATTATGATCGAACAAGATTCCTTCTTTCCAAAATCAATTTTAGTTATTGTTAGTATGTTTTTTAGGGATGATGCTTGACTTGAAAATTGTACTGAATCTGCTTATATTTACGCAGCACACGAAAAGTAAAACTTCCTCAACACTTTGCTACCTAACATCAGTATGCATATTCTCCATTCATTTCCTAAGGTGCTGACAAGGAGAATTTGTTTAACAATCGAGAGTTTCTTTAGTTGGTGATACACTTCCTTTATTCTCATGACCCTTTCACTTGATTCAAGGGTGACTCTGTAAGGAGAAATTTTAAGCCAATCATTCTTGGGTGTCAGAGGGTTAAGGCAACGGTGTACACAGAAATACTGTATTTGATCAATAAAATAAATTTTCTTTGTATCTATAATTTATCTTGTAACAGATGCTTCCTCTATTTTCAGGCAAATGGTTTCATAAGTGTTGTGTCGAGTGTTGCGATTGTCATGACTCTTTGTTGTATAAGTCTTGATCGATACATTGCAGTTACCAGGCCAACACGTTACAAGATCATCGTCACGGTCAAACGTGCTTGGTATACTTTGCTAGTGGTCTGGGGACAAGGACTCTTGTACGCCACGTTTCCCATATTTGGTTGGTCCAGGTACGAGTATCATCCGGGGACTTTACACTGTTCACCAGTATGGACATCAGAGTGTTCCCTGTACATCTATCTGGCAGTTGTGGGATTTGGAATTCCAATGACTGTCATGGTGTTCACGTACATTCGTATTTTCTTCGTCATACGTAGACACGCGCGCAAGGTTTCCACTGTCAAGCGAACGCGACCAAAGGTTCAAAACAATAATTGCAAACTGATTTCTGTGAAACAAAGAGGGAGTGTACAGCCACACTCGACTCAAAATTCATCGAATGAGGACAAGTCCTCGAGTACGGCCGACAAGCTAAACTCTTCAGCTGCAAATGAGCAAATGTTATGTAGCTCTACGGCAAACCTTTCAGAGTTAGACAGCTGTGCCAAGCAATTTGAACTGAATGCGAAAACTGGCGTGGTCAGTGGTTTATATTTGCAAGAAGGCGAAAAAGTACTCTTCGCAACTGAACTGCCGTCTGTTAACACTTGTGACCATGGAGCGCAGTCAAACAGCAGCAACGAGCCTTCAGATGTCCAGCGGAGCAAACGTGGTTTAATTCACGTTACAAACACGCTCAGAAAATTCTGGCCGCGAAAACGCAGGCGCAACCAACGACCGTTATCCAGAGAATTCAAAGTAGCAAAGACTGGTGTGCTGCTGTTGTTTATTTTCATTGTCTTGTGGTTACCTTACATGGTCGTGCATATCTGTTCCTCCGGAGTAAAAGCTCCACCAACTGTGTTTCGATTGACAATGTGGCTTGTGTTCATGAACGGGGTTTTGAATCCTATAGCTTATGCGTTGGGCAATTCTACGGTGAAAATGAAGTTTCAACAGATGTTCGCCACGGTTTTTTCTCTGTGCTGCAAGTGTAGGAGGACTGTAGAACAGCGAGCGACTCCTCGCATGTCAGAAAGAGTCTGAATATTTTTCTCCACGTTCAAACATATTTGCTTGGACAAACGTTTATCGGCATCGAAGGTATAGTCACAAAGACACGTCTTGAAGAGGGGCGATGAACATCTCTCCACCGCCAATATTTCCTCTCACGCTTTCTCTACCCTCCTGTCCCAGCTTATCTTTCCCCTTCTTATCGCTTTCCACCCCCCCCCCCCCTCCCCAGCTACAATCTGTTCAGGAATTCTGAACAATTTAATTTTATTCGACTGAACTGAAGGAGTCTTTTAAATGTCTGAGAAACGCCTTTATTGCCAACATGATTGATGGGAGACCCAAATACTTAGCTGAGCTAACGTAATACACGAATTACTTTCAAATGACTTAACTACAGTTGCCAGGCAATTGGAAAAAGATATGACCTATATTAACTGTGTTTGTTAGGGTGCAGTATTCTATAGCTTAGCCACAAAAAACTACTGTACTCCTGCT
Source organism: Pocillopora verrucosa (assembly GCF_036669915.1). Taxonomy (NCBI): domain Eukaryota; kingdom Metazoa; phylum Cnidaria; class Anthozoa; order Scleractinia; family Pocilloporidae; genus Pocillopora; species Pocillopora verrucosa. The sequence continues at coordinate 413,890 of NC_089324.1, forward strand.
GTGACTTAAATGAAAATGATATAATTTAACAAATATGTAGGATACATCTAGCCAATATTGTAGACAAAATAGTCTGTGACAACTTGGAGGACTCGTGTACAATCGAAAACAAAAATGCAAAGCATTTGAACATAATCACGGAGCGCAAGTATTTTCTTCGAGAGCTTCGTCGAGCACTGTCCAAAATATTCACCTCGAACTTGACTGAAATCTTAATGTTAGTCAAATCCCATTTCTCTCAAATCCCCTAACAACATTTGTAGTTTCAAATTCCACTTACGTTGTATCCTTCAGAGAGGAGGAAAAAAAATATAATGTACACATTAAGATAGTCAGAGTGATATGTTAAAAAAAAGATCCGTCGCGATTGAAACACGTAAAGCCAGCGGCTTCGTTTGTTGATTGTTCCGTTTTGACCTCGCCTCCTCTTTGTAATTTACAAAACATTGTTATCTTTGTATCATCCTAATAGAAAATTTTTAAATTTAACTGTGACTCAAAATTTAGTTATCAGTTGATTTACATATGAACACGCAGTTATCTATCTCTGAAAATACTATTTTTGTCTCGGTGCCCCAAGCGTGATTTCTATATCAGTGACGCAAGCCACATAACCTAATGCCTTTGGACATGTTTGCAGTAAAGTATAGCTACAACAGTTCTGAAGAGTAATTTTATTGTTGTCAAAATGCGCATAAATTATCCACACTAACTCTGAAAACACTATTTTATTTTCTAATTCAACCGATGTTTTGATCTAAAGGGTCGACAAAATAAGCTACATTTCACCGTCCACTCTGAAAAACAAGCCGACCTGCTATTCCGAATGCTTATAGCTCAATTTTCGGCATGGAGGCATAATGTTGGTGCTTAATTTTTATCACAGTCCGGTTTATTTAAAATCTTTTAGACATCTCTACCAGAACTCTACTTGTCCTACTTCCCATCGGCAAAGCAAGGAAGTCGAAGTTGTGCCTTATCGATATCTGTCTAGCCGTTTATTTTTCTACAATGTAAGTGGGAATTTAGAAATATTTGACCGACAAGTGTTTTTAAAATGAATAGATGCAAAAAAAATCGGGGCGCATTAATGTACAGTTTTCACAAATGCAGTTATTTTTCATTTTTAAGATGAGGGAGGATCAAAAACTGGCCTATATAAAACACGATTTCGCCGTAAACTTCCTCCTCGGCAAAGACACTTGCCGGCACAATACACTAAAGTGGTCACGTGACCTCTAATCCGCTTTTATTGCCGGTGAACCAGTGGCTTACTTTTGTATCAGTAATACTAACAGTACCAAGCTTTTACATTGGAAAAAAGTATAAACTCATTTCTCTATTTTAAAGTGTTTTTTTCACCTTCTCTGATTGTAAGGGAAAGACTATTATTGACTTAAACGCATCGCACAAATTCATTACCATTTCAAAATGTTACCGCTTTTGTTTTCTTTTCTAAAATATAAACAATTGGCACTTTTACCAGTCTGAAAAAACAGGCCAAAAATAGGCCTCTAATAACTATGTTTGAATTACATTAAGTTTCATGTCATTGGCTGAGCAAGGCTGTTTTTCTCCTTTGCTGCAAAATGAGTATGTAAACTTTTCACGACGGTGTTATTAGCATCCTTTGGCAGCGGCTAATTAGACACTGAAATATTCAGATTAGAGATAGCGATTTCCTGAAGATTGTACACATTTGGCATAATGATTGTTTCGTAATGACAAGTTGCTATTATCGGTAGCCAATCTTGAGCGTTCTTTTGAAAATTGTTACAACAAGACCATTGATCGGTGAATGATTCCTCCCGGAAACCTTCGAGTCATAAAACGATTTCTCTCGTTTAGTTACAGGAAATATCCTTTCAAGTGCTTGTTCAACAAAAACCGTCAATATTCAACAGTATTCTACGCCAAAACGAGCATTAGACATTTACAGTTGATTTTGGCCGACGAACTTTGTTTGCCGCACTCGCCGCCAAATGGCGGAGCTTACTGAGAAAGATGACCCCGTTACTTCGTCTATTTTACACTTCGTTCAAGAAGTCTTTCTCGTATTTGTCATAGCCGCAGCCATCGTACTTAACTTTTCTGTAGTTTATGTTATTTGCAGAAACAAACATCTCAGGAAGATCACCACTAATATATTCATTTTAAACCTGGTTGTGTCTAACGCGTTAATGGCAATATTTGTGATGCCACTGAGCTTGGTAACGTTTAAAAGATTGGGTTGGACCATTGATTCATCGCTTTGTAAGGTGAGAGGAATTTTTTTTAAAATTTTAATCAGCTTTTCACAGTTTCTTCGCTAACAAAATATTGAATAATGGAATTCCCAGTCGGAAAAAGGAGCACGTTTTTCATTATTTCAGTAGTTTACTAGTACTGGGAAAACTTTGTTAATGTACCAGTCATGCCAAGCCAGCTGTAAGGCGTTCTTTTCTACCATTGTCAGTTCTGCTTGCGATGAGACCTACACGGGAAAAATCGCCTTCAGCAGTATGTTTGAAAACTGAATTGTAAACATCCTTTTGTTAGGGACTTGTATGATAACGAAAAGAATTCTTCTGCTTTGTTTAACTCTCTCATTTGCTTTGGTCTGTAGTTGTTATTTTGCACCCAAAAAGGAAATAGGTGACCGTGGGTAGTGAAAAATTAAAGTTTGCAAATTAAAGCAGAGATGGTCTACCCGACTATAGAAATAGAGAAGTGCTAAAACTTTTTACACTTAAGAAATTAAACAGAAATTTGTCATAAATATTCAATCGCTTCACTGCCTGAAAATTATTTCACCAACATGCAAATTAAAAGAGATTTTTTTTTTCATTTTTCTAACTGAGATTAGCCGTACAGATTTTGACGTCAAAGAAAAAAAAAAGAAGTAATCCAAAAGGATGTCTGCGGATTAGATACTAGTCATTTTAGTCAGTGCAAATAGGGAACTCGTTTATATTGTCATCCTATGTTCGTGACGAAAGTTTATCTCTGGATGAACAAACAAAATAGCGAAAAAATTCATTTTCAAGAAACGGAAATTTGAGCACCTAATGGTTTGTAGAATTTACCTTATTCAAAAGCGGCGCTCACGAATTCCATGTTTTCGATTGTTAATTTGAGATAAAACACTTCATGACATATCAGGCGAAAGGAAATGGCTTAATCTTATTACTGATAACTTAAAATCGTTTTTGAAAATCCCGTAGGAGGCAGGTATTGCTTGATATCGAATCCTACGCATCGCTAGAGGTAAATATTCATATCGGGAGCAAAGAGGAAGTAAGAGAATCTCATCATCACATTTCCTTAACGAAAACGAGATTATACGGCTTTTGTTTTAACCAAAGAGACGGATTCGAAGACCCTGATTGTTTCATGGCAACATAAAACTGTGTAAATTCCAATTCTATAGAGAATAAAATGAAGGGCCATTATGTGCCACTTTCTGAGTCTGTTCACCAAGGAGCTCCAGCGCGTAAGCTCTAGGAAATCCAACAAGCTGAAGAAATTTGTTTATCACACTTTGGCTATGCGTTAGTCGATACGCAAAGTGTATTTTGCGCGAGCAACTACTTGCATTATGTAAAAATTCGAATGAAGTGAAGAGCGTCGAAAAAAATAAAATAAAATAAAATAAAAAACTGCACTGTTAGGCGCAGCTTGGTCTAAATACCGTTTTAATCATTTGCCTGTTAATTACAGATGAATGGAATTTCCAGTACTATGTTGTGCTTTGCATCCATCTCAACTCTATGCTGCATCAGTGCTGATCGATACTTAGCAGTGGTCAGACCAATGCGCTACAAGCATGTGCTAACCCCGAGGAGAGCGTTCTGCATGCTCATGCTGGTTTGGTTAGGGTCTCTGTCTCTCGCTTGTTTGCCACTGATCACTAACTACGAGTTTCACCCAGGAACGAACCACTGCTCTCCTGCATGGCATCGTAGCTGTGAATTATACGGATTCATGACTGTTTTAGCTCTCGGAATACCTTTAGTAACTCTTCTTTCCACTTATGGTATGATATACTCGTCTGTGCGTAAGCATGCAAAAAGAGTTTCTCATTGGAGGGTTTCAACCAGTGGCGCAAGCGGGCAGCGGGACAGCACGTGTGTACGAGAAGCTGAAATCACGGGACATGAAATAGACTCGTTTCTCTCTAATTCAGCGCTTGATGAAGAACATACAGAACGTAATTTAAGTAGATTCAAAAAGTATGTAGATCAGAACAATTCGGAAAAGTTCATTGCACCTTTACGAGCTTTTGGATGCAAAGGAGAATCTTCTAAGTCAGAGATTCCAGACAGACATCAAGACAAAAAGTTTCGATCGTATTCCGCAGGATGCGAGCACGCTAGAACGGACGAGAATATTCCTCCTTTCTCCTTACGAATGAAGTTAGCTGAGGAAGCGGATAATGAGCCTGCGAGACCGCGATCGTGCTCTGTCAGCGTGAAATTTTCTGTCAGTGAGCTCGTACCAGGAACAGTTTCACCTTTTTTTTGCCCGCATGACCTGGAAGGAGAACAATTCCACAGATCGCTGAGGATGAGTAGTTATTGTATGCTGAAGGAAAAAAGCTTTACTTTTCCAGAGCCAAAGTCGTGTAGCTCTTTAGAATTGCGCCAGACCATTGATTCAATCAAGGAAGGAATGCCTTCTCATTCAATTAGTTTTACGGTAACCAGCGCTTCCACTCCTGCTGTAAGCCCTGACTTAAACATTCCAGTCCCGTTTACTTTGAACAGAGTTATTTTGCCAAATCAGAGGTCTTCAGGAAACTACAATGAAACGTCACAGTTTTCAGATGAGTCGAAACAAGCGTGGAATTCAAAAACCAGTCCTAACCATCTTCAGTTACCGCCCACCCCCATGCCTATTTTTGTTAAACCTGTCAATCCGGATGAACCCGTCCGTGGTAGGAAAGCAAGTTTACCAGAGCTGATCTCTCGGCCGAAATCTCGTTCGCGATCTCTCAGTTTTGGAACGTTGCATGACGCATCTGACAAGAACCCCACATTACTTAAAGCACCTACCACGCAGAAAATTAGTTCTCCCTTATTACGACTTCGTGCCATTTCAAAATTTAAAAGCAAACTTCGTGTTAGCGTCGTACCACGCGAGTACAAGGTGGCTAAAATCGGGTTCATTCTCGTGATGGTTTTTTTCTTATCTTGGGGTCCGTACATGATGGTGCATAACTGTCAGCCTTCCTCCAAGACCCCTCTGTGGGTGTACCGAATAGCCATGTGGTTGGTGTACTTGTCGTGTGTATTGAATCCTATTGTGTACGCATTATCAAGTAAACATATCAGAACAGCTTTTAGCAACCACATGAAGTGCTGTAAAAGGCTAAACGCTCGTATATCGATGCGTCGTGCGCGACCAAGAGCGGCAACAATAGCCTGAAAACAGTTTTACGTTTTCACATTAAATTGATGAAGACACTAATAGCTTTTCACATTCACTAACACCTACGCCCTTGAACAGGGGTAAGTGATTTTAGTAATGAGCGAGAGTGACACATGGATGAGACCAGGCAAAAGACGCGAAAATTGGCGTGTTCGCGTTGCATATTACTCACTGTTTTCATTCATGGACTTAATGTGACAAGAAAGTCTGCTTCAAACGCTACTTTGGAATGTTTATTACAACGCTGACAGAGAAGTCGGTAGAGAGTTTATTCAGAGTATTCTCTGTAATCTTTTTGTGGTGATCTTGAAATTGTGCAATTTAAGGTCTTTATAGATATAGGCTGCTTTGAGTGATCATATTCACCACGATGAAATAAAAAGCCACCATGAACAAGATAGGATAAGCAAAAATGTAAGGATACGAATACCCCAAAATTCTGCAGTTGGAAGATTTCTCTGTTTGTTGCCTGGTAAAATCTTTCACGTAAATAAGGGATGACAACCTATAAAATTAGAGGTTTTAACGATTTTAAACCAAATTTATTCGAAAGTAGCCAGCTTTGTTCATAAAGAACAAGCAGTTACTTCAGGAATGGATCTTCAAAAATGAGCAATAGTTAGTAGTTGTACCTTGAGACATTCAGTTTCAGATATTTTATTGCTAAATCCTTGATACATGGTGCTATAAGTAAGCAAAACCGTTTCTACAACTTTTTCGTATCATTCCAAGCTTTAAAATCTCAACAAGTTCCTCTTTTTCAATAAAAAAATTTACAAAAGCAGTGTAAGAATGTTTGAACCAATTTTACAAAGAGCTTACGATAACATGATCAGTACACAAGTACTGCTTATAAAACCTTCTCATGTATAACTTGGTCTAAGTTTCCTTACATGAACTGGTTTTAAATGGCAACTTGGGCCAATTAACCCTTTGATATCCAGAAGTGACTAACACATAACCTCTCCCTAGGATATCAATTCATTATCCTGCAAACAGGTAATAATTTTACTCAAACTTGTCAGGTACAAGTTGTTATCTTGATCTGTAACCAAATTCTTCTGACTAATTTGCATGGAAATGTTTAGCAGCTAGAGGGGAGAATTTACAATCAGATCATGGGTTAAGAACTGGTCCACTTGAGCTCATTGACAATTACAGTTTTCAGAACACATAAACTATTTGGGTTTCTTCCTGCATAAATTGTTGAAGAGGTAGGTGGTCATCTAGATGAGAGAATTAACTACTTGATCATTCATGCATGTGTAGTGTTAGTGACTCCACAAAATTCACATACCTCCCTAAAGCCTAATAAAACACCACTTTTTCAAGAAGTACTTAAATTAATGTTCAATGTAAATCTCTTATGCTCAAGTCTAAATTTACCTTCTGCATCAAGAGGAAAACCAGTAGTGTTATAATCATATGATATGTACAGTGCTTTGGTATCTCTCGTTGTGTTGTTTGAATTGATTGGCCAAAAGTTGGGTGATAGAAAGTTTTAGCATGCACTAAAAGTGCTTATGAGGTGGAAGAATGCCATCTGTGTTCTCACTTGATTCCTGATTTACTCATGCTAAAGTGCACCAAGGATACTAGACTGTGAGCAGACCCTAATTATCAGCACTGCAGGGCATTAGTTTTGCCACCAGTGGGAAGATTTGTGACCAGTTGCCAAAGTTAGGGAGAGGTTTACTGAGGGTCTGGCACTAATGATGAGTGCAAAACCCTTACAGACCTCTTGCAGGCTCCAGTTGCTTTAGGCCTCATGTTTATGAAGAAATGCTTCTGCAGAAGAACTGATAATAAGGAGTTGCCAGCAGGCTAGATAAACAATAGCTCTAGTCCTATCAATATTAATGAATCAAGTAATAGCAATGATTTGAAATGAAGAATATTTGCCAAAATGAAAAAAAATGAAAAAAAAAACCACAAATTTTCTACATGTTAGTACAATAGTCCAAATGATGCATTTTAGTCAAAAATGATGTCCAAATTGTATGAGGAGATAAAAACATTTTTTCATCTCATAGGTACTGTAACAACTACTTCATCTTTGTATTACTGGTATGTAGAATAATCACAACACACAAAGTGAACAATATAAACCATCCATGTGACAAACCATGAATATATCAAGTTTTCCTTGACATCAAGCTGCTCTGGTAGCGGGAGAGAGGGGAATGGAACCAAGGTCTAAGTAACCGCTCACGTGGTACTCTGATTGATTTACTATTCACCATCTTTTGAGGTTCCACATTATTCAAACGCTCTGATGGAAAAAGAAACATTCAGGATCAGTTCTGATCATATATCAAGAAATGTAGTTGTAGGAGAGCAGAAGGAAAAAAGGAAAGTATTATTTGGTAGGTAACAGCTCCATTTCTGTATAAAAAAAATAGCTCAGGCAAAATTTAGCATGAGAATTCTCTGTAGTGGAGATGATTATCTTATTTCTATTGCCTAATGAACCTCCTGTCAACAAAACCCTTTTAACTCTCTATACCCTAACATCAGTTTGCATATTCTCCTAACTGTCCTCTGTACATTTCCTAAGGTGCTGACAAGGAGAATTTGTTAAACAATCAAGAGCTGCTTTAGTTGGTGATCATTTCCTCTACTCTTGTGACCTTCATGTCTGATTCAGGGTGATTTTGTAGGGATAAATTAGATGCTAGTCACTCTTAGGGGTTAAATGGTTAAACAAAAATCATTGCATAGTAGCATCAGTCACTTAGCAACCAACAACATTCTTCTTTAAGACTCTCATTCCCTAGGAAATGGTACAACATTTCTCTATCAAACATATTCACTGAAGTCTTACATCCTAGCATATGGTTAGGAAATTGGACCCCTTGGACAGTGTGGGGCCTAGATTAGTTCTTGAACAAGAATGTTTTTGTCACAAACATTACAGAAAAGATCAATTCATCTCTCAGAATGAGGATGAAGTGATACATATTTTTGATATAGAATTTACGCGATTGATCATGGTCAGTTATGGGGTAAGAGATTTTGAAAAACATATAACCCACCTCTATGAATCAAATAAATACTTGTGTCATGAGGACCATATGGATAATTTGCCAGCTTACAATTCTGAAAAAAAAGGGAGTTGAGCTTATTAACAGGACTAGGAGAAGCTATGCTAAATTTGTAGTATGAAAGACTTTTCATATTTCTTGGAATTTATGACTTAGGGAGATGTGGTGGGCTAATGGTTAGTGCCCTAAACACCAGGTTGAGTAGTTCTGAAACCTGGCTGCATGATTGGACTATGTTCTTGGTCAAGACACTTTTCCCTCACAGTGCCTCTCTCCACCCAGGAGTATAAATAGGTAACATTGAATTATCAGGGAAGCCTGTTGAAATTCTGGGGGAGGGAACCTTGCAATGGACCAGCATCCCATCCAGGGGGAAGTAGTAATACCACTATCTGCTTCTTAGTAAGGAAAGGGGGATAAGCACCTGCTGGGTGGGCCACTTGGCTCATGTACAGACTTAACTTATTATGAGTCTTGGACAGCACTTTAAGGGATCTTACAAAAAAAAAATCAGTTGAAATCTGTGGAAACAAGGGGTTGTTGTTTATGACTCTGCTGTAAGTTCCACAAGTTTGTTAGGTTTCAGCAAAGAATTCAAAGTGGTAGCAAAACCTTGAGCATTGCCATTTCAACCTGTGTAAATAGCAGCCTGCAGAGATTGCTTTAAACTTGATGATATTTCACACATACAATGCCATTTTTGCTTTAAACTCTGTGATCATTAGGGGAAAAGCACACTGCACACTTCTGTAAATAAAGTAACAGTTTGGAGGTTACCTTAACCATTTTATAGAAGCTATAGAAACCCCTGATTTTTTGTACAACAACTGCAACAAGATATGCTTTACATAAAAAGTAACTTACTTCCAGAATAAGATTTCTGTTCTGCATATCCTGTGTCCATTGTGGAACATACCTCTGTGGAATTTGAGGATGATAACGAGACCACACAGGTATGCTAAGTCCAAGCACACAAAAAAAAATGATTTCAATATCTAACCCATCTTTGGAAAGTGGCCCGATCTTAGTTTTTATACGCTTCTAAAATCAGGGAAATTTCCTTTAGGAAAAGTCCTCTTGATCATTAGTTGACTTGACTTTACATTATGTTCATCTCGTAGTGTATATTTAAGTAATTTGGCCAGAAAATGTCTAGTTCCTCGCATGATTAGCTGAATTAAACTTCACTGAAAGACAAAAAAGTTGTTTTTCTTAGCTTAGAATATCGATTCAATTCAGACACAAACTTATTTTAAAATAAAATTTCCGACATATTTGAACTTCGTGCATGTCAATTATGCACTGTCTTAAGCTTCTCTGATTACTTATAAAGTCCAGACTTCTTGCTCTTAATGATATATCAGTCTAATTTAAATTCTTCTTTTAGGTTGGAAGTTTATTAGAATGCCGTCACACGGACTGTGAAGACGTAAGAGACTTGATTCATGGAATTTTCTGTCATCTTTTTAAGGTAAACTAGCTTGAAATTATGCACGCTAAAAGTATTTTAAGAGTTAATCTGCTCTGAATAACCTAGAGCATGAATGTTTGATCTTACAAAGGATTTGCTCAAACAAGCTGAGACTAGCTAAAATACTAGGATTGCTGTGTGAAATACACTGCAAAACTGGCACCCTTAAATTCTTTTTGTTTGTTACCTAGTGAAATCATTCTTGTAAACAAACGGCGAACGCTTGACAACCTACAGAAACTGCGCAAATCGAACGTGACGAACTTCTTAATTTACCTGTGAGTTTGACTTTCAGTTGCCATTATCTATGTAGTGGTTCGCTCGGCTTTATGCGAGAACTTAGAACTATCCTAGAACGAATGTATTCACGCTCGCTTCGGCGTCAAGGTTTGAAGGAAGCCACTGAAAATACTGTGACACAGTGCTGTAGAGGGACTGGGTATCATTCTCAGTCCCATTCCTCCTTTACAAGTTAGGAAGATGTATTACTCTTCATCACAAAAACATGGTTGGTTGGAATTTAACCTTTTTGTCAGCAGCACCGCTTGAGACCGAGGACGAAGAATAGGATAAAGACTTTTAGAGAAAGTAACGTGACATTTTATGTAACCAGAAGTTTTTTTTTTATTCATAGGTTGTTATGAGAATTAATATTGTGCTATTTGTTGACGCCAAAGTACTCAGGGCGAGTGGGTTAGAATATACCACAAAAAGCCTTCAGGGAGCACTGAGAACTCAATTTAATATCACTTATGAGAATAGCTTCACGGCATTGAAATCACAGAATTTGTGCATTTCAATGTGCTTCCATTATAACTGGGAAGTGTAGATACTCAATCCTAACACATTCGCACTTGGAAGTTGATGTTCACCCTAAGCGAGTTTTACGAAGCCTGATTTTTGCTAATCTTGTCCCGTTGATCTCTAATTTAGAGCTGGATTGTAGAACACACCGAAGCGAATTAGTCCAGATATTCCATTAGAAAAGCTTTCGGAAGAACGCAAAAACTTAATTTGAAATCATTAACTTGATACATACGTAGCAGATTCATTTGAAAAAAAGATAACTCCTTGATCCATTGCGGGCAAAGAATACAGGGCAGAAATTTGCATTAATTTTCCGCCCACAACATATTTTAAGCGTAATTTGCGGGAAAATGATAACGTTGTTTTAATTTGCACTTCAATGACAACTGATTTCGTGACATTTCTGATATTTGGTCGATGTTCTTCAGTCTTTTTGGACGTGAATCTTGTTACGAATACGGTAATCATCTAAGCAGTTTGTTGGTTTATTGCCTCTTGCACTGGTCTCACTCTTAAGTACCCTGTCAAAATAAATACACGCAACTGTTTCAGGAGTGGTGGCCTTGGACTTATGTAACTGTTGAATAAATCTTCCGGTCCTCTGCTCTTTCAGTCGAGTCGATATCCATAATTATTTGCGAATCGACGGAAGCTCATGAATAATTGATCAAACACATTAGTTTAACTTGAGAGAGTGATTCATCCCAACGTGATTATTCAGTTAAATATCCTAAGAAGACTTAACAGAGGTATAGCCATCCCGAAGTCGATTATGCTTTTTCACCAGATTGCGGCATAAGACCAGTTAATTGTGACCCAAACGATCAATTATCCGAAAACTTCTCAAGATTATTTAGGAAACCGATTGCGGTCCATTTTGAGAATCATTTAGCAGTCGTTAAAAAAGAGCTGTTTAAGTTGAGGTCCCAGTAAAACTGCAATGCACACAGTAAATATGTTAATAAAGCTTTTAACTCTTAAGCTTCTTACCGTGACCCCTGCATGTTATACCTATGAAGGTGACTGTTTGCTTCTTTCACAGTCGGAGCTTTGAAGTCTGCCTCCCACATAGAAACTTTTCAAAACCTACCGAAATTAAGTATTAATAATGGATGAAATAAGTCCTCGATTCTTGATTCGTGAGGATTCATCTCTAAGTATCACTTAACTCAGACGCAAAACCCTTTTGAATAAGTCTCTTCTAATGGCTCGTTTCTTTTAAAGTGCGCGATGATAAGTATCTCTATGCTATGGACACTCAGTGTCCTATTTTATCGAGGAAACTACTACAGATGTTTTACTTCGTCTTCAAATTTATTTTTTCCGGTGTGTTAAGAGGTAAAAAGGTGTGTAAAACAGTCAGTTCATTGGTTGTTTTCGTTTTATTTGAGTTTTAGCCGTCAGGTCATTAGAGCGAGTTGTACTAGGGAATTTAAAAAGGTTGAGAATTGTGAGTTTCAAATTAAGTCGATGTTCATCGCAGGCCACTGACTCAACGTTCGGAGTCAACTATTTGTGGAAGTCAGACTGGTTGGAATATTTAACAGGCCTTTCATGGCCCTTGTAGACTTTATTGCTCCTTAGTTAAAAATTTTACATTAACCATAGGAGCGGTTTCTTGTTTTGGACGTTTTGTTTGCTGTTGCGTAGCTACCACCATCTTAAAAACTTAGCAGATGTACTGAGTCAGAAACAATGTCGAGCTTTCTTTTAAGCATAGAATCACAGCTCGGTGAAATTTATTTTTCTGTCTCTCGTTTGTTATCATAAACAAGTTTCAGTTAGTTTTAGTGTCCGAGTTTTTGAAACCACCTCGAAAGTAACGCAAGTTATTATTGAGTAATTTATACAACTTGTGGGAGATCTGGGTACGAAGATAGGCAGCCAGCTGATCATGCGAATCAACGAGCCTCTGGCCTTTAGTCTGTGCTTGGTTCAACCCGCTCAATATTTGTTTTTGTGCTAAGTTCCAAACAGTGCCCTGCACAGAGAATAATTTAGCAGCAACGTTTTACTGCGGAGGACTGAAGAACGAAAAGCGTTAAGTTTCCTCTTCTCTGTACAAACTCTCTGAAACGATTTAAGAATCAGTAGAAGAAGAGAAAGTAAGTAGAATGTTTATTTGTTTTGTTTTTTTTTTCTTTACGCTATTGCCTCATCGCAATGGTTCAAAACATTTTATGCCAACATTCGTTAAAGTACAAAAGCCCATTTGTCTGAAAGACGAGCTATGATGAAACCCGACGTAACAGCCGCGATCAAGCTCTACTCAACTGGTTCAGTCCAGATGTCTTAGTTCCGCGTTTTAGAAGAAAAACGTTTTAATTTTAAGAAATGAATCTTTCGTTTTTTGGATCAACGCCCTGGCATCTGGAATACAATAAGAACTAGTTTGTAATCTTAAAACTACCAAAATTGATTTTGGAAGGTAAATTTCCATTTCAGACTCTGGTGAAATGTAAATAGCGGAACAGTCGAAATTAAAACTTGCAAATTTACAGCGGAGAAATTGCCTTGGGCGAAGAATAAGGTGTTTTCATGTTGGCATCCAATGGAAATTTTTTTTTATTTTCCGGTTCATTTATTGCATATGGGTCTATTACAAAAATGATAACAATCAGAAAAATTTAAAATTTTCTCTAAATCCCGATTTGAGAAAAAGGTATCGGTTAGCGATGCAAAGGACTTTTACAAACTTATCGTAATGCAAGAAGTATTGAGACGAGATTTTGAAACTCCAGAGTAATCGTTCTTTATCGGATGCAAGGTCTTACTGAAATATCATGTTGAAGTTCTACACATGTAAGTTTGTTCTGTCTCACTTTGTAATTTTCGTGGCAATTTGTAATGATCATCACACTATTTAATAAAATTGTCGCTCTTTCTGATGAAATTGTCACACTTTGTAATGACACTTATTGCACCTTGTTTTCAACTTTGTATAGATGATCGAGAACACGTAGACCTAATGATATCTGTCATATCTGTCAATGAAAATAATGATGATTATTATAATTATGATAATGACGAGCATAAAATATTCAGATATTATAGATAACACGAACAGTGAAGAATGTGGTTTCGTGTGATAACTACAAACTTCATGCCGCAGGGACACCCTACTATTACTAAGAATCAGATAATGTGCATGGCAGCTAATTTCCAATCCAAACTCCCGTTCCTGTGGACTTTCGCTATTATGGACACAAACTCGAGGTTTCTTGGTTGTCCCATCAGTTGATGTTATTATTGTTATTATTATCGTCATTTTTATAGCAGTCACTTTTAAGACTACTATCATTATCAATACCATTATTATTGTCATTATCACCATCATTAATATTATTATTATTACTATTATTATTATTATCATGGACAAGGATCATGGTTATTATTGGGTCTACCTGCCCTCCGACGATCTATACCAAATTTATTACAAAGTGCAACAACTTTTTTGATGCAAACTGCGACAATTTTTTTCTATTACAAAGTGAGACAGAGTGAGATGATTCATAACAAAGTGCGACAATTGTTACAAGTGCGATGATTGTTAAAAAGTGCGACAGAACAAGATTTCTCGTCACTTTAAGGTTCAATTTTGGTGTTCATATGCGCTTAAAAGAGGTTTCAAAGAAACTAAATTCATTTAAACCTGAAAATATTCGAGGAAGTGTTCGTGACTCGGCCTAGTAGCCAATTACTTTAAGGATAGGTGTGTACTTTGTGTGAGGTCCGTATGACAACTTTCACTTGAAAAAGTTCTTTGATAAAGAGAACAGCTGGAGGTAATTTGAAATTTTGTTGAAACAGCCAATATGCTAATGACGGCTTATTAAACGGATCGGAGAAACTGACTTAGTGCCCCATTTAAACAGGTTTCTTGTTGTAAAGTATCCTTAATTGTTCTACGATTTTTCATGAAATGTAATCTCTTCATTTTAAGTATGCAGATGACGAGGATGCTATGTTTTGATTATCGATTTAAGTGAAATTTAGCATCCCTTCACCGCAGATGTTCTTACCAACTTGAGAGACAGTCTATGTAAATACTTATTTTTCTGGGAAAATATAAACTGGCCCGCAATTAGTTAGACGACAATCAACTGAGCGCGCAGGCTCTAATTGTGCTTAACGAAATAGTAAGTTATTTCCGCTGGAAAAGAGAAATTTTTTGTCGAGTATGAATAACATTAGTATCTCCAAATTAATTTATAATCTTGGGATATATACTTAAGGTGAACGAAAATTTAATCCTTTTTATTAGACTACGAAAAACTTTAAAATAGTGTGAATATTATCATCATTATTATTGCTGTACTGATTACTAGTAGAAATGTTGTTATTACCAGTACTTCTATTACCATGCAGCTACGTAAGCAAGGCACACGTGAGCGCCTTTTAATTAATGTACTGTTGACATATCCCAGCTCTGATTTTCAAGTAAACGTTCCCAAAAGCTAGTTGTTGCTTTACCATGATAAACTTATTGATGTTTTAAAATTTAACAACTTTTTTTTCACCTTTTATTCTTAAAAAATTGTCAGTTTTAAAATTTAACAAGTTGCTGTTTAATTTGAAACTTTTATCGGCTTTTCAGAGACTATTTTACCAAATGCATGCACAGGTAATGTAGTCCTTGAATATTGCGGCAAAGAAACATGATTATCTGAGCTCTTATCTGGCCCTGGGCACCAATTCGTCGCTCATTTAAGATTTACATTTGGCTGTCCCTTTGATTGTTACAGCGGAGATTATTATACAGAAAGCCCGCCACAATCCGAATTCATAATCAGTTTAGAATTGTTATCAATGCGACTGAATCACCCCATTAGCGTACAAGGCGGCTTAACATATCGAGGTATGAGTATTTCAGAGGTAAATGAATCAGATCACAAACTTTGTTTTACACCAGGATGGTTCCCAAAACAGTAAATGACAGTGCTGATTAGTAAACAAATAATGCTATGTAAAGAATGTTCATGTACGGGTTTTTTCTTCGCCTTGGATTTCAGAACACCTGAGTTCCTCACCGACGCGTGGGCCTTTAGCAGCGGACCACAAACGGTGAGATTTTGAAACTTTTTCAAATATTAGGCTTCATACTTTTTATCTGAGCGAAAGTTAAATCATGTAAAGCTTGACACTTTCCTGTCATGTAATCTGATTTTAGTTTTTTCGTATTTTTTGATTGCGTACCATTAATAATGATTGTGGTACAGAGAAAAACCCACGTATAATATCACAAGTTAGATAAGGTTTCTTAGAAGTTGAGTTTTACATGCAAATGAGAATTTTTTCCTGTGAATTGGGATCACGCTGCCTATGCATCATTGGGTTTTTTTCGTGTTTCGACTATTAAAAAAATCGAGAAATGATAATAAACCCGAATATGAATAACAAGGACGGGAAAGGAAATTTATTAGAGAGCTAATTTATTTTTATGTCATTCGAGAAAGAGAAGTTTATAGCCTAGCTTTTGTGCAAGGTGGTATGACGAGGGAATCAACGTTGGCTCCTTAAAGTTTTTCAGGACATGTAGCCGGCTGTTCTTTGTAAACGCTCAATCTCCATTTGAAATTTTTCGTTTATAATCATACTTACGTGTAATCTGTTGGAAAGTCATGAGTGGCCCTTGGACACGCTTTTTTAATACACGTGAGCTTTTTACTGTCTTTCTCGCCTACATAACCAATGGTCAAACACTGGTAATTAATGGAGACTAACTATAATCTTGTTGATGGAGATTAGAATTGAAAATGACTTCGCCACTGAAGGAGATCCTCACGGACTAACCGCTTACGGTAAAACCTGCTTAACGTTTTCGTTTAGCATACATGGATCGCAAACCTGAGGATGAATTAAACTCATGATCTGAATATTAATGGTAGAAATTTGCGGAAAACTTTTTTCATCCCGATTAATGCTTTTGACACGTTCTTTGTAGTTTACTTTCTGAAAACGATTTTGGGCCATTAAAGCTTTTAAAGCTTTTAATTTTACACAGGTGGTGTAGGTCTCATGTCGAAAATGGATTAATTTTTTACAGAAATTCTTAGAGCTGGTGCCTTAGTCTTTTTTGTTAATGGAAAAATCCCAAGTAGTTTTAGCTACGAAAATGAGTTGGCAAAAAACCTTTCATTGGTAACTGATGTATAACTGCTCTGACTTGTTTGAAGTTAGTAATGTATACTTTTAGAAAATGAGTTGAAAAAGCATCGATCTCAATTAGTGAAGTCTATATTACTGAACTCCTGCTTTTGTTTCGGGTGATTTCCCCAATAAATGCAAAAAACGATTCTTGATTTTCGTCCTCACATTAGTATTTTATTTTAATTTAAAAGCGTTCAACATGCATGCAGCACGCGACGATAATCGCGTCTCTAATTGACAACCCATTTTTGGGTCTTCCTTTGTCATTTTTCATAGACAAACATTGGCAGACGCAGTCTTGTTTTCACCAAATGACGATTCATTCAATTCAATTGCACTCAAAGTGTTCTTGGTCCTATTACTACCAAATACAACATTGATGAAAAGATTTAGTATCAACAATTTCCAGTATTCTAGAGATATCGGCAAAGTGACCAATCGCACCTCTCTGAATTAATATAAAACATTTGTTTAGTTTTTTAAATCGGAAACACTAATCTGGTAGCTAATATCGCAGGATCAGATGCACAGTGATGGGCTTGATTGAAATTTTGACATACGTCGGAACATTTCAGTCATAAAAACAGATCGAGCTGTAGACATAACGGAAATGGAAGAAATTATACGCCAAATCCTTTAGAGTTCCATACAGTACGTAATTTGCTAATCTACCAAAGATAAAAAGCTTTTCGGACAAACAAACGAAAACATCTTTAAATTCAGACCAACTTTAAGGTATACAAAGGCGTGCTGTGATAGTAAAATAATCCGTCACCTTTTATTTATAACGCTTACATCTTGCAGCTGGCTCTAAGTATGTTAATTCGTGGTTTGATGTAAGTTGTCTTTATATGTACTTACCTGAAAGCCTTCAGGTCTTTGTTCAAGATAATTTATTTCGTTTAACCGCCCGTGGGTTATAGTCGCCAACAAACTGGACATCGATTATAAGTCATTGAATAAATATTCGTGAAAAAATCCCCGAAGGCTCTGTTCACTCAAACAAGACATTTTCATCATCTTACAAATGTAGGTAGACAAACTCGTGATAAAACTTGAAGTTTTGTGATTTTTATTAATAAATCAGTATAGGAAGTCATGTCATAAGATATTTATAACGTTGTGCATTTTCATTAAGAAATTTTGTAACTAAAAAATGCTGTATCTAGGCGTCGCTCGGTTATCAGGTTGGCTTCAGGTGCAAAGTTTTGTTTCTGATAGGAGAATTGATCTTATCGAATGGAATATTTGCGTGTATCGTAAGACTTAGTGGATAGAAAAAGTACAGAGTCCAGAGATCGAATACGTTATTTCAGTGCCTTTTTGGACATCGAACACTTAAGAAATGGATCTTGATGACGAAATTCTACCCCCCGTGGAATGCAATGCGTTGTGATTGGATTGTATTAAAATGGAGACTGAAAAAGAATTTCGGAAAGTTCTTAATTCACTGTATGCACAAGAGGAAAAACTGCATGAGGTTAAAGCAAACATTATTATATATAGGCTAGGTGATTATGGTGATTCTGACACGTTTTTCGTAATTGGAGATGAGAATGCTATAGTACTCAGCCGGAAAATTCATTTATCTTGAGGTAGGAACACACGCACTCGTTCAAGGAGAGTAATGGAAAAATTTCTGACCGTTCACTTTCCTCCACTTTACCAAGCAGAAAAGGTGTAACTTCCTAACATCAAACTTGTTATCATATCCTGTCGCCCGATGAAGATACGAGTCCATTTTCACTAAGCCTTTGAAACTTCCTGAATATTTTGAGTGGAAGAAACAGGCTCACATTACCGCTCTCTGATTATAACAGCCTCAATGTACAACATTCTATATTTTCGCCTATCTCACTCGGCTTGAGACTTGTTCCAATTCTTCTAAACCTGGTTTAATTCAAGTTGCACTTAAAAGTTTAAAAGGGAAGAATTTTACAAATAAGTCCTGTTTGTCAAAAGTTAAGAGTATAGGATTTAGAATAACGATGTATTCATGTATAGAATAGCGTAGAGATACCTCAACAAAAAAAGAAACTGACAAGTTGATCGCAGTTTTATTGGAGCCGGTCATATTTTTATGGTTAGTAGTGCCGATGAAACAAACATTTTTTCCACAAAGATCTGAGCAGTAATTCGAACTCTGGAGAAGAACTGAAATCGTTTTGACTTCTCTTCAACTAAGACACCATCTCAAATCACCTGTTCGTAGCTGCAAAGCGCAATTTTCATACGATCCTGCCTTGTCGGAGTTTTTTTCCTATGTTTTTTTTTACAGGCTTAAATGTCTTCAAATATTCACCGACAGTGAGACAAAATAGTTCTGAATAAACAAAGGAAGATAACTTTTTACCTCTTGAACCTTGCACTTTCCGTGTGGTATATTTTGTTAAACTTTCCACTAAGAAGTGTAATTCTAACTGAGTAAAATTAATTTGGCTTAAACTCATAACAAAACAATAAGTATTTGCTCTATTCAACTCAATGGATCGACTGAGCATAGTCGCATGGATCTTACAGCTATTTCAGTTATTACTTTTTAGAGATTTGTTCAAACATCGGACATTTCCACTCTTCATGGCCTCAGCAAACCATACAAATCAAGACTGAACTCCAGTGTATTGAAAGACGTAGAAATATCGATTTTGTCTTATCGCTTTTCAGGCTTAGAGAGGATGGCGGATGCCGTGTACACATTTTTCGCTATTTTGGCCACACTCATTGGAGGAAGCGGTGTGATCCTTAACTTTCTCGTGTGTTTGATGTACTTCGCAACTCCGAAGCTTTTAGATGCCACTAACATCTTCATGCTCAACATGGCGGTTGGAGACTTAACTTACTCAATCGTGGCTCTTCCGCTTCTGGTCGCTTCCAACGCTCGGGGTGAATGGGCATTTGGAGAAGCAGGTTGTACTGCTTACGCCTTCATCACATTTTTTTTTGCACTTGGCACCATGATGCTACTGGCGGTTGCTGCTTACGAGCGTTACTTCACGCTATGTAGGTTGTACAATGACGGTCAAACTCAGTTCAGTAAGAAAAGAGCAATCGTTCTGTGCGCACTGATATGGTGCTATTCTCTGTTCTGGAGCGTGATGCCGGTTCTTGGTTGGTCCAGATACATCCCGGAAGGTATTGGTACCAGTTGTTCAGTGGACTGGACTTCAAAAGAGCACGGTAATGTGTGGTTCACCATCCTTTTGATCCTGGGCTGCTTCCTGCTTCCTGTTTCCATCATTATCTGCAGTTACCTCAAGACCTTCAGGGCTTTGAGAAAGTTAAGCCAACAAGCGTTGCAGAATTGGGGAGAAAACAACCGTGTCACCCAAGAAACCCTCAAGGCAGAAAGTAAGATGATGTGGATAATAATCGCCATAACAGCAGGATACCTCTTTGCCTGGACGCCGTATGCCTTAACTGCAGTAGTGGCCATTATAAACCCAAACAGGATCAGCCCTATTGGGGCCACGATTCCAGCTTATATGGCCAAATCTTCAGCTTGCTACAATCCAATAATTTACGTGTTCATGTATAGAAAGATGCGAAGCAGATTGTGGGCAATACTTTGTTGCAAGAAATCTCAAGTTCATCCAGACGCACAAATTGCTTCTGAAATGGCAAGCTATCAGAAAAGTGCAGCGGTTACATATGCTGGACGAGGAACTTCATTCGATGATCAAAACGTAGACTTTCCCCACTCAGCCTGAATAGCTGGCGGATCTTGAGGGGAAGGGGGGTCAGAGGATTTTGAAGTATCTCTACAAAATTCACTGATGATCCCCCCTTAAGTCTCTGCAATATTCTTTTGAACCACCTTCATTGGCAGTTAGTCGTCTATCGATTTGAAGTAGTCTCTCCTGTTCAGTCTGTTGGCGACGACTTATTCCCTCTCATGTATCCCCTGAAAACACGTGATCCCCATAAATCCTCCGCTCCCCCTCCCCCTCTCAAGTGATAAACAGTGATGGTCCCTAACTGACACCAAGGAATATCAGTGAAAGAGTTTGATCTTGTTTCCGGGTTTTTCAAAATATCGTGAACTTTAACTAACACAAACAACGCCTATGAGGAGGTTTCCAAGATTTCCGGAGTTCTAATGGAACTCAACTGAAAATTTTAGCATTCTCTCAAAACGATGCGTACTCTATGCATTTCGACAATGTTAATCTGACTCGTCCTTGTCGGTTGGTCTCGAGAAACGCGAGGAAGATGGGTACAACTCATGGACGTACGCAACACACATTGAAGGGGACGGTGAGGCAAATATTCTCTCCTCCTTCTTTTGCGTGCGATTTTCACGGAAGGAACAGGGACAAGTTCTATATTTGTTCTCAGGCGTTACTTATTATTTATCACGAGGTGAAGGGGGGGGGGGAGGGGGAGAAAGGAGGAGGTTTGGGGGATCACATGGTTTTCATTGTTGCCAGAGAGTATACAGACGGGACTTTGAACTAGCTACCAAGAAAGGGGGAGGGGGGGGGGGGGTCATAAGAATGTTACAGAACCTTATGGGGGATCAGGTAAATTTTAATGACACAACCAAAATCCTCCAGCCCTCCCCTGGTGATAAATATTGAACAGTCACTTAGGAAATGTGACAAACTCCATATATTCATAAAAAGGATCCTAAAGTTGAAAAAATCCACAGCCAAAATAGATTTTCCATTACTCTTAAAGGAATCTTTAGTTAACTGTTGTGTCATGAGAGTTCATCAGAAAAGTAATGTTCATTGAGTAAACATGTAAAGTGGAGTCGAAATAATTGAACTCACTACAACTTAAATTACTTTAAAGTTATTTCCTTAAAAAATACCCTTTGTAAAATCATATTGCCTTTTATGGTAGATACTCAGGATATCAAGTTTGTCAAAAAATAACGTAGGAGGAGTAAGTTTACTTTTTAGTGCAAGGAAAATATATGTTATTCAAATAGAGTTCTTTAACCAACTTTCAGTGACAACATCAACATACACACAAGGAATCAATTACGAGCACTTGAATATTTTCTTCAACATTGTAAATCCCAAACTTGGGTCACACCAATGACATTACCTTAAACCAAATTTGGTTCTGAATTAACACTGCATTTCTATGTTTTAAAACATTCTTTGCCTCATACCTTTCATTATGACCACAGTCCCCAACACTAACATGGTTGGAACTTGAAAATGTTTGAGAAACCAAGACCAAACAATATATTGTGGAAGGCTCCAAGCCATGACTAAAACCCTCTCATAGCTTCCATCTAAATCTAAGAATTCAACTAATTCAACTGCACTTGACTGGCAAGACTCCAAAATAAACCACTTTACAACTGGCCTTGCCTTATTTTTACAACTCTATAGATTCAGTTGCTACTTAGAAAAGAGTTATCAGTAAGTAGAAGTTGTCCCCAGAGATCTGACAGCACCCCTAGTTTTTTACTATTGATGTGGTTCAAAATAATGCATCACTTCCTAAGCGACACAAATAAGACTGCCATTTGCATGGCTTCTCAGCCAGTCACTGTGTCCCATTGCACCTGAGGCATTTGATAACACAAAGTTAGTTTGAACATGACCTGATGTGAAGCTGTCCATAAGAGAAACTGAGGTACATGGGTTAAGCAAAAGAAGCTTTTGTGATAATATTTGGGTAAAAAGGGTAGAGGAAAGTATTAAGTCTTCAGTGGTGTCTTTAGGAGTTTTCAGCTTCTTCATTTGGACTTTGTTTCTTGAATCCTGCACTGCACTGTTTAATACAAATTCTGAGGGTTTCCAATTGCAAGAAAGTGGAGAACTGCTTTCATTTCCCAGCAGTCCTTGTTGGGTCTTGATGTTTCTAACTTGCTGTAGTAGAGTCTCAGAGTGGTTTTGCCTCATTTGAATTCTCTTTGCAACCACCAAAGCCACTTCTGTTCCTCGCATAGGCATTTCTGCTAAATGATGAAACCTGCAGGCAGATTGGGTGGTTAAACAGACTGGTGTCTGCACAGAGGGAGTGAAGTTCTGATGAATGTCACTACTGTGGTGACAATAATGATTGGTGATGGAAGTGACAGACAGTGCCAAAGACAAACTGAACACATACGCCAAGGCACATGCAGAAAAAACCTGAAGATTAAATAACAAAAGAGCTGGGACCAACCTGCTACAAGTTTACAGTGAGGAAAAGGCTACTTCAAAACAGTTAAAACAAGAGCGAATGGGTATTCTAGTTAACTTAATAATATGCCCAAGGCTCTTATTTACATTTGGTACCTCAAGGGAGGGTCCTGAGAAAGTATGCTTATTAATTTTTTTGAGAAACAGCAGAATAGCAAAATATGCAAAACAAAGCTTTAAAGTTTAGTTGAAAATAATTATGAAGACTAGAAAAACAAACTTGGATCACTCCTGGAAAAAATGACTGGTGAAGCAATTGTCACAAAATTTTTAAGACAAGATCATTTGTATGAAGGAACTGTGCTCTCACATGGAAATAATAGTTGTCATGAGGCAAAGACTTCTTTATAATTAGGCTTTAAGTGAAAAATCAAAGGGAGATGAACCACGGTTGTTATCACAATATCCCTGTAATCTAACAGTGCTATGACTGAAACAAAATAGGGGCACTTATTGGAATAGGGGTGCTTATTGGAATGGGAGTACTAACTTGATGGACATGCTCATTAACAAAAACCAAAGCTGAGGGGGTGCTTATTAGAGAGAGGGGGCTTATTGGAACGAGGTCACTAACCTGAATCATTATTGTGCTTCTTATTGACCAAAAGAAAATTCAGTGTGAACTGCTGTATAAAACAGTCTGTCCTCATAATAATTATGAGTAGTTAAAATGTCTTGTCAACACCTTCCAAAAATATGACATACCTTCAATACTTCAAGTCTAAAAACACCCAAAGTACCAAGAAACCTGGTATTATCCAGTAATGTGCTCAAGTCACCATAAGTGAACCAACCGCGGGAAAGTCCAAGAGTAGTTGCAACTCTGCACAAGAGAGGTCAATAACTATAAGCTAAGGATAAGTTATACAAGTCCACTAAGAATTAATTGAATTCCCAAAACTTTCTTTTTAATTATGAAAAATATTTCAATTTCTTGTACCTGGACTCCACTTTGTTGACAAAATCCAAAAATTCTTGATTGCTGACAAAAAGGTTCCAGTCCTGACATTGAAGAGCAGAATTATCATCAACCACACTTAACTTTGTGAAAGAATACAGATGTTATCTTTCCATCTAACTGTTAGTTTGATCCTGTTGTACTTACTGTGATACACTCTGAATATTGCTACAAAACGAAAAAACAAAAAACCAAAACAGAAAGGAAAGAGGTGTAACTTGAAATATAGCCTAGTACTTACAATGGATGCTAGGAATTCCACCTCAAGCTTGTTTACATCATTCACAGTTTTGCTCCCTGAAGAAAAAAAAACATGACAGAATTCTGACCATTCCCCATACAAAATTTCCATGGTTCTGAAACTGGCAAGAAGTTATTTACTTAAATCTATGCTCTGTAAAATTCTCTTTGCTTCATTGTCTTAAATTTTTCTATCAAACCACAAAAAACCCCAAATGGCTTGCCTGCTCTGGCCCAGTCATCATTAAACACTTCCTCCGTCTCTCCTTCATCATACAAATACTTGGATGCAACCATCTATAATTAAACAAGAAATATTACATGTTTGGTGTTTCCTTGAATAAGCCCAGGCTGTTGGCTTATATTTCAAAAGGAGGGGTACTTATTTGAACAAGGCAGCTTAGTTCCCAGAAGGGGAGGGGGGGGAGGACAAATAGGACAAATATTAAACACAGATAACACACATAAAGGAACTCTGCAAGCACATAGGGAAAGAAATAACTGAAACAGAAACAAAACTATTCAAGTGTACTGATTCAGCTGAGATTGAAACTTGTGAAATGGCACTACTATTTATGAAAGCAAAGGAGGAGGGAGTGCACTTATTTCAACATTATGGCCTTGGAGTGGGCAGTTATTGGGGAAGAGCACTTATCATATTTATTATTTAACATACAGCACATGCCACACATGAGTGGAAATGGGACTTCCCTACTGTCAGCATTAGAATCTTTTTAATGAGGACAATTAACATATTATTAACCAATTCCGATAATAAAACAAAATAATCTACACCTTACTAACCATTGAAATCAGGAACAAGTCAGAGGATGAAACTCGTTTGAGATACTCAGGATTCTTCTGACGTAAACGCTCAGAGTAAAGAATTCCCATCATCAATGTGCAGGGAGATAACTTGGCTCTCCTGATCAAAACAAGGTTGCTGGGTGTCAGTGATGTATGCTTGACAGTTTTTCTAAGTACATTGAACTTAAAGGAAGAACATTTACTTGAAATTACTTTCCATGTGACAAGAGAGAGGATGTGTTTGCAGTATTCAGGGGAGGGAAGGGGGAATTTAAAGATGGGGGGGGGGGCTTATTGCAAACTTGAAGTTCAAGTCAAAAACCAACTTAGATAGGGGAGGAAAAGGCTTCATAGAGCATTTATTGTAAATTTATATGAAACTTACCGTGAAACTACCATAGCATAGCTTGTATCCAAGCACTTTCTGTCTGTGGGTGCAACAGAACCAAGGACTTCCACTGCAACATCTGCAGGTGAATATTTGAAGAGATCACAAACAGTTATGCTGCAATTTCTTCTCTGTTTTATGTATTTCAATGTTATCCTTAAACAGCACAAAAAGCTACAAGCAATTTTTGATCATTTTAGAGTACGAAAGTCATACTAACCCCCAAATGCCGCAAATAATTATGAATACACGGGTACGTCATCTGCAGTCTACTTCTCCTCGTGTGCATTATTTGCAGAAATAAAAATGGCTCTTCAAGTTGCTATTGGGTTTACATGGAAGGAAGAAATTAAATACCACGCCAAATTC
This sequence comes from Pocillopora verrucosa, assembly GCF_036669915.1. NCBI lineage: Eukaryota > Metazoa > Cnidaria > Anthozoa > Scleractinia > Pocilloporidae > Pocillopora > Pocillopora verrucosa. Next base: position 439,676 of record NC_089324.1, read on the forward strand.
TGCTCTATTTTCAATAATGTACGGGTTAAAATTTCAGTAATAGCGCGAATATGTTAATTATGCAAATTTCTGAAAAATCATTCAGTAAGGCCAGTGCAGTGCTTGCATCATCACTAAATATTCCCCGCTCATGAATTCACTTCTAAACAGAAATTACTAATCATGACTTTAAAAGAGTAGCTTTATACCTGTGACTGCCAAAGATGGAAGCGATCCGTCCGAATATTGGCCATAGTAAAGAGTTTTACGGACACGATCTCTGAATTCAACGTGATCGCTCGACTGCATAGCGCCTCTTTCCTGAAAATTAACAATCATCAGCCATATATTCCTACGATCTTCCGCGATTTTAAACCAAATCTTGTGCTAATAATAACTTAGCTTACCTCCTGATCTTCACTGTTCATACCAGTATTCTATGGCAGTCAATGATAGACAAAATTCGATAATGAATTACCACTCCTTGCTTAATCAAACGCAATCAATATATAGTCGCCTGGTTCCCAAGCAACACCGATGTTTGCAACCGAGAGAAGCTGGGAATAGTTTACAATAGCAGCTGGGGCCTGGGCATACAAAGTTTTTTGTTTTTAGTTTTTCGAGTGGAAAAAGGTTATTTTTTTTTCTGTCATGAAAAAGGGATAGAGAATGGAAGGAGGTTGTGTGTAGAGGGACTTCTTTTTATCGGAGACCCGACGTTGCCCTAATAATGGGCAGAGAACTTGATTCAAAATTAAAGCTCCCCCTTTTTTCTCCCTCTTGGAGAAATTTAAGTACGCTATGAAAATTAGTTATACAACTTTAGAAAGTGCTAACGGTGGCCCATGAAATTATCAACTTAGTCGTTAAAACTAAATTATCATTTAATAGCCCTAACCGACGTAGCACCACAGTTTCTTTAGAAACTTACCTTCTTCATCTTATTTTCTCTTTCCCTCCTCGTGGGCTCGTTCTTTTTAACCTTTGATTAGGGTTAACAAGTTTCTTTGGCATTTCTAATTAGTTCAGCTGGGAGTACAACTTCAACTTCCTGAAATGGTGACCCTTCTACTTCTCCCGTGGAGAGTGATCTACTCTGGAAAAGAGTGTGTACTTGTACAAAATGATTTTAAAGCACTTAAAGACACTCTTAACTCTAAATTTTCCATTTTCGTTGGCTTACGAGATCGGTTCAATGCATCCAAATGATTACATTTTACCGGAAATGGATTTGAACTCATTACGAACCTTTTAATAACAATTTTAAGCACATCTGATACTCTTAATCTCACGCGCATTAGAATAACTCCCACGCAATGTTGTTGTTGTTTTTTTTATTCAGTGCGAGAGAATTAACACTTCACCAAGGATTAAGTAACCTTATTTCTGTCAACTCTAATTTTAAAATCAAGTTCCTAAAAGAGGTAAGTGTTCACCCCTCAATTAGAAAAACATTGGGATTTGATTTATAAGATGTTTCTTAAGACAGTTATTTAAGGATAAAGCGACCTCAACTAAACAATGGAAAGGTAATTTGTTATTATAACTGGGTTTAAAACGTAAGTTGGTAACCGGTTAGAGTTTCATAGCTTTAAAACTCTTAACGGTGGTTAATTTACGTTATCAACTCAATTCATAATACTAAATTATCTTGTTACACTCTCCCACCGACGCAGCGTCGCATTTTCTCTACAAACTTACCCCCTTTAATCAATGGAAACTCAGTTACCTCCTATTCCTTGACGAGAATAATTCCAAGCACCTTCCCCGTCCCGCCCATCTAAGACCTCGTTTGCTAACTCACCTTTTTGAATTTTTAAAGAGGCGTTTTTCGAGAACCAATTGTCTCATTTGCAAAGAGACGTAATTTTGAATGATCAGTTTTAAAACTGAAGTTTGATATTTGTTCAATATTTTTTCCTTATTACTTTAGATTAATAAGAGTGATCAATCAACGGAATAGTTTTAAAATTCATGACCAGCTCAGCGATGCTTTCGAGCGTTACACTTGTAAACTTTCTTTTTCTTAAAATCACCAACTACGTAATCACGTAATGAGATTTTCGTCACTCCCCTTGATTAAACGACCATTTCCGGATTTCTTGGATGCCTCATTAGAATGCAATTTTGGTCAGTAAATTTTAACAGTAATGAAATTGAAAGTTACTTTGCTTCGGGTGTTCATGTCCACAGTATCTTAAACTTGTCATCGCGCGTTGGATTTGTAACAACGCAATGCATCAAAAGATCGTCGGTCATATCTTGACAACCCGACAAGTGCACGAAAATTCACGAATGGTGACGAATAACGTTTCCGAGTACTTGAAGAAAGCAGAGAATGTGACTCTTTCATCATCAAATGAAAGGTGAGAATTTGTATATTCCATGAGTATGTCTGTATTTTGTTTTATTTTTGTAAGTCTTCGGCGTTTATTTTGGGTATAACGGGTAGGCGAAACCCCACTCGACTTAACAGCACATTTTACATCGTCATTCATCTGTGACAGATGAAAGGACGTGCCTGAGAACAACACATTGGTGAAGATTCGTTCGTTCCGCACTTAAAATTCATAAACTGTAATCGAAGTCCAGAACTGACCTATCAGCTCCGGCGTAGCCGCTTTTGTTAGTAAGCTGTTCTTTATGATCAGTATTGATTTTTGCGACGGTCCGTGTGATTAGATTCGCTCGGAATTTAACTGGTCGACCGCATCATTAGAATGTTTAGCTCCGAGTAACGCTGATCAGAGCGACAGATACCACGATTTAGCTACGTGGACTTAATTGAATTTCAGCTAACATATTTCAAACAGCGGTTGAACCTGGTAAATACCACAGGGCTTCAATTCATGAGCGTTTTGCTGCAACTGTCAAAGAGTTTACGTTTCTTGCGGGTATTCCAGAATCTCCTAATTACATGTTCTGAGTGAGCTGCTATAAACGAACAGTGACTGATTGCTCTGATATAGCTTCAGAAGCCTCTTGCTCCAACATCTGTACACGACAGTGGCAAATTTGGTCAGCTGAAGAGCCAATTGCATCGTCTCTTATTTCTACTGGTATCTACAGGGACTGTTCGAGTTTATTTCATTCACCTCTGGTTATCATAGATACAAAATGAAATGAGGGAATTATGTCATATGTGGAATAATTTCGGAGCAATGACAGAACACGAAGGAACACCACGAGGATTATTCGTGAGAGCGTGTTTATTACAGGGCTAAAATGGGTTACACGAATTTGAGAGATTTCTGCGGATAAATAAGACTGCTTCGTAGAGAAAGAACACCATAAATGTGCTTTGTCTACTTCTAAGAGCGGCAAGCAAGCACCCGTTTGAAACGAAGGTCTGCCGACAGACACGCACCGGAAACGAAACTCTTCGCGATATTAACTGCGAGGGAATGACCGAGCGATTGTCTCCAACAGCGAAAGAAACACGTCGATTTGTTTGGATTTTAGGAAAGTCGAGAACTCTGTTTTTGTGATGAAAAAGACAAGGTGATTTGGTTCCTTGTATTGCTTTGTATATATATTTACAATTCCGAAATGTTCTACTTGTGGGCAGAGCATTCGAGCATTGTATTTCAAAACCATAACAGACATTGTCAAAAGTTCGCTTTAGTTGTTTTATTTATTTTATCATAAAACAATGTGTGTATCGTATTCGACTCATGTTCCTCGATCTTTTTTGTTTAAATATACATTTAAACGATAAGAATTAACTATTGTCTTGTTCATTTGTTGGTCTGGTATGTTCTCTTCAAGTGTCAATTAATTTACTAGAATTTCGTGATGCCAGAAAAATTATTTGCAACGAAGTAATTTAAAGGAGGGGAATTAGCCGTGATTAACCCATCAAGATGAGTTCAATTAAGTAAACTTTGACAAGGATATATTTTTTTGGAACTAGATAGACTGTTGGTATTAATTCTTGGCGTGTAGTTGGAGCCTTTTCTGCATGCTTATTTTCCTATTTTATCTCTAATTTCAGGGCAAAAGACGATTCAGAAGCTTACCAACACCATTACATTTATAACAGAGATGACGAAATCCGCAGAAGCACAGGGTCCATTTATGGAGGTGATAGCCCATCAAAAGTGAAACCACAACCAATGCATGTCCGAAGTAACAGCGACACAAGTGAAATAAATGTTTCAGTGAGAAATAACTACATCGATGGGCATGCTGCAGAAGCCCATTCTCCCACAGGAGAGAGTTTCTTTGCCATAATAAGAAAATTTGAGAAAAACATTCAAGATGGACAGAAATCGGTTCAAAAGTCCTGGTTTTATGACAATGAAAACCAGAATTACCTTGTTGATGGGCTCAGAGGAAAGACTGGTACAAGCTCTGCCAACTCAAGTCCCTTGGTTGAAAGAAGAACTCCTCTCTTACGTCGTAGAAACTCTTTGAGAAACAACAGTTATTTTGGGAGAGTTTTTAAAGGTTCAGGGGATGCGAAGGGAGGAGAGGAAGAGGTTGGAGATGAACCATCTAGAAAATATTTTGCACACTATGACTGTCGCAGTATAACAGTTGATTTTGATGAGCTGGCACACACATTTTCTGCTCAAGGTGATGGACTTAAAAGGAAGAACACACGCTCTGGTGCTTCAGCAGCATCAACTCAGGTTACTGCAGCAACACTTGCTGACAGAATGCAAAGACGTGGCTCAGACTCGAGTGCAGGCACAAATGAGGACAATCTTCCTGACATGGGAGATGACAAAAGTAATGGGCTTGTTCTGAACTGTCCCTATTTTCGCAATGAACTTGGTGGTGAGGAAGACCAAGACCCTCAGATTAGTCTAACTCCAGATAATGTGGCATTTCAAAATCTTCATGATCCAATGCATCCCAAGGAACCAAAATTGGACACATTGAGGAGAAGGTCAACCCTTGATATTCTGTTAACTGCTTACGACTCGGCACAGGTTGGAAATTTAAGCAGTGGAACAGGTGTGACAATTCTTGACAACTCAACACCCGAGAGTGGTTTTTTATATCTTGGGGAGGGATACTACAATGAAGATGGAGGAGTATTTGAGCATGTGGATCATGGATCCTATTATTACAAGAACTTTTTCCTCGGTCAAGGTATGTTAAGCATGGCTTTCGTCAATATCAGGTTTGGGTAACACATCTTATCTAAAAAACTTTTGCCATTAAAACTGGTTTTGTTTAACTCCATTAACCCTTTAACCCCAAAGAATGACTGGCTTCTAAATTCTCCTTACATTATCACCCTTTAAACATATATAAAGGTCATAGGAATAAAGGATATAATCACCAACCAGGAACCTCTTGATTGTTAGACAAATTCTCCTTGTCAGCACCTCAGGAAATGTATACAGAACAGTATTAAGAATATGCATACTGATGTTGGGGTGTAATTATTTAAAGTGTTGATAAAACCATGTGTCTAATCTAATTAAAGCCAAATCAGATCATTCCTTTACTGTTTCTGATCTGCTTTGTGCTTAATGGTGTGTAAAGTCCTCTGTCAGACAAAGTATATCCCATAAACTTAGTTATTATTAATTAATTGTTAAGAAAGGAGTGTTTCTCTTTTTGAAATGAAGTCTTCACTCCATCATTTTTAACCATCTTAATTATAAAGAGTGAATAGCTGTAATCAATCATTTAGGTCATGAAAATTAGGTCAATGATCACCAACCTACATGTAAGAAGCTGTGAATGCATGTTCTCGTTTTCTGAACCAAAGGAAATGAATAGAGAAAAGTATAGACATCATCTGTATTAATATTAGGGTGATCAGTAATGATGTTAGGGCTAGAAATTATATCCTCTGACATTCTTTTTCTTTTTGTAGAACATCTGAATTATCTTGGTATGGATGAGAGATTTGGCCCTGTTGCGTTGTCCTTGAAACGAGAAAAGCTTGATGAAAGCACTTCTCTACTAAACACAGGGGAGGCAGAAGGCAACACTTATCAATATCGCATAATTGCTCGATCTAGTGAAGTAAGTTTCTAAAAGTTTCGTTTTTCTTCAAAAAAAGTGAAATTTAATGTCATAAGAAATCTACACTGTTTGAGGTCTGTGTTGAAATCTTTCACACTATTTTTTATGCAAGCTTTATATGTTTTGTGTTCATTATCATTCCCTGAAACAAAGAAAATGCTTCCACTACTGCTTGAATGCTTTGCAAGTTTGATGATCTTAAAATGCATTCTAAGCACTTGACATGTAGGGTAACAATAGGCTCTTTTAACCTTTTAACTCCCGAGATCTGATTGGTAATTCTCCCCTCTGGCTGCTTCACATTCCCTTGTAAATTAGTCACAAGAATTTGGTGTTAGATCAAGGTAACAACCTCTGCCTGATATGTTTGACTATTCTCATTAACTGTTTGCTAGATGATGTAGAAATATTGTAGGGAGAAATTACATGTTATCACTTTTGGAAGTTAAAGTATTAATTTCAGTTTTATATAAGGGTTTATCCAGGCTTCTCTCAGTAAAACTTGTCTAAAACAATAAAGAATTTTAATACAGTATTTCAAGAGTAGAATTAATAATTAATAATTAGTTATTAATTCTTCATTTGAACAAATTTGTAGTTGACAACACTGAGAGGAAGTATTTTAGAGGAAGCCATTCCATCAACTTCAAGACATGGTTCAGCACGTGCCCTCCCAGCTAAAGATATCCTTGAACATGTGATTCCAGAGTTTCAGTTAACTGCTCTTAGGATGGCGCAACCTGGTATAAAGGTACAGAGCTCTACTGGAAGATATGAGACTGTGTCTAACAGAGTTTTTGCATGAATCTGTCATCAGGAATATTACAGCTATAATCTCATTGGGATCTGGGAGCAAACCAGTAATTAGTAGTATATCATACACAGTACAATACTACTTTTCATTCTGAATGGGATCAATTGCACTCTGGGCCCTTCTCGGCTACTCCCTTGTTAAAACAATGATGAAAAAAGGGATTAATATTCTTATTGGCTACAGTTCTTGTTATGGTTGTCTTGATGTACATGTTGGTTTTTAAAATCCTCTTGTATTATAACCGTCACATGATACAAATATATAGTTATCATGCAACAGCTGCTGTTTACATTGATATTTTTTCCTCTAATTATTCCTTTGCAAAGAAACAAAGCCATTTCGTCTTCATTATTTACATTTTTGTAGAGTCCAGTGGTAGTGGCATTATAAAGCTGCTCTCAAAGGCAGCATGGGAAATCACAAAAAAATTTCTTCTTTCTCCTTCTGGCTAGCTGGTATGTTGGCTGATAATGTCCTTGGCTAAGAGATTTCCCTCAAAATTTTACGTTTACCATTGAAGCTTTGCTTGTTTGTCAAATGTTCATTTTGCAGACAATATCTCAGGGGTGGATATTATTAGCCAAAGTACCAGCTGCCTAAAGGGTTTATTTACTAAATATTTGCATCTGAGTCATAAAGAAGTTTCACTGGTCAGATGCTGTTTTTGGAGGCTGTTGGCTCACACAAACTGATGTCTCTATAATCAGTTATACTGTGTTTACTTGAACAAATGTGGTGGTGGTTATTTAACTTTTCACACCTCCCTAGTCATTAGTGGAGTTTTTTGTTTTCATCCAACTTGCTCAGCTGACTGGTTGGATGACATAAAGTGTTAGTGGCCTTCTAGTTTGCAAGTGGCAAAGGAATGAGTAAATGATATTGTGCTATTTCTTTGCACTTTTTCAGGTTCCAGAACAGCTTGCGAAACTTGATGAACAAGGGGTGAGATACATCTGTAAAATTTAACCACCTTCTGTGTGCAATTCAAGGATTGGTCTTATTCAGTAATTGTCTGACTTTTTTGTGTAACATTTTGTTTTTTTGTTTTTTCAGATGACCAATCAATACAAAGTTGGTGTGTTATATGCAAAGAATGGCCAGGGTACAGAAGAGGAGATGTATAACAACCGTGAGTAATAGTCTAAATTCAGTGGAAACTTCTGAAATTTTATTCGCAGGAAAGAAGGCTGGTAATTGTGTTTAAAGGTTTGTGCAATATCTCAATGAAACTTGGAAAACTAAGGATAAAGAGGCAAGGTGTGTTTAAAGAAAAAGTGATGCAGTGTTAGTGATATTTTGTGGAAATAAAAATAATAACAATTTTTACTCTAGACTACATGTAGCAATAACACAAAATGAGTTCATGAAAGCTTGCTATTACAAAACTACCAAACAAAGGTCGCTAAATTGGTGACTTGAGCCCCAAAGTACATATATTGATTTTGTTTTTCTACTCTCCATGGAGACCAAAATGGTCACAGCATGAAATAAAGTTGGCGTTAATCATTTTGTATCTGTGGGTTACCAGTAATCAAATTTTTGTTGTTTTGATTCTGTAGAAACATCAGGCCCAGCTTTCGAAGAGTTTCTTGACTTGATTGGTGAAAGAGTTACCTTGAAAGGATTTGAACGTTATAGAGCCCAGCTAGATAACAGAAGTAAGTTGTTCAATGAGGGAAGAAGTTCCTTTTTTAAACCTTTAAACCTATAAGAGTGGGAAGGATCCAATTTCTCCATACAATATCACCCATTAAAATCAGAAGAATAAAGGAGATGATCACTTACTAAAGGAGCTCTTGATTGTTCAATAACTTCTCTTTGTCAGCTCCTCGGAAAATGTATTGAAAACAGAGTGGAGAATGTGCATACTGATGTTAGGGTGTAAAGGGTTCATTTTTTTTCTATTTTTGCTGGGCAGATGACTCCACTGGGGAATATTCAGTGTACACACAGTTTCATGGACGTGAAATTATGTTTCATGTATCAACGCTTTTGCCTTGGACACCCAACAACAGACAACAGGTAATGCAGCTCCATTTGTAGATTAAGGTTAGTCAATGAATAACGTAGTAACACAACTATTATTATATTATACATAGTCAATATTATACATAGTCAATCATGTATTTTACAGTATGTGGATCTTGGTAATGGGGACAAACATTTTTTCTCTAAATACTTAATTATTTCTTTTCTTCTTTTGCAGCTTCTGAGGAAGAGACACATTGGAAATGACATTGTGACAATTGTGTTCCAAGAACCTGGTGCTCTTCCATTTACACCAAAGAACATCAGATCTCACTTTCAACATGTTTTTATTGTGGTCAGAGTTTTCAACCCTTGCTCAGATAACACATACTACAGGTATTTTTGTTGATATTTTTCGTGATATATAAAACCGTTGTACCCAGTGTTGTTTTAATATAATAGAATGTAGCTAAGATGATTTCTACACAGCCACCTCTTTTTCCTTTAAAAAGTGATAATTTATGATTATAGCAACCCTTTTACTCCACAAGAGTAATCATTTGAGAAATTTCCCAACAATTTCAATACACTATCAAGTAGACTGGTAATGAGAAGTAAGACAATTATTATATTGGGGATATGTCTTAATAGGACTTCGCGTTCTCACAAACAGCCAACAAAGAAATGTAGGATCATCAGTTCGGAGAATTCACTTTCAGATCATGGGAGTGACAGGGTAAAACAACCCAGCATGCTTCCAAATGCAGATAAAATGCTAGTATGGTACACAGCCTGTGGAAAATCTTGCTCATCCTCCTCCCAATACTTTGACTTTCTTGGGGCTTGAGATATCAATATATTTCTTGGGGTAAATTAGTGGGTTACAGTAAAAAAAATCCACACACAGTAACATGACTAAGATATTGACCAACATTGCACTGTACTTTGGTTTGTGACTGTCTCTGTTCCTTTCTGTACCTAGGGTTGCTGTAAGTCGTTCAAAAGATGTCCCTCCATTTGGACCTAATATTCCTGCAGGTGCAAAGTTTGGAAAGACACAAGCCTTTGCTGACTTCCTCTTGACCAAAGGTAGAGAACATTCTAGTCTATTGCACTGATAGTTTAAAATATTCCTTATGACAAAACCGTAGAAGGAAAAAATTTGTGGGAAAAAAATGTGTGAAAGGAAAGTCTCAGTTCACTTTTTTTTTAAATGGCAGTCATAAATGCAGAAAATGCTGCCCACAAGTCAGAGAAGTTCAGTGCTATGGCCAGAAGAACCAGACATGAATACCTGAAAGATCTTGCCACAAATTTTGTCACCAACACCACACTAGAGACTGGGGCTAAAGGAAAAGGTATGAGAGGGCCTCCATCATGACCTTTAAAAAGCAGTTGGACATGTTCATTGACAACATATTTAACATGATACTCAATATTGATTAGTAGAAAGTTGCTACAGGTGAAGTGTAATTGTTTTAAAATGTTTGATTGTATAACCAAGGAGTGGAATTATAAAACAAATGGTTGAAATAAACAGTGCATTGTTTTTGTGAAAGTTTAGAGATGGACAGTCAAATGTTTGGGTCAAGGGCCTTCAGGAACTGAGTTACTCATCTGAGAGCACAGATTTTAGCGATGATTAACCCTTAAACATCCAGAGGTGATCAACATGTAACTTCTCTATCCATAAATTATCTGGCAAACAGATTATGAGAATACTCAAACTAATCAGGTAGAAGTTGTTATCTTGATCTAAAACCAAATTCTTGTAACTAATTTAAAAGGAAATGTGTATCAGCTAGAGGGGAGAATTAACAATGAGATTTTGGGAGTTAAGGGGTTAACAGAGACTAGAAGAGACTTTTTTCTTTTATAGGAATCTTGAGATCAACCAAGAAGAAGGAGAAAGTTCGTCCTCCAATTTCTCCAGAAAAAGTCTCCAGAGGTGCATTGGTTTGGAATGTGCAGGTACATGTGTAAAATATGTTGGTTAATAATGTTGTGGTTGTATTGGATGGGTACCTGTAGAAGACATGAGAGGAGCATAGAGAAGTGGTTATCAGCATATTTAGACTCAGTGGAGGAATGATGACCAACTGAAGAAGCTCTTGATTGTTAAACAAATTCTCCTCGTCAATACCTAAGGAAATTTATAGAGAACAGTATGGCGAATAGATATTCTGATTTTAGGGTGTATAGGGTTAAGGACATGCATGTGTGTGTGAATTGCAGGTTGAAGATTACAGGAATGCCTCTATGATTGAGTGTAAGATGGGAATCTCTGCAGATAGTCTGGTGCTCATTCACTCCTCAAGCAAAGTAAGTGATCAAGAGCCCCTTGTGTGCTCTGGTTTGACTTTACCTTACTCTGCAATTACTCAGTTTAAATGTTTCAATTATCTTGTGTAATTTGATTCATTTATTTAATTATTTCCCTATTTATCTCCTTTCAGGAAGTGCTATTTAGCATTCCAGCCAAGTCTGTCATAGGATGGACATCCTTATCACAAAGGTATTTTTGGAGACAAAGCCTCTTGTTTTTCTTTACACTTGAAGTGAATTTTGCTGTCCTTGTGTAAACGTACAGGTTGAAGTCTTTATTTGAGATGTCATCTTTAAGCCCATAACCCATAAGCGTGACTAGCATCTAATTTATCCATTCAATATCAGCCCTTAACTAAATATAGGTCAGACAAATAAAGGAAATGATCACCAAATAAAGGCACTCTTGATCATAAAACAGATTCTCCTTGTCAGCACCTTAGGAAATTTATAGAGGACAGTTTAGAGAATATATGTACTGATCTTTGGATGTAAAGGGTTGATATACTTTTCCAATTTCTTTTTGCTTTTCATGGTATTTTCTTATATGTGATCATCACATCTTTTTTGAACAGCATCAAAGTGTTTTATGGCAGTGGTTATTGTCTGGTGTTGAATATTCCAACACGTGATTCAGATGACATCCCAGAGATTGTCAGGCGACTGGAAGAAATTTCTATTGGTTGTCAGGTAAAACAGCATGTTTGTGCACTCAAATGTCAAAAATGGGATGTTAGAGCCTTCCTTGATTATTGATAAGCTACAGAAGTTTAATTGAGTGTAATTTTTCTGCTCGGATGATTGTTTTATGTGTTATTTCCCGTTGTGTTCTGTGGTGGTTTTACAGGGCTTTGGGTTGAAAATGAAAAAGATTTCAGTTGAACCAGGGTAGATACATCTACATACAAATTAACTTTCGCAAGATTAGTGTTGGTCGAAAACGATACCAGATAGAATTTGAACCACAGCCTCACTTGATTAACAGTTCAGTTGTTCAACACCAAGCTGAAGAGTTCTCAAGTGCGTCAGTGAACAGAACTTTCTTTAACAAATCCAGAATAGCAGATTGGTTTTGTATTGTTTTCAGACTCAAACAATGACTTTGCGGCGAAATGGTATGGGACAGTTAGGATTCCATGTACGGTTTGAAGGCCTCATTGCGGATGTCGAGCCTTCTGGATTTGCTTGGCAGGCAGGGCTAAGACAAGGATGCAGGCTTGTGGAGGTTTGTGAGTTTGTGATTGAGGATATACAATGTTTTGTGCACATAACAATTTGTGTGGAAGTTTTTTTTAATTATTTCCTTGAAAAGGAGAGCATTTACAGCATGTACATCCTCATGTTGCGAGAATTTGAATTTTTTGCTTTTCAGATGTTTGATTATAAAAGCATGTAAATGTAGTTTTCACGGGTGAAGATGGTGTTTGGTCGATGCTCAATTTAATGTACATGTACTCTTACAGCAACATAGTTATGTATTTCATACAATTGAGTGGACATTTTTCCAATGAACTGCTACATTCTCTGTCTCGCGCATCTGATTGGCTGAAAACGAGTGCATCTTTCACGTAAAACGAGCGCAAAACTGTAACGAGTGCAAAGTTGTAACACAAGTGTAAGTTACAAATAGCGCGCGCGCTGCTTGAATTTCGTCTGTCTCGACTTTCTGTGATGCGTTTTTCATGTAAACTATAAACTTATTAAATTATTGTTGTCTTTGAAAAATTTACAACTGCTCATTTACACCAAATTGTACTAGAAATCATCTGGTTACTTATAATTACTATTTATGTAGATCAACGGGATGATAGTAGCCACACTGAGTCATGATCAGATGATTGACATCTTGCGTAAGCCAGGTTCAGTGACGGCTGTGATAGTGCCACCATTCCAGAGTGGAAAGCCAAGAAAGTGCGTATTTCTAGTTGTCTTCTTGTTTTCAAACTGAAATGTTCTTTTATGTCCCCCCCAGCTTCCTGCTGTCTACTGGGTTATTTATGGCTCACCGCGTGTTGATATTGTACCAAGGAGTATCTAGTTACTCACCTGATGTTGCTTATTACCCTAGGGGTTAACTACTTGTTTGTATTGCCCTTTCGGCATGCAGTGACTCGATCTATGTTTATTTACCACCTCAGGGGTATGCAGTGACACATGTACACCCATTTTGTTTCTTACCCCAAGGCTATGTAATGACTCACCTCTTGTTGTTTTATTAGCCCAGGGGTATCCACTAACTTTCCTTTTTTTTTTTTTTTTTACACCGGGAGTACATTGGGACTCGCCCTATGTTCATGTTACCATGGGCCTGTAGAGTAACTTGCTTCCTTTTTTTTCTTACCCAAGGAGTATGCAGTGACTCACTCTAGTTTTTTTTCTCACCCCAGGGGTATCCAGCCGACCACTGGTTCCTACTGGAGCTCCTCCAATCGTGCCTCGGTCACAACCATGTCGTCATTCGGCAGTGCGTCATCAGTGGCAGAGGAAGGCGAGTCACGTGATCACTCGGCAGCCTCGTCTTCATCCATATCAGCCCCTGACAATAGTAGAAAACAGCCGCCAAAAGGTTTGACGTCCAAGAACGAAGTGAAAGGGAAGGAGAGTCCATGGATCATGCGCTCGAATAATGCGGCTTCCATGGATGGCAGGTAAGAATGAAATAGTGATACTTTTATGATGTGTTTTGAGGTTTATTTTTTTTAACAAAAATTCATGATATGACATATGATAGTTCTGTGCACCACATTGGATGGTCGACGTATTATAGATTTATAGGTGTCAACCGACTTGTTTTTACATGTATTTATACACAGTCTTTAGTGCGCTGTTTGCGTTTTCTGATATCATATCTCGTATTCCATTTTGTTGCTGGTGGAGAAGACCTTCGTCAAATCGTAAAGTGCCTTGTATCGTGAATTTCAGAGATATTGCTTTCAGTGCACGGTCAATTGTGTACATGGGAAAGCCAACTTTGCAATGCATCTTTAGCCGCTTTCAATGTATTCATAGAAATCAGTTTAGTTCAATTTTATTCATGGCTCGAGGCGTTCTGTTGAAGACGCCCTGACACGAACTTTATTTCGCGTCTTTCAGAGCTATGTACTCAGTCCCCCGTCCTCCTGACCCACCGTTGTCGCCCAGTGCGAGCTCAGCCTCGTCTGTTAGCGGCAGCACGTCAACGCTTCACGAAACATCACGACAACAAGCTGCTACCTACGGGGCTTCATACACTGTGACAAGCATTACTCCAACAGATCCTAGACACCAGGCGTCCTCTGAAGCACAAGTAACGCCAAAATGGAGCGGGCATTTAGCGGTAGATTCAGACCCACGGCCAGCCAAGCCTGTTGGTGTGACGTTAAAGGCCCATACAGCTTCAGGCACCTTATATGCCATCGCCAGCGGACCCTCGTCTCCGCCAGCGTCTCCGCGTACTCCAGAGACCCCCATATTTGGAAGTACTTCACAGAGACATCGCAGAGTGGTTGTGAATGGTCAAGGGGATGGAAACACTCCTTTTAGGATAGAGGGAAGTGTACAGGATGGGAGACCGCTAGCGGACAGTTATGGTACTATTCGTGTGAACATTGAACCGTCAGTAGCGTCAATGCCAAATGACAAAGCACGAGAACCAGATGTTGCTAATGGTGAGGTGATGCAAGCTGCTGCTTTGCCTTTTAAAGAAACAAGTCTTGGAGCAGTTATTACTACTGTCAACACTTACAAACAGAAACAAAGCTACGAAGACATCAGTGAAGCCTCTATGTCTGACACTGTCGATCAGATCGAACGCGCGTTTGGTTTTAAAACACCTGACATGATCTCGAACGGAACTGGGAGCCTGGAGCGGAACAGCAGCATGCGAGTGAAGAACGGAGACAGGAGCCCTTCCGATTCTATGCAGGACATTCACCTGACCCGCCGTGTGCAGTCAGGGGATTCACTGAATCGATACAGTGATGATGACGAAACTCCCATAAATATTCTGAAACGACTGTCAAAAGAAGCCAACAGAGAGCAGGACAGAGTGAAGCAGAGAAAGAGCGAAGGAGATCTGCCACATAGTATGATTAAAAGCAGGACAACCACTGTGGTCGAAGCATCACCAACATCGATTGAAGTTAAGAAAGAAGCCGGAAGGAAGTCTGAGTACGAAGCGCGGATAGCCGCAAGAAACCTGCTTATAGAACGCTTAGAAAATCACAGGCAATCACTCGAAAGCCACAACGTAGAGGGAATCAAAATTTACCATGCTAAAAGTAGAAGTACACCGGCTGATGGGGCGAAAAGGTTAAATGGCGAAAAATCGCACAAGGCGCGGCAGACCTCGCAGGATGACAGTGCAAAGACTTCTTTAGAGAGGGACGGTGTGGAAGGAGTGGGGAAAGGTGATCATTATTTAAGGCGGAAGAAATCTGCTCCTGAATCACCAAATGTTAAGACAGTTCGTACTCCAGATAATTACCGAGCAGGCAAACCAGTGGTACGCTCTGAACGAAAAATCCGCTTGACAAGTTCTGCGAGTTCGAGCGGTCAGACACCGGAAAAAAGTCAAACAGTACCCCGTCAGAGATCAAGCCGGCGACAGAGGCATGCGTCCAAACAGATGGCTGCTGCCAATGGTGGAAATTCAGATTCATCTGATGAAGGACGTAATAATCGATTTTCGCGAAGTGGAGATTCCGTCGATACCAGTCCATCCGTTGTGGAAAAGCTTCTTTTCACGCCCGATAGCAACAAAAAGTCGAAGAGTCTCCCGCGCGAGTTGGAATCAGGAGCGATGCCACACGCGAGTGACTCTCGCGAAATGCGGAGTCATCGCTCGCATTCTCATTCGCACTCATCACATCTCAAAGGAGCGCGTATTACCAAGATTAAAATGAGCGCAAGCGAGGAACCCAATGATTCTATTGTGGATCAGACCTCGCGGCTGTTACACGCCGCGAAAGCTGTCAAATACGACAAAGGATCTTCCCTTGTCATAGCTGAAGATGTGTTGCACTCACTAACTCGCGCGTCTGATCTGCTCCATCATCAGTCGTCGGCTGCCAGGGAGGAGAAGGAAAGAGACAGGAAGGATAAAGACAAGTCACTTAACAGAATAAAGGCACCTGGTAAGTGTCGGGCAGGGAGGGACAGGAATTGGGGTGGGAGGGGGTTGTAAAAATAGGAAAACGTTCAGAAAGGAGAGGAGACAGGATTAGGAAGGGATAATGTACGGTGTAATTCAAATTTCCTCTTTTCTTTCCAACTCTTTTTTCTTTTTTTTTGAGATATACTTCTATAATAATTTAAGATTAGATTTTTTGCGTTTAGTTACTCATGACACTTGCGGGTACAAAGCTAGATAAAAATTACTCTGGAGGATTTGACAAGATCGAAATGGAAATAAGTTTCATGAATTTAGACTTTTTAAGGCGGCCACCCTCTTTGTTTTACATCTCGTCCTTGTTCCTTTTCGTCATGGTCTGAAGAGTTTAAAATTACCGGAATATAGGCTAGTTGTTTGTATTGTGTAATCGCCAAAAATAACTTGTCAATATAACTTATGTTGGAGTTGGCGTGACGGCTTACACGACAAGTTGGATGCCGTGAGAAGCCGCGAGAAACCGCATTCGATTTCGTTAACAGTGTCATGAATGCGGGTAGATCAGATCGAACTGCGGGAAGGAGAAAATGGGATTTAAGTACTATTTTTGGAGTTCCAAAATCATGTCTGCATCTACAATATCCGAAAAGTTTGGGTAAGGAACCATAGATGTCTTTTTGCGATTACTTTTGGATGAATGTTACAAGTTTTTAAGTGGGTCAAGTTCACGAGCTAGATGTAGTCGCATGAAATAATCAAAGCTCCAAGCCTGAACGAAGGCCAGTCTGTGAACAAGGGATTCACTTCTAATCCTTATTAATGTAGGCAGGTTCTCGAGAATATTGAATTGATTTTGTTCTTCAGGGGGAGAGCTGTTAGTTGGCCTATGTTTTGTCGGCCGTATTTGATTAATTAAACTATGGACAAAGAAGTAAGCGAATAGTTTACATGACATCTTGACTCGAATTTGTGCAGAATTTACGAGCTTTGTGCATCGTTAATTGCATTTTTTAGTTGAAAGAAACTAATCTCGTCATGGAATTCCGCTGATCCTTCAACTTAGTGTCTGAGATGTAACTTTAGGTCGTAGATATTTCCGTTCGATATCTGAGGAACCAATCATGCGGATTTTACGCTTTCATCACCTCACTGTTCGAGATTTACAGTACGAAACTATTTCTTGAGCCATTTATCGTCAGAAGATAAGTTGCCCTCGAGCATTTACACCATTTTGGAAAGGAATTCTAGAATGAGCTAATAGTGAGGAAACGGAAACACTAGTTTCGCTCCAATCATTATTTTGTTTTGTTCTGGCGGTAGAACGTTTTCATTTTCAAGTTCGATTTCAAACAAGTGCTAATGTAAATCTGAGAAAACGTTTAGTCGGTTGGATAACTTTGGCGTGGGGTGAAGTTGCTGACTTTTCTCTAATGGACTTATATTGACATGTGTGGAAATCAAGATTCATCCGATGAAGGACGTAATGGCATGTGCGTGTAATCTTTTTCACTGAATAAAATTAATGTACCTTCGCTGTAATTTTTACCATTATGTCCAATTTCCTGCTGTGATAAACGCTTCCTGCATAATGTACTATACTGACTTAGTCACCTACGTAAATCTCCCGGTCGATTTGTTTCATACGACATTATTTTGGGCGCGGACTTTGTGTTGCCATCGGCATTGTTTTGGCCTCTTAACTTGCCTCAGTTATATTGTTTTAGAGTTTATTTTTGTCGTAGATATCTTACCCACTTACATTCGCTTATTTATATTTTCTTTGCGTCATGTTTGTGTTTTGCCCCGCACGGAGAGGTTTGTCTGCTCTGTTTGATCAGTTGGTGACTTATTTTCGCTGTTTGAATCTTAATCACGATAATTAACGCAAGTCAGTTTTAAGCTCAGTCCCAAAACACCGAATTCGCTAGATTTGGTGAAGTCAGATTCGTCTGCGAAGACATTTATGCAGCTTAATATATTTATCATTGCCTCCCACTTACAGTGCGATTTGTCAGGTACCTTCGCCAGCGTTGTGTGATGTTTGGGCTGTGTAAGGAAGTCAGAAGTTTTCATTACTTATCACTGACATATCTCGGATGCCTTCTGTTTATCGTTAAACAAACTCACTAAATGTACACAGTGATGGAGGACATCAACTCTCGTGACCTTTTCTTGGCTTGTCACTTTTCACCGGAAATGGTGTGTGCAGTGCTAACGAAGAACTTTGCACCGGAAGCTGTTTCAGTTTTAGATGGCCGATACAGATGTGTTTCTCGTGGATTGTAAGAATTCAAAGGAAGAGCTACTACAAAATCTTGATATATCGTTTTTTCTGAATTTTTCAATATTTCTATTTATTTTGACAAATTTGTGCCATTGAAACAGTAGCAGTCCAACATTTACGATGTTTTCTTTCTCCAACTTATTCTTGTCAATATTGTGAAGAGTGAAGAGCATAAATTTTAACGTGTTCTGTGAAAAACTTCCTGTGAAGAACGAAAATTTTCGGTTCCTTACAATCACACATCTAAAAATATCGCGATGCACGGTAAACTATTCATTTCATTCTTGCAAAGAATGTCTTTCGTGACAAGTAAGGTGAAGTCTCAAAAAAATCCACAGAAAATAATAATTTTGCAACAGAATAGACGGCAGAAGGTGTAATGATTCATGTGGATTTTTAGTAGGAAATGCGAAAATACAAACTCATCTTTGGAATTAACTTTAAAAAGCATTAATCAGTTGTTGGAATGTGAAGACTGTTTTGTGCGCCTATTTTTGTTGTAGTGCACCTTTTTGCCTGAAAACGCAGCCGAGGTCAGTTCTTTCTCGAACACTTCAAGTGCTTGCGAAACTTCCTGCCGAGAGAACGTGTTTCTTATAAATGTTTTTCTGACTATCTCAATTAGTGAGAAGATAAGAGAGCTTCTCACGAGGGTTCATCAATTTATATAATCCACCCCTTCTCTAGAAACGTCAGGTGCAATCATTTAATGGACCTGCGACCGCCCATGGTTTATCTGAATAGACGCACTGTAGCGTAATAAACAAGCTTCCAACCTTCATTGTGACGAGCGCCGCGTTCTGAGATGTATAACAATGGCGCCTCGTGAATTGTTGTATGTCGTTTTCAGTTCATAGTCCTCCTCTCCATGCCTGTCTCCAACCCTCTGCATGCCAAACCTGTCCGAATCCTCTGGCGAACGAACGTACGGCCGTCGTCGGCCAATGCAAGTGAGCTACCTTAATTAACGATTAAACGTTGCAGATTGTAACTTTGTCGACGTTGTTTTTCTCGTTGATTTTCAGGCCGTGGTCGTTCACATGGACCTCACAAGTTTTACATCCCTGTTGTGCCCAGGAGACACAGCTTCGATGAAAGAATATTCGCCGCACCGGTTAGTGAAACATTTTATTTCCGTTTGTAAAAATGCCAGTCTTGGAGTGTTTCCTTAACGTGTAAACTGATTCAGTCGATGGAAGAAGAGCGGCACTAAATATTCCATATTAAACTGCTTTAATTGCGAGCGTTGTCACTCACAATTGTAGAGCGATAGATTTGAGAAAGATCTACTCGGAAATTTCCCTCTTATAAACAATGACCGTTACATTATTTTTGTCCAGTTTCAAACAAGTGAAACAAATTGATGTGTTGTTATTTGTGTGCATTGCTTCACTGTTTTGATAAAGTTACTCAAAGTTGTGTCCTTTTCGTGTGAAGTGATGGTTTAATCAGGTTTGCAGAAGACAGATAAGTCAAAGAATGCTGGCTCATTTGGGTGGAAAAGATTTTAGCACAAGTTAATCGGACGTTTAGATCGAGTTGAGTAATTCAGGCAGAATGCGAGAAATCTGAACGAACCTTTTCGACAAAAACAACACAATCTATTGTGTCTATTATTTTGTCTTTTCGTTGAAATGGCATCACATATCATTCTCTTCCTTATTTTATCGCTTCAGGCGTGTCTGAGGTGTGTAGCTAAATATACAGCTAGTTAAATGTACAAGTTCCTTCTCGTTAATATTTTGGTTCGCTGAGTGCATCTGCCAACTTTCTAACTTGATTGTCAACTATCACCAAGAATCTTCTACTTAATCAAGCTGTAGTTAATTCTGTTTTATAAGAAAGAACCGAAATATTCAAGATTTTACGAGTTTGAACGTTTAGTCATACCTTTAGATCAAAAGATTGTTGATGGGGTAGAAAACAATTGTTGAAACCTTAGACAACGCCTCCCAGTGAAAACGAAAGGGAATTTTGACTCAGGAATATTTAACTTCTAAAAGAACATAAGGTAACAGCTTTGTGTTACAATGCGTTACGTTTGAGAAACCAACAGTTCTGCCCAATAATTTTTTTTACTTTAAGTTCACATGATGAATTTTTGTCTTCGAGATAAAAGCTTTGTAAGCCTCATCAAACTCGTTAATTAGAGTACAAGAGTGTAAATTGTGGAATTATTTTAATTGGATTTTTATCATTCTTCAGTTGTGTAGCGACATGGATTTCGCTAAGTAAACTGTATGTGATCTCGGACAGCCACACATACTTATATTACTTGACCTAACTTGAATTATTTTTTTGACAAACCAGTAGAAAAACTCTAGCCGTCTCTTAGTTGATATTTTGGTCACGCTCGGATGCTTGTTTTCTGATGTTGTTGCTTGCTGACAATTAAACAATGTGAAAGAGTTATTGCAATTCAAGTCACGACAACTTTGAAGACTTTTTTGTTTATTCTTCTTACAGAGTGCCAAAGGCAATTCTGGTGAAAGGTGAGTGTTGTGTGTGCACTTATTTGTACATCTATAGTATTTTTTATGTTATTTTGATTATTTTAGTTTTACTCAGGTAAAGCAATGATCCTCGCACGTGAGTAGAAATAATCCATTTTACAGTTGTGTGCTTGGTTGCCAAGCCTTTTAACAAGAGTGAGGCTAAGGTTGACCTTCTTTTGATACAAACCTTGCTGCTTTTCAAATGCAAAGGACTTTGTTATCATGCCAACTAGAGTCTGGTCTCTATCACAACAAGGTCACCTTCAGCCTCACTCCAAATCAAAGGCTTGGCAACTAAGTACACAACTGTTAAATGGCCTATTGAAACAATTGTTAGAAAGAAGCCAGAAGATAAATTAAAAATTCAGACTTTGACGGGATTCGAATCCAGGCCTCCCAGGTACTAGTTGGGCGCTACTTTCAACTGAGTTACGAAGGCACACTCTTTCATGCAGGGTCCTCTTTCCCGTGAGGATTTAAATAAACTGTTTTTATCCTTAAGTCAGTAAAGCGTGGCCTAGCTAATTGTTAATGCTTAGTTCGGTCAAAAAGTTATTTTCTGTATAGGATCTTTGCTCTGTCTGGCACTGCTTTTAACTCGACATGAACTGGTTCTTTTGTGCAAAGTTCGATCAAAAATTTTTGCAATAGTTTTCTCCTCCAACATTTTTAAAATATTACTTCTTTAACATAGTCCATCACGGACTTTGGCTGTCATAATATTAAACTTAGGGAAGGAATTTTTTGTCTAATTGCTTTTGCTTTTTTGATATAAATTTCAGTCTGCTGACGAGAGAGAGTATAGGAAAGGAAGCAGAACTTGAGATGAAACTTGCAATCGTGTCAAACGCCTTGATGAAGGTACAGTATTCTCCTTTGCAAAGACTATCATTAATTTTTGCTTTAGCCCCCATCCTCCCCCCCCTTCTTTTTTTTGGAGGACGGCATATTATTTTGTGTTAACACAAGGTACGAATGAAGATTTAGAGACAAATAATAAAAAAAAAATAAGAAAAGATTAAAAAATCTACAACCTCATAAGAAACCTGTCACAAACTTTTCGACAGAAATTATCCCATGGATAATGTTAATAATAACATTTCCGTGCCTCTACATCTTTAAATTTTCTGGTGGAGGATGGCCCCCTTCTCTCCTTCAGGAGAAAATATGCCCCCCCCCCTCCTTGTGAAAAGGAGTCCAGAGGTAAACCAGAACAGCTGACAATAACATGTTCGTTCGTGTGAGTCTTATTTACAAGTATTCGTGTCCTTTTTCACAGGAAGGAGAAGAGAGACACCGAATGGATGTTGAATTAAGAAGACTTCAGAGAGAAAACAAAAGACTTCAAGATGATCTCCGGACCGCCTCGCACCAACTTCGGAAATTTTCCGAGTGGTTTTTCACGTCAGTTGAACCAAGTAACACGTGATACAGACACCATGAATTGTTCGTTGGATAAGTTTCTATTTTAAAACGTTTCTTACATCGTTCATAGAGTTAAGCCTTTTAAAGTATTATTGAACAAGTAACGTTTATTAAGAGAAAGGTGCTATTCTTTACATATCTAAGATTGAACTGGTAAAATAGCTTGAAAGATGTTGTATTTTCATAGCGTTTGATATATTAAGGCAAGTAGTATATGTAACAAATTGTCAAATATTTTCATTGGTTGGTTTTCGACTCAGGTGTCCAATTTTAAACGACCGCCGTCTGCATCATCATAGGGACCTGTCATTCTTTATTGCCTTGCTGGAAGAGAATGAGTCGCGGATTTTGGTTTAGTCATAAAATTTACCATATATGGCTATGGTTTTGTAGTCCTCCCTTTATACTCCCCTCCTCCTCCCCCCTTCCCCCCTTCCCCGCCTAAAAGAAAAAAAAAAAAAAAAAAAAAAGAAAGAAAGAAAAAAATCCTTCGACCTTCCGTTCAAGGCGATAAAAAATGACTGGTCCTTAATAGCAATGCTTTCTTCGCTCTTTATTTATGGATCTTTATCCTTCACGATAGTCTTTTTCTGTTGGTTAATATAATCCTATGTATGATTTATACTACAGATACCTTTTTTGACCTCTGGTTGAATTGCACCATTTTTTCTTTTGTCGCTATGTTAAATAATTATAGTTATACTGAATGGTTTGACGTGGGTACGTAAAACCTGGGTGAGAGTATTCCAAGACAGGATTATTGTTGGTGAAAGTGAACGTTTGGACATCGTGAACTTAAGAGTTGTTTGCCAGTCTGGCTCATGAAATGTGATTAGTCAGTCCTTTTTTTTTTTTGTTCGCTAGTTATGGTGATGTTGTGATTGAGTTCTTTGTCTGATAACGAGAAATCTTTTGATAGTCACTTTAACCAAAAGCGGTCCTTAGCAGGTTTACATTTATCCTGACTATCAAATCACGTCTTGAATTGACAGCGGTTGTGGCAGGTTTTAAGTTTCGAAGTCTACGAGGGAAATAAACCTCAGCACATGTAAGTAAGGAATGAAGGTTCTTTTGCCTTGCTGAAATGTTTGGAGCAACTGTTTGTTTATTATTTCGTTTACACTTGAGTTGAAAACTTCTTTTCTCCTTACAGTACACCATCGATTACTTGTGATGAAGCCTTGGGGGAATTTTTATCGACACTTCTTTAAGGTTTTCGAGCACGGTATCCTAGGAAAGTATAAATATTTTCAGGAAAGATGGTTTCCTTTTGGACTTGTTAGGGGAATTTAATACGTTAGTAAAGTAAATTGAACATAAGTTTAGGTCGCGTGCATTTTTAAATTTTTGTCGGGAAGTAATTCGAAAATGATCTGGAGGGATAGAAACATTTAGCCATTAACAGATTTATTCGGTGGAAAAGCCATTCATTGATCAAATAATACTTTTATCGTTAGCTGATGGCGTCACTGTCCGGATAATTTCATAGTTTTTCTCGGGCCTTTGAACTTGATCGATTTTTCCCAAAATGACTTCTATACTTGTTACCTTAACCGATACAGCATTATAATATATATACATTTGGTCTTTATTTTTACCATTTATATATCGTTTGTTAAATACAACAAGTATCCTATTTATAACTTTGGATTTCAAATATTTTATACTTCCATTTTCCTTTTCACTTATGCGATTTTCAGCTTATTTTGTAACAAAAGTTATGAATCGTTACATTTTGGAATACGGGGTCTTACAATTTTCATTGTTTCAATTGTTCGTCAGTAGTTTGTGGATAGCTCGTCCAGTTATACTGAAGGTATTTGTGGCTTTCATCCCATAAAATCGTAAGAATGATTCACGTGTAAGTTCGTAGAGCAATTTTTAATTCAATGTCGAAAATTATCTGAGGTTGGATTGGTTTTGCTTTACTTCGCTCTGTGATTGCGTCAGAAAACTTGCAAAAACTGAAACCAGTCACGAGTTGGTCATCGGCATTTTCCCGCGCTTTAAGCCGTTTGGGTGGGTTTTCATTTTGATTTTTCATTGGCTCTTAAAGGTATTTTCCTCTCTTCTATTTAGTTAACAGATAACGAGAGTAGAACAACATAACAGCAAAATCTCCCAACTAACTTACAACGAAACGATCACAGCTGGAAAGGAGATTTTAAGTTTGGTCTAGCGCTTGTTTTCCCGGGAAAACTCTTTTTATCTTAGCTTCAGAGTCAATGTCTGTTGTGCTTAAACAATATGTGTAACTTTATCTTTCATCCGCGCTGCCAATTTAAGGTAACTTTGTATCAAGACATCTTTCTCTCTTGCTTTCATTTGCTGAAAAACCGAGCGGGAGAATCTGTCGGATACCAAAATCTTTTTAATAATCCTTGAGAGTTTTGTGGTCGTGATGATGAATTGAATTGAATTGAATTAAGGAAGCATTAGGCTTCAATAATCATGCATGATAGATGAATGAAAATAAAGCTTGACAATCTCTAAGGAAGATACGCAGATTTGCAGCCGCCAAAGAGGGGCTCATTTTGTAAAATTTCTATGCATAAGGCCGTCTTGTACACAGTTTCTGGTAAAAAAATAAAGAGACGTAAGAAAATATTTTGTTCTAATGTCCTTTATTCTCAATTTTCTGAGAGATAAAAACTTCAATATAGTAACTATAGAAATTTGTTAGTAAGCTTTTGGAAACTTAAAGGGGACCAGTAGTTAAACATAATTATTAAATTCAACCAAAGTATTTTATAGTTTGAATATTCAGAGGGTAATTTCTCAGTCTAAAATTGCGACACTTGCACATATTACAGACCTAATCACGCCCTTTCTAACGCGCTATTGTTAAATTGTCTAAGAATTCTCCCTTTTCACCGAGAAATTAACGCAGAAATACTATAACAATAAAAAACCGTCGATGAGCTTTTGGCATCTTGTAAGAACCATTAGCTTAAAACACAAAAGATTTCGAAGAGCATTTTCTAGGCCCAAAAAAGAGCTGAAACTTTGAAATTTGCATACAACACACAGCTTATCACACTCTTTACAACGCATTATAAATTGTTCCAGATTTCTTCCTTTTCACAAAGATATAAACGCATGAATATTCAAAGAATAGAAATTGGTGAATGAGCTTTTGACATCTTGTAGGAACAACTTGCTAAAACTAGCCTTTAAAACTCGTGAACAAAATTCTATTGTTCCAATATTTAGAGGTGATTTTTCTTGGCCCACAAAAGTGCTGAAACTTTGACACTTGCGCACCATACGCAGCTTACCACGCTCTTTCTAACAAGCTAAGAAGTGTTCCAGAACTCCCCCTTCTCACTAAGAAATAAACATATAAATATTGAAACAATAGAATATCGTTAATGAGCTTTTGGCAATTTGTAAGAACCTCTAGCTTAAACTAGCGTTTCAAACTCATTAACAAAATTCTATTGTTTCAATATTCAGAGGGGATTTTCTTGGCCCACAAAAGAGCTGAAACTTTAACACTCACACACAATACACAGGTTACCACGCTCTTTCTAACGCACCATAAATTGTTTCAGAAGTCCCCCTTTTCACAAAGATATAACCGCATGAATATCAACACAATAGAAATTGGTTAATGAGCCTTTGGCATCTTGTAAGAACCACTAGCTAAAACTAGCGTTTCAAACTCATTAACAAAACTCTATTGTTTCAATATTCAGAGGGGATTTTCTTGGCCCACAGAAGAGCTGAAACTTTAACACTCACTCACAATACACAGTTTACCGCGCTCTTTCTAACGAACCATGAATTGTTCCAAAATTCCCCCTTTTCACAAAGATAGAAACTCATGAATATCAACACAATAGAAATTGGAAACTCATTAACAAAACTCTATTGTTTCAATATTCAGAGGGGATTTTCTTGGCCCACAAAAGATCTGAAACTTTGACATTTGCGCACAATACACAGCTTACCACGCTCTTTCTAACGCACCATAAATTATTTCAAAATTCCCCCATTTCACAAAGATATAAACGCATGAATATTGAGACAATAGAAATTGGTTAATGAGCCTTTGGCATCTTGTAAAAACCACTAGCTAAAACTAGCCTTTCAAACTCATTAACAAAACTCTATTGTTTCAATATTCAGAGGGGATTTTCTTGGCCCACAAAAGATCTGAAACTTTGACATTTGCGCACAATACACAGCTTACCACGCTCTTTCTAACGCACCATAAATTATTTCAAAATTCCCCCATTTCACAAAGATATAAACGCATGAATATTGAGACAATAGAAATTGGTTAATGAGCCTTTGGCATCTTGTCAGAACCACTAGCTAAAACTAGCGTTTCAAACTCATTAACAAAACTCTATTGTTTCAATATTCAGAGGGGATTTTCTTGGCCCACAAAAGAGCTGAAACTTTAACATTTGCGCACAATACACAGCTTACCACGCTCTTTCTAACGCACCATAAATTGTTTCAGAAGTCCCCCTTTTCACAAAGATATAACCGCATGAATATCAACACAATAGAAATTGGTTAATGAGCCTTTGGCATCTTGTAAGAACCACTAGCTAAAACTAGCGTTTCAAACTCATTAACAAAACTCTATTGTTTCAATATTCAGAGGGGATTTTCTTGGCCCACAAAAGATCTGAAACTTTGACATTTGCGCACAATACACAGCTTACCACGCTCTTTCTAACGCACCATAAATTATTTCAAAATTCCCCCATTTCACAAAGATATAAACGCATGAATATTGAGACAATAGAAATTGGTTAATGAGCCTTTGGCATCTTGTCAGAACCACTAGCTAAAACTAGCGTTTCAAACTCATTAACAAAACTCTAT
Source organism: Pocillopora verrucosa (assembly GCF_036669915.1). NCBI lineage: Eukaryota > Metazoa > Cnidaria > Anthozoa > Scleractinia > Pocilloporidae > Pocillopora > Pocillopora verrucosa. The sequence goes on from NC_089324.1 coordinate 466,885, forward strand.
TGTTTCAATATTCAGAGGGGATTTTCTTGGCCCACAAAAGAGCTGAAACTTTAACATTTGCGCACAATACACAGCTTACCACGCTCTTTCTAACGCACCATAAATTGTTTCAGAAGTCCCCCTTTTCACAAAGATATAACCGCATGAATATCAACACAATAGAAATTGGTTAATGAGCCTTTGGCATCTTGTAAGAACCACTAGCTAAAACTAGCGTTTCAAACTCATTAACAAAACTCTATTGTTTCAATATTCAGAGGGGATTTTCTTGGCCCACAAAAGAGCTGAGACTTTGACATTTGCGCACAATACACAGCTTACCACGCTCTTTTTAACGCACTATAAACTATTTCAGAATTCCCCCATTTCACAAAGATATAAACGCATGAATATTGAGACAATAGAAATTGGTTAATGAGCCTTTGGCATCTTGTAAAAACCACTAGCTAAAACTAGCCTTTCAAACTCATTAACAAAACTCTATTGTTTCAATATTCAGAGGGGATTTTCTTGGCCCACAAAAGATCTGAGACTTTGACATTTGCGCACAATACACAGCTTACCACGCCCTTTGTAACGCACCATAAATTATTTCAAAATTCCCCCATTTCACAAAGATATAAACGCATGAATATTGTAACAATAGAATATCGTTAATGAGCCTTTGGCATCTTGTAAAAACCACTAGCTAAAACTAGCGTTTCAAACTCATTAACAAAACTCTATTGTTTCAATATTCAGAGGAGATTTTCTTGGCCCACAAAAGAGCTGAAACTTTGACATTTGCGCACAATACACAGCTTACCACGCTCTTTCTAACGCACCATAAATTGTTTCAGAATTCTCCCTTTTCACAAAGATTTAACCGCATGAATATCAACACAATAGAAATTGGTTAATGAGCCTTTGGCATCTTGTAAGAACCACTAGCTAAAACTAGCGTTTCAAACTCATTAACAAAACTCTATTGTTTCAATATTCAGAGGGGATTTTCTTGGCCCACAAAAGAGCTGAGACTTTGACATTTGCGCACAATACACAGCTTACCACGCTCTTTTTAACGCACTATAAACTATTTCAGAATTCCCCCATTTCACAAAGATATAAACGCATGAATATTGAGACAATAGAAATTGGTTAATGAGCCTTTGGCATCTTGTAAAAACCACTAGCTAAAACTAGCCTTTCAAACTCATTAACAAAACTCTATTGTTTCAATATTCAGAGGGGATTTTCTTGGCCCACAAAAGATCTGAGACTTTGACATTTGCGCACAATACACAGCTTACCACGCCCTTTGTAACGCACCATAAATTATTTCAAAATTCCCCCATTTCACAAAGATATAAACGCATGAATATTGTAACAATAGAATATCGTTAATGAGCCTTTGGCATCTTGTAAAAACCACTAGCTAAAACTAGCGTTTCAAACTCATTAACAAAACTCTATTGTTTCAATATTCAGAGGAGATTTTCTTGGCCCACAAAAGAGCTGAAACTTTGACATTTGCGCACAATACACAGCTTACCACGCTCTTTCTAACGCACCATAAATTGTTTCAGAATTCTCCCTTTTCACAAAGATTTAACCGCATGAATATCAACACAATAGAAATTGGTTAATGAGCCTTTGGCATCTTGTAAGAACCACTAGCTAAAACTAGCGTTTCAAACTCATTAACAAAACTCTATTGTTTCAATATTCAGAGGGGATTTTCTTGGCCCACAAAAGATCTGAAACTTTGACATTTGCGCACAATACACAGCTTACCACGCTCTTTCTAACGCACTATAAACTATTTCAGAATTCCCCCATTTCACAAAGATATCAACGCATGAATATTGAGACAATAGAAATTGGTTAATGAGCCTTTGGCATCTTGTAAGAACCACTAGCTAAAACTAGCCTTTCAAACTCATTAATAAAACTCTATTGTTTCAATATTCAGAGGGGATTTTCTTGGCCCACAAAAGAGCTGAAACTTTAACACTCACTCACAATACACAGCTTACCACGCTCTTTCTAACGCACCATAAATTATTTCAAAATTCCCCCATTTCACAAAGATATAAACGCATGAATATTGTAACAATAGAATATCGTTAATGAGCCTTTGGCATCTTGTAAAAACCACTAGCTAAAACTAGCGTTTCAAACTCATTAACAAAACTCTATTGTTTCAATATTCAGAGGAGATTTTCTTGGCCCACAAAAGAGCTGAGACTTTGACATTTGCGCACAATACACAGCTTACCACGCTCTTTCTAACGCACCATAAATTGTTTCAGAATTCTCCCTTTTCACAAAGATTTAACCGCATGAATATCAACACAATAGAAATTGGTTAATGAGCCTTTGGCATCTTGTAAGAACCACTAGCTAAAACTAGCGTTTCAAACTCATTAACAAAACTCTATTGTTTCAATATTCAGAGGGGATTTTCCTGGCCCACAAAAGAGCTGAGACTTTGACATTTGCGCACAATACACAGCTTACCACGCTCTTTCTAACGCACTATAAACTATTTCAGAATTCCCCCATTTCACAAAGATATAAACGCATGAATATTCAGACAATAGAAATTGGTTAATGAGCGTTTGGCATCTTGTAAGAACCACTAGCTAAAACTAGCCTTTCAAACTCATTAATAAAACTCTATTGTTTCAATATTCAGAGGGGATTTTCTTGGCCCACAGAAGAGCTGAAACTTTAACACTCACTCACAATACACAGCTTACCACGCTCTTTCTAACGAACCATGAATTGTTCCAAAATTCCCCCTTTTCACAAAGATAGAAACTCATGAATATCAACACAATAGAAATTGGTTAATGAGCCTTTGGCATCTTGTAAAAAACCACTAGCTAAAACTAGCGTTTCAAACTCTTAACAAAACTCTATTGTTTCAATATTCAGAGGGGATTTTCTTGGCCCACAAAAGATCTGAAACTTTGACATTTGCGCACAATACACAGCTTACCACGCTCTTTCTAACGCACCATAAATTATTTCAAAATTCCCCCATTTCACAAAGATATAAACGCATGAATATTGAGACAATAGAAATTGGTTAATGAGCCTTTGGCATCTTGTAAAAACCACTAGCTAAAACTAGCCTTTCAAACTCATTAACAAAACTCTATTGTTTCAATATTCAGAGGGGATTTTCTTGGCCCACAAAAGATCTGAGACTTTGACATTTGCGCACAATACACAGCTTACCACGCTCTTTCTAACGCACCATAAACTATTTCAGAATTCCCCCATTTCACAAAGATATAAACGCATGAATATTGTAACAATAGAAATTGGTTAATGAGCCTTTGGCATCTTGTAAAAACCACTAGCTAAAACTAGCGTTTCAAACTCATTAACAAAACTCTATTGTTTCAATATTCAGAGGGGATTTTCTTGGCCCACAAAAGAGCTGAGACTTTGACATTTGCGCACAATACACAGCTTACCACGCTCTTTCTAACGCACTATAAACTATTTCAGAATTCCCCCATTTTACAAAGATATAAACGCATGAATATTGAGACAATAGAAATTGGTTAATGAGCCTTTGGCATCTTGTAAGAACCACTAGCTAAAACTAGCGTTTGAAACTCATTAACAAAACTATATTGTTTCAATATTCAGAGGGGATTTTCTTGGCCCACAGAGGAGCTGAAACTTTAACACTCACTCACAATACACAGTTTACCACGCTCTTTCTAACGAACCATGAATTGTTCCAAAATTCCCCCTTTTCGCAAAGATAGAAACTCATGAATATCAACACAATAGAAATTGGTTAATGAGCCTTTGGCATCTTTTAAAAAACCACTAGCTTAAACTAGCCTTTCAAACTCATTAACAAAACTCTATTGTTTCAATATTCAGAGGGGATTTTCTTGGCCCACAAAAGAGCTGAGACTTTGACATTTGCGCACAATACACAGCTTACCACGCTCTTTCTAACACACCATAAATTGTTTCAGAATTCTCCCTTTTCACAAAGATATAACCGCATGAATATCAACACAATAGAAATTGGTTAATGAGCCTTTGGCATCTTGTAAGAACCACTAGCTAAAACTAGCGTTTCAAACTCATTAACAAAACTCTATTGTTTCAATATTCAGAGGGGATTTTCTTGGCCCACAAAAGAGCTGAGACTTTGACATTTGCGCACAATACACAGCTTACCACGCTCTTTTTAACGCACTATAAACTATTTCAGAATTCCCCCATTTCACAAAGATATAAATGCATGAATATTGTAACAATAGAATATCGTTAATGAGCCTTTGGCATCTTGTAAAAACCACTAGCTAAAACTAGCGTTTCAAACTCATTAACAAAACTCTATTGTTTCAATATTCAGAGGAGATTTTCTTCGCCCACAAAAGAGCTGAGACTTTGACATTTGCGCACAATACACAGCTTACCACGCTCTTTCTAACACACCATAAATTGTTTCAGAATTCTCCCTTTTCACAAAGATATAAACGCATGAATATCAACACAATAGAAATTGGTTAATGAGCCTTTGGCATCTTGTAAGAACCACTAGCTAAAACTAGCGTTTGAAACTCATTAACAAAACTCTATTGTTTCAATATTCAGAGGGGATTTTCTTGGCCCACAAAAGAGCTGAAACTTTGACATTTGTGCACAGTACACAGCTTACCAGGCTCCTTCGAACAAGCTAAAATGTGATTCAGAATTCCCCTTTTCACAAAGATATAAGCGCATGAATATTGTAACAATATAATTTTGTTAATGAGCTTTACGGCATCTTGTTAGAACCTCTAGCTAAAACTAGTGTTTCAAACTTATTAACAAAATTCTATTGTTTCAATATTCAGAGAGGAATTTTCTAAACCCACAAGAGAGCTGAAACTTTGACACTTGCGCACAATACACAGCTTACCACTCTCTTTCTAACGCACCATAAATTGTTCCAGAATTCCCCCTTTTCACAAAGATAGAAACGCATGATATTGGTTAATGAGCCTTTGGCATCTTGTAGGAACCATTAACTAAAACTAGCGTTTCAAACTCATTAATAAAACTCTATTGTTTCAATATTCAGAGGGGATTTTCTTAGCTCACAAAAGAGCTGAGACTGACATTTGCACACAATACACAGCTTACCACGCTCTTACTAACAAGCTAAAGAGTGGTCTAGAATTCACACTTTTCACAAAGATATAAACACATGAATATTGAAACAATAGAAATTGGTTAATGAGCTTTTGGCATCTTGTAACCATTAGCCAAAAGTAGCGTTTCAAACTCATTAACAAAATTCTATTGTTTCAATATTCAGAGGAGATCTCCTGGGCCCACAAAAGATCTGAAACTTTGACATTTGCGCACTATACACAGCTTACCACGCTCTTTTTAACAAGCTAGAGGGTGTTCCAGAATTCCCCCTTTTCACAAAGATATAAACGCATGAATATTGAAACAATTGAAAATTGTTAATGAGCTTTGGCATCTTGTTAGAAGTACTGGCTAAAACTAGCGTTTCAAACTCATAAACAAAACTCTATTGTTTCAATATTCAGAGGGGGTTTTCTTGTCCCGCTAGACAGCTCTACCTCTTACATTTTCATACAATACACAGCTTATCACGCTGTTCCTCACGCACTTTAAATTGTCTGAGAATTCCTCCATTATTCAGAGATATAAACGCATAAATATTAAAACAATAGAAATTCGTTTATGAGCTTTTGGTATCTTGTAGGAACCTGAAGCTAAAACTACTTTTCAAACTTATTAGAAAAACGTCTATTCTTTCAGTATTCAGAGGGGCTTTTCTCGGTCTTTCAAAAAGCTAAAACTTTGATACAAGCACACAGTCCAAAGCTAGTCATGCTTTTTCAAAAGAGCCAAAGACTTTTCCGGAATTCCCCCTTTTTACAAGAAAATTAACGCATGAATATTGAAACAATAGAAAATCGCTAATGAGCTTTTGGCATCTTGTAAGAAGTATAGCTAAAAGTAGCTTTTCAAATATCATTAACAAGATTCTATTGTTTCAATATTCAGAGGGGATTTTCTTGTCCCACTCAAAAATACTGGCTCTTTCCAACTAGCTAAAAGTTGTCCCCGAATTCCTCCATCTGACAAAGAAATAAAAGCATGAATATTGAAACAATAGAAATTTGTTAATGAGCTTTTAGCAACTTGTTGGCTGAAATCTAAAAATACTTTTCAGACTAATTAACAAAATTCGATTGTTTTAATATTAAGAGGGGATTTTCTCGGCCCACGAAAAATAAGGAATCTGTTCATGAGGTTTCAGTTACCACTGCGATACCCCTCGCTTTAGCTCCTCCAGAGAATTTTATTGTTTCAACATTTGCAAGTGAAAAATCTGTAAAGTAATGAAAACACGTGACTCATATTATGGTATTCTTAACCTTTTTATTTGCATATTCTACGTAAACTACCATGTGCAATGTGAATTTTGTATGATTGATCTAGCATATGACACTTTCACCTATTTTGTTTCCAAGGTGTTTAAAAAGGGTTAGAGAATTAGAGACTTGCTCTAATCACATTACAAAAGACTTCTTCCAACTTTTTTACATGAAACGTTAACGAGTGTGTACTAAATATGAAGGCCGGTTTTTTTTTCAGGAACGCACACATTCACGTCTTCCCGAAAGGCTCCTTCATCAGTGGCCCAATCCAATGTCCATTGTCATCTGCTTAAATCATAAATACTTTCCTATGTTAATAATCTTCATGGTTATATCCATAGCTTTGGCACATCCAGAAATTCAGGTAACGAGGGGGGTGGAGGGGGGGAGGAAGGCGGGAGGGAGGTGGTGGAGATCAAAGACAAGGAGGGGGGGTCTCCACCGGCACAATATAAACTCAGGAAGAGAGATAGGGGTTCTACCCTCCATTCCTTATCTGCCAACGCTATATAGACTGTTTTAACAATGACTAAATAATGGTGATAACCTTTTTACGAATCTAAAAAATTTAGTGTTTCATCTAAGCTCAAAAACTTATGAAAATGTTTTATGTAATATTTTTAAAAGCACTGGTATTTAGAGCTCTGCTAATAGAGGTTAGTTTACCTTTGACCTACGGCCTCGTAATCGCTATCATGTTGACGAGATTGGCGGGTCATTTGCATAATACGAAAGGTTTCAGCAAAATTATGAGATAAAAGTTGGCAGTTCTTTACGTAACGCAGGAAATGGCTGCAAATGTGGTAATGGAACACTATTTACAATGTAGGGAACGTAACAGGCTCCTGGCCTGTTAAAAAGTCCAGCATTAGCTTAAAGTATTGACAATGACGAGAGACTTGGGATAAAGACGCTTACACTCCTTAGTTTGGTTTAAAGGTGCGATGTAAGTCTAGAGGCAAACGTCGTTTGCATTTATGTCACTCGTTTAATACAGGTTCTACATTCTTCTACTCGGTTGTTTGTAGTGGAGGAAACCTCAATGCAGTTAACTACAGTGTCCTTCAGTTTCGGGTTTCGATGCTTATCTCGTAAGTTCGTCAGATCTACGCATGCTCTGACCATTAATAGTTCCTAACAGTAGCCTATGAAAAGTGTTGTCAATAAATGCTTCGCTAATGCTGACCGTGTCGTTCCCGCACAGCTCTCATCACATGCTTCTCATGTCGCCTCCACTCACCCCCATACCAATTACATTCACGTCACCTGGACTCTGTCCGTTGCGGCGCTTTAGTTCTTCCAGTTTCTTGTTCCAAGCGATGTAAAATCGTTGAACCTCATTCATCATGGCCTCCTCGATTTCTGCACACTGCATGGCCACTAGGTTTTCGTAAGAGGTTTCTGGTGTCACGATCCGTTCAACCTCTGAAATAAAATGAAAAAAAAGCAAAAGAATTAGCCACCATAGGAAACTAAAAACAGTATCGCTGCGACAGCAGTCCGACTCCATGAGTAAGTATTGATTAAGATGCCTTCTGCTGCACTGTCATATTGCTTTGCGAGATTTCAAGCCAAGAATAATAACTCCCCATGCGTGAGAGTGTATTATTGAATCAAAGCTTCTTACCTGTCTTTGCTTCTTTAGGCTGACGTGGTCGCCAATATAGGAACTCCCAAATGAGCCCGCATATGGTCAGCGCACCTACAAGTCCGATACAAGTGTAGATGGCTTTCCTGAACATTGGCGATTTGGCATCAAATAGATTGTTTGTTTTCTCCACGGCTGCGCTCTCCCCTGGTTCCTGAAAGTTTTTATTTTTTGGTAAAAAAAACAATTCAAATTTCATGCACATTTTTTTCATCAAGCGTTGATTATCCTGAGTATATACTCAACGCTAAGCTGGGAGAGCAAGGAACAGGGCCATCATCACGTGATGTGCTCATGAGCAAATCTATTTTTATTCTTTGAGTTGTGGTTCTTCCCGAGTTCACAAATTGTTTTTCTGCTCGTGAGTAACAACTTCCCTCCCTCCTAATAGCTAAGCTATTGGCAAAAGAAGTATTTATCAGTAGGCAACAAACATACCAAGGTGGCAAAGGAACCTATTGCCCCACACCACCTGATCTAGTCTTTGTGTCTGTAGGATGAAGTACTGACAGCTTAAAGTGTTGTGTATTTCACTTTAACTGATGTTTAGCCCGTTGAAGGTTGCCCCACTTCCACCACATCGGTTTGGAAACTAACCCCTAGGCGGCAAGAGGCGCTTTATGAGTTATGCTTTTTACCCGAAGGTACGAAACTCTGCCTCCTACCAGAACAACAATCAGGTAACCAAGCCAATTATTTATACTGGAGTCCAACACACTAACCCTCATATGCACTTCTTCCCCAAACTTCTGACTGTCAAAGAAGTATGGAAAAACCAAATGTAAAAGAGTTCAAGTTAAAAGGCGTGAAACATTTACCTCCATAGTTTTTGCCTGCTCTTGGATGATTCCCGTTATTTCGGTTTCCATGCTGTTAAGCTTCTTCCTCATACATTTTTCTGCATCTTTCAAAGCACCAGCGATAACGAAGCCATAAGCGAACTGATGATCGAGCACAGTCCCCACGCGGAGATCCGGGTTCTTTAAAACAGGGTCTTCTGCTACCTTAGCCCAGTAGCCTGCGACATAACTATCTAGCAGCGCTCCAGTAACTTTTGGTTCCTGGTTTATAACAGTATCTTTGAGTTCACTGACGCTGTTTAGTTCTGAAATGTCAGAATACATATGTAAAGCTCCATTGTTAAATACTTTAAGTGCACTTCTGATTAATCGCTGTCACAACATTTCTGCGAAGGACGTGACGGCCACTCTAAAAGCATAGAATGAGGATGACATCAACCTGGAAAAAAAATGGATCTGCAGAGTTGCCTCTGGACTGGCAGGTGCGATTTTAGATGCAAGTGTCTTACTTTGTTAACGAACACAGTGAATTTATTACACGAGAAATCTTGTCACCAACCTGTAACTTTAGCATTGTTTCGTACACCAAGCCTTTGCTCCTCTGTGTTCTTCAAAGCGACAACCTAATAGAAATTTCGCCGGTAAACAGAGCACATTTTGCTGCGTAAGTAGGTAGATAAGTCAGCGGATAAAACCCTAATTTTTGACCTTTTCAACGAAAGCAACTGAGCAGGTCTTTCAAGTAGTATTGCAAGTTATGGAGGCCATCTTGGAGGAAAATCCATATGATTGGTGCATTAGTACCATATGGTACAAAATACTCTACTCTGATTGGCTGTGCGCCATAGTGCCACCGTTTACTACTGAGGTGGTTGTAAGTGTTACGTACGTGGATCAAACTGGTCAAAATTTGACGATTTCTTTTCAAATATTTCTATTCTCAATTGGAGCTATTTTACTTACGTCAGAGCCGTACAGTTTGATTTCGTTGCTAAGCGATATGGCGGTGAGCGACGTTGTGACTGTAGCGGTAAAGATTGATATAATCACGAGCCCAATGAGAACCCAGATGAAAGCAAACGTACGAGCCAGCACTGATCGTGGCGCACGGTCACCGTACCTGAAAGGTAAACAGAGGCGTGGTTTAACCTCTAGTTTTCAATTTTTTATTCCTTTGATCTCAATTACTTTGTTGTTGAAGCTGAACAAAGTTTTGATCCACAGTTTTTTTCTGCTGTTGAGTTATGGATCATAGTTGTAACCGCAAAGCTTTGCTACGGTTGTAGAATTATAATTTCGCTTGAATACTCGTGCCAGTCCCTTTAACAATGAGACGCAGAACCAAAATCAACGGTCGCATGTTCACTTCCTTTCCGCTGCGCTTGTGGCCGCTGGCTTGCATTTTCGTTCAGATTGGCTTTTATAGGATTTTTTCTAAAATGACATTTACTCAGAAAGCTCTGTGGCAGTGTGGAATGCCACTCTATCAATTTAACGTTGCTCTTATCAGAATCTACTTAAGCACCACTCCTCATTTATTGCTGGAAACGGGAGGGGGAGGGGTGGTTGGGGGATTTTGGCTATGCCACGATAAGGTCTCCCCCCTCGACGATAAATAATAACTTTTCACTATATACGACCATTAAGTTAAAAATATACGCTAAAGCAACGAACAACGTTCTCACCCAACAGTTGTCATGGATACAAATGCCCACCAAAAACCTTCCCATGTTCCTTTGAAGAACGAGCGCGGGAATTCTTCAGGATTCCAGTAAGTGTCCTAAAAGAAGAAGAAAACACCTTGATGAGGAATTTGTTGAAAAATAGAGATTAAATGAGGGTTAAGGTTTCGAGCCACCCGTGTGTCGGGGAAATGGGACAAATATGTCTCCAAAAACGAATTAATAATGATTACTTGGAAGCTTGGAGTGCTTCTTAGGAAAGTTCGTGTGATAAATTCCATGACCATTGCAGTTTTATATTTAATGTAAATTAAAATTACCTGTTAAGAATGTAACACTGTTAGCAATAGCGTCGTGTCAGTAAAGAAGTACTATAATGTACTGCAATGTACTGCTGTGAGTATTCTATTATTGTCAGATAATGCAATGTTGTCGAAAAAAATTGTGTATTTTTGTTGTGTTATTCACGAGACTCAAATAATGATAATGATATTATAAGAATAATTTTATTTGGTTAAACGTAATCCTCAATTACGGAGCTTTCACTCCCGAGAGCAACCATTAGAGAATTTCTCCCCACATATCGATACATTTTGGAAAATGATTTGAGAAAATAAAATATGACCTCTTCGTTATTTTTTGATCAAACATCATATTTTCTGAGCCAAAACTATAGGAAATATGTGACACACAGTGCTGAGAATTGATACTCAGAGTTGAGAAAGAAAGCCTCGTGTACTAACCAGTGCCCAAATTACTATGCCAGACAGCGCGGCCATGATCAGCGTGAGGAGGAGGACAGGCCATCCCTGGAACACAGCCTCCATGACAGCCTGAGCAGCATTGGATGAATCTTCCTTTTTGACGATGAACACAACGCCAGGAGACTCGACGACTGGGTAATATGGGTGGTTTTGAAAAGTCACGTCTTTCATGTCTCCATATACGGGCATGCTGATCAGTGTGCCTGTTATTTTGAATAATATTTGTTCTTTCACTTACAAGCTTGGTAGATTATTTAATCATTTTAAGATCAGTCTCTATTCTTCTTGTTTTGAGTTTCTCGTAAAAAGAACATAGACACTTAGATTTCCCTCTCAGAGAACACAATATTCGAGGAAGAACGCTTTTCGATTGAGTGTCGTAAGACCGAACCCAAAGTAACCACAACAGCCAATCGGAAGAAAGAGAGCCAAAGACAAGGGAAGAAAAAACAACCAAACTTCCTCAAGCGCGGGAAAACGCGGGCGACCCTTCTGATTGGTTAAGAGAATGGTGCAAGTTCTGTGGACCAAAGTGAAGTAGGGCAAAAACAGAACAATTCCGAATTACTTTCGACAATCAATTGAAAACTCGTGACTCGATTGTTATTAAAACACTAATTTGACCTTTAATCAAGAAAGAAAAGCAGAGTAGGAAAGCACAGATGAAAGGAAAAAATATTGAAGCAGTAGAGAAACTGACAATAACAAAGTAAGTAAAAAGATGTATGGAGATGTACCGTTCTTATCGATTTGCTTTTTAACCACCTCAGAGTCATTGGAGGGAACTTCACTAAAATTGAGCTTCACGCAGGTTGGTTTATCTGTGCCGCCATCACAACAATCTTTTACAAGCTTCTCCAGAATTTTTGGAAAGATGCCAGTTACTTCTTTTTTTGAGTCTTTGTAAATGTATGGTGGAATCTCCCACCAGTCGATTTTTAATGACATGGGACATTTGTTATCTACTTGCTTTTGGCAGCTTGTAGCTTGGGGTGCTGCAATGAAAAAATAGATATTTGTTATCGTATAGAATTTATAACCAATTACTTCTCTGTAAAACGATAGGTGACAGTGATATTCACAACTTCTTCGTCTTGAAGAATTAGAATCAAACTTTTCAAGCTGTTGATTTTCCCCAACTGCAACCTTTTTTGGTCTCTTTATGAATATTTAATCAGGTCATTAACTCCAGGTTTTGTTCAAACATTTCCAGTACTGGTATATTTTCTAAGGTAATTATGCAGAGGGATGATTGCTGGGCAACCGGGCGTACGTCACTGAAAAAAATGTAAATCACCATGATCATGAAGAAAACAACATAAAAAGAAACAAACGTGCCAGATTAATATTCTTCCTCTTTTATTTGCACCGCATGGAAAGATGTGTTATTTGGCCACCGCGATCTTAGACTGTTGAACACATAAATTGGAGAGTTTGAAGATCTGAAACTTCACGAATTAAGATTACTCTGTGAAAGGGGCGAGGGACAGATGAAAATTGCAAGGAATCCTGAGAACAGGAAATGTGAAATAATCTACTATAAGATCTATAATCTTAAACACAATGTTAATTTAACTTTGCAAATTTCACTCTCATACTCGTTCTTTAAGATTCCAATTGCTCTACATAGTCCAATTCAAGATCATGTTACTCTGTGTCTTCAAAACCTACATATGTCTCTATTTTAAGTGTCAAAGTCCTCTTTCCGATGTGAATTGACACAAACAGATATCTGAAAACATAATACTACAATATTTTAAATCGCGAGAACTAATTTGGGTGTCCCTGTTACATATCGATGGTATTTCTTTGGATTATCATTTTTCTCTTTCATTCAATAGATCTTTTATTAGCTAAATCGTGCGTTGCAGTTTTGTTCTTTTTTAAACCGTTTTCATACAGATGAATTTTGAAACGACTGTCCTTGACAAAAAAAAAAAAAGGCCAAATAAAATTCAGCTATCTTAACAATTCGTAGCGGAAAGCATAATAAGGATATTGCCAGAATATACTACACAAATCAACTTTCTTTTGATTCTCTTTAAACTTTTGTGAAGCTTGATTTTTCTATGAAACATACTCTTATCATTTTCGTTTGTGTATAAGTGAGGGCTTGTAGAATATTCCGGTTTAAAGTATCGTACAACTTCCTGTAATTAACAACCACGCAATTAGGAAGCCAGTGAATGTCTTCGCAGAAAAACTTCCCCACCATTTTACATATTTATGTTAATAATGTTTTGAATCATGCAAGATAAGCTAAAGCCTATTTATCTTCAGGATTACTTCGACTATCTTCTAACAAAAACGGTTTTGTATCTAAAAATAGTCTCGCGGTTTCTACCGTTTATTAAAGGGAGACTTAAATAAAAAATGAACTTTATTTACTCCTGAAGAACTGTTATCCTCATGTTTGTTGATTGTCTTCCAGATTTTGTCATGTATTTGTCAAAAATGTATTTGAAATTGTAGGAGGGTCCGTCAGTCGTACAAAAATCAACCGTAAAAATATTTCATGTGATCACAATTTAAAGACATCAACCGTTAGCTGTAAAGTGGCCAAAATTTTTAAGCTTTAGCCGTAAAAGCCATTAACGCATCGAGACTCTCTTTTAAGAAACGAAAAGAAGTAATTTTGACCATTGTCGAGAATGTCTTAAATTTTAGTCTAATCGGCAAACCTGCAGAACCATCTAAACTACCGAGAAATAAAAAACGGACGGAACTGAAGTTGGTAAGTTTAATAGAAATATATTAAAAAATTCTCATTATGTCGTGTGTCTTCACTATCTTCGGAGAAGACATACGAATATTAATTATTAAAAGCAAGAAAAATTTCGGATTTGTGCAAGTTCTCTGATTCTGAAGAATGGCACGTTAGCCTTTGAGTGTGTTGCGCCTAAACGAATGCCAAATTTCTTAGATGAAGAGCTTTTCCAAAACGTTTTAAAAGAACGCAAAAATTCAACGGTGACTTTTCTTAAAGTCATGTACCACCAAAGCGAAAATAAACATTGGCTGCGCTTTGGGCAATAAGTTATACCCGTTTAATGAACAAAGCTGAAAATCATTTCGAGAATTGTATCCAGTGGGATTCTTTCCAAAAATTGGATGCATTTTTATCGCAGAAAACCTCCTGAAGAACTCTTCTTAGTGGGAAATCGTTGCTTAAACCACTATCGATAAATACAAGGTTTGTAATTAACATTCTTGCTCGCGAATAATAAAAATGTATACCCATTTAAAGCGGCGTTTAATTCGTCGTATTTCGACGCTTAGCGTTCCAGCGAAAATTACACGAAATTTTGCAATGGTCAGTGGATGAAATGCTATGAAAATACCTGGCGATATTGAACTAAAAATATACTTACCGGATCCATTAGTGCCGTTGTTACTTGCCACTACTTCAACATGGCTGAGTATAATGAAGGATACAACATACACAAATGCGGGACAACAGAAAACCCTCATAGTTTTACGAGAATTCTTCAATAGATCCTCGTTTGTCCGTTGAAGATAAGGATATTCTTTACAGAAACGAATACTTATTCACAGAGGTATCACAGCGCTTTCTGGTAGGACTTGAGAGAGTCGCTCAGTTCGAATGGAAAATTTGACAGGCTCTGCGAAAATGCAAATTTGTTGAGTCGAATCACATATCCTGGACGTGTGTATACCTTGGGGATTAGACTCATTTATTATTTATAGTTGACACACGAAAAGCCTGTTTAATTCAGTAATACTTATTCTCTTTCGTTTTTTCTGAATATTTACATCGTTCCTTTGCTCAAGTTATTAAAATAGATCGGATCAGAATTTCGCAGTGGAGAAGTTTATGTTGGAAAAGTAAAACTCTTTTGTCTAAGTTTGCGCATGAGCAGAAAGAACAAAGACAGGTGTTCCCTTTCAGATGCTTAGAGACGTATGTAAACTGTTTTTGTATTTCAAAACTGAACATGTAAATGTGACGATTGTTATTAGAATCGCCTAAAGCAGAAAGAAACACACGCTGAGCATCGAGAAACAAGACGATGAAAAAAAGAACTAAACTAAACACTTGAAAGCACACCTATTCTTCAAATTTAACTCATATCTTCCCAATATATTTTAATTTTTTGCAGAATTTTGATCGAAATACTAGGTCGAGGGATGATTTTTCTAAATCTTAAAGAGCATGCCAAATAGTGAAATTTCAAAATGGTTGTTATAAAAAATATAGCCTGAATAGGAACGCAAGTAATAATTTCGATTGGATGTTAAGAAACTTCTGACAGATGAGAACTTCGAAGTGACAGTGCAAAGTTTCTGTTTGCTTTCCAAATAAATAAATAATGATTCACGATGATTGCACAATATTCTTATAACGGGAAGAAGGATTGATGTTACGTCTATAGATGCTGAGGGTGGAGAGAGATAACCATTACGATGAGCTTTAATTCCTACAAGAAAGCTAAACATCTAATCCAATCTTGAATGGTGAACAAGAGGGGAATGTCTCCATCATTAATTCTGGGAGAGTTCGTTATGTGTGCCATTAAGCAACTCAGAGCATCTGGTTTGTCCCAAGCGAAGGTTCGAGATAATAGGACTTCTGTTCTAGAAAAACAATGAGGCGGCGATCAACCAAGAACTCAGAGAGTTGAAAAATACAAGGCAATGACCTCCCTATATCTCCAACAGTTTCCACCACAATTTATGGATATGAGAAGCTAACTTTTCGTAAGAACGAGGAGTGAAGTGGCCCAATTGACGACCAGTCATTATTGATCATGAGGGGGTCGCAAAATTTGTGGGGAATCACATGTTTATTCGGGGGGGGGGGGACAGAGGAGGGATCAGTCGAAAATTGGCTGCCAATGAGATGGATCATTTAAATACTACAGAGCCTTATGGAGAATCAGGTGAATTTTTTTCAGTGACACACAGCCGAAATCCCCCCTCCCCCTCCACTTCAGGCGATAGATAATGACCAGTCTTTTGGCTAGTAGGGCCACACTGCCCATGCACCAATCCTTATTAACGCTGCGATAATCGAGAAGCTTTCAAAACAGTTTTACTTTGCTCTATTGCACCAAACTACGCGTGCGCACATCACCCGGCAGGTAACACATTGTTTTGACGACAAAAACCGCTGAGACGTGAAGACAATGCATACTGGAAGAAGTATGTGAAAGATACTTTGCAATATTGGAAGTTTTTGATATTAAATTAAATTAACTTTAATTAGAAGTTTTCCACCTGAGAGACACGATTTGATAAAAACTACGTTGAGAATACAACTCTAAAAGCGAAGCTGTGAATTTGCCGCCAAGATCCAAGGTTGCCATAATTTCAAAACGAATCGCATCACTGAAGCGAAAAGTGTAATTAAGATTACTCGCATTTCTTGGTTAAGAAAATTAAAAACAATTCAAACCTCTACCACTTATTTTAAGGTAAATTTTATCTTTCGAACTAAGTAAATTTTGTCATTAAACGAATTATAAAACGAATTATAATAATTTCCCAATTATTTGTTACACTTCGGCTCAAATAGGAAAGAAAATTCGCTAGTTTTGGAAATTCATCAAGCCGTACCCACTTCCTTACTCCTCAAATAACCAAGTTGTTGTGTCAAATATTTCAGGCAAACTTTGCAAGATGGAAAATATTAAGAAAAGTACTGTATTTAATTTTCTCTTTAAGATAGAACTTCAGCAATTTGTTTATGGTAAAGTCAAACTAGTTTAGGTTCCTTAATCTTCTCTGTAAAATGGAATACCAAAATTTATCTTAGGGTATACTGAAAATTATAAAATAACACCTTGAACGGGTACTACATGCTACTGGTGTCCATAGTATTGTCTGAAACACATCAGTGAAGTTTTTGTTTGTACAGTAGATTTGTTAGGTGGTTTTTAATTAAAAGGGACGTGGAGGATAAACAGTAAGGTGAAACATTACCACTGAAATTTGTATCTGGGAGACACTTGTTCAAAGCGTACAACAACTCAGTTAATGGATGATTCTTCATTTGCCTTCCACTTTTTTTCTACTTTTCTTTTCAGCGTTTGGATTATTTTTGACAATTTGTTTTCATCTTCCAACGCTCTCCTTCACAACTGATGTTTACGCTCTAGGCAGAGAGGAATTCGCTCAGAACAGTAAGTTAGCGGATCATAGAGAAGCAGAAATCATATATCTTATACAAGCACAGAGTTGCCTATCTGAGCATTACACTTCATTTATAAAATTAGCAAGTAGCACTAGACGTGACGTTGTAGTTTTGAGTTGGGGCAGACGATGTCAAGATTCGTCCACAAATCTTGGCAGCGTGGTTTACATTCAAGGAGAGAATACGTCATGGAGTTCCGGGCGAAATTTGTTGTATCATTGGGCTTTGCAGAGAAACAGGAGCTATCTGTACTACGTTTTCCTTGATGAAGATATCGAGTTTATCTTCACATCGAATACGACCCAGGATAGGGGTTACAAGGAAGGAACTAAACATCCACTTGAAGCCTTTGAAAACTTTCTTCTGGACTACGAGCCCGCGGTAGGTCTGTGCAATTATTGCAGTCGTTGTGGGAAACTTGCGGAAAACGGTTCTTATTATGTACCTGCGCTTTGTTGCTCGCCGCGCCCTGCAACTGGAAATCTCCCGCCGATTTTACCGGTTACAATATCTTTTGACGCCGCTGTAAACGCGTTTCACACCAAGGCAGTTCAACATATTCTACCTTATAGACTGGACTACGAGGAGATAAGCTGGTGGGAGAGCCAAAAATATGTTATTTTAAAGTCAGATATTTTATTTCGCGGTCAAGTTATACGCTATACGCCGGTGACTGCCATCAACAACGAACACAGGGATTATCCTCAACGACCAATTGACAACTGGGAGGATATATTGCTCGATATTAGGAAAAATGTGCCACACAAATATCAGAATCAAAGCGTTTTCAACATGAAACTGGAAGTTGACATGATTCCGATTATTTCTGGGAATTTCCTTTTCACACCATCATGGAATATTTCAATTCCTGGTCCTAAAGTACCTATTCAACCATACAGTCATTTTCACAAATAGTACGAGCAAAAGGCAAAAATGTCAATATTATCGGAGATATTTGATACATTTATCAACCACTCTTTCCGTTTTGAAAACTTCAGATAATTTTAGATACAATAACGCTGATTTGTAGGATCTGGTCTTTCCTAGCTCATTCCGTTCGCGCTTAATGTTGTGCTCATAAACCGTTGAAATGGACTGAAACCTTAAAAAAGTAATTAACCCTAGTAAAATAGGCACTTGAATAGGGGAGAAATATGACTTAACATATGGGCTTTATTTTTAGTCTTTTCTTGCGCTAAAACCAGTTATAATTCATGCAGTTAAGGAGAATTTACCCGGAACGTTACCGCCAAGCAACGAAACTAAGCAATGATGACACAATGTTATGAGTGAGAAGGTTGAATTTTCCGGTAAAATTCAAGGACAAAAGCAACATAGCAAAATGTAGACAGGAGTTACGCCTTGACTGAGTAGTTCATTACAGTCTTGCACAAACATGGGAAGCTGTAACACTTTCCTTTGAATGGAGTTATTTTTTTGTCTACCCACGTACATGGTTAGTGTTTTTGAGAAATCTCTTCACTTTAAGGTAGTAATACCAAGAACATTTCGCGTCAATATGAGTTATAATATATTTATTCGAATTATAGGCTATTCATCATTTGTTGTACATCCTTCTTAATATAATATTTTTGAAGAATGCCCTTCAAATCGAGATTTCGTTATTCTTGCACAAATCTGGGTCAGTCTTCATCGAAACTTTGGCGGCTGCCTCGTTTCAAGAGCTTTTTTTCTGGAATACTTCTTTCCGCTGGTTTCAACCTGGTCAACAAAACGTATTCTGTTGAATCACTACTCCTTTCATTAGTTGTCATGGCCTCGTCTCCTGGTCGAGGGGGCCATTCAATGCGCTGGGCGTTGGTTACTAAAAATGTTCATGTACAAGGAAAAAAAAATTGAATCATCTAAATCCTTGTAGAATTCTAAGTATGTTGCGTAATTTAGTTATGAGTTGAATCTCAATGTTTAATAAAATACCACGCATAAAAATATAAAAAGTTCGAGGTGTGACTCTTACCTGCTACGCATAAGAGAACTGCAAGCGACAATGTAATCCACATATTAGGGCTCATGGTGACAATCCGCGTTTCTTTGAAGCTGTAGAGACGTTTCTAGACTTGGTGCCTTTCTTTATTTAAAGTTGTGAGGTACGTGCGTGGTCGGAAAAAGGAGACTTCAAAATTTCGAAACTGCTAACCAAATACTCCACCGGGAAATTAATGCACTTCCTTAAAAATTTGGGCTCGTTTCCACTTGCGAAAGGGAGATCTGCTCGCGCTTAAGGGTCAATCTAAAAACCTCAGTTATTCATTATGGCTTCAGTGCACTTTGGAACAGTTCTGTTTAATCGTTCTTCGGAATTAGAATTCATAGTTATGAAGCAAGCCAGCTATTCCCATCAGATCACCAAATTCCGCAAGAAAATGAAAAAACGCTTTTCAGCGAAGACAGCACAACCCATTGGTTGATTTGAGCTTCCGTTCCTTCCTTTTTTTTTATAGAAAATATCAAAATTATATCTCGGTAATTTACGAAGCCCCGAAGCCGACATCATATTTTGTAATTCATGTAATACCTAATTTTCTTCACGCGTTGGGATAATATCTTATTATCGTGTGAATCTGAAATATTTCAAAAATAGAAACATGCTTTCTTTTTGAGGAAAATCAGTTGAAACGGTGGGCGCAAAATGCTTGGCGATTTAATATGACCTGAGGTATAGGTGATCTAACGACGACGGATCAATTCATCAGCTAGTGGAATGTGCAAAAAATAAGAGCGATTTTTCTACTTGCCCGTGGAAAATAAGAATGTTTTTCGGGATTTTCTTTCTGCAAATTTGATAACCTCGTTGCATATACCAATAACATAAATAGGTATGATTATTATAAAAAGTAACATTCGATCGATTAGTTGGTTTTTTAAATAGAATAACCTAAAAAACTGAATCAAAGACTTAACGATTTCCAAAACAATTTAGAGCTGTGTGGTTGATTTCCAGCTTCAACTTAATATGAAGATCTTAAAATTGCCAATGTCGTGCATTCGCAAACGGCTTTCATTAAGGCGGTATGCTAAAAAGACTCAATTTCTAATAGGATGTATGTTTGTAATTAGTGAGATGTGACGCGGAACCTTTCAAGATCTTGTTCAATTTCATTACCTAAGTGGATTTTACTTACATTAGATATCTGGGAAATGATAGTTGCCGAGAATATAATCATATTGTAGTATAGTTTCTCTTCGGTTTTAGATACGAAATGTGTTGCACAACTGAAAATACTTGGTCAGCTTCCGTCTGTGATATTCAACGTTTGAGTAAGAACATTTTTAGTTTAATTGGACGTTCCTAAAAGAATCCCCTTTACGGTCCTTTATTATTTCTCTCTTCAAACTTAAGAAGATCTCTTTTCCAATGTGATTTTTTGGCTATCTTTAAGAAAAAAAGTTCTGTATCCCCTAAAAAGAAGCAATATTAATTATGGAAGTACCTTGAGAAAAATTAGATTGTTTTCTTTGAAGGAAACGATGTTAAATCAATTAGGAAGTTTGGTTTACTATCTACCCAAAATATCTTGCCAACAGTAATTGAACTTTGATTCCAACGTTGTCAAAATTTAATTAAAAATCAAGCATAAATGCCGAAATACCTGTGCTTCCTGCCTCAAATTATTCCGTCTCAAAAGTGACGCTCTCCGGTCCATGAATGCGTAGATAAGCCAAGAACAGAAATTATAGCGAAAAGTTTTACGGTAATGTGGCCTTTTCTTCTTTTAAACGTTAGCAAGGATTATTGTCGTCAAAATCACCTCTCTTTGACGCTTTGGATCGAGAGGATCGCTGAGATCAATACTCGATTTGAAAACGTGAAAATACAATAGTGATAGGTAAAAGACTGAGCGAAAAAGAGGCTTTCCCAATTTAAATATTTAAAACTAAATTCCTGCTGTTACGATCTGAGATAACTCTATCCAAGTCCGTCTAAGAACAAAAGCCTCCAAAAAGTGCTTTTTTTTCTGGCAAATCTAGTGGCAAGATAACTTGGACACTATGTCATAAAATGATTAAATTTTTCGCCCTCAAGAAAGGGAAACATTTTTCCTCGCCAATGTCCATATTTTGGCCGAACACTTTCTACTACTGCCTACAAACGGCACAGATTTCATAACACTCCGTCACTCAGCCAGTGCACCGAAGAATTCATGCGCTCCTTCTGACACTAGCAGCTCCGCCGCGTGACACATTCAGATAGACCCTTGATTGCCGCAATGAGGCCGCCGGGAGACGAGATTTGGGAGATGGAGACAAGGTGATGTTCATGAGGATACCTTGAAGGACAAGCGGCCGAACGAAACAAACGGGGAGCTCTGAGTAAGGTCAGATGAGTAATGTACAGCTGTATTGTTCGTGAATATGATCCATTCGTTATACGACTTCATTTGAGAGAGGGTTGTGGTCACATTACGAAACATTTGTTTTCTTTAGTTCGAAATGAAATTCGCGCGGTGGACCGACGTAATTAACATCCCGACACTTTACGTTGATTGGCTAAACTTCTACGCTTTTACACTCAACAGGAAAATACAAAACCTTTTTTCTTTGTCTTTATCTATCACCTTGGAGGTCTGGAGGATTTTGGTTGTGTCATGATAAAATTGTCCCGATCCTTCCATAATTAAGGTCCTGAAATATTCTTATAATCCACCTCATTGGCAGTTAATTGACAATCAATTCATTTAGTCCCCCCAATAGACTCTCTTGGCGACGACTGATCCTCCCTCAGTTCCCACTGAAAACCATGTGATCCCCCAAGAATCATACGATTCCACCCAGGCGATAAATTATGACTGGTTTTTGAAGCTTGTTTTGGGGTAGATAAATAAAGATATATGGGGTAGATAAATAAAGATATATGGGGTAGAGAAATAAAGATATATATGGCAAATAGATAAAGATATATGGGGTAGATAAATAGAGGATATTACATGGCCGCGCGCGGGGATACGAATTTCACTCGTGAGAGATACTTTCAGTACGAGAAGATAAAATTCCTATCCCCGCGCGGCCATGTAATGTTCTGTTTATTTTATTTATACTGATGAAATTTCAAACGAACCGGCCACGCGCCTGAGCGGGAAGCTCTCTTGTAATTGGCTAATCATGTTAGTAACCATGGCGACACCAATATCCTCACACAACAGTATCTTCACTGCGCGCGATGAAGGTATGATGTTTTAGTTAAAGGAAAAGGGGCTATAGAAAAATCTTACTTGGTGGGGTCAGGAGCCCATTACCTAATGGACTCCTGGTGGGGTACGAAAAATAAATACGGAGTAAAACTGTGCAGGACGTCATGTTTATTTACCTCTATATAGCAATACTAGAATTGTGTTAGAATCGAGTTTATTCCCTCGGAAAACCGTCAATTTTAGATTCTCGAGGCTTTCCGCGACTTCATTTTTCTCTATCCTGTTTGTATCGTTTACGAGCGGTTAGTTTTAATCGAATTTCTTGAATCTAAGAACGTAATGTGCGCGGTGCTCCCGATTAAACATCTTTCTTCCTCTGTGAAAAATAGTTGTTTTTTTGCCAGGTGGAGGTCCTGCCATCCAGCAGCAAGCCGCGTTTTGAATATTTTTGTTAATGGCATCAGACGAGGGTTTATCAATGGCCCCTGATGAACTAGATTCTTCTTTGTCGCCTGAACTATCTGCCAGGGAGGTTCCTAGGCAAAACGAGAACAAAATTTCGATTCTTAATATTGATACTTTTTTCATCTATTAACAAAAGTTATATTTTGAGCTAATAATTAAGTATGTTTGTTTTATTTTTTTCGTGCTTTGGAGGTTTGGTGCTAGAAAGACTCACTCACATCTGATGCTACTCCACACATCAGAAGAACATCATATGATTACCAACACATGTACAGTCAGAAGTAGTTTCCATGATTACCTCTCCCAACACAAACCCAATGCAAAGGATACCGGACGCACCTTTTGATCAACAGAGCACAATCACTGGCGAGAAAGTGTGAAATAGGTGTTGACAAAAGTCGAAAAATTGATTTTAGGTGAAACAATATACAAAAGTAAATACTGTTTTTTGTCACCGTCTACTGTTTGAAAGAACTGGCGAAACTCCCGGAGATGTCTGACGTAAAAAAACCTCTTTTTAGCTATTAGTAAAAGAACAAAGTTGACCAAGGATATTTTGTTTGGTGGGTTGAATTTCAAGGTTAGAACGAATAGTACTTTAATTGCCTTTCAAGTTAATGAATAACCAAACAAACTATTAAAATAGTTATTTGTGTGATATTTTTAGAGCAAAATAAAAACATCATCTCGTTTATAAGGGAGGCTTAATACAAAGAGGCAGGAATCAGAAAACAGGGCGCAGCAGGTACAAACATTGTTATAACCAGATCATTATTACAACATTACTGAAATAATCATTAACCTTGACCAGGCAAGAAAATGATGTCTACGAAAGTAATTACAGGGCTCCCCACAACAAAGTGGAACAATGTTCAGTCAAGCTGGTACAATTACCAACCCTAGAACGGGGCAATAAACCCCGTGCTAAGATAATCCCTAACATTCGATTTTCTTTGCATGAAACTGAGTTACACGAGCCGTTTTCGAAGGCTGAATGGAAAGCTATCAGAATGACAGAGGGGTCATTAAACTTTGCTTTCGTCGAACAGAACTAGTCTTAAACACTTCATTAAATTATATGTTCTGTGAGCAATTAGGAATGGTTTATAATTACTGTAAAGTCTCCTTCATGTCGTAATGTTTTCTTCTGCTTCAATCATACAGCAGTTGTTTTTGACTGAGATGAATTTAATTAGGCTTATCCGGCAACATATACAGAGCATTCAATGTAAAACGCAGCAGACTCAAACAAACGGATATCCACAATCTTTCACGCCAAAACTGTCATTTCCATTCTCCCACTCTTATTTCGTGCTGCGTGTATTCTAACTTGTTTATTTCCTATTTACTGAGGTCAGACCATTTTCTTACTTTCATCAACTTTCTTTTTGATCTGGTCGACATGACTCCTTTTTCTTCTACTTGTGCTTTGTCCCATTTTATCTCTGAAAATTGCATATCTGCAACTTTCTATTTCAGTGAAGTCTCGCTGATACCCGTGGAGCTGAGTTTCATAAGATGTAAAAACTGAACACCAACACGTATCTGTTGCCAAAATGAAGCTATTCTTTGAAGTTTTTGAACAAATGATATATCTTAGAAAAATATGTGATCATGTAATCCAAAAAAGACAAATTTTTTTAGACGATGATAAATGGTAAATGCACTCTAATCAAACATAATGCTCTCACGTTTCACTTCCACGATAATTTAAGAAGAAATAACGAAATTTCCCATGTGTAGGCAGGGGTTGTCAGTTATTAATATTTTTCCTTCTTACGCTATTTCATCAAAGCATAACTGTGAACTTGGAGACAGGAAGTGTTTAGAGCGGAACACAACGTGATCAAACTCTTCCTTCTTCTTCAAGTGACACTTCACACCAATGAATTTCACGAATTTCACTCGAACAATCTCTGCTGTTATGTAAATAAACTGAACGAAATATTTTGGCATATTATGGTTGTGTATTTATCTTGTTACGTGCACATTGCTCTGTGAATGCCAAATTTGATTCTAAGAGCCACTTTGTACAACTGTGGCGTGGAATTCCGATCAAATGATTTGCGTTGAATAATTACAGACCAACTCAAAGTTTCATCCACTGCGTTAATGTAAACCTGAATCGAGCTGATTATTAGGTTAAACCAACTGAAAAGTCTGCTTTGAAAGTTTCATTACCTGATCTCACACTGGGATTTCATTCACATACTCACAAATTTTAACCACATTGTGCCTTGCACTCACCATCCTTCTCACAGAGAAGGGCCAATGAACTCTCAACAGAACCGCATGAAAGTAAGGCTTAGAGGCTTTCATTTGAATGGCCTTACTAGCATTTCACCCACAGACTACAGAGTTAAAACCAATTTGTATACCAGTATAATACGTAGTGATGGAACTTCTGCTCAGTTGCTTTCATATGAACGATCACACACGTCAGGGTTTCATTCACGACTCAAAATTCAGAGTACAGCCCACTACCTCCTTAAAAGCTGATATATATATATATATATATATATATATATATATATATATGTATGTATATATATTTTATGGAAGAATAAAACACGAACAGCCAAATTCTCAATTTATTTCGAAGAACGAAGATAAAGTAATTTGGGAGGTAAATTTTTCAATTCATAGCGGTTTTCACTATTGCTCTGAATTAAGCCACAACCAAGAAATTGATTTAGAGACGAATTTTATAAGATTTAAAGAGTGCTTAAACTCAGTACTTTTAGCACAGTCAGTTACACACATCTCCCTCTATAACGACTGGTATCGAAGCCGACAAAACTCAAATAAAAGATTACAAATTAAATATCGATTCAAAGTAAAAATGTCATGCATCTCCCTAAGCCTCAAAAGCGTACAATGGGAAACAGTTTAGATTCAGTAACAAAATCTGTTTGGATAAAAGAGCATGACCTACAAAGTTAAAATCCCTTTACAAATAGAATCTAATTTAAACGAATTTATAACTTTAAAAATTAAAGCAGACAGATTATGATTTGGAATGAAATTAATCTAAGGAGCGCTGGTTTACCTGCCGTAAAGATTAAACTGCTTAAGAAAACTGCGACGAATGTTCTTGGACACATTGTACTTACTGCTAAGCTTCGGGTCTACACGCAAAGCAGTGGCGACTGTGAAGCTGGATGTGCTTAGTGTCGTGTTATTTATAGGCGACTGATATTTGCGTGGTCGGGGAAAAATAGACATCAAAATTTATAAAACATAAACTAACAGTGTACAGTCAGGAAATAGAGGAAACCTCTTAATCAGTTTGAAGTCTATTTCACGAAAGCTCACTAAAGGGGAGCAGAGTCTATTGCTAGAGTACTGTTAAGTGCCATTTCGCTTCAGGCAATAACTGAAAGCAAAAAAATTGTTCGTAAAATAACGTAAAATGAATCATACTTGTGGCAGAATTTTTTTTGTAGTGAAAAGAGCAAGAATTGCTCTGAAATCATGGGGTTTTGGACAAACAGTCTGGAAGAATTAACGATGTGGAAAGGTAACATAATTTGCACTTTCTCCCTTCAAATAGGATGACCTCAAGAAAAGAAAATTCATTTTAATCTTTAATAGCGAAGGTATTACATAAGGAACTATGTGCTAAGCACACATCTGGCTCTGAAATTGAGGAAGACTATAGAGAGCTGAATTCAATACCACCCCTTGAAGTAAATATAGGAAAAAAGCGTGGTAAATTATGAAAATAAAGCTGTCAAGTGCAACCCTTTTTAATGGGCTTAAATGGAGTGTTGATGTACAATTGACAAATTTGGAACATCATTATTTCATTCATGTATTGTCCTATGTTTGTGAAATCATGATAATGCTGCAGCTAACCCACTGGAGGCGTAAAATTTACAACACAATACACGTCATTGAAACTAATGGAAATTAAATCTTTTTTTATTTTTTCGCTTTACAATTATGGGCCACAATTTTTTTGACAATTTTGGATTATGAACTTGAAGCAAAAGAAACTTGTCATAATAAGTGACGAATAAGAAATATGATGCAAAGTGCGTTTTATGAGCTTTTATTTCCGAAATAATTCCGTCTTTTATTCGAACTTCACATTTTAATTACTGTTTGTAGTCGCAACAAATGTAATTAAAAATATCCTCCCATGTTGTTATGAAATTCAATAAAAAACGGCACGGAAAAGCTTAGCTTTAAAAAAAAGGAAGAGAGGGCTGGCGATTATGAAGAGTTGTAGTTTAAAACTAAAAAATTGTCACATTTGGGAAAGAAGAAGTTCCCATAATTTTACGTAAGAGGGAAAATCAGTGGGAATAACGCACAAAAATATCGAAAAAAATGAGTTTTGGCTTTTTGCTTTGTGATATTTACATTGGTACCCTTACCGTCTGAAGAATTTAAGTGTTGTCTGCCGCACGTGTCAGTGTACGTGCCTTGACTGAGCATGAAAAAGGAATAGCAAAGAAGCTGCTTTCTCGAACTATGACCCAACAAATTGATCTCATTGCTTTAGTTTCTCAACATTAAATTGAGAAAATGATTTTTACAGGGGAGGAAGTGAGAAAAAAAAATCAAATTTCTTGTACCAAATTTAAATAAATAGTGAATTCAGCTAAGGGGCAAAAGTCACCTCAGTAGATAAAATCGGGCTGATTTTATATTTACTCATTTTCTCCTGGAGACAGTAATTTGGCGAGCCATTTTAGAGAGAGTAAATTTCTGTGAAATTTGTTACTCACCATGTCGTTTTGGAAGAAAGCTCAAAACTTCCGGAAAATGTTGACCCGTGGTCATGCAGCCCCACTTCTCCCTCAGAGTTGTCAATGCTAATTAATTAGCTTTTAAGGACTTTTGAAAAGGTAAATACGTGAGCCATTTTTAGACGATTTGTACTCTAAAGATGAGCTGAACTGACGTTGATCATGTGAATTACCGGTTTATTGGGCACATATCACGTTCATAGTACTGATGGCTCTCGAAGCTGATAGTTTTGTTGTTTCATTCATTCACGACGTTAACTCTTATCTGATCGGAGCGTCTGTCCATTCAGTTCCGTATAGCCTGTTCTAATCGTTGTCTCCAGATTAAAGAGCAAAGTTGTTAGATAGTAAATAGTTTTACTATTTACCCTATTTTAAAGTTGTAAATGCACCCCTTTTTACATCTCCTATGTGCTCTCCCTTTCATTGTAGGAAAAAACCATTCCTTTACATTCAATAAATTATTGAATGTCGTGTTTCGTTAGTTTTTAGTGACAATTCCATTACGCAAACCAATTACAAAGTTGGAAACGTCCAGGGTGAATTTTTCTCAAGGGAGAATCAAATACTCGCATAAAGTAAGAAAAATAAGATCGTTTTGGCATAAATCAATTCGAACTTGATTCATTCCTTGCAGGAGAAATTTAAGCTCATTAAATAAGTAAGGTATTGATGAATGTTTTAATTACTTTATTTACTAATTAATTGTAGACATTCTAATTTTTGTAATGATACTAAAAATACCTCACAAAGAGAACACACGAATCAACACGAAGGCTGTCTGGAGGAAACCTTAGTCTACAGATATAAACACGTGAAAAGAATACCAAGTCAAGTCAAAAATTAAAACGTGAACTGTTAGGAATATTGCAGTTCAACTTTGATTAACAGCGAGTGTTCCTGGCTGGTTATAAAGTGTGAGAAGTTTCCCGCGAGTTGCTACATAATGTGGAAATGACTTCATATGCAGGGGATTTCGAGGCCCAAAAATGCATTGATGCGAGTTAAAATTGATCAAAACAGTTAGGCTTAAGAAAGATGTGTTTTCGTCTTGTCACGAGCGTGGGACAAAGAAAAATTCTGAGTCCCCATGAGGAATCGAACCTCAGATCTTCGGATTTGCGTTCCGATGCTCTACCACTGAGCCACGAAGACTCTTCGGTGAGCGAGGTCTATTACGAAGTTCTTATGAAACGCGTCCTGCATACTGCTAGGATCAGCAATGTCGATTGCGTAATGTTTTTGCTGATCCTAGCAGTATGCAGGACAATAGTGATGCGCGTAGAAATGAAAGTTTTTCGTTGAGTGGTATTATTGTTAATTCCACAGGGTGTGTAGGCCTCGAAAACGCAAAAACGAGTCACCTGCGGATTTGATCATTCATCTAAGCTATGATGAAAGAGGGACGTAGTTGCTTAGTCAGCATTGGCACTAGAAGGTATGGAAGTATTGGATTCGTTGGACGTTGCATGCAGATACACGCACTCATGCAAATTATTTCTTTCATCACATTCTTCCTTATTATTTCGAATTTCCTAGATCACGTTAAATAAGGAACTAATGCATATCCGGGTGGGAACGTTTGGAAGTTCAAACCGACAGAGGTAAATTAACAATATGGTTGTTTCCCACGGGGCTTTTGAGCTTGAGGACAAAGTTATCAACATGATATCAAACTTTTCGCCACTACAAACAACCCCGTCATCAAAAACAGGAAAATGTACTTTATGCCGTTAAAAAAATACCATGAGAAGGTTTTTTTTACGTAATTTGATCGCAGTTTGAGTTTTTAACTGTGAATTTGGAACGAGCCACAACATATTGGTTGGCTCAGTGTGTCAATCAGTAACCTTCGATCACGTTGCAACTTAATTATTCTAACCCCACTCCAACAGGAGGTTCATGGAAAATGAGATTAGGATAAGATATACATCCCTTGCAGGTTTTGTCACGTAGTGCATTAAAATAGCTCAGTAGAACAATTTTGCTCGTGTGCCAACGGAGAGAAGTATAAACGTAGTACAGTCATCCAAGAATGACGCCAAAATCTTCTGGCATTCTACAATGTTGGCCACCGCAAAAAGTAATCGCTGTGATGAAGAATGACTATCCGTTGTGGCGTCTGATGATAAATTGATCAATCTCTGCATGAGGGATACAACCAGAAGTTGACTCTTTTGATCCCAAATCCGATATAAATGAAATAATACGAGAGAAAAAATCTACATCTCGTTATTGGTGACCCATGCTTATCTCACGTTTCAGACTCGCGACGTTAAACATTACCTTAGCGCATGGGACGAGCTATAAAAGAGAATTAAAAAGTTACACCAGTCTCATATCATAATCATGTGTAATGAAAATTTTCTAATTTAGTGAATGGTCAACCTTTCAATAGAGCAGGGATCCTTAAAGCTCTAAAGGGGTCTGATAGAAGGCAACTAACATCTAACGTTACACCCTGGAAAGGCAATTGTTGGAACATATTAATTACCAACAAGGTGTTGACGGTAATTCTGTTTGTGGTTTTTCTCATTTGTTTTGATTTTCTCCTAAGCCAGGGCGTTAAGTTTGTAACCTTTAAGAGCTAATAGCACTTTAAAACGATTATAACATAATAACTGTAAATGATCAACACCAGTCACATTAAGAGATTTCATGGATAAATTCACGTTCAAAGATGTTGAATACCGCCCGAAAAGGCTGATAATCATATCATTTGACCAGTTTCACGATGAACTGAAAACGTAACGATGAAAATCTTACAGTCGAATTTCCGTGACCCCGGGTATCTCACATCACGGTCCTTGTCGCCCCCTTTCCTTTGGACTTGTATACATATTCTCAACAAACGCTGTGGCATCAGTATTTGAAATGCATTTTATTCTTTAGTCTGCAATGTTCAAAAATAATTTCAGTGTCTCTTTAAAGTTATTTAGAGTTGATTTGAGGGAAGCTGAGGGAAGTTGAGGGAGAGGGGGAGGGAGGGAGGGGTCGGGTCTCAAATATCCCCGCCATAAGGTTTTCTCTGGTCTCTATTATTTTTTCTTCCGGTCCGTTAAAACTTAAATTAAAATCATTGTTTTCGTATTTATTTTAAGAAGAACAATTATGTAGGCTTCTGCCCGACTCCCGTTGGCACCGTTGAAGTTTACGCTAACAAAATAAAACGCCTTCACAGCCAAACCCTGAAATATTAATGTTGTCTTATGAACAGTTTGAAAAAATGATATAAATTTCCGGCATCCATATTTGAACACGAGAGTCAGCTCCTCATGATCCACTGATTAAAAAGTATAATCGTGTACGTCGACGGTGATTCATTGATTAAAAAGTGTAAGAGTCGACGATAACCCCTCTCTGTCCCTACATCAACCACCCGGCCAACGAACAACCATATTCCTACGTCTTTCATTGTTAGTCTATTATCTCGTGAGAGGTCATGGAGAGAGAGTCACGCGCAGGTCTATACTGTAGGCAAAGAAGCCAAAAATTACAATCTTTGCGGCGTCAAAAGACAAAGAAACCGAGAGATCCCGTGATTTTTCAACATCGAAATACGTTCGATGATATCTTACATTTTTGTTCCTAGTTAGAATAACTGTGAAAGAGCTCACTAGAGTGAAATCACCTTCCAATGAAAGTTATGGTTCTCTCTCCCTCTGTTCTTCATTCAACCCACCATAATCTCATTCCCACTCTCACTTCCAGCTCCCCGCTACCAATAGCTTTGACAAAGCTACTGTGCTTTATTCCCTACTTTCAACTTCCACTTCTATGCAGCCCTCGTGAAATTAGTAAAAAAAAGTCTTGCCTACATCGAAAACACAGGTATTCGACAGATTATAAAGGAGTTAATCTGC
The DNA here is from genome assembly GCF_036669915.1 of Pocillopora verrucosa. Lineage (NCBI taxonomy): Eukaryota > Metazoa > Cnidaria > Anthozoa > Scleractinia > Pocilloporidae > Pocillopora > Pocillopora verrucosa. The sequence goes on from NC_089324.1 coordinate 498,590, forward strand.
TAAGGAACCATACATGTCTTAATTCGGGATAATGATGATACCAACATTGCTATTAGGTAAGATTTGAACCGACCTGGGCTGCACAATACGTAAGGCTTGTTAAGCTTTGTTCTATTGCCACACACAGACGATTTTGTCTACATTTGAGAGCTAAAACACCTTGTTCATAGTAGTAAAGAGTATGATGCGCTCTCCCTTCTTTCACCTAGATTGGGATATTAGGGTGACTTTATTTTATGCATAATGATTACCACATCTACCTCATGTATCACGTATGCAACGAATGTATGCAGGATTTCATCGATAAACTGAGAGCAAATGTTCTATCACGATGGTTGTTTTTGCTCGCTTATAATTAGAATAAATACCTTGCTAAAAAAGTGAAATTTTCAACAAATGAGCAACATCAAAGCCAATTAATCCGATAAAAATTTTATGCTTCAGACCTGGTTAAATCTCCCGTCTTCGTCGTACCAGACATCACTTAATTTGAATTGGATAGTTTACGTTGACTTAAAAAAAGCAAAATTATCCAAACAAAAGATCACCCTCTTCACATAAGTACAAAGGTTGGGGTCAATGTCTTGACAACTCACTGACAAGTTGCTTTCCCTGAGTCATTGCCTGATAACAGCCTGCTTTAATCTTGTGTACCCAGTGAAAAATTTATCGAGCCTTTATTTATTTACTCCAAGAACAGTCTCGAATGATCCAGCCCTGAGTTCCAGTATCATGGTCAAGACTTAAGGAGTTCAACCAAGAATATTTAGCAGTGAATTCAAGTACCTTGCTTTATCAGATGGGATAGGAAGTACCATGTTTTTAGCTTCGTCGGACGTTTTGAAATTCATTGCGTATCCTGTTTTAACTTCCATTTTTTTCCTAATAGATAACGTTAAGTAAGTTCGCGTGACCCACATTTCTGTACCTTTCATCACACTTAGAAAAAAAAACTGTTCATTTTTTTTTACTGACCTGACGTAGGAAGCAAGTTAACGATAAATAAATCGCGATAAAGGTCCAATACTCAAAGCGCATGGATTCGGTTTGATAATGAAACTGTGCTCAGAAATGTCTGTTGAGCTTAAGTCAAATGAGAAATGGGATTGTATTTTTCGATATTTCAACTTAAACCTAAGCGCATGCAAACATCAGTCTAAATTTACGTCACGAAGAATCTGATAGCATTGTAGTTGCACTTCCACGCCTTTACAGTGAGCTGTCTATTTTTGGTGGATGAAACAGGTTGGAGAGAGTGGGGCGCACAAACATATTTGAACAGATTAGTTATGTTATGCCATAAACTCGTGGGAAAATAAAGAAATTGTCGAAGATTAACAGAATATGTTTGATCAAGCGGCGGTCTGATAAAATTTGAGACTGATAGGTTTGATAATTGAATTATCAGCGAAACTGTTTTTAGCTGAGCAATATTTTGTTTATTTCGACGGGGGTGACCTGGCATATCTCATGACGCATTTATGCCACAGGCCTTCCCCCTACAGACTGTTTAGAACATCATTGGGTGTTTATGTCTACATTTATGTGACACTTCATTTTTGTCATCATGGCGAAAAACGTGCCATCTTTGGAAAGCAAAAGAACATTCTTTGCATTTGTAATATGCCCGGTGAAACTAAACACAAAAACATCCCTAGTTTTTATGAATGATTTGCGGAATTTGCACTTGGTGATCATCCCCCCAAGTCAATGAACAAGAGTGATTAAATTGGTGTCTTATTCCCTGTCTAGTATCAAGAGAAAACAATCTCATTTATTTAGATGCATGCCAAACGAGGCCATATTACCTAACTGATGAACACTGATGAATTTCCGTTGTAGCCATTCGCTAATGCCACGCGCAGTTATGGAAGTATAGGCTCTTTAATATGTCACTCACGAGGTTGGCGGTCTGGTAGCAATGAGCTGAAATTGGATTTCAAAACTTATTGCACCTTTGGCTCATCATTACAACCACGGGAGTCCTCTTTAGGGAAACACGACGTCTCTAAGTAGCTCTACTGAAGAGCCACACGGCATTGAACCACGAATTAAGGCATTAGCTCCGTCTGTCCCCTCAAGCGAGTTATGATGCATCTATCACTGATGACAAGGATAGCCCTGACCTGTGTTTTTCTAGGCATTCACGCTCTATCAAGTGATACAAGGTAAGCTTCCTTATCTCACTTTTCCCACGGTTTGACTTTCAAAATGTTCATTAACGTCAACATTTTAACATCTCATCAATACAACTACGCTTTAGACTTTCAGGGTACGATATTCTAACATCGGGACTTCCTTTGGAGGTTGATCCAATACTGAACCCCAACACCGTTTGTAAGAACACACCGTCTTTGAACAGAGAACAACTGGAACTTTGTAAAACGCAAGCCGATGTTGTTGCTAGCGCGTTACAAGGAGCCCAAATGGCGGTACATGAATGTCAACAACAGTTCGCATACACAAGATGGAACTGCTCGTCCTTGGAGACCAAAAACGGCAATCCCTTGACGAGTGACTTATTAGCTAGAGGTTAGTACGTACAGGTATAAGCATACAGGCTTAATATGCTGAGCACAAATCCGGCTTATAATCTCAGTTCTGAACGTTCCTGGTGAGGCCATTTATCCAATTCAAGGAAGTGGCAAATCACTCTACTGTGTAAATACTATGCGGCATTTCAGGTAAGCAGCTCTGGTTTTTGAATAAGTTGCAGGGATTATTGAAAGAAAAATAAACAAGAGATGCTGTTAAATGGTGGAAGACTGCAAATGTTTGGATGTGACCCAAGGCCCTTTGATCTTTCCATATGTCGCTCCTTTTTTTTTTTGTTTTCGTGCTTTAGGCCTTATCATTCGGTTTTTCTTAATTTAGCATCATAAATATCGTAAGCGGACAGATTCCTGTACTTTGACAAAGAGGTGTAAATATAAGTCACGCGGTAAAACCCATTAAGTTTATGATTGTAACATGGCCTCCTCCAAGTGCCAGGTCTAACGTAACAAATAAACACTCTTGTAAAGGTAAACATACCGAAGAAGGATTCGACTGGCCTAAGTAGATTACTAAACTGCAACACATGTTAGCCCTTTCGATCTCATCCGATTCAGATTGTTAGGTTCATTGTCTAAGTGTAGTGAAATGTCCTCTCGAAAATCTTAAATTCCTCTTAAAATGGAAAGCTTGGTGCAGACCTTGATACTTAACAGATGAGTCTTAATCCGTTCATTAGAAATTTATCCGCCAGATTTTAGGCACCTAAGAAAGCCGAACGCCATTAAAAGAAACTAACTAAGTTCCGACATCACTATCAACATTAAACTGATTTATCTCACTTGAAATACACTAAGTGCTCTTAGTTTCTGGTTTTATTTACTCGTCGCGACGAAGACTATGCTGTACGGCGGCTAAGAATCAATCACATACACAGCAGGTTGGAAGATTTGTATTACTACGACCACCTTTTGACTATATAACCACATCCTAGTCTCTTTCCTAAAATATGTTTACTTTATTAAACGGGCACTCTCTAATCTTTGCCTTGATCTTCACCTGTGCCACCTCTAAACGCTTCCGGTGTTGCCTGACAATCCTATCTCTGATCGCCATCAAGATCTTGCCTAGATAATGTCTCAAACTTCTTCAATTAACTTGCAGGTTTCAGAGAGACAGCGTTCGCGCACGCTATTATATCTGCCGGCATGACACAAGCAGTTGCAACATCTTGCAGCGCGGGTAAACTTGGAACATGCGAATGCGACAAAACCGTCAAAGGAGAGGGTCGGGGCTGGAGCTGGGGTGGATGCAGCGACAACGCTCTTTACGGTGCCGTGTTTACTGCCGATTTTATGGACTCTCGGGAAAGAGGGACAGATATAAAGTCGCTGATGAACCTCCACAACAATCGAGCAGGACGTCTGGTAAGAAAACAAGCCCTTTGTAATTTTTACACAACCACTGAACCTTTAAGAGGTGCCAAACACAAGTCTAACACATTTCATCGAATCTTCACCCGATCAGAGAATCGAAATTAAAACATCGTGACGGAGAAGTTGTCTCCAAACGTGATATTCGAATGGTTACCTGAGGGGGATAAATCCGCAAACCGAAAGGTCAAAATCACACGGTTCGATTCGACTCCACTCAAGAGGAGTTAGGATGTCCGTTCATAAGAGATCTCTTACCCCATCGTTTCATTACATCAGACTATTCCAACAATTCGGCGGTACCTGTGTGTCATTGTCGTCTGCTAAATGGCTCTTTTGAAATTCCTAAATGTATCATAGAATGATTACGCATGCATGCTTTGTGTTGGAATATTTGCACGCAGGGTCAGAGATATGACACATTTGTATCACGTGTTTGGCAACCTTGACACGAACGCTCAAAAAAGGCACGGAATGCTATAATCCCTCCATAAAATTTAGCTTTTGCCCTATAATACGTTACCTCATTGTATAAATAGGTACTGCAGCGGTTTTAGCCTTGTTCGTGCATCTCATCGGATTGTGTGCATGGTACTATGTTCTGGTACTTTCAGATAATTGGATTTTCCCATCACTTCCTAGAGTTGCCGACACATTTTGTGGTTTCATTTTTGTGTCAAACCCGCTTCAGAGAAGTTATTAAGTTTTTAAGATTTGATTTATTGAAACTTGTTCGAAAACAATTCAGACCCTAAGTTGTTATTTCAACAAGAGTTGCGCATTAGCAAATCCATCAGGAGTTTCCTATCGTCAAGAGGCCGTTTGATAAATATACCTATCTAGGAGCTACCAGTACCTTTGAAAAGACAAGAGGTGAGGGACCGATTTTAAAATAGATCAGTCGCTTTCTGATCCAATTATTAAAGGTGATACCAAACCCTTTGAAAAAAGTCGTGAATTTAGAAGAAGGTCTGGAAGTACTTGACGTAAGAATGGTAATTTCCTGTTCGGGAATTAACCTCTTTACTTGGTACTTTTTCGCTCGGGGAGATTTTCGTGCTTTCAGATTATCCCTTCCTCTTATATGTACCGACGATAATGAGCAAATCTGGAAGTAATACCGGGCCGGTTAATTAGCTGATTTAGAGAAGACATAAAAGGGCCGAGAAATCCCCGCTGTGTCTGAATCAATTGGCTTAATAGCTCTTTGAAGACGTCTGTGTATCAAAAGGACCAGGCGGGCGTCTTTACACATTGCGTTCACTTATGAAGATCAAAAGGGCATTTCGTAAAAAAGCAGGGAAATTCCAAGATAATTAGAACCAGATATTTTGGATGAAGAGAAAAGCGTCAACAGAGATATACAGCGAAATAGTTTAGTACCTAAATAGCCCGGGGGGGGGGAATACTTCCTAGTGATAGATGAGGGGGTTCTACTGCTGGATTGATTCGAATTTTCATGAATAGATTGGCTATATATCACGGGGTTACATTTTACATAAAGTTACTAGAATGCGGGCACACATTTTCGAGGTGTTTGGGGTAAGAAAATCCTGGTAAGTATGGATTTGAAAATGGGAAGATATGCAGTTAATGAGTTGTCACCATTTTTAATTTGTCAATTCATTTTAGGATAACTAACTTAATAAGGTAGATGCATAAATAGAAAGTGACTAAGTCGGGATCGCAAAAATTACATTTGCTCAGAAGTGACTAAAATGGGGTCTAATTGGCCACAGAATAGACTCTAACGTAGTAAGGGCTCTTATAGGCCAACGGTACAAACGCAGCAAAAATTGACTTAAGTACCCCCCTCCCCCGGACAACACTGTCGTTCATCTCATGTGCTCTTCGCACGGTGTCAGGTTCTCGACATAAACTAGAATCATCGTTGGCTTCGAACACTTTTCTGCTCATCAAGTCGTTAGTTTTCCGTAGGATAAAGCTCATGTTGTTATTAAAGACGTGGCAAACACACATTTGCACATCTAATTAGCACACACTTTTACTCGCATGAGGGACTTTTATGCACCCTAGTGGGTTTTTCATTGAAATCAAGACACACGTCGTTAAGTGGTAGACATTCGTTATGTATTAAATGAGTTTTACATGGATGATTGCTGAAACAACAAAAAATGAAATATTACCTGTGACATATGAAGTGTAGTGGTTCATTTTTACTTTACCAGATGTCCTGTGCGTGTAATTACCACTTACTTTACTCTTCGATAAAAAAAAGAAAATCTTACAGCTCAGGACGATACCAATCTACTGTTTTATTGATTTTTAGACAAGTCCATTAACATCCCTTATTTATCACGATTCTTCAAATATTTGTAGCAGAATGGTTGATCAAGAAAGCTTGAGAAGTTAGATTCTTTATCTTAAATTTTCTGATTTTCAATCCAGCCGCGAGTTTTTGGCTGGTTTAAGAATCAACGAAATTCTTTAGGCGAGTCGGTGGATTAATAATTAAGACAGTTTTGACTCTTTTTTTGGTCTCCTATAAATGCCCTTGTGTGTAATAGTTAAAATGAAAGCTAGTTAACAGTACTTTTGAGTGGCACTGTACATCGTGCTCTACAACGTGGCTGAATATTTTTTGAATTGCGGCTAAAACTCTAAAGCATGACAATTTAATTGGCTAAACTAAGTTTATTTCTAAACCGTATGAGAACACAAGCAGAACATTCATTTGGTACTATCCTGTACTTAGAACATTTACACAAAAAGGGAAATCTATGCCATTCCACCGTTACCACTTTGGGAAAATTGGTAATTTGGGGTTCAAGCAATGGAAGAAAGCGTAAGCAAGCCCCCCCCCCTCCTCTTTGGAATGGTTGTGATGAGACTCGCTGCGTTATTCACACCAATTGGACATTTACCGCCGTTCAACTTTGAGTCACAACCTGTGCGCTCATTTTTACCGAGCCACACCTTCCTAAGAACTTTTAATGGTAAACGGATCATTTTTAACTTAATTTCATTAAATCCTTTTGACTTCAAAGACTATGTAACTCAATGAGAAGAAAAATTCTACATGATCCGCTTATGGAGGATTAGTTACTGTTAAAATATTTCAAATAGAACTGATGGATTCATGTAGATTTCGATAAAGACACTTGACAATGGTGGCGGTTTGCCTTTGTAACATGAATACCTCATTGTCATCCGTTAAAATCCGGAAAGAAGAAATAAAAACATCGATACACATCAGATCATGTGTATGTGCTAATGCTTTAAACATGATTATCCCTAAAAGAATGTTGATAAACTGAAAAGACTCTGTTTGGTTGAACAATGAAAGTCTTTTAACTTCTCAGAGAACTTTCTTGATCAATCTGCACTTGTTATTCAGGAAATAAAAGCCTTGTCCTAGTGTGACTTTCTCCGAATCTGTTCATCTTAACTCTGCCTAAATGTCAAACTTAAGAACCATGCACGCATTAAAAACTCTCTCCATTATCCCTAAAATACAGTAACTATGGTGCGTAAACTGCCGAAGTTTACGTAAAATGTTTGTTGTTTATCAACCATGTTGCTTCGAGACTTATGCCCTTTGGTACGGTAAACCTCATAAAAAATTTGAAATTTTCGGTGCTCGTGCGATTTTATTTTTTACCAAGTTATCATGATGAAATTACTCAGCGTACATAGTGAGATGACTGTGTCCACCTCGCAGGGTGATTGCTGACTTAATTCGTTCGTGCATTGGTTCAAAGGACGGTTGGCCTTCACTTCGTTTCCTTGCTCACTCGTAGAATTGTTTTTTCCATTCATCCTTCTCTACCAGTTTGCCTCCATGTTTATAGCTTGCTGGGTCTTCAAATGTGGGTTAGGCGCAACAAAATATGGGCTGATGAACGCTGTCATAAGGACATCGTGTAAAATCACGTTTTCCAACCACAAGATAACACTAATTACTCAGGTGCTCCATGGGAGGCCTGGCTTCCAGGACACGGGATCTTTGGTGTTCTGTTACAAAGCGCCATCGAATTTAATGCGGGCGTTGTTCCGATTTATCACTTAAGGAACTATTTGAGAAGTAGTTCAAAACACTCTTTGAAACACTTCTGAGACATACGGGCGCCTAAGAACACGGAAATATGTGTTCAGTCAGAAATCATGCTCAAGGAAAAATTATTAAGTTATACATTCGTTTCTTTACAGGCTGTTCTGGATAACATGAAGACTAAGTGTAAATGCACTGGTGTGTCCGGCTCTTGCACTATGAGAACTTGTTGGAAGACTGTTCCAGAATTCAAAGAAGTCGGAACAATTCTTATGGAGAATTACGAGTATGCCGTTCTCATTCGAGCGAGCAACAGAAATCGCGGCAAAATACGACCACGTAAAACAAAGACAGTCAAACAATATGAGTTCCAAAGAAATCTAGTCTATTACGAGCCCTCGCCAAGTTACTGCAATAGAGACGACTCGAAAGACATAGCTGGGACTAAAGGAAGAATGTGCAAGGTTGATTCTCTCGGAAGCGACAACTGTGACACTCTTTGCTGTTCAAGAGGATACAACAGGATACACGCTACTATAAAAAGAAGATGTCGCTGCCATTTCAACTGGTGTTGTTTTGTATTGTGTGACGAGTGTGTGGAGAAAGCGTGGGTGACCATCTGCAAATAGTAGCGTTAGCCTCTTCTTGACTCTGCTATAGTGTAAACATATCTATCACAGTATCAGTTGGAAAAATCCTGTTCTCGCTTCGTATTAGAAGACAGTTTCCCCTTTGAAAACTAAGTCTTTCTTCCGGCGGTTCGTCCACCTGAGTACCCATTTAGCGTTGCGAGGCTCCATTAACATTCCAAACTGACAGTTATTCTAACACTATATGCACGAGAAAAACTTTTACCAAATATGAGTTGAGATGGAATTTAAAGAATGTTCACCTATTTTGAAAGTAATGTTCAGAAAGTACAAGACATGCTATCTGTAGTTACAAGCGCAGTATAGATATAACTGTATGGAAAAGTTATAGTTTTGCAACCGGAGAACGAGAAACGTCAAGTTTTTTTCAACCTGGATTTTGATAATAAATGGTATAAAATCAGAAAACTTCATAGACCGGTCATTATTTATCGCCGGGGAAAAGGAGGGGGCAGGGGCGGAGGATTTTTGTTGTGTCACCTAAGGTTCTACAGTATTCTAATGGTTCCCTTACTGTCAGTCAATTTTCTACAGTCCCCCTTTATAACGATGTAATTTCCTCCATAATCCTCTGCTCCCCCCTCACCCGCGATAAAAAATGACTGGTCCCTTGACCTTGGTTCCTATGGGGCCATTTGCGATACCCTTATTAAGTTTGGATATCATTTAGAAACGAGCAAAACCTCATTCTTGTTTAAATTGGTTGTTGTTATAAACAAAGTACTGTTACCAGTGGAATGATCGTAACAAATTTAAGATAACCGAACAGATATGACTGGAATCTTAGATGAGAAATTGAGTGTTAGCAGCCACTATATGCACTTTGCAAGGTAATCCCCGCCCGCCCCCCAGTCCCCGACCATTTCAATGTTTAGAGCTTCAGAGGGATTTTTGTATAGCATATTGACAACAGTGGGTAAACCGGGCTTGGGAAGTGGGGCATCAGCATTTGCAAATCTCACTGCATCGACTGACTATATAATTTGTTATCGACACTGAATAATCAATTGCTTGTTATATTATCTTTGTGTGACTGAGTCATAAACTCATAATTGGTCATATATAATATATATATATATATATATATATATATATATATTTTTATTTTTCAGTCGTGTATAGTTTTTCGATAACTTAAACTTAAATCATGTGTCTTCAATCAAACGAGATGATTTTTACTTTTACCCTTTCAACAGTGGCTGTGTGAAACATATTTTGTGTGAACTGAAATTTACCCTGAGACTTTAATAAAGCGAAGATTAGTAGTCTACGAGCAGCCCATCCTTTTCGGCTAAGTCTGTCGCGCGAGCAAAAAAAAAAATCAGTGGACCTCTCAGAGTGAAGAGTCGTTCTTCCTCTTTTACGGAGCTTTCACGAGCGTAGGATAGGGTCCAGGTTGAGAAGCCACACGTCTTTTAAGTAAAGAGGCGCTCACACAAAACAATCGCTCTCTACTGAAACAATTTCGACCGTTGTCTTGTGCATTTCATGAAACGACCGACTTTCTTCTGTAAAATGATACTTTGCACGGGGCAAAAATTGCATACATAACACCAATCATAATTTAATTGATATTTTTGTGAACCTTTTTTTTTTTAAATTTTTTAAAAAAATTTTTTTTAGATAATCAGGAGTTTAAATATGTAGTATACAGGACTTACCTCTTATCCGTTACAGATTTCTATAATTCGACTTACCTTTTAGTTAAGTTCTACGATTCTAATTCAGTCGACGATAGTATTCTGAACATTTTCGGAAACGACTAAGGCACTTCAGTTGTAGACCGTCAAACTACTCTTCACCATCAAGGCCAGCATCCTTCTTGATGACAACCTTCAGCGTTGGCCGGAGACCGCCATTCTCTCGTTCCTAAAAAGGTTTCCAATAGAGGACATTTTTTTAGGTTTCTTGTGTATCATTACTTGACCTGTGGGAGCGAGACGAGGTTGTCTGACTATGGCTTTTAATATAAGTTTCCATCGATTTGTCTGATTGCCATATGTTCTTCAATACCCTTTATTCCTCGTTACCGGTACCGCCTAAGGACTCTCTAAGCAAGTTTTGTTAGAAAATGCTCAATAGTGAATTTGTTTAAATGTAAATTTGAAAGATCTCACACTCCCATAAACATCATCGGTGAACAGCTACCTCTGCATGTTTTCAAGGTGGCTGTAATGGGAGGATTCTAATGTAAAAAATCCAATGCATCGGGGTAAATCAAATTACCGTCAATAACTAAGATATTTTAATAAGCCCTCTTTGATCTCAGGTTGGCTATTAGGCATACCAGCCTTTGAAAACGTTTTGAATAGGATCATTCTTCTCCAAATTATTCTTGGTGTTTTTTCAAGTTTGTTGCTTTTTCGTCTTCTAAATTTCTTTTCCGAGACTGCACCAGATCCAGAGAGTGGTAAGAAACAGGAAGTTTCGAGAACGATAATCATAGTTTTTGTTATTGAATAAAAAGCCTGAAGCTATTTCTGCCAAACACTCACAAAAGTAAATGATAATTATGAGGTCAATGATGATGAGGAAAAAAAAAGCTGGTAACAAATATCTCCCGTGAAGATTAAACATAATTTATTGAGATTTATTGTTTTGAGCGTTAGAGCTTGAAACCAGCATTGAATACTATCACGAAATTATTTGTAATAATCGAAAGCGAGGATTTGAATTGAACAAGTTTTTCTTCGCCGTAAGCGACATTGTCGTAGTAAACGGGTCATAATAAATAAGAAATGTTGTACTTTAGGGGAGTTTGGAAATTCGCTATGTAACCATTGATTTGTTTCTTTGCCAAATGTAGTTATGATGGTTCCTTAATGATCTCCGTATTGGTCTCTTAAAATTTCTCTGTCTCGTAAGCTTGATATTGCTCATAAATTATAGATGCTTTTAAGTTAAGTCTTCTCTCTTTTCAAAAGAACACGCCAACTCCTTATGAAATGTCCTTACAGAGAAAAGGAATCAACGTGATACTTTTTTTTTTCAATATCTGACTCCAGCAGTTCGCCGGTTACTTTAAATAATGTCGAATGAACAGGGTTGGTTTCAGAGCAAACGCGTCAGTGTAAACTTCTGTGTGACGCTAATCGCTTCCTCCACTGTCAGTTAAACTCTCTGAAAACTCCCTCTACATACATCAAGATTGTGTCACAGATCACGATTAAGAACAAAGTCATATAGCTTTGCCAATTCTAGATCAATCGCTCCTCGCTAAGAACGTGATAAAAATATATCATTAATCGAGATTTGTTTACTTAGACGGAAACACTCAAGAGAGCAAAACTATATTTAGAAGAGTTCATCACGAAGGTATATTCATCTAAGTGATGTTTTACTAAAAATTTGGAAAGCAAATTTCTTTACTTCTTTTGCTTTGTAACACTCCTTCATGAATTGTCATGTTGTGAAAAGACACCTAAGAAACCGTTGCGTGTCATCTAAATTTTAAATTCATTCAATGCGGAAGACAATGCCCGGAGGCATGGCAAATTCCAATCATGTAGAACGATTTGATTGTTTGTGAAGAACTGAGGGGCAGAATTAGATATCACAACGTTATTCATTCACCTGTCAAGGCTCCAAAGTGGCAATTAAGATAAAGCATTGTTGAGACATCCGCCCTATTTCTGAAATATACCTTACTTAACATCGATTAAGAGAAGTACATTTCACCGCACTCTGGTGCTTTTTAGCCTGTTATTATCTGGCACACGAGTCCGCGAGGTAAAACATTGTTTAAAAAAGATTGCAAGAAACTCTAACGTTTATCATGCAAACATTTTCAGAGTTTGGAGATAACAAATGAGAGGTTTCACTGCTTGGTTATCAAATTCCCTGTTTCCTGCTTCTATTTCATGCGACTTTGCAAAGTGACGCCTAGTTTTAAATTGCTAAAATATATCGTTTGTCGCTCAGAACGTTTTAGATTCTGGCGATAAAAGATAAGAGGTTTCACTTGACTGGACCACACAGTAAGAAATACATTCATAACTGGCTGATACAGACTAATTTGCCTCCACATTGATATTTCTATAACAACTACGCTGAATGGAAACTCACTTCATAGAAAAGATTATAGGGCTGTCACTCGAAGCGTTTAGTCGGAGTTATTGGCCCAGTATCTGCCAGCTTTGTGCTGTGCCATTAACAAATAGGCAAACACTTGTACTGAACCATCACCATTTTATCCCAAGATTTCCATAACATACTTTCAGAACTAAGTGAAGTGAAACTACGAGAACTTTGTGATTGAGCCTGAGAAGATTTCGAGTTCAGCAAAGTACGAATATACTTTGTATAAGCAACATTTTATTCTCATCGTTATCTTGATTATTGCATGCCATTATTGGCGCATTTGGCTGCGGTAAAAAGTCATTGGAATAAACATACCAAAATAAGGAAAAAACTCAATAGTTAATGATGTCTCAGAGAGCTTATTTCCGTCGTTTTTTATGAGAATTGGGCGTAAAATGCTTTAAGCTGAGAACTTTTCATTTATTTTTTGTTTGTCGTCATTACCTATTGATTAAAAAAGCTATTTAGCATAGAAACATCGGGTGATCTTTTACCAGACCAGTTCAAGTTTAAAACTTGGTATTGTAGAACTAAAGGATTGTGTAGAGCTTCTTGAAAACTACTTCCCCGTGACAGGAGGCTTCCTCAAAATCATCCTTTATTTTTCTCAAAATGGATATGGAAATTGATTGTGTGAATTTCACTGCAATTGGGTCTACAAAGACTTCTTGTAACTCTGTATGTCTTTGGTGCTTGAAATACTCTTAAAAAAGACTTGTAATAATCTACGCATCGCTGAGTCTGACTTTTAAGTCTATATTGAAGTAAATGGCAATTTGAACACTCCATCGTATACCCCAGGTGTAAAATAAACCGTCATTCATTGAAACCTGTCTTGCTTCGAAGTCATCCAACACATTGACCACTATCTAGACGTAGTTGGTCAGATGTAAAGAGTGAAAACACAAACATTAAAGGTTGCCGCGTTTATTGCCATTCTGTTTCATCTAACAAATTGTCAGCGAACAGCTTTAAAACTAATTCAGTGGACATTGGTAAAAGTCAAAGACAAGCGAACGTGGATCAAAAAATAGTTTCAACTGCATACTCTTTTGAGACAGAACCAGACTTTTCCAGCGTGAAATTAAAAATGAAGGTCGATCATTCATATCTGTCAAATCCAGATTTCCTTTTTATTACGGACTATTTACCTATTTTAAGCTTTTCCAATTTAAATTTTATACCACACGCCACGCGGTTTTGTCTAACATCCAAATGATTTTTCATAAAAATCAATTTAAAAAAAACGGAGTGAGGGCAGAGTTTAATCAAAGTACTCTACAGTTCTTTGCCTCCAGCGAAGTAGACATTTTTGATAGCGGACGGGGAAACGTTCTGGCTACTGAACAATTTTAATTTCCTGGTGTGGTTACAAATTCATACGACAGAGTTAACTTGACCTTTTTGGATATGAAAGGGGGTACTTTCCATTTGTGCCAAAAATCCATTTCTTTTGGTGGGATAAAAAAAGGGAACTGCTTTCTGGTCTGACCTATTACGGTTTTTTTTCCGTAGGTAAGGAATACCATGATCAGAAGTATTCCAAAATTTTATTCGTTTTATTTAAATTAACGGAGAATGATTCTACAATTTTATTTTCCCACTCCTTCCTAGTGCCATGATGAAAATATTTTTTGTCAGTCATGTTTGGTGTTGGAAGTTTTTTTTTTAATCCAGCTTCACCTGGGGAAAAAAGTCTGATCCGTGCAAAAGACATGTACTTTCGATTTTCTCGTACAGGTGAAGCACCCTTGACTGACATTACATAGATTCATAAGCCGCTGGACATGCTGCCAGTTTTCCTTACAAAACTTCTTTTATTGTATTTGCCATTCATTGGAAAAGGCTGCTCGCGAAGAAAAGCTTTCTGTTGCTTGTGTTCGACTTTTGAATTTTCTGCGATCGTAGGTGTGTTCATCGAGGCCCATAACTCATTATTGACTCAAGTAAATTCGTAATTAGTCTAAGTGTGCCAACAACAACGGCAAATCAGAAAGGAAAATACCCATAGGAGCCAATGACAACTCAAACTAAAAACAACAGCACTTCCTAAAGAGCGGGAAAACGCGGGCGACCAAGTCGTGATTTGCTTTAGTTTTACATCCGATTGGTTGAGAAAGTGGCGCGAGTTTTCTGGACCAATCGGAGTTAATTAAAGCAGAATGAATGCACTCCCAGATCACTCTCGACACTCAGTTGAAAATTTCTCGAAGGTAAAACCCCTAAGGCTGATAAGAGAGCCGATAAGGCTGAACTCGTCACCTGTTAGCCGGATAACGTCTGAAAATCAGTGCGAGTAGAAATTGCATGTAAACCACTTCAGGGAGTTAGAAGGCTCAATTGTTACACCAATCAACCTCCGCTTGATGAACTCGTCTATAAGACGGTCACTTAGAGATCCAGCAACAGTTTCTTAGTCATATACATTGTTCTTAACCCTTTTCAAGACAGGCAGATCTCTTAGACGGACTACGGAGACTTTGAAACGGTCAAAGGACATAGGAACTGTGTCTTTTCTTTAGAGTAAAGATCCCAGCTAAATGAATTGATCTTTGTGAATATGATTTGGTAGTACATTTCCTTATGAATGCATGACGAGGAAATTGGGTGCACTTCAAAAGTCCAATCTTCACTATCGCTAGTCCTAACATCTAAGCCAAGGGGGAAATGAATGCATACCATGCCTAATTACTCCTCTCGCCATTGTTTGATAACTCCAAACAACCAATTTAGTCTTTTTTTTCGTTGACATTACACCCACGTAAAATGACAAACATACAATCTGACGGGATACTATTACCCTTCTTTGACTCGTTGATTGTGCAATACTAAAACGATAACAGTATAATAAAACAAGTAAATGCTTTTTGCTTTCCTTAACAACAAACGTCATCTAGATATGTTTTGAACGATATTCATAAGCTTAGGTACTCTAATCTGTTTAGGTGATACGGTTTTCCTGACAGAAACTCCACGTTTTTGTAAACACTTTTAACTATATCAATAAGCAAGAAAATTTTGGGTTGACACAGTCGTCACTTCCAGATCTACGCCAAAACAAATGCTTTTAACGGAGCCAACACCATTACATATACGATTCGATTGAGACCTTGAGCTACTGTATTTCTTTTTTATTCCAACCCTAAGCATTTTATTTTCCAGCATTCCCCACTATGTCCTATTCTTGTCGGACGAAGCATTTTATAAGCGATGTAGCACTTCTCCCATTTTATTCGCCAAATATCAAGTTCTCAGGCCTCACTCTTTTTTTACCCCGTTGATAAATTTATAAGGGACTTAGCGCCATGGAAGATTATTGGCAAAATGTACCAAAATATTGTCGTGTTTTGCTTTTCCACCACTGGTTCCAAGCTGTCCGACAGTTTTAAGTAGAATAATGGTAATGTTCAACCGAAGAGGACCAATGAAGAATTATAGAACAATAACTATCGATATCTCACAATTTTAACTGAACGTCCAAGTTATTTTCAATTGTATTTTAAGAAGACTGAAGCAGATATTCTCAGCCGTACGGAGAATACTCGCGGGGAATTTGTGAAAGGGATTGACAACTTCGAGTGTGATGAATTTGACATTCTTTCATTTGGGACTTTTACTCCGTAAGTGACCACACTAAGATTGACAAATTTTCCATTTATTCTGTCCTTAATAGGCCACAAATCATAAAAAAAAATGGAAAATCAAACGGAAACAAAAACGAACTTTGCACTTAACAACTACGGTAAGAAAGGTAGAGTTATGTGAACCAGTTAAATTATGCGACTTAAAGTGGCATTGTGGCCTCTTAAAAAAGTCAAACATCCGGAGGAAACCAACAGTAGTTTTCTGACAGATCTACATGGAATGATGGAGTAATACAATGGAATAATGGAATTCAATAAAGAATATTCAGAACTGAATTTACTGGGACTCAGAGCAGCTCACAGAAGAGTAACATTTTTCGCCGACGAAAATTGCAACTTATTAACATAAAATCAATTGAATGAGGCATATATGGTTTGGCCGTTGCACAATCAGTTTAGAGTCAATTTTCTCCAGACTGTGTCACGGCTTAAAAGAAAAACTCAACAAGAAAACGAACAGAACTCGGCAATCGACAGACTATGAAGCCATGATAAAATAGTCAACAAGGAATTTTGGCCACCAGGGAATTCCAGAATTTCAAGAAGTTATATATTGACACCCTCTTGAGAAGAGTTTTGTCATCGATAGGGGGATTAAAATATCTAATTATTTATCATTTGAGATTGGCTTTTGGTTTTCGCCGCTTTCTCAAAGGGCATAGCACTGGAAATCCTTCCCCTCAGAAACAATTTGTTGAAATATTAGGATACAAAACGACTTAATGCAGTCTGAGTAATCGGATGACAGCCGCTCTAAGGTCCTCTCTCAAAGGAATTGACGTGCTGACAGTTTAAAAGTGTAGAGGTATTTCTAGAAATTTACACTACTATCATTGTATTCAGTGACAAATAAATTAAAAACCTACTAAGAGTCATTCCTAACGTGGTTTCAAGGAAAATTCAGATGACTGCGTTGTCGACCAGGACGGAAGCCTCGGTACACCAAGCGGCTTGTGCGATATTTTAACTTGCGCAACCCCATTTAAATTCATCATATGTTACCCAAAGGCTTGAAGTTTAAGCTTAGGAATCTTCAGCTGTGTAGGTCTCTGAATACTAGCGTCACGAAGACAAGGAGGCCATTTACGATACACTTGTACATTTTACGAGATAAACAAACAATTTAGGAACAATTACTTGCATCAAGGGGGCGAACAATTGTCACTAAGAAGGATCCCTTTGGTCTGAGACCTTTAGTCACGGTCTATCGATCATTTGCAGTGTACTGAAAAATACTTTTAAGAATCATAAAACTTCAATTGATCATAGCTTCAAAGAGATTTTTCGATCAAAATTTTTACTGCGTCTTTTCCGCGATCCATTTTACCTCTTAAACATTCTGTAGGAGTGTAGAGGAAATATTTCTCAGGGAAAACCTATTTTACCAGTGCGACCAAATATCAGCGTAACACGCGCATCGTGGTGGGTAGAAAAACCTTTGCAAAGCGGCCCAACTCTTTTGCAGTTTAGGTTACAGTTTCTTGAATGCTTATCACACCCACACCGATTTCCTTGGCGTTTTTTTAATTTCTATTTGTTACACTTATATACGATACATACGAAGCCAAAAGTTTCCTCGAAAGAAACATTCATGACAGTTCTTAGTTGAAAAGAATAAAAATGAAGCTATTGCAAAGAATAAACATTTCAGATAAAGTGGCGGGAACACCATTATGACTTAGACGGTTACTAGAGAGATGAGATGTGTGCGCAGATAACTCCAGATCACAATGTTTAAGACACTTTAAATTGTAAAACGCTGTATATATGCCCATACTACTAGTCAGTTCGGTACATTATTGCTTTACTACGGATTAAAAGTTATGGAAATTCACTACTTTTTCCATGTTTATCCTTTGTACTCGTCTATCTGGCGACGTACTAAGAATTCAGGAGAGAACACCTGACAGTATTTATATTTCATTTCCGACTATAAGCGTATCTTTTTTTAATCTAGAGAGTATTGTGCTGAGATAGTTAAAAAATTACATTAATTTAGAACGTTCGTGAACACGAAATGGAAAATCAGCAGAAGATTTCTCAGTTTTACCATTTGAGGCTTAACGCATAATTAATCTACATCTTGCAAGTAAAATGAAAACACTCAGTTGTTTCAAAAATAAAATAGTAGTTATGTTCAAAGTAGACTGTTTATGTTTGGCCTAAATACATTCTTATGTCTACAAACTTTATTCTGACGAACATTTCAAGCTTGAAGACTACCTTTTCTCCTTCACAAAATTAAACGAAACTAACTACTTAAAGGAAACTACAATTTTCATAAAACATGAATGTGAACGTTCTGGTTTCGCGTCAGCAGCAACCACTGCATTAGTAGCGTAAGAACATAGCAGCTGAGGTCCATCTAAAAATGCTAAAATGAGAAATTCAACACTCAAGGACTAGTGCAAATTGCTATCAAAATAATCTTAGGTTTTAAGGTCAGTTAGGTCTCGTCTCTTCCGAAGTTGTTGTTGACAAGTGAACTAACCAATTAAGAGAACAAATTGGCTCAGTAGCGTTACTACAGATAAGATTACATTCACGGAGAAATCTGTCTGTTTTCATGCTAAGTCGTCTCAAACAGGAACTAGACAAAAGCGATAATTGTGATTTAGAAATGAGACAGAGCATGTTTTTGGATTTATTGATACAGTTCACTGTATGTTGCATGTGGAACTTTTGCGACGGTTTCCTACTAAACCCAAATAACATGTATGAACAGAATAAAAATCAAGTCAAGTTGGCAAGGCTTTACTTGACAGTCAAAGCTACTTGATGAAAGAGTAGGCTTAGATTCTCTCCTCTTCTAATGTCCTCCATATCACCTGAAATGGATTTTTAAACGAATATAGGAGTATTAAATTGGAAGATTGACATGTGTTACCGAAAGCCAATCAGAGTCGAGAATACTTTCATCTGTTTATAAAACACATTAAATCAGTGCGCAGCACTTATTCGCTATTCTTCCCTTTCATTGACAAGTGTTTCTATTGAGTGAGCCATGAAGCTCCGTTTACTGAGTGTATTTTTATTTGTTATTTATTCAAGCAAAGTTATTGCGTTATGGTGGTGAGTACTGTGCACAGTCAGAAAAGTCCTGACATACCAGAAATCCGCGGTTTAATAATCCCTATATTACTTAGCTTAGTAGATTACTAAAACATAGTACTTTTAATCGTCAATGCAGGTCACTCGAGACGTCAATGCAACAAGACCCTAATGTCGTGTGTAAGAAAACGCAGTCATTCTTCCAAAGAAAGGAAGACTTTTGCAAATCGAAGCCTGAACTGATTTCTACCGTTCTTGGGGGGGTGAAAGGTTCCGTCGAAGAGTGTCAGTGGCAGTTTAGAAACAGGCGATGGAACTGCTCGACGTCTAAGAATTTTGTCAAGAAAATTCTTCGCTACGGTAAGCGATAATGAACGCTAGTCAAATGCTGTTATCTGGTCACACTTAACAAACTCTGCATGAAAAATTCATCGGCCGGCGCGTTGCTTGATCGCACAACAAACCACTTCACTTGGCAACGATGAGTAAGCACATACGACCTAGAGCACTATTCAACTTAAAGTTCTATTTTTTTCTACAGACTACCGAGAGACGGCGTTCATCTACGCCATTACATCGGCTGGGGTTACCTTTTCTGTCACGCGAGCATGTAGGTTGGGTCAACTTCACCAATGTGGATGCCGCAAAGTAAATCCGCAACAGAAACAGCAAGTCATCGCTAACAATGTGATTCAGTCGTTCCCTCGAAACGAATACCCTTCTACAGACAACCAAGTTCCAAGCCAGGCATTTCCCATCGGCGAAACTGAGCAGTTCGAATGGGGAGGTTGCAGCGACAATATCCATCACGGCTACGCGATGTCGCGGCAGTTGATGCAAGAAGAAAAAAACAGAGACGGTCGATCCATGATAATCGAACATAATAATGAAGCAGGACGATTGGTAAGTGAAAAGTATTTCCGGGGTTACACCAAGCTTTGTCATGAGTTGCCAAAGCCCTATCCTTTTCTCACTTAGATAAACGACAAACAAACAAGAGCTCGTTCTTGGTTTTCCGGCCTTAAACTTGGCATTGCTGTTGCGGAACGCCAAATTATATCACCCAGACAGCTAAGCAATCAAACACGCACTCGTCACAACACAGTGCCTTTTTGAAAGGCTGTGAAAGCAATTGTCATGCAATTACTGCTAAGTAATAAGCTTGTTTAAGTTAACGAGGTAAGAAAAATATTCGCTTATTCTCTTGGATTCCACGGCACTTGAGTAACGAGCCAGCCGTTTGCTGCATAATTAAAAACAGGTCATTTTGTGATCATGGTATCTGCCGTTCGTTTGAGTTTGTATCGTCTTTGGTGGCATCATTTATTTCAAGTTGATAGTACAATTTTGATTAGGACTTAAGCCCTGATAACAACATTGGGTGTTAAAGAGACTAGCGTTGGCTTGCGAAAGTGCATCAACTCTGATTTCCGGCGGGAGCAGATTGTTTTCGCTGCTATCTTAAGCTTTTTTACGTATCACAGAAATGCCGATAAGCCATCTAAAAGCAACGAAGACAAAGCATAGCTTGGACGCAAGTGGCGTGAAAAAAGTTAATTTGTCACCTACACGACCGCTCGAACAATTATCGCGAAGCTATCCAATCTTAATGTTAATTTTTTCGAAGAAAAGCTAAATTACATATACGCCTTCCACTAATCACCGAATTTGTTATATTTGCATACCTTTTGTGGGATCTCAAACCTTTGTTTACACTTAAATAGAATGAGTTAACAGTATACCTCTAATTTCTGATTCCTCAAACACGTTAAACACAGAACACCGACAAATAAATGTTTTTCTATCGATTTGACTGTTTAACCCAATTAAAAGTAAAGTAAGACGCTTCAAGCCAACTCTTTTAATAAAACGGTTGCATACGATCACTAGGACGTCTAAATGGCTCAGTTTGCTTTAATCAGTTCTTCACACCACCGCATTAAATCTTCACAGGAATTTAATTTTCTAGTGTAAACTTTATTGACAGAGTAGTTAATTCAATTTTGACAGTTTACCTTACGAGTGGAAACTGTGAAAGACAAGTGCCTCCGTCTTTGGCAGGTTGACACGAACGAATTCCCTTGGTAAATATTTGCGTCTCATTTAAAGTAAACCACTATTTTTGTCTCTTCTATACCAGTTTATCCTTAACACTTATCCGCGCGTGAAACAAATACTTTCAATTGGAACAAAGGTGCCGCAACTTATAAAGACAACAGCCGCTTGGGAAAGTGATAGCTGGCGAAATTTTGAAACGCAACTCTAGAAAAAGATACCTTCCACGATAAAATTAATCCAAAATGCCATAGATAACCTAACTAGATCAATCTCGAGTTAGTTACTCATAATTGTAACGACCTGTTTGGTTTCTTTCATCTTTCTTAGGCAGTCAAGCGTAACATGCAAACAGAATGCAAATGCCATGGTCTCTCGGGTGCCTGCTCTCTTCAAACGTGTTGGAAAAAGATGCCGCTCTTTAGAAACGTGGGCGACAAACTGAAAGCCCGTTTCGATTCTGCCATCAAGGTGATTATAGGAAATAGCGGAGATCGGTTAATCAAAGAAGGAGAAACAATAAAACCTCCAACAGAACTCGATTTGGTTTATACTACCGAATCCCTAAACTTCTGCAAAGCGGATCCCTATATGGGCTATCATGGCACTGTGGGCAGACGGTGTAATGATACAAGCATGGGAGTGGGAGGGTGTCAATTGCTTTGCTGCGGTCGCGGAGCACGAATGAGAAAATTGGTCGTAACAGAAAATTGCCAATGCCGTTTTCTGTGGTGTTGTACAGTCAAATGCAAGAGATGCAGGAGAGAAGAAGACGTCTTTACTTGTGAATAACTTTCCTGCTGCTCGGACACACACAAACACACAAGAGACAGTCACGTCAAATGTCATGCGAACAATGGTATGCACTCAACAAAGATTATTTGAACGGTTAAGATTATGTACAACTTTCAAGAAAAGAACCACTCCTTATGACAAGTGATACCCCAGCTAGAGGAAAGTATTTAATATATGTTTTCAAATATCAATTTTAGCGGAATCCAAACAGACAGCTGGAGGTCACGGCACGACTAAATTGTAAACACTTGAACGTTGTGTCTGATAGAGATATGAATACTACAACGATGGAATAGTCATGCAATGCTGTACCAGGATTTTTTTCCTTTACTGAACCTTGCAGGTTTTTCATGACCAAATGAAAGCTTCATTGCCAAATTTCCAAGACAATTGAACCCACAGCTTGGTCGAAGTGAAGTACAGCACAAGATGAAAACAGTGTCATCTTGAAGGATTCAGAAGTAGACACTCTTCATTTAATCCCCTTGGAGTTGATTAGCACTATGAGCTTTGAAGGGGTTTTTTAATTGTCGACGTTTATTGCAAACATTCAAAGTAACAGCAGGGTTTCAGGCTTCACGATTGAGAGCCTATACAGAAAAATGTGACCTTTCAAATTACCTTCCGACAAGTGTTCTGCGCCTTTAACTAATTTATATAAACTCACGTTACAACCAAAACATTCTGCATTATTTCATGTTAATACCCATTTGTTTTCTTAAAGGATTTCACTAATGAGGGCACAAAAGATCAGGAGACTTAGTAGCAACAGTTCAGTCCGGAAATCGCCATGTAATGGCCGGTCACATCAAACACTGAGATAACGATATTTAATTGCGATCCTATCACCCGGAGAGCGTCAAAATGAAACCCAGGGAGTTGAAGACACGAGTATGATTAATTTTTTCAAAAAAATTCTTTTACACCCAAAGATTTAGACATTGTAACCTTCTCCGATGATACCAGACGACCAAATTATATTGACATAGCAATCACAAGGCGTGTTTAGTCATACTCTCTTGACCCAACAAATTTACCTCTTGGAGCTGAGAATCTTTGTTAAAAAAACGATTTGCAATGTTCTGATATTTCCCTCTTTGTTTGATGTTTCTCATATACATGCCTCTTTTCCTGCTGCGATAACAATCAGTTATATATCAACAATAAATTTGGTTGACTTCTCATGTGTTTTATTTTCCTATAATATTATAAAATTTGAAAAAGAAACTGTTTTCGTTGTAGAAGCTACTTTAAGACAGCAAGCGAATTATCTGCCTGTGATATTTGCGAAAAGCGCAATGCCTTTAACTGCCACTTACACGAAATGTATATGTAAACAAGGCTACTTGTTTAGAACTTAAGCTTGATTTTCAATACTGCTTAAAAAATTATTATTCTGTCAATTGTTGATTAAGGTCTATTGGTCGATGGCGATCACCGAGTTTTATCTGTAAGGAAACTTCAATATTGCAGAAGTGGTCGGTTTAATAAAACAATAGAAACAGTTTGTATATAGGTTTTAAAACAAAAATAAATAAACAGAATGTTTATTCCTTTACAGATCATTTTAAATGAACTAATACAATACTGTGATGATAATAAATGTTTGCCTAGTCATACAGGAGGGAATTTTAAAATCAGTAAGAGCAATATCATCGATTTATAATTGTTCAGCTATGGCTTTGTTCTAAAATGCCGCTTATAGCAACAAACTCAGCTGAATTCCTCTGATACGCATCAAAATGGAAAGCATTTCTCAAAGAATTGCCAGCAATCCCGTGAAACTCCTAAAGATTATAGAACTTACCCTTTTCAGTTGACGTAAGGGGAGGTTTGAAAGGCTTATATGTCGCTAAGTTATTAAAATCACCAAAACAGAGATGCAAAAAGTAGATTTGTCTTTGAGATAAGATTGAATTACTTGCTTAATTTTGTGGAACAAAACGATTTTGTCAGTATCCTTAATAAGATTGCAACGATCAACACATGCTAGGATTCGCGCCAGACGCAATTTGAGCAAGAGAGAACATCACTAAATTCCAATAATGTGAGTATATCCTGAAAGTGCTGGGACTCTGGAGCTTCGCTGAGCTTGAGCCAGACACAAGAGAAGCGAAAACAATCACCGTAAGAAAAAATAAATTCATCAGCTCTCGATTTTTATACACTTCCCCTTAGAAAATCTGGGGCCGTGGTCGCTGTTCGGAATATTGAAAATAAACCTTTTCCGTGCAGACATCTGTCACATTTAATTCCTTCCTTTGTTTTGGACAGGAAAGAAGTCTGCACGCAAATCCAAACACCAGTTTTGACCAGTCACGTGACTAGACTTGGATGTTTTTATTTTTAAGTTGTATACATATGTTTCTAAAGAACTTAAGAGTGCGTTGAGAGTGACGGAGAACACTCGATAACCACACCAGTAGCCTTGTGAGGGATGGACCGTAAGTAATACTTGTTTCTAAAGTGCTCTCCAGTTTTTCATCTCGCCCCATTATTCAAATTGCGTAACTGAACAACATAGTTTCTCCCAAAAAATTTTAAGGTCTTATCTGCTAAAGTTTTCAACAGGATTCTTCAGAGTAAGCAAGCTCCGTCTCATGTTGATTCAAACATGCAAAGTTTCTCCAAGGCCACAATGTCACAGTCATTAAAACAATCAAGAAGACTTTTTAAGATCAACAGACATATTAAAGGCTTTCCAAAAACAGAAACGTATTTCTAGCCACCCTGAGGTATGTATCAGCTAACACTCACTGAAAATACAATGCCCCTTTGAAGGAAAAAATATATTAATGATACATCATGCCCCACGCATAGGCTGCGAACAAAATTGATTCATGATGTGTCGTGCGTTTGACAAAGAATTTGTTTGAAGTAGCTGGAACATTCTGAAACAAAGGCTAAGCTCTTTGATCTGGTGTTTGAGAAAAAAATAGTAAATCATTTCACAAAAAATTCGAACTTCCGCCAAGAAATGCCAGATTCAATTAACAATGACACAACGATAAAAAGTTCCACTAAATAAAAGTTGATATTTTCAAGTGGTGTTACTCATTACGCTTTACCCGGTAAATGTCAATTTCAAGCATAACAGAAACTATTAAGACTTTGTCTGGTATGCGTGATAATTCTTGAAAGAAGTATTGATGGTTACTTTCGCGTGCCTCTACTCTTTTTAGTCCATACTTCTATTTGTTAAAAAGTGAGGTCGTATCTCTTTGAAACCTCGAAATAAATGCGAATCTTGACTTGTACTTCAAGAGCAACTTATTTCGTGTCATCGAATCCATGAAAAGAACCATCTTGCGACATAAGACTGTAGGACAGTGACTTTGTGGTGATCCCTTATAGTCACGTGACTAGGCCAACGCGTGGTCCGGTCCAAAGTCAATATCCTGTTTGATTTATGATATTAAGTTTGTTGTTGATTTTATATTTGGTAGGAGGCTCCTCTCAAAGTTATCTCTTATTCCTCTCCTCACAAAACACTAACTATTTCACACGCCTCAATTGGCGTGGATCCGTAGCAGATATCATAAGTGTACTTACGAGCGAAGTCAAACTGTTCAAGAGCTACACTATACAGTTGATTGCGTGGTAGTCGATACTGAAATTATGTTTACATCTATTACTTAATTATGAAGTTATGGGAGAGGTAAAAAGGTCATTTTAGGACAGGAAATACAAAGTTCGAAAAAAAGCTTATATTTAAAAATAAACCTCCTTATGCTTTATGATCAAGACCAGGCCATCACATGCTGTACTTTTCACCACAGAAACAGAGAAAATGCACAGAACTGAACCCCAACATAAAAACCACCGCTAGAGCAATTACAGTTTCCACCTGATCTCCATTAAATCCTTATGCTGCGCCATTCATAGATAAGAAAAAACTCGTACGCAAATGCACAGACAAAGGATTCCTCGGAAATTGAAAGCAATACTCGAAGAAAGCATACAGTTAAGAGTGAATCTGGGGATTAACCATCCTAGTATCATTTACCATGATGCTACTGCGGGCTTAACTAGAGACACTTGTTTCGCTCGAAAACGTGGTGAAATGTAAAGGAGCACTAAGGAGTGGCTTATTCAATCTTTTGAGCCAAATATTTTACAATTGTCTTCTCGGTGTCTTTCAGATCCATCATGTATCAAGACTCACTGCCATTAAAATGGTGAAACAGTGTTTGAGCAGTCGAATGCAGTCAGTATTTGTAAGAAAAATGTTTCCGTGATGTATGTAGAGCATATCTGTACACAGTCAATCCCTTGTCTATTACCGACAAATCAAAGGAAAGCCAAAGAAAGCGATTTGATAGCTGCACAGATTTTGGTGTCACGAGCATTCATTTTAATGTGCATACAATGCGTCTGGGAATACTAAACTTTTTGTAAGTGCACTGTATCATTTTAATGATTATCATATAAGAAAAATCCAGACATTGTGGTGCACATCGAAGTTCTAAAGTGTCGCCCCCGATAGAAAATCGACTTAGGAGTGCTGGTCAAATATTTTTTGTGGTAAATATCTGTATGAGCCCTAACCCCTTAACCCTACTGCAACAAAACCTTAGCACCATCATGCTGAGATGACATCAGGGCTTAGAGTTTGCTTACACAATTCACTCGGTCAAAAGCGAACATCCCTTGCAGGTAAGTGAGTAAAAATTATGTATTTTCCAAATCGCCTGAATGACCGAGCCTGTAATGCCCTCTGTACGAAGAAAAACTCAAAGAATCAAGACCTACCTTTTTAGGAGAGTTTTGCTTCAGTCACTGTTAAGATAGCGCGGTCAGCTATTTGTTTGCTTCGTCGCCCCTTAACCACTTTGAAGCCGTTCTAAAATGGTCAAGAACCTGAGCTCGATTCCTCACACTTCAAGGGGGTTGGATCTAAATCCACGCATTCTGGACAATGGACCTTGATGTAAAAAATAGATGTGAGTTAGACGATACCTGTGTAACCTTTTGCTTGGTGAACTTAGCTTCCGGGATTACCAAGTGTGAAGTGGTAAGGTGACCTGCTTATAGAGTTTAAAAGACCTCAGGTCATCGGTTTTACCCCAGAAGTCCCTTATGTCATGCCTTTTGCTTTTCATCAGTTATCTTCTCTCATAAAGCAAAAGCGTGCTGATTTTTCAGAAGCCTTAAGAGGTATTTGTGATATTGTGGAATCGAAAAGCAAACTTTAATTCTTGATGTTATCAGTCCACACAGAAATAAAATCATTAATCTTTGTCAATTAGCTTAAGAACTAAGAAAAAACGCAGACATGACCGGTCGTTGTTCTTTGTACAACTCATAGTTTGCGTCACAAGCAGCCATAAACCGAAGAGGAATTGGTTACTTATTACTTATTACTTATAGCTAACTTCGATCAATGTTCTTTTATTTTCACGGGAAGCTCTTTTTCGAGTTTGAATCAAACAAATGTTTAATTAAAACAATACTCAAAATACATGACACAGGGGTTTTCCTCTTAGTGAAGAAAAACACGCATTTTAACAAGTGAAATCTCACTTTGTTCGCTTTAACGAAGTAAGTATTCATTCACCCCTACAATAGGCTTTCTGAATGAAAAACATCACCCCTCGCGTTATTCGCCACACTTAAGGTTACGAAACCATATTCATTTTCACCATTGTGTAAGACCATCACTTTGAGATTCGATACTTTAGAAACTCTGAAAGCAAGGGATATCCCGAATGTAACGGCTTCCAGAAAGAAACACAATTAAAGCCCCGAAAGAAACGGCCCCTCAAGGGGCCATAAGGCCATAGCGACGGCTCTTGGAAAATTACTACTCCGCTTACAACACAGCTCATCACATTCTTCATTCTTTAAATGAAATTCTCTTTCGGCAATGATTAAGTGGATAGAAACATCGCTTTCAACATCTGTATCACTGGATTCAAGAGGACTGGATGCTACTTGCTTTCACAAAGACTTCTTCAAAACAACGTCTTTCAGATTTAAGTTAATATTTAAAAGAGGAAATCTCTGACGTTAAGTGCAATGCAATGGAACAGACTGACTGCAGGACTAAAGAATTTAAAGGGTCAGAAGCATGAACTTTGAAAAGTGACAGGTTTAACTCCTTTTGGAATCGCTTCAAACTTTTGAATTTTGAAGTTCTGTATTCTCCTTGATAGGCCCATGTGCTCCTGGGGAAAACAGTAATAAATATGTTAAAAAAAAAAAAAAAACTTTTGAATCTTCCGACTTGCAGTTATCTGCCACGGACTAAAACATCATCAGACATTGACAATGTAAAATATTTCACAGATAACATGTGGCAAGATCAGGATCCAACTAAGCTAATTATAAGTTTGTGAATGATGCTCGTCTCCTTCGGAATTTGCTTCTTTCTAGGTACAAAATTATCAAACATTTAACGACCCTTGAATGAACTTTAATTAAATTAATTCTAAATGAAAAAAAAGAAAAATACGAGTTGTCGATTGTTTTCAGTCTTCGACGATTAATGAAGCATATTCGCGTTAACGTTCCTAAAATAAACGATGCAAGTCTAAAGCTTATTACCACTGAAAATCTTACAAAATTACCGTTTGGTTTCTGGATGGTTGATGTGGTAAAAAAAGGAGATAAACTGAATGTTCAAGACCTGTAGCGAATAACACTGTTGTAGAGGGATCTACAGGCCTGTCATCTGAAATGACAATGTCGTCTCTAAGTGTTCAAAATAACTTTGAAAAATAAAATGAAAACGAACAAACAAAACAAAACAAAAAGGAACATGTGGGTACATTTACGGCTCATCCAAAAAACTTCAGAGCACTTAATAGTTCAAATTAACTCGATAGAGTATGAAATAACTGTTGCTTATTATGCAATAACAGCTGGCGTTATTCTTTCAGAGACGATTTTTCTTATCAAGAAAAAAGATGAAGCATTTCTTACCTTTCTACACATAAGTCAGTCTACATTTACTCTGAGAATTTCCATGATTCAGCTCTATGATTTGTGGTAAAACTGGTGATTAATACCAATAAGTCACAAGAGGAGCCTGTTCGTTCCAGGAGGCCGATGATGAAGAATAAAACAGACAGTCAACAATGACTATTGCTATTTTTAAGGCTTCTAAATTTAGTAATTTTAGCAACAGACTTCTTGAAATAGATTTTCCTTTTAAAAATAGCATTATCTGCACTGCCATCTCTCACATTTTTATCTCTTACAGTTTTTTTTAACATTTTTATCATTCCTGTCTCAACAATAACAAACCTATTCAGTATCGCTACTTTTCTGGAGTAATGAATGTAAGCTGCAGTGCTGCATGAATTGCAATCTTAGATGTGCCTTGATCTCTCAGTTTAACCCTTATCTGCTAATTTGTGAGGACAGCTCCAGCGAAGTTTTGCAATCAGAGCTAACTCTCTGCGTACACGTGTCTTGAGTGCTGTTATTTCAGGTTTTAGAAAAGGTTAGTTGCCTAGACAGACGGGCGACAAGCTGACTTGATTTTGTAAATAGTGATGAAGATAAAAAAGAAAAAACAACTAGCCTGACGAATTTTGCTGGGTCGGTCTTCTTCTGAGTTACGAGTATCGGACAAATATATACCAGCTCAGCAGTGAAGCATGTTGAGAACGCACTACTGAGAAATGAACCCGTGAAAGGACGATGTTTGGTACACAAGTTGGTGTGTCGCACGAGTGCTATAAAGGCTAGATCCCGCGAACCTAGTGGCAGTTTAAATCCAAAGTACCTCTCATGACCGCTATAAACTAAATTTATAAATTTTTACAAAGCTTGTCAAAAGTTTGACCGACTACATATTTTACTCTGTATCTCGATCAACCAATAGACTCGTAGAAAGCTCAAAAAACCACTAAGTGTGCCAACTGTGGTGGTTGCAACGTTAATTTTTCTAGTGTCGCTTTACTAAGTGTCTTGATCAAGATTTCAGCTTTGGAACTTTGAAATGGTTCTCTATGGAAACACGGAAAGATTCACATTTCAAATTTTGATTTTCTTGGATGGAGATGCACTTCAATTTTGATCAGCTCTCCTTCATTTCTGTTTCTTGTTGTTTTCTATAACAACCATTGTTTTATGAAAAAGTCCATTCCTGAGCAATACATACTTTTTATCGTCTGAGAGGATAATACTCAGGCAGGCGTGAGGTAACAGAACACATTCACACTGTTGTATATAGCCAGGGTTCTATAAAAATGACTGAACACACAGTACATTTAAGTTGTTTCACTTATCCTTAAGTGCCCTATGCATGGATATGCAGAGTTAAATACAGATTATAAAGGAAGAGAGTTGTTTTTACACACTATTGGGACCTGTCATTTTTTTCGCCTGGGGGGGGAAAGGGAAGGAGGGGCATTAGTCATTACTAATAAAGTATAAAATGGGGGGGGGGGGGGGGAGACCACAGAAACTGACTGTCAATGAGTGGTGGAGATTACTAGAAAACTACAGAGCCTTAAGAGGGATCAGGTAAATTTTATTATGACACAACCAAAATCCTCCGCATATCACATTCAGTGTGCATTACTTTATATCAAAAACTTAAAAAAATCAAAGCAGAATCGGAAATTATTACAGGCTTACAGATACAAATATATCGTGTTCCTAGTCCGGATGAATTTTAAAAGCAAGGTATGACCCTTTGCATAGCATTGTGATTGCGTCATTTATTATTTTGCCCTGTGATTTAATTTTCATTAAATTAAATCTAATTTGGAATTTGGTGACTGATTCGAGTCATGCAATGGGGAAATTCTAATTCTCCTTTGACTGAGTGTGAAGGACGTCTTTCCATGTCTGATCGGTGAACTTGTCTAGGACTATCCTGGTATATGTGCATTAAGGAAGATTACGATGAAACACAAGTGGTCTATTCAGTATAATACAATTTTAATTGGCCCACTTCTGAGGCCACTAAAGCACAGTCAATGTTTGAGACACCAGCATGTTTTATCTCACACCTTATTCAGTACGCTGACATTCGATAGTAATTAAATAGCACTGAAGTATTGAGTTTTTCCAAAACAGGTCACGGTTTTAGCAATACACTCCAAATATGCCTGATATTTAACACTGACTAATTATTATCCACTTAAACGCGGACAATGTCAAACAAAGTACCGTTGAATAGGCTTGAGGAAAAAAAGTTTTTGAATGGTTAAGAATATCATTTTGCTTTACCTCTTTGAGGGAATTTGCAGCACCCCCGCAGCTAGTTTAGGGTGCCACTATCGTAAATGAATGTTGAGTTAATTGACATTTTTCTAGAGTAAAATGAAAAAAAACATAAGTCAATTATTCAGCCCCACTAGCAGAAGAAGGGAACACTGTCTTCCCTTCAGATTTAACAGATGTGGGCAATGTGCATGTAGTCTTATCGTCCCCTTCATTGAAATATTCTTATCGGTATGTATAAGTTGCAGATAAGTTCTCTTCAAATCATAATCCAGCCGTCTAAGATACAGGATTTAAGCCTACAAGAGATTAATACGTACCATCACGTCTTTCGTTTATGAAACGATAATTGGCTCTTGTAATTTTTATCAGCAACGAAAGATTCTCTATTCTTTTATATTAAAAGTGATTCAAAAGTCCATCTAGACCATATCTGAGAAAAAAACATTTCAAAGTCTACGTGAATGTTTACGCTATATCTTGAACTTGACATCAAATTTCAGTCGACCCTCCTTTCGTTTCTACCAAGTTCATTTCTTAAAGTACTGCCTTAATCCTTCAACGAGTTAGCACTAAAGCCCCCCTGCTGTTAAGTTATTTGGCACTAATGACTTCCTATTATGATTATCTCCTGCAGTTATATCTTATCTTACTTTTTAGAAAATGGGAAAAATGAGGTGAACTACTAGTTGAAACATTTTTTCGCGTTTTCATTCCTGCGACTTTATACCTAGAGATTGTTTAAATGCAGTGGAAGAAATTTGACAAAATTGGAACGAACATAGAAAAGGAGTATGTAAAAGCTCCAAAAATTGAAACAACCACACAAGAAAATTTTTTAGGTTCCCCTGAAAACACAATTCATAAAATGCCACCAAGTTCACTTCCCGAGAATGTTCTTTTAATCCTCATAGGATGAAATATGTTCCCTCCGCCCAATCTTATGTGTCATCACAAGGAGTGGAATCTACTCCTTTTAATGCTTGACATTCGTTGTTAAGTTAATGTTGAGCTGTATTAAGCTGCAATGGACTCAGAGGAATGCACTGTGCGCAGATTTTTCCTTTGTTTTTGTCGTTGCTTCCTTTTCAGGCTTGAAATATTATCGCCAAAGAAGTACGATTAACAGAACAATTTACCTAAGGCGTTCAAAAGATTGCCAGACAATCTTTTAGAAAAAATCTTGGCGAAAGATCGGAGAAAAAATTTTTATCGATAAGCCTTCCGACTTTTTGTTTTGTCCTTTTTTTTTAATCAAACATTAAAAAAATTACCAAATGAAGAATAAAGGGCAAACTCATCAAGCAGGATAAAGAGAACTGGTTTCTCTGGAATTAACAAGAACATTCCACATGCAAAATTCTTTAGCAAAAGACGAGTGTAGTTAAAAAAAAAAGGAGTCCAGAACAGGCAGACCTTGCATAGGCATGAAGTGCGTCTTATGCTTTACAAAATTCAGTAAAAAGCATTGCGAGTGATTTTATGGGTTGTGCTTGATGACATCTAACATACGCTACCTATGGAAACTGATACGCTTAAAAAAAGAAGATTAAAATTATCAGCAAACGTCACTATCATGACACAACAGCTGAAAACTGTTCAGACTGGCAAGCGCCAAATTTCCTCCCCGTCTTTTGGCACAAAATTCAAGATTTCGGAAAGGCCCTTAGACAAATCATTATTTTCATTTTCTAAACTTTAGGTTACGAGTCAGATAAGAGGGCCAGAGTCAAGAAAACCAATTTTCTAGGGTTTGAAGCCGTTTAGCGGCTTTCACTTGTGGGAATACATCTGCGTCATTAGGCTAGTTTATTAGAGTGTTGCTTTTATCAGACTTTGTTTTGTAAACTTTTTCCAGTCTTGGAAATCATTTTACATTTATCAGTTTTCTAAATTTTCAACAATTATGACCAGTCATTATCTACCGCCTGGTTTGGTGGGGGGCGATAAATATCGACCACAACGAAGGTTCTTTGGCAACCGTTCAAACCATAGAAGAGGGTAAACAGTTAATGCTGCGTCTTAGGCGGAGATGCGATAAAAGTTATTTTATTTCAACTATACGGTCTCTGTGACCCTATGTGTAAGTACTAAAAGTTTAAAATTTGACAATTTTTCCCCTTCTAAGAAACCAAGATTTCTGCACAAAGTCTTAGACTACAAAACGTACTCCACCAATTGTCAACGATTATTCAATCCTAATCATCTTTGACATAATTCCTCATTTAATAAACAAGTACACAGTCTATCTGGGTTTTAAGAGAAGTTGTTTCTAACATAAAAATTTTCCCTTACTCTATCTTAAATTGATTTAAATTCGTAGCTGATATTTGAACATGATACTTTTATTGGGGGCTTCTTAAAGAGTAGTTGGCTGGGATGTAAAAGCTACTACACGGTCTACTAAGAGAGAACTTTGGTTGGAAAGATTTCTCTAAGGTATATGAAAATTACACATTATACAGATAATAATGTAACTACAAGAGGTGATCGAGACACAATTTTTCAGCTTAAAAATAGATAAGTACAGATCAATTCTTAGGGAATAAAGAGGCTAGGAATCTTCCATTTGAACTGCGTCTCTAATGAACCAGACAAGACATCAGCGCAACAGATCACAAGGATTAATCTCAAAACTTTTTAACATACTCGTCTTTACTTTTCTGCATAACTCTACCTATGACGCTCTTACGTTCATAAAACTGAACGATTATTTTCTAATTCTTCTACAAGAAATTGAACAATATTGGTAACAATCGACGTGTTATTAAGATTTTACAGTTTTAAACAACGGCCCAGAGCCGTTATGTGATTGACAAGAAATGTACTTTAAAAGTGCACACAAAAGCTAATCAAAATCATCCTAACATGGTTCTTTTGACATGTTAACTTGGAACTATACATTTGCTTTCAAGTGTGTCTATAACAAGTAACAATTTAGAGTAGGAATTATTTGTTCAAAACGTGAAGGAAGTCTGATTACTCTTGTAACTTTTATCTTTATTATCTTATCTTTCTACAATACTCTTCGCCTTTTTCTGTACAAGAAGAATTAAACCGCCTCTCTTAACTGAAACAACCAAACTTCGAATTCAGGGAAAATCGATGTCACTTTCTCAGACTTAAAGTTAGAAAGCTCTTAGACATAGTAATACAAAGAGCCCCATAAGATACTTGTCAATGGTCTTCATTTGATTATACTTCGTGGTCTACATGGGAAAGTTCTATCAGGAGATTGTGGTTTGACTTTGCAGCGATGAAGTTAGCCGTATCGTGATAATTCCTCTTCTAACATTACTTACACCTATGAAGCGTAAGCCTCGATCGACAACTCTGACATTTCACCTTACAACACCAATAGAAACGACAGTTGCAGAGTTCTTCCAGTTCGCTTTCACTCGATGTATAACCTCTTCCGCAGCACATTAAGTCACACCCATCTGTCCCGAGGGATGTGTTATTACACAGTCTTCCAACCGTTCCGAGGGATCCAGTGTCAGGATTTCGGTTACAAAAATTGGGCGAGTCTTCGTAGTAAACCAAATCTGCTCTTGTAGGGGGCTTATGTAGTTTATTTCTCGGTCGAAAAGATTTTCCTTTCTTAACATTATGACCATTACGATTGTTATTCTGTTCAAATTCTACCATTGAAGCGCTGTCGAATTTGTCTTTAAGCACCTCGCCAATTCGTCTGAAGTCAGCCATCCTTCTCCAACATGTTCGAACAGTGCAGGCCTCAGACACTCCATGACATTTGCATTCTCTAACCATGTTTTCTCGAATTGCCTTTGAAAAAGGAAATATCTTTTTGTCAGTTGTTAGGTCAGATAGTTACACAGGAAGCAATAACGTAGCCTTTTGCTTAAACGCTGACCATATCGGATTAAGCCCTTTGCCTCCCAAGATTGATTGTCACTTGCCACTCTAGCTGCTTCACATTTCATCTTAAATATAATAGTTACGAGACTTTGGTGTTAGATCAAGATAACGACTTCCACCTGATAATTGATTTTGGGTATTCCCATTACCTGTTTGCTGGATGTTACAAGTTAATAAGTTGTGGGAGTTAAACAGACAACTAGATGGTTCGTATTAGAGAGAAAGATTTACGGCTCCAGCGTCGCCGCTGGAGGCAGTGAATATCTATACCATTAGGAAAGAGGATCAAAGATTTAGTTAGCTTGAAAGATGTCCGCAACACATTAGGTAACAATATGCCTATGTTACTTTAAAAAAAACTTCAGTTTCTTGAAACGTTCGATGCCCCGGTGCCACCATGTGGATTGTTTTGAACGTTCTTTGCTGTTTCATCAGGTTTCTAATTT
Source organism: Pocillopora verrucosa (assembly GCF_036669915.1). Classification (NCBI taxonomy): domain Eukaryota; kingdom Metazoa; phylum Cnidaria; class Anthozoa; order Scleractinia; family Pocilloporidae; genus Pocillopora; species Pocillopora verrucosa. The sequence goes on from NC_089324.1 coordinate 534,308, forward strand.
TTTGATCGGAAGATATCAGTTATTGGGAAACTTGGCATTTCAACGCGAACTACGATTATATAAGAAACATTTCCGATGAAAATCAGTCGGAGGAGTAACTCGTTCATGGCAACGATTTTAATGCCCATCATTTTGAAGGAGAGTTTCTGTACGTAGTTAGAATATACATCTCCGTCCTCAAAAATATCGGAAAAGGACACATACACGGCGAAAGGTTAGATGTGTTGGATCGTTAAAAAAGAATTTCCGATTTAAAGACACATCGAAGGTGGATTGACTGCCCCGTTTTCATCATAGAAGTATGAATCATTGCTGGTTCAAATATGATACAATAAAAAGTCTTATAGGCCCTACTGAATTAACTTCTGGTCGAGACGTTCCTCTGAGCACCGTGGGAACATCATTGAAACCGGCGAAATGTAATAAAATGCAAATTAATGGCCGGCGAAAAAGCCGCGGCGAAAAATAATAGACAATGATTTCATGACCACGTTTTCCGAGCAATTAGGTTTTCGTCAATACGTGGGAAACCGAGCTATTACGGTTTACCACAGACACACTTATTACCGTGAATAATTCTAACTTTAAATGTTGCGACTTTGTTATTTAACGCTAGCCGCGTTAACAAAGCCATATGGTAACATTCTGATTTGCGAAGACAACTTCTTTGTCTATTTCTTGAATTGCAGGTTTTATAACTGTGTGGTTGAATCCCTTTTTCTATACTTTTGCGATTTGTTTGAATAACAAAATCTCTGCTACCAGTTCAAGATATCACTATTCTATTCCACTTCGTTTTGTTATTGCTCAGATAAAATGAAATTAATATACCAGCTTCATACGTATTGTAATTTCCTTTCTGTACCGATTTTTTTCAACCGATCGTTCTCTTTTACCCAGCGATTGCTACATTCCTCTACGTTATTATCATAACGTCAGCCAGACTGACGAGTACAATTATTAAATATTCTAAAGATTCGACTCGTGAGTCAAAATTATTATCCTTCAAACTTTCTCTTTAAGCTGTTCAAACTGAAACACATATTGCCTTATTCCACCACTTAGGTCCATGGATTTCAATTATTTTAGTAATAAAATATCAGTCGGAAAGGATTTATTCATCACCGAAAAGCAATTCACTCTTCGCCTGAGGCTGCGGCTTTTTTAAGGTCCATCATTGCGGCTTATATTACCCTGGCTTGCAATTATTACTTGAAATTTTTACACGTAGAGCAAAAAGAAAAATCAACTTACTGTTCTTCCCGCCTCGTTGTTGTGCAAATTAACCAAAGTGCGAAAATCTCTTCCCTTCTCTCCAGCATCGACGAACTTTCTGGAGAACTGATCAGCAAAATGAATATTGTCACTACAGCCTCCCCATTGCCAACCCTCATTGGTAACTCCCTTGTATCTACTGTCGCAACCACAGGCTGTCACTTTGCCGTCGCTACAAGCTCTAGCTATGGCGTGCGATACACCGGCTGCCGTTATTGAGTAAGCGAAAGCAGTTTCCCTGCAAGCTGAAACAGGCACAACAGAGTTTAAAAAAAGTTTCCTAGTTTCTTTCCTTAAAAAATATCTATAAAACCTAAAAGGTGGCGTTTACATAAATAATAGTGTCACCTTTCTTGCCGAGACTTTTCCGACAGTAAGAAAACCGATACGAGAAAATTAAGTCACAGTCCGCCAAGTAGTTTCACCTGCATAATTAGTGAAGGGGCCATCATGGCATAGAAAAATTGCTCTTTGAAAGTAAAATTTGCATCTTGCGAGCAAAGCTGAAAGTTTCTTCCACCCACGTTAGAATTAATTTTGATCCAAAAAAAAACCAGCTGAAGAGATGTTCATCGTGAAGTTATCAGAAAGTAAATTGGCGCGAAGCTAGAGAACTCAGTATACAAATTAAGGTAGAGTTGTTGTTTTTGATATCGAAATTTAACAATTGTTACAAACGTTTGCGCCTAAACTCTGCAGCGCAAAAGGAAAAACTCGGGTAAGCGAAAAAAAGAGGGAAGATCGAGCGATACGTATTGCCATAAAGTCTGATCTACATATTTCGAACTCATATTCCAACAAGTAACTTGAAAGTTACTTAGAAGACAGATGTATCGCAGCAATGAACGGCTATTTGTGATGGATGTAAACTTAATTCCGAAATCTTTTACATTTACTTTACAGCATATGTTAGGTCATAAAGAATGAATATCAAAGAGATTAGCGATTACATATGAAAATTTGGCATATTCCAAACGTCCATAAATATAAAACATACGCTGATGAGTCATGCAATAAGTATATATTTGCCTTCGTGGGTTGTTCATTAAATTCTAAAAGGCAACGACCGGAAAAAAGCTGCTGATCTCGGCGTTTCTCGCTCAACGATTCTCGCTTATGAGAGATGATGAATTTAGTCGAAACGGAGCCTTGTACACGGTTGCCTCAAGAGTTCTTTGTCTTCTCTTAGATATGCTTTTTGTTTTGTTTTGTTTTGTTTTTTACCTTTCAACATCTTGCTGCAGTGTCTGGGAAGCGGTGAAATGAAGTGAAATAAGTAAATCAAATGCACACGACCAGCCGGATATGACAGTTCATCGTGGGGATACTTGAGAAACCTTTTACGCTATGTAACGAAAATAAATAACTCAACACTTTTCGCGGATTCGGCAAAATCTCAAAAAGTGAGATGGCCCTGGAATTAGGAAACTATTATTTTGGTTGTTTTTAGTAGAAGGAAAAGCCGGTTCAAAAAGGTATAGCTTTAGTTACGGACGAACTCATCTTTGTCATTAGATGATGTGGGATATACTAGAACGAAACTAAAAAAACATGAAAAATCAATCAAAAAAATTTCAAAGAGTTTCAAAGCCAGCTTACCTATTTTTACAATCTTCCCAAATACGTTTTCAGGACTATGAGCAGAACAATTCCACCGTCTGTTTTTAAACTGATACTGGCACTGGCTGATAGAGAATTTTGCCCCGAGTCCAATGTATGGAACCAACTCTGGGTACTTCCGAAACAATCGCTGTTGCTTCGGTGTAACAGGTTTGACACCGTTGGCAGGAGAAAGCTGGAAATTGTAATCGTCTTGGGGTTTCGAGGAGCTACTAACGCCAAGATTCCTACAGAGCGAGAGATTCAAATGTTTCAGCACAAAGGCTAAAAGTGATATAACGGTATCATGATCAGGAAGTATAATACACTGACTTACCACCACGACCCATTGCCTTCAGCTAGAACATCGAGACTTGTTAAACCAAACAGTACGACCATGTAAAAAGCTTTGAACAACTTCATCTTGAATGTCTAACAACCTTGTTCACTTGTGTCCACAGTGCGAGGTAATAACTGAAGAATCTTAATTCGCCCTCATAAATCGTCGAATGTCTTGATTGCTCACCCGTCACAATTGACAATGGATTTTGCCGAAAAATTATCAAGGACCGCTAAAAATATATCACTTTTGAATGCAAGTCTGCATGTTTGCATACACTTAAGAATTCAACAATTCAACAAGCATCGTTATCTAACAAAGTCTAATTACTTGTGATGCTGGGTTCGAAGGTAATCCCCGCCCCCACACAGAAAGCCGGTGAAATTGCTACCCGTAGTTTAATCCGTCGGACAGTGGTTTGTTGATGAACAAGTTTGCGAGTAAATATTCTGTTGAAATGTGTACCTGTTACTGAAAAGACGTATGTTTTCTCTGGTCATTTCGACTCTCCTCAGGGATTACTGAACAGCTCGTATTTGCCAGATTTCTGTCGTGACCCCGTATTGAAAAGCGAAATCGGTGTTTTCGTATTCTCTTTGATTTTCTCTCTTTTAATTAACTTGTGTTCCAGTTCATTTAAAAAACACTTTGACAATAAGGATATTACGTGACTTTGTAAAAAAGAAATTTTACCACATCCCCGCGAGAGAATTTTGGATCATATGAACAACGCTGTACAACGCAGTCGAGAAGAACTTCACTTTGGCAAAACAGGACCAGTTTTATGATTAAACGTTTTCTTACAGGCGTGAATATAAGTAACAAAATAAAGCGAAACCTTTTCAAATTTGAAAGGAAGCAATTTATACGGATTTGGGTTCGTCAAAGTTCATTCAAAGCTTCAAATTAAGAAACAGCAGATTAGGTGATTAAAAGTTCAATGGGAAGAAGAAAGAAATTACTTGTGTCACTGCTTATCAATAGACTAAACAGAGACCGCCACTTTTCGAAAATTTTTCAGTCAATTAGCTTCCACCGGAAATCATCGTCCAACTCAGTTAGCGAAAAATTGCTCATTCCACGAATACAGAGCGAACATGATTTTCGTTCTGCGAGTTTAGCGCTTATCAACATGATGACGACAGAAGACATGTTTATTCTGTTATTTCAGCATAAGTTTTGCTAAAGGTGTTAATGTGTTTGTTTTGGTTTTCGCTTTGTTGTAATAACGGTTATACGATGATCTTGGAAAACTTTAAGACTACTTAATCTTACCAATGTCTATTTAAGCTGTCTCGCTATGATTAAAACTAATAAAGAAGGATACAAATAAAGTCATTTATCATAGTACTAAGGAATTCGTGTGTAATTAAATCGAGATAGTTCTTAGCTACTTTCAAAAATTTCTGCCCTGGCGACAAATTCCTGTTTGGAAAAACTACACATTAAGAAATAAGCTATCCGCAGCTGATACTTTAAGACTGACTAATTTCCAAAAAATCATTTTTCATTACCTTTTCTTGCCGCATTTCCATCGGAAACAACAAGCCGGCGAAATCCTCTGATGAAACCCACCAAGTTTCATTCGAGTTTAGGACGTGTCTACACATTTCATTCATATTGGCGGCTGATAGAAAGGGATACTTCTAGAAAGACAAATAACAATGAGACACGTAGCTTTTATTGCAATACAATGCATGGCCCCCGGAGGCAAATTTTACCACTCACCCCTTGGTGGAAATAATTGAGTTACAGAATTAGCTTTTGTGTTCATATGAAGTTACGCTAGATATTCTTTGCGTCGCTTCCTTCAAAGAAATTGTAAGTTTACGCTACTAAACGGCCTAAACAAAAACGAATTTTTGGTCGACTTTGCACTAAAGATGTCTTCGATCTAATGTTTCTTTTTGATGTCGACTGTTTATTTTAAAAAATTACGAGTTGTCAATGTTAAATTTTCCTGAATCACGTGGATTTCAAAGTGAGCTCTGAACTTTATTGTTTCAGATGAATGCTTCCTTTTCATAGAGTTTCCGCTGCGGTTGTTCTTACTTATTACAAACCCTTCGACTTCTAGAGTGACCAAAACATTCAGCGATTTCTCATGCGACGACAGTGAAGGAGAGTGTAAAGGAAGTCTTATAATGTAGCAATCGAGATCAAAAGTTTAACAATTACAGATAGGTAAGTGAAGACGGGAAATATACGTGGATCGAAATTAAAAAGAGATTCATTACGAAAAGACTGATTTAATGTACGTTAGTGCTACTCAAGGAGAGTCATGGGTCTTATGTAATTAAAATACAGATACAGCTAAGGCGGTTCATAAAGACCTAAGAAGGAAAATCACGAAGAGATGTGGTAGGACGATATCACAAAATAGAAAGGTAACATAAGTACTTTCTAAATCACTGATTTAGGATAAAGGAAGAGGACGCGAGTCGTTAGTGTTTTCGTCAGGCAGGGCTATTATTAGTTGAGCTAACAGTACAAGAGCACAGATTGTTGGGTCGTTGATGCTGACTGATATTTTGATTACCTGAGCAGCTATAGTGCCCGCCATTTTGTCTTGATTGGCGCGCTTATTGGTGCCTATATCAGAAGCCTGAGAAACTACAGCTAGGAATATAACAACTTGCAATCTCCATAATTTTTAGAAAAAAATTTACATGCGCATCAAATTTTAAGCTCGCGGACTCTGAACGCTTTTGCTCTTTTGAAGGTCGCTACTCAAAAAATGAATGAGAAGAGGCTTTGAGATTTCCGCTTTGTAAGCATTACCATCTCAAACATCATAACTCATGTTCCCACCAGCTTATCAGTTTCAAAGTAACAACATCACTAAAGCGCCGCGACGCGCGCGCGTGCCCCTTTCAGGGTATAAGTTGTGCATTATCTTTAAATATATTTTTTCTCTTCCGGGAACATCCTTTATACCATTCCGGAGAACAGAAGATGAGTGAGCCAATATGCCACATGGATTTCCCCTCTCTATATTACGATAATTGTTGCTCATTTAATTCCAGAAGAAAAATTTTGTATCCTATGAGAAAATCCCAGCCAAACTAACGAGGTGAGCCTTCCACAAGCTTGGAAAGCTCAAGAGGGAAATCGATGAAATAGATGATATTGCTGGATTTCCGAAGAAAGCATTTAGGTTTTAAAAAGCTAATTAATATTTGAGCCGCGAAGTACCACTTCACGATCCAAATTTACATGTAAATTTAGAAACTTAATGCGGTTAGAGCAGTTTTACACTCACCAAAAGTTCAGGAAAGTGATCAGGCGATCGTCCAGGAACTTCCATTCTTTAGCATTGTCCAGTTAACTCTCACATCTCGTCTTGAATTATAGAGTTTAAAGCAAAGGCTGGAGAACGTCAAAATATGTAAGTGACTTGATGATGAGCATATCCATTTAATGGCTGAAATTAGCTTTCCAGGGAGCTGCCATCTTGGATCATTTGACGAGGGGACATGGGGCGAGGACAAAACTATTCTGCCCGGGAGGGGAGGATATTGCTTAGAGTAGTTATGATTGAAAAAGATAACTCGATGAATAAATAAACTAAGTGAAAATCGATGTGGATATTAACGAGAATCCGGCCAATATCTAAGTGGAACGTCAGGTATAAAAATCCACAGTAATGCTACACTCGCCAAAAGTCATTAATGCCCTCCTTTTCAATTAAAACACTTTTCAGTTACCTCCTTGAGAAATTTCGCTTTCATCTTCATGCGACTCTTAAATTTGATTGATGACAACACAGTGGCAAATACAAATACTTTTATGTAGCATCAAATAAACCAAATTTTTAATTTGTATCCAGGTAACAATTTCCAGTGGTTTTAACCTCACGAAAATTTCCAGTTTCCTTCAATCAATAATGTAGATATCTTTAATTTCTTGTTTAGTAGAGTATAACAAACCCCAGTAGGGCTTAAAAGCATGTTGTGACTTCAGGATATCCATTTGAATAAATGACCCTTTGAAACGTTGCCTCGGTTTCCATTTGATAATTTTCTTAACACGCTAGCAGTTATATTTTCGGCGAAGGAGTTTAATAGGCATAAATATTATAAATTTTTTTTGTGCACAGTAACTTGAGAGATTTGTGTGGCGCTTTTTGAAAAACGGATAATTAAAATACGGTGGGATGACAGTTATTAAAACGACGCAATTGGCTCGACAATTGAGAGTTGTTATAGCGTAGTTCTGTGTATGGGCAGCCTTATTTGAATTAGAAAGAAAGGAAAAAAATAGACGGCATGAGTGAACCAAAGTGGGCATCCCTAATCGCACTAATCTGGGATGAAGGACTTGTCGTTTCGTCTGATAAGGAAATTTAACTTAGCAACTATGCTATGAACTAGGCCTTAATCGAAATCGGTGACAATTTGTCACTCACTCGTCATAATATTCATTGCTTGTGCGGCAGCTGCTCCTTTTATTGACGACTACGCTCAAACTGGGACAAGGTGGTTCTTTCGACGCTTATTTAGTTTTTGTTATCACCATTTGGTGAAAGGCAGAATTTCACGGTGTTTTAATCAAAGGATATTATCAAAGTGAAGAAGAAAAAGAGGATTCAGTTTTGCTACTTACCCTCAATCAGCGCATATCAGCCATACAATGTTTGGTTAAAAGGATTGTTTTGGGCTGAGAGGCGACAACATCGAATTACAAGGTAGCACGCGTTTCTAAGTCGGGATGCACAATACAGCGTTTAATATCTTTGTTATTATTTTTCACGTAGTTTTAACCTTGGCAACTTTGTTTGGAAACTGTTCAGTCTGTGCAGTGATATGGAGGACTAGGGCTCTGAGAACAGTTCCAAATATGATAATTTTCAGTTTGGCCCTCGCCGACTTGCTCATGACAAGTGCTTTCGTGTACCGAGTTGTTAATCGCATGAGTGGTGAGGAGTCTCACTCAACGTGCCATGCCATTTCAGAAATTGCTTTCTGTACAATCTGTGTGATAATTCTACATTTGACAGCCATCAGTATCGACAGATTTATCGCGATAAGGTTTCCACTCCGCTACAAAACTATTGTGACGGGGAAACGAACGAAAACTGCACTTATTGCCATATGGCTACTCCCTGTGATAGGAACTGTTGTGTCTCCTCATTCGCTTCCCGACGCAGAGTACGAAGACTTCGTCGATTACTATGATTCATTTCATTTGTGTTTGTCATATCATGAACACAAATTCAAAAACACATCGAAAATCTTTGCTGCAATTATAATCTCAATATACATCGTTTTGCCTTGCACTTTGACTGTTGGTAGTTACATGTATATCCTGAAAGTGTCACGTCATCAACAATTAAAACTTAAACATGATGCTCACTTGGAGGGCGAAAGGATGAGAAAGCTCGAGATTAAAGTAGCAATAACGTATGGTATTATCATCGGCGCGTTCATGGCTTGTTTTTTACCCCTCTTAATAGGAACTCTGCACCAACAGTTTATTGGCAATGATGAGCGAGAGGAAATGACTCGTGTCATGACGATTTTATCATTTATTGCATCCATCAGCGCCTGCGTCAATCCAGTGGTTTATACTTGTAGGAATCAAGAATTCAGAAAGGCCTTCAAGAAAATTTTTAAAAGAGGAAATCAAGAGATTGGCAACGAACTGACAACCTTTTCAAGATATTGATAAACTATGCAGTCAAGAAGAGGTTTTGTTTACTGGAAAACAGCATGGGACCTTCTCTCCCTCTTTTTTTTTTTTTGCTTTGCGCTACTTTCGCGTCTCTATAACTAATTGGACACCGAGAACAGGTTCAACTTGAAAAAGAGAATATAATTTTATACGACTTCTGTTGTCCAAGATGACGTACTGCTAACCGATTGTTAACAGTGACCAGCTGTCCGAAGCAAAAGAAAAATTAGCAAATCGACTTTCGAGACAAGGGCCTAAATTTGCAGGCGTTTCCAAAAACAATGGCTCAAACTTTTTTTTGTCTGAATCTCCAAAGTCTTCAAAGGTTCAACGGTTCCATAGACATCGCTTTGTACTGCCCCAGGTCTGACTCTGGGCCTGTGGCCTCTCTATGAGGAGCCTCCTTCTACTTCAATTAATACTTCTCTATTTAATGGAGTCGCATCACAAAAAATTCTCAATCAACCAATAGTTATCGGTCGTTTACAGTTTGCCTCGACACCTTTTTCACTGATTTACATGTTGAAACGTGCGTTACTTATTAACATAAAGGTAAACACATTCGTTGACCGCTTTCCACTGAACAAAGTAGTCTATTCTATCCGTGTAACGCAGCACGCCGGGCAAAGTTCTGCGGTTTCATCAATCATGGTTTAAACTTTTAATAATTTTAAATTACAAGGTAAGTTTCGCGATTTACGGCTAATCAAGTACGATGTGTAACCTCAGAATTATGCTGGATCAGTTACATCGCATTTACATGTATCTTGAGCTGGTAATATGGTGTGCGGCGTTTTGAAAAATCACAAATCATTACATTTACATTGTGGAGTGTAAAGATATGATACGAGATCACAGATGTATGTTTTCTGTTTCTGTTTTTTGTTCCTTTATCGAATTCTGTCGACGTAAAATTGAAGACCATCTTTCGGATACTACTTTCTTCTTGACATTGATGTCGACAAAAGTTGAAAGGTATACCTGCAGCGGGTTGATAAGCTTTGAGAACAGTTGCACAATAGGAAAACATTTGTGGATGAATTCAGTTCGAAAATTTACTCGCTGTAGTGATTTTCAATTAAATTTTCAAATTCAATTTTACAGTGGAGGAAAGTAACTGAGATTGAATGGTGCTGAGTTCGGATTAAAGCAAGCTTACGGACATCCTCGAGAAACTCTTCAAATGCTTTGTTAACCCTTTCGCCCCTAAGAGTGACCAGCATCTAATTTCTCCTCACAAAAAGGAGAAAGTCATGAGAATAGAGGAGATGATTAGCAACTAAAGCAGCTCTTGATTGTGAAACAAATTCTCCTTGTTAGCCTCTTTGCAAATGAATGGAGAACAGTATGGAGAAAATGCATGCTGATGGCGGTTAGGGTGTAAAGGGTGAAGCTATCGTTTTAGGCCGGTAGTCTCCCTTGTTCGCTATGTTTACATTGCTGTCAACAAAGGTTTCTTGAAATGTCAAAAGACTGAATTACTACATTGATCACGAGACTGAATTTACATTTTTTTTTTAACAAACATGACGACCGTAATCTTCGAAAGAATAACGAGGGTTACGAAATTCATTGATTTCTGTACGAAAAGTCGATAAAAGAAAATACAATCAGGCCGAATTTCACAAGGCTATTTTATACTGAGAATCTGAGGGAAAAAGTAGCAGATCACAAGAAATTCTCAAAATCATTGTGAATTTTTTTCTTGATGTCATCAGAAACGAGCATAATCGAGCAGTCCGTACCCGCCTCTCAGTCATCAGAAGACGAGAACGAGGATAGGCGAAAAGGCAGATTACAGACCCTGCCGGTTCTCGGTCGATCTCGGACTCCTACTGGTTCTCGGACTCCCATCGGTTCTCGCGCGCCGCTATTTGCTCGTTTCCAGTGACCAAGAAAATGCTATTTCTTATCATTAGCATGTAAATGACCGACTTTCAAAGAAAGTAAATGTTAAAATATCGTCATATAATTTGTATAGAGACAGCAAATCATCAGAGTGAATAACTTTTATGGATGAAGTTATGAATGATTGGTACCCTTTTATGTCGACGCACTTTGCAAATGTTAATATAATAACAGATGGGACAAGCTTTTCGATTTCTGGTTTATGGACCATTACAGTTTTCCCTTGCTTGTTTGGAAGTGATTATCACATTGTTGAATGTTGCGGGTACTGATGGGAAATTCTGGCTTTTGGTCTCGATGTTATTTCTAAAGAAACGCCGCAACTAAGGATTGGCAACACAGTGCCCATTCTAATTTTTATTGCAAACGTCAGTGATTTCGTTTTAAAGATGATGGAACCAGATTTTAAGGGACACGTGTAAATTCGTATGAATTCAAAGTAAAGCTTATCTTTTCATCTGAAAGAAAATGAAAATACGAACCATTTTCCTTTGTACGTTACTTTAACTGGACAATGAAAACATCAACCAAACTTCACACTTCTCTCTTTGTTTCGCAAATACACCTGCAGGCAAGCAACAAAAGCATTTGCAATTTAAATATCGTTCTCATCTAAGAAAATATCGTTTGGCAAAGTATTCTATACTTTTTTTTTCTCTTATCGAAGGAAAGTTCACTTTTACCAATGATTTCATTGCTACTTCTCAACAGCGAGTCGTAACCGAATAAGAGTCATAAGTTTTGGGGTAATTTTAACTGAGTATTTGTCAAAAACAATATTTCCTGGAAACCACTCGATCTTTCAGTGATGTGGAATAAAAGGAGACGGAGAACAAAGGTAAACTGAATTGCTTCAATCTGTAATATTCCTTTCCTTTCATTGCAATAACACCAATTTCTATCAGACCAGACGACGTTCAAGTTAACGTTATTGTTATGCTCTTAAAGAGCTTGGATCGGCTCGTAAATTCGCTCAAAAGTAGATTTTGGTGAACGGGGTGACTTCGTCCCAGGCTCAATCGGGCATTTTTAAATCACTATAGCGGCTACTATTTAGGTTAATTTTGTGGCTCTGGTATTGCATAAAAGTTTGGCAAGAGTCCTGGACCTCATTTTGCATACAGTTACTTGATAACAGGAAACAATGGCGGAAACAAAAGTTCACCTTTGGGACTAATGCTTTGTTTTCGAAAGGTTTCGGTTAGACTGTAAACTTTCCAAAAGTTTCCTCATGAAAGGCTTACAGTTAGTAACGTTTACGCTATGTTCAAAGAGAAGCTGTTCTGTCTTCCTCTCACTTCGTTTTACCTCAGCTGATTTGGCTAAAATGATAAATGATAAATCACACTATTTTTATAAAACTGTCCCGTTTGGTTCGGTACGTGCGCTAACAACTACTTCACATCAGTAGCTTACTTATTCCATTTAAGCTCGATAATATAATATGGACTGTAAAGGTTCGTTCAGGAATTGAAATGTCATCGAATCCTTGGATTCTGTGCAGTTTGATGAATTAAATACTGCGCTTAGGGAACGCAATAATTTCGTTGTTTACAACACGAATTGAAATTTCGCTTTACGTCCCCTGGATAGTGTTTCGCCCAGAACTGCTTTAAAGATGAAATTGTATTATTTTACCTTCTCGTTCTCCTTCTGTTTACCGACGTAACTTTTCGATGAAACCTGGAACCATCGTCGTGTTTTGATAAATCCAACGAGGTATTTGGAGTGTAACTGCTTGCGACAGCCTAAATTTGCAGCCGCGTTTTTTGGCGCGAAAATAAGTCGGACGTATTCTTGCCAATCAGATGCATTTTTGTGACAGGAGCGAGTGACACGCACGTTTTCGCATGCACGTTTATATTTTGTCAGCATGAACTGACTTGCAAGACAAAACAATAATAATAATTAAGATGATATTAATAATGAAACATTGCGTTACTGTCAAAAGTTTTTCCGTTTGCAAGGTCAAACTATGACCCACACGAAAGAGTATTTGCATGAAAATATAGAAGGTACAAATTAAAAATAACGGGCTTAAGGTAAGGCTATTTTAGACTTTCTTTATCTTTCAAATTTTTGTTGAAGTTCTACCAATAATTTCTTGGTTCTACATGACATCCTGATGCAGGACGTTAAATATTTTGCGCCGAAGAAACACTTACATCATAATTAAGTCTTAGGTATGATGCAATATCTTATGAATGAGTAAAATATCTTGATTTGGTTCTAAAGGAGATTATCATAAAGCAGTTCGATGTATACTGATTGACTAATAGTTTACCTGCAATTATTTAATTGACAAAAATAACCTAAAATACCAAATACCTGACATCAATAATTAGCGACAGAGTCCTGTTGGTCAACACTAGTGGCGCTAATCGTGTGAGATTTTGTTTAGGGCATCGTGAGTTTTGATCGAAAGAGCTCGATTTTGCCTCACTATTTTATAGTTGTTATAATTAAATAACTGTTTAGAGTACCTTGTGTTTTGAATGTCGAGAACCGCGGGCCAGATATGAGTTGGGAGTAAAGCTACTACATGCAGAACCATTCTTTAACAATCGCGCATGTACCAGACAGAACATTGGAAAGATATTGTAAACAAGTTATGAAGAATATTGAAAGGATTTTTATGCCCTGTAAAGGGCTGTTTACCCCTGTAAAATCTAATATCTGCTAAGAATAGCTTAACTTGTCACGTCTTTGGATAGTTATCCTGATTCTTGGCCTTCACTATTTTTCGTTTAACAGTAGAGGCAATGAAAGCATGAACATAGAAACTAAGATTTACACAAATATTTCAACTCGATGAGCTTGAACACTTATGATTTGACCATTAGTCGTTCGATAGCCAAATTCATACGTCGTAATCATAATTTTTTTCCTTTTTTAAAGGTGTATGCAATATAGCTGCAAAATTACTACTACTCGCTAATTTTATCATCCAGTTCATTAGTGCGCGCTTGATTGGGTGTGCTAACGGATCTTAACCTTTGAGCTTCCAAAATGAAACAGCTGGTACGTTTGTCAAACAGGAAATCAGAAAAGAAAATATCTGCCAAGACCTCACGTCTTAATCATAAAAGGAAAGTTTGTCATGATTTCGACATCGTTCTTTTCTTTTCTTCTCTTACCAAGAATGTTTTCTGGTTATGTTGTTCCTCTTGTTGGCTGTTTTTTTCTTACTAGTACACAAGTACACAACCTCGCTCCATTATACAGTTGAATTTGCTCGTCAGCCGTTTGTCATGTACTTGTTCCACTTTCTGTTTGGCTTGTGTTTAAATTCCACCTCTGAACGTTTTAAACTGGTATACTTTCATCAAGTAGCTTATTAAATTTCACCAGAAAAGTAGTCAAAATTGTCTTTTGTCCAAACCTCAGAATTGCAGGCATATCCGTCATTTAAAACGCCTTTTGGCCAAAGCACAATTGTGATGCCCTCAATAAAGTTATTTTCGCTTATTTTCTTACATTTAGGGACAACGGAAAGAACATTTCCGTCAGTAAAGCCCACCTCTTTCCGAAACGCCCATCCTGTTTAAGTACCAAACGTGACTGATTTGTAGTAGTTTGTCGCGCATTTCCGGTGACCAAAGTTAAAAAAAAAACCAAAACGAGGCTCTCAGTCAGCGTTCTTTTATTGTTGAGCGACGTTTACATTTTATGTCACACAAAACAAAATTGATCGAAAAATTATTCGCTGAGCCCATTCAAAGCTTGTTTGGCTTTGAACAGCCATTAAGTTGTTACGAGGCGGAAAGGAAGTCCTGCGTATTTCCGGAAATACTGGCTAAAAAAAGGACCTTTTCCGATCTCAGCAGTTTTTGTCACACCACGCACTCTTCTACGCCACGTTCTTGGTGACCTTCTGAGACACGGCATTTGAAAATCACAATTGTTCGGTGGCTGATTGTTATGGAAATTCTTGCAAGTTCATGTTGACACGACTGGTAACTTGAAGCCGCTCACGAGGCGTGAGGTAGAAAATTGTTTGGAATAGCTTGGCGATTGACGTTATTTTCGACCAAATACCAAATACCAAAGCTTATCTTTGAGGCTTGGAAGATATGGACAACGAAATTGGCAACTGCGATAATTACTACTGCGAATTGTGCAGCTTGGATTTTACGACTAGAAGAGTAAGTTCAAGCTTCTGTAAATTTTTTTGCAGGCATGACACGCTTTTTAGCTCAGCCCTTACATGTAGATGCATAAGTTACATTCTTGAAAGCTCATATCATGAATGTCTGGAGGATTTAAGTTTTATGCTATTTTATTGTTTGCAAAGCTAGCACGCTACATCTCGACCAAATGCTTTCAGTGATGGAAACTGAGCAGGCATTGTATCGTTACAAACCTTGGAGTATTTTTTCGTCATGATCAGGATGAATATGTATTGTTCGTAATGTTTATTAGCTTTTCTAAACAGCACGGCTTCAGACATCAGCCCCAGCAATCAATCTTCAACTAGATGAATTTATAATGAACGTTTCAGCAACCGATTCGAAAATTTTTGATTCCTACAATAAAAAGATCTAATGTCATGACAACATTATGTGAAGCACTCTTGTTTGGTTCGTGACCTCTAATGAGATCTTTGTGAATAATTTCTGTCAAAAATGGCACAGCTTAGTGTAGAGAAGTCACTAATGCAAATCTTTATTTAAAAAAATTTAGTAGTAAGTACATTATTCTTGAACTTCTGTTAATTTATTAAACAAAAAGATCAGTCTAGTTCAGTGAGCAACTGGTTCATGCATAAATCAATGTGATCTCTATTCTTCAAGGTTATTGAAATCTCCTGTGGATTTCAGGTTATTTCCTTACCACTGTTGATATGTATTCAACTTTGTTATTTTGCTATCCTGGTTTTGAGGAGTGTTTTCTAATAATGTTGTCCCTGCATAGATAGTTGTTTGATCATCCTTGAAAGAGTTGAGGTGTAGAAGGTTGAGATGAGAAATTGGCTGAACTGCCTGCCAAAATTGACATGGTTTTGAGTTTTATCTGCCCTTTAACAAATATAAAATTCCCAGTGGCTGAGATCACTTTCATGTCATTCAAATGTCTTGGTTATCTCTCAAGGGAGACACACAGGAAGCTAACTTGAAGAAAATCAATGGAAAAAATGTTAACTTCAAAATGAAAGATATTTAACCAGTGTTAAGAGAGGAGACAGGAATTTTTGGTCCACTGTATGAATTTTTATCAAGGTATCAAAAGCTTTACAAGTGTCTTATAGGGACAAGCTAGTCATTTCCATTTTGATTAGAATCAGTGCTCTTCAGCATGTGTAAAGTGAAATGATTACTCCTGTACTTGGGTGGAATTGATAATTTCTTGCTTCAAAATTCTAATTCATTAGTCAGATACTTGTACTCTTTTTATGTCATTCTGGTTCAACTGGTTATCATGGTGTTTTTATTAATATTTTTTTGCTGGTATTAACTTACATCCCAAGGTCAGAGAGCGATGTTCTGATTTTAATGTCTGTGACAACAAGTGTCACATGGCAAGCTATTTGGCTATTGTTTAAACTCACTAAATTGATAAGAAATGTGTTGAGTGGAAACACTCAAGATCTAAATGAATATATATGCTGATTTCTCAACTTAAGGTTCTACTTATCATTTTAGCAGCCTCACAGCCTTTTTTTCATCAAGCATCACAAATAAGACACCACTAACACAGGCTCTTAAATGAGGTCCTACATGTATTCAATTTCATTCTAGTATGCAGATGATTGATGACAGATTTTGTGAAAGCTTGCAGAAGTGACAGTTTGCTGGATAAGAACAACATTCTGTTTGTTTTCACTTTTGTCATTCATAGATGAAAATGATATATCCTATGTAGCAGTTGAAATATTTTCTGGATGTGCAACCTAAAAGGTAATTAACTCACTGTTAATGTTTTCCTGATAGGAGCTGGAGGAGCACACTTGGTCTATACTACACCATACAAACCTAAGCAAGGAAAAGGGAAGGTATATGGAACTGTACTTATTTAATGATTAATTACTTATTTATTTATTTATTTGTAATAATTAGACAGGCTAGCCATGTTTAGCTATTATGCTAGTTTAAATTGGGGCCTTTTTAAACAATAACAAGGCCAGACCACAGTAACAGGAGCTAAATTCCCTGCTTTTTGTCATAAATGTGTGGGTTCTTATCCTCCTCTAACCATTGCAGAGAAGATACAGGGGATGTTACCTGTAGTTTAGGGTCTGAGAAGACTAGAATGTCTCCTTATTTGCTTTCCTTAATGTACTTGTTAGTCAGGATATCTTAACCTTTTCCTTTCCCCTGCTGTTAGTCACTATTATTTGATGATGAATTGGTTTGTATACTTTCCCTTGGGATTCAGTGTAGCAGTTTCTGTGAGGTGATGCATGAATAGATTGCCTGTCTTGAAGAGGAAATAATTTTACTGTGATGCATTAAGTAGACAGCAGAAAAAAAAGCCCCCCTTTCACAACAGCTTAGGTATCTGAACTGCATGTCCTTATAAACACAAATAATTTTACAAACTGATAAAGAGGGTTTTTTTTAAAGAAACTGTGGTGCTTTGCAGTTATTAAAAAGATTATTTTGGTTTTATCAATTGAGTTAATAATGTAAATTGGCCTCTGTAAAGAGTATCAAACCTGACATATGAGCATAAGTCAGAGCAACCAAAATTATAAAGTATCAAGAGTCTAGTTTATAAAAGTAGAGATAATTCATTTGGAAAATATGTAAATTTGTTGGAATACCTTATCCTGTCTTTGAAATAAGAGTGTTAAATTTGATAGTCTTGCTGCAGGACAAGTTAGTTTTGTTTACTTCTGGGTTGCAAACCTCTTTTTTTGTGACAAGCTCACTGGGACAAAGGGACTGAGATTATAAGCAATAGATCTGAAATAAATTTGTTGTCAAACTCTGACTCTTTTTGACAGTTTTCCTTGCCCTTACATTGTTACATGAAAGGAGTAATTCATTGGAAGGGAAAATGGTGGAGATTGTTACTGATCAATGTCTCAAAACTGATGTATTTGTCTCTAAATATTGTATTTTGATGGATAAATGTAGACTGCGCATGTACTTGTACATACAGGATAAAAGTATTGGTTCAAATATACAGTTTAGTCCGTATTTTTACATTCATAATGTTTACATGTTGGTAAGGACAGAAGCTAAGAAAGTAGGTCAGGTGAATTGTTGTTGTGGACACCTCAATAGTGCAGTAATTTAAATGCCATAGTTTTTACCACCCAAAAACTAAGACAAAATAAGGAACTGAGAAAAAAAAAAAAAGAAAAGAAAATGCAAAAACAAATAGTAAAAAAAACGTAAAGGAAAAGACAAGTAGTCAAGTAGTCATGAAGGTAATTATGTTGAAACGTGAAAAAAAAAAGTTATGAGGCTAACCACAAACATGTTGTCAGTCACTTTTCTCCTAGCAAAAAAAATTGTTCTTCTGATTTGTTTTTGATAATGAATGGCACTGAATTTAAAACTTGTACATAGGGACAACAAATTTTATTGCAAGGGTTGAATTTATCCTTCAGCATCCATGTATGTAATTTTCAGGAGTTACCTTATGGAGATAAACATCTTGTTTGCTTATTTGAAAATGGATTTTATCCTCCTTTTTTGTAGTGATTGCAAGCATCCATGTAGCTTATGCAAACAAGAGTTTACAAGACTTTCGGAATTTACAAGTCACTTGCATGGCGACAGTCACCAGGAGAATATACACAAGTGGCGTAGAGATCACCAACAAGAATGGAGTCCAGATAAAAAACAATTAGCGAGTCCAGGTAAAGAAAAACTTCCGAGGTCTGAAAAACACAAACCGCAGATCCCAGAAAAGCAGAAACTGAAGAGACAACCTCAAGAAAAAGAAGAAGGAGAACTGTCTGATTGGGCTGCAGATGATTTCACAGGTGTGAAAAATTTTCAGAATTACTCTAGTGATCAAGACGGGGAAACAATTATGGATGATTATCGTAGTGGTCATCAGCATCCATATGGAAGTTATCCTAGTCAGGGTCCACAAAGAGCAATACCGAGTCTGCTGGACCCACATTTGCCTCCAGCTAGTCGTGCTGGGGATTATGGATTTCACTACCAGGAAGAAGAGATGAGAAGGGTTAGAGGGCCGATCTCACCACGGCCTAATGATGTTCAGGACCATGCAAACGACAGCCGCCCAGTTTGGAATGGTTTTGACGATGAACGGGATTTCAGAGAGCCTTCATACGACCCTGGATATGCAAGAATGAACCATTCAAGGAACTATGATAGGCAAGATGAAAGTTATTATGGAACCAGAGAGGGAGACAGGGTGACGATCAGGGACGGTGGTAGGCAATATGCGAGTGAGCGGCAAAACGGAAGTTATTATAGAGGCAGAGAAGAAGAAAGGATGTTGTCAAGAGACGGTGGCAAACCATCTCCGAGTGACAGTTATTCAGATGGTTATGCTCCAGGCTCGAGACGAAGGGTGTTTGTTGGAAGTCAACCTGGTGATCTGAGGGACAGAATTAGTCGACGTGGGAATACTTCATCTCATGACGGACGTCAGAGGATAAGAAGTGTGGTTGAATCGAGTTTCACGACTTTCAGAGAGAATGACGAACGAAGCTATTCGAGACAAACTAGGAGAGACAGTCCCGGTAATCGAAGCCGAAGAGAAACTCCATCGTACAAACAGGAACCAGGAAGACGAAAGACATCACAAGACAACAAAGAGAAAGATGTCAAAGAAGGGTCGCAGACAAAAACAAGTCCTTCTTCGGAGAGCCCTGGTGGGAAAAGTGGAAGAAAAAGTAAACCACGTAAACTCGCTAGAGCAGAAGAACAGAACAAAGATGACCGAATTATTAAGAATAGTGCTTCTAAAAACGTTGAGGTCAACTCTCGGTCACCAAAGGGTAAGGAGTCAGAGGGAAAGAACAGCGATGGCAACAAAACAATGGATCGGGTGAAATATCAGACCCAATCTGGGGCTTCATCTCAGCAGGTTAATGGAAACAGGAATGGGAAATCAAAGATAGATTCCAAAGACTTAACTACCAAAAATCCCTCAGCGAGCAAAGGTTACGTGGATGTCAAAGAAAACACTACAGAAACAACCAAAACTGGGTCAACTTCATTAGCTAAAGGGGATACACCATCTCCTGCTAAAGGAACTCGAGGTCTGTCTTCGCCACCCACCAAAAGAAAACCTTCTTCGTCAGGAAACAATGATGCCAGGCCATTGACTTCCAAAAGGGACTCCTCATCAGCCGCCGCCTCTTTGCCTGGCAACAAGTATGATACTTTGCTATCAGTCAAAGGGAATTCCCCTTCATCAGTTAAAGAGGGTTCTTCTCTTTCGACAAAAAATAGTCCAACTCTACCAGTTAAAGAGAGTTCCATCATAGCGGCCAAAGAGGACTCTTTCCTACAAAACAAAGGAGCCTTATCTTCATCTGCCAACCCACAATCATCTTTAGCAACCAGAGCGAAATTTTCACTGCCAACAAATACTTCCGCACCAACCCTTGCGAAAGAAGAAATGATCGAAAAGGCGGTGGAAATGCCTGTTCCAAAAGCTTCAGACGAATCCCTGAAATGGATAAAAAATGGCAAGGAAGAAGAGACATGTGCTCATGAGAAGGTAACTTCGGTTACATTTCTTGATGAGCAAATGATTAAATTTCAGGATTCCAAGGAAGCAGGAAAGAAACGTGCATTTTCTTCGTCATCCATGAGAGGCGAAAAAGATCTTGGTTTGAATACAAAAGAACAGTCTCAGTCACTTTCATCTTTGAGCAAAAATAACGAGGGTTACTTGACTAATTGTACTGATGAGACAAGTAACTTATTGCCAGAGAACACAAAAGAAAAAACAGCCGATAACCAAGGAACGAACAGTTCGAAAGAAAGCGAACAAACGAATAAATCGTCAACAACTTCAACCGTCTGTTCCTTGCCATGGGAAAAGCGAGAAGAACAACTAAGAGCGTTGCTCGGTATAAAGAAAGAGCCAAAAGACTTGGAGGTAAAAGTTGTTAATAAGGAGGTTATTAACAAGTAGTTACATTATGAGCAGTTTAGTAGATGACCGGGACACGACACCAATTTTAAATGTCCACGTTGTTTGCTCCTCCCCCCCCTCCCCCCCGCAAGTTGCACGAGCAGTGTTCCAATGATTCTTAGGATGATCGGGAAGCCCAGGTGGAATTGACACACTTCTTTTTCAAATTTTGGGGAAAGAAAACGGTTTTATTGATAAGTCGAAAATAGAGAGGGGGTGATGTTGCGGACGTCACGGAAGGCTTAAGTAATTGACTCAGTACAAGGTCTTCCTGGGAGTGCTGCCACTGACCTGTTTGATTTGTGCGTATGACCGAACTGGTAAGAGGGATAGTGGCTGTTAACTTTATACCGTTTGATTGGATATGGTGTGTCGTCGAATTGCATTCCTATTTCATGTTTGGAAGCCATGTATGTTTTACTTATTTGATGTGCTAAACGTTAACCTATCGTGGACGATAAGATGGTGAATTGACTTTCTTCTTCACGATCAGGAGGACACCATTCCTTGTCCAGTGTCCAGGGTGGCATTGTCGGGTCAGAAAAATGTCTCCATCTCCACCAGCAGTGCACCCACGGTGAACAGCTCAACTTCTTTTCCAAGTAAACCCAACAGCTCTAGAGATGCCCCTGTTATCTCCCAGTTACCCTTCTCTCAGTCGCAGTGCAGTATTGTTCATATTGACGGAACACCATGTGGTGCAGTCGCTGAGAACAAGTACTTCACCGTTTGTTATCTTCATTTCATGTCTCATTCGTTGAAAATATTACTTATTAGTATATACCACAGAAGTGAACAGTGCTTTTCGCGCGTGCTGATTGGCTAGTTCGGTAGTGAATAGCAAGTTCAATTCACCTCCGAGCAGCAGATGAGACAAAATTGCGCGTCTTGAGTATAATTTCTGATCAATTATCGGTATATTGAAAGAAATAAGCTTATTTTTTTATATCTGTGTGGTATATACTAAAACAATAATTCACCGCCACTTCGCTGAATAATTGTTAATTATAGCATGTGTGCAAATCGTGAATCAAGCAGCAACAGTGAAAGATAAAAGTTGACGTCTCCCCCCCTGACTCCGGAATTCGTACTTAAAGTTGGCTTGTGAAAATCAAGTGTTTTCCTTTAAATTGAAGAGGGAGAAAAGTTTCTTAAATTCATCTTTTGCATCAGTGAGAGAGGTCTTGAAGGAAGCTCATCTCAATGAGTACGAGACCATTTTCCATGGCGTATCAGTTTTGAGGGAGAGGGAACAGTGACGAATAAAATTGTAAATGTTGTTTTTTTTAGGGGTGGGGGTTGTCATGGTGTGCCATAAACTTCAACAATCGGCAGTTTGAATTCCAGTCAATTGGTCCATTTAACTTTTCCCAATTTGCATTCCAGGTACTGTCCATATCACCAAAGAGTGTTTAAAAGCGAAGAGGGAAATGCCAGGGGACAAAATCTTGGCACGAGAGGGAATCAGTTCAGGGGAAATGATGGTGAGTCTGATTTGTTCAGGACGATTCGGGATGGTCGCAAAAATGGTGCGCAAATCTTTAGACCAATAACTCCTCCATGCGATCCGCCGGACCGTCTTGGTTTCGACGGAGGTAAGACGCGTCAAAAACAGGACAATCGAGGTGAGGGCGGCAGGAATGCTCTGGCACGATCTAAAGAAAACGATCTTAATTCAAAGGTGCCTAACGCCGAGTCCCGAGCCTCAAATGAGTCTGTTGGAACGATCGATCTCAACTCTACTGTACAAGGAGTGCCAAGGAACTTATTTCCATGTGAGTCGGCAAATGGAAGGAGTGGACCAAACATTGACTTAAGCGATAGAGTACCAACGAAGCCTCCGGGTATCACACTGGAAGCTGCAACAACGTCAGATACCGGTATCGATCTGAGTGGCACTGTGCCGAACCTTGAAGAGTTGCTGGCGCTTCATGGATCTTCGGCAGATGCAACTGATGGTCCAAAAATTGATCTTTACAAAACAGGGCTGAAGCATGGTCAGTTTTGGAACCAACGAGGATTGAAGGCTGATGCTAGGCCAACAGTCGATCGTAGTTTGACTGCACCTTCCCATGGTGCGTTAGTACATTTGGATGGCTCGTCCAGTGATGCTGATAATGTAGCTAATATTGACCTGAATGAGATCACAGCCCTACCGGGAAGTTCTCGGGTACCTCTGGATAGCGTGAGGCTTAGTGATATTGAGCACAGAAAGGCTCAAGCGTCCGAGAGCGACAGACTTGGACGTCCATCTGGTGCAAGTATGCTTCCGAACTCAAATGCCGACACGGAAATGATTGATTTGAACTTAAGCACCAAGCTTCTTGGGGTCCCTCATTCCGTCGTAAATCCTTTTGATACAAGACCAGTTAAAGAAATGTCCAAATCACCGTCCGAACTTTCCACCAAATCCTCCCCATTAGCCGCTCACATCCATTCTCCATCACCTCAAGGCTCAAACGTTTGTACGTCACCTTTGTCACACGGTCAGTCTCCATCTCCTACGATTTCGCTTCCAAATTATTCTCTTGATCTGTCCAGGTTTAATCTTCCTCCAGCAGTCCGTAAAGCTTTAGCTGATCGTTATAGTGGCAAGAAAGTGTCGAGTGCCGCCAGTGGCTCAACGGCTGAGTCTTCCGATGGTCGAAGATCTCATCCACTTTTCACATACTCAACCAGAACTGATGGTCAGTTTGATAACGGGAAAAAAGTATCTCCCTTACCTGCGAGACTTCGCAGTAGAGGACAAAGAAGTGTTAGTTTAGACTCGCCTTTGATGAGGAAAGAAAATTTGCACGGAGAGGGCTCTTCACGTTCTGTTCTTTTTGAACGAGGAAACTTCCATGATATGAATCGGTTTCTCAATTGGCCTTCAATCGAAGGACATGAAAAGAGTAGTTTGATTTCTTTAGGCCATAATTTAGGGGGCTTTCCCAAAAGGTCAGGTGTGATGTTACCCTCCGCGAATGTATCACCTCTAAGTACACAAGCTACTACTGCAAAAGAGGACACGCATGAACTTCATCGTCGAGGGCTTATTGATTTGAGCTCGACCTCATACTTTGGAGAAATACCGGCGACTTCTGTTAACCAAGTTAGATCGCCGGCAGCTACCAGATCTACTATTGATAATTCCCAATCACCTTCGAGACCTTCTATGCTTCAAGGTCGAGGACTGATCGATTTAAATAGCAGCATGGCGCTTGGCGGTAGGGAAGCGGCCAATCCAGAGATCCTTTCAGTTATGAAACGTAAGCGAGTAAATTCCACAGAAGGATCTGAATGTCCTTCTAGTTCACCATATGAACAGCTGATCAAAAGATTGAAACAGGAACAAGCGACTCCTATAGAGAACACTGCAGCTACCTATCGGCCAGGAATAAATGTTCAAGAACTACTGACTATCGAACGAGAAGAGCAAAATCAACTGCAGAATTTGCATACGGTGCAGTCCAGATTAAAATCTGTTCGCGCGCAGATTCAGAAATTATGTACGGAACTGGATTCTCTGAGCGGCGAGGAACAAAGAATTACCCTCAAAATGGGAGAGCTACGTAATCAGAGACTGAGCGTTCTCGAAAATGCCTGTTATGAAAGACAAGTGCCAACGACAAGGATTGCAATAGTAACAAGAGAGATTAGTGTATCTACTGCTGATGGTAAAAATTCATTCTCTTTTTCTTCTGGGTCTGGTAAAAGTGACACCTCGGACCTCAGTTATTCTACAAGGCAAGATAAATGTCAGGACGATGTTTCAGTTGCCAAAGATAAGATTCATAGGGGACCTTCAAACAAGGACGCGGAGGAAGAAGTTTATATCAGCGGAAATACTTCCCGTGCCAAAGAAAAAGAATCCTTTCTAAAAGAAAGTAATTTTAGCGATGGTCCTGTTGGGACTGCAACTAATTTTGGTTCGAAAGGCGAAATACATCGCCAAAAACTACCTCATGAAAAAGTTTTGGAGAAGCTTAACGCCGGAAAGTTAGCGGAATCATCAAAACAACTGATAAATTTTAGTGAAGGGGCGAATAATATCACTCCAGCGTCAGGAGCTCAAATAAATGAAAAGGCTGCGTGTAGGGAACCTGCCGAAGAGACCTCAGACATGCGTAAAAAAAGTGACACCAACAGTTTTGGTGCAGATTTTGGACTTGGTGCCGTCCGTACTTCAGGAAACCTTTGGAATGCACCTGTGCGTAATCCAAATGGAGCAAACAAAGATAAAGGAGCAAGAGAGGGTCTTATGAAGAAAATGAAACAAATGTATCATCCAGAGAAAGCGCCATTCAGGAAAAAGAGCTCTTCAGATGGCAGTATCTCCAAGAACTTAGAGGTGAATAGAAAGAAAATACAGTCAGTGCGAGAAAACATGGAGCGCTGGAAATCTCAAGAGGAAAGTGAAGGTTTGCGTGAATTAAATGAAAATGAAACTCAAACACACACTAGCCCGTTCAGATCACACAGTGCAGAGAGTCATGATAATTCCAATGTAGTCGAGGGGAAATGTTTACCTCGTAAAATGCTAATCCTCGAAAAAAACGAGTCCAGAAAGACGACGAAAGAGCTGAAAAAATCAAGTTTCTTCCAATCCAGTAAGAAAAGCTTCAAGGAACTACAAAGAAACAAGGTGAACAAATCGCAACTGAGAGAGAAAGAGAAATCCAATAAAACTGACACTGTTCCCGTCAAACGACGTAAGATGGAGGATACTTCGTGCAACAAATCCTCTGTCCTTCCATTAAAGGAGGAGACTGAATCCAAATTAAAGGGTCAAGTTGTGAGTGCCGCGGCTCACACGACTACAACTGACCTGGAAGGACCTGGATCCGAGGAAAGAGGCTACACGGAAGATGAAATTCCAACACGAGATGTGGTAAGTGCGCCATGTTAAATTGCGGACGTTGATTTTATAGTTCCTCTTTCCACCTAGAATTATGGGTGGATTCAGGGAGACCATTCTAAGAGCTTGAGTAATCTGCGATGGACCAGTGTTTGTTTCATTCAGGGCTAGACGCAGTATTAATTTTTCTTCATTCCACGGAACCAGGATGATCAATCATATGAAAGGAGTGCATTATTTACTTTTTTTTTTTTTCAGGATAGCCAATTAGGGAATATGTCCAGCAAGAAATCCAGCCGTCCGAGCCATCTAAAAATTCCGTCCTCTTCTGTTGAGTCCCTCAAGAAGAGTTTGCTGAACACAAAAGGTTCGCATCTTCATTTGTCTTAAACTTTACACGTATAGATCTTGTTCTGACACGGTTTTTCTCGATCTTCAAGTACATCTACCTTGTTTTACTTGTAAAATTCCATTAATGCTGAATTATATGTCTTCGGTGTAAAAGTTTCACGCGCATAAGTGTAACAGTATTTCAACGGTGGAATCTCTAAGTGGAGGAGATCCACATCACTAGGACAGGAATTCCCCTAACAGGTTTCTCTTGAATAAAGGTGACAAAACAAAAAGGCAATATGACCACGTTTTTTTAGAACCTCAGGATGTGTCCTTTGAATAGTGGTCTTTTAACGAAGTGGTTCCTCCCCATTGACTTTATCGCTACGATTTGGAACGTCGTTTAAACTTCCTACGTTCGTTCTTTGAAGTAAGTCACAGGTGCAGCATGCGTTCGTAACTGCATTGTATGAATACTTTCTCAGATGGGAGACCCCGTGGTGTTCTGGCGACAAAGTTTCCCGGCCACACAGGAGCTGTCTGCGGGTTAAGGGTGAGCTATCTTGATTTTTCTCATGAAATGGGCAGCTCGCAAACAGCACGGTTGCCTTGGTGGTGGATGATAAGAATGCTCTAGTATGGTCGATCGTTCAAACGCTGAGACAGTGCCCATCATATCTGCTACCAGTTTAATACAGGCAGGAAACATTTTAAGAGAAATTTGGTTTGTTTACTCCTTATAGACACTGTTAAAGAAACGTTAAATCTTTATTTCGTACAAAATATGCCCTACGAGATTAATTTTGAAAGACTCTTGAATACATAGGTTGTTCTTGTGAAAAGTAATAACTTCTCACCAACTGAGCGCGTGGGCCGAACTGGGGAATAGTGGCTTGAGGTGGTGTCAGTACGGAACGAGTAAAGCAAGTCCGTACAAAAACGACCGAGGGCCAATATTCCATAGTGCTTCTCGAGCAAGCGATGTTTGTAATTATCTTATTTTATGGCACTCAGAGAGACTTAGTTTGCTCTCAGTGGCTTTCGAGAAAAAAAATACACGGTGTATGACGGTTTTCGTGGAAACAGTACCTATGGCAAAATCGCGACCAAGTAGGAACAATCAAAAAGCTCGGATTTACCTTAAGACTACCTTGCCATATACTAAATGTTCTTACTGAGTCGCGGGATTCAGTTATTACCACGAACGTCGGTTGTGAGCTCAGAATTGAGATTGTGTCTAATTTTTAGGTAAACAATGGTCATCTGTTTACTTGCTCCACCGATAAAACTACCAGATCATTCAACATTCAGGTGAGCTGGCCCTTCCCTTGTTTGATAGAAGGTTATTTCCTTAACTTGCTTATCAATGTAATCGTTACCATTCTAGTGGCTCTATAGCTTTTTTTTATTAAATTCCTTGTTTAACGCTTCAATTTTGTGACTTTAGACAGGGGAATGTGTCAAAAAGTACCAAGGACATCACCTAGCTGTTAACTGCATCGAGGTTTGTGTAGATATGGCTGTTAACTTTCTTTTATACATCATGCTTTTCCAATTGTCGCAGATAAATAAAGAACCTTAAAGAAATGAAGTTCAATCGCCAAAAAGTGGCGTGGATAACTTAGGAATACTTGTACCATTCATGATCGGTGAATTGGTCGGAGAGATAACCGTGCGTCCAAAATATAATACTTCGATGTTACATTATGGATTGAATAAGCTTTTGAAAGACTCTGTAGCATACGAAATGTCGCTGTTTTTGTATTCTTTCTCACTTTTCTAAGAATTGAAGAAAGACTTTCTTTGGGTAAATCGTAAGGAAGTTTTTTCGGTATGTAACAAGCTCTGTACATTTTAGTGGTAACGATTGTTGTGGGTAGCTGGTGGTATGCCCTATTCCTATTCCGAGACGCCCGAAATACTACTTCACCACAAACTTCCTTTTTTTACAATAGGTTTCTACAGAAAAAGACAGATTATTTACCGGGTCCAATGACCAAACTGTCAGGAGCTACAACATAAAGGTAACAAACTATGTCTTTTATTACAATGGAACAAGCTGGATCACTAAGCGTTTTCTGTGAAGTAGTTGAACAAGAAGGTTATTAGTGCCCTAAATTGGGTTTGTCTCGAATAAATCGTGGACAGTATTGCATTTTCTTTATGTTTTGCGCCCCACCAACCTAACAGGGCTGAACGAGTCGAGGTAGACAACCATTCTCCCAACTTCTCAACTAAATGTTTTATTTAAAGGTTTTGTTATTTTATTGTCTAGAGTGGCAACTGCACCCATAAGTTTACATTTGATGGTCGTGTTATGTGTCTTCACACCGCTTTTGATCTTCTTTTTGTTGGACTCAGCACTGGTGTTGTGGCCTCCATCGACTTAATGGTAAGTCACGGAAATAAAACGAACTACACGCTAGACGTCCCATTTTGTTTTTGAAACGAATCTTCAACCAAATTTATTTCGATACATATGATAGCTGGTATGCAAAGTAACTTTAAAGCTTAATTTGCTGGATAACCAATAGAGAGCTCTTTGGACGACTAGTCCATAAACACCACCTTTCCTCCCCGGAAACTCTCCCTGCAACTAAATCTGGTCACAGCACTGTCAGCTTTTCGCGATATTCGTATTCTCTGCGACTTTCTACCCAGTAAATTGGCAGCCACCTGCGAGTTACGGAGTCGTCGGCTTCTGGTGTTAAGTTTATCCCGAGGCCATCGTAGACGCTTTCGTGAGAAGGTTCGTCTGTGATTTTCGGAGAGTGCATTTCATTTTCTTCCATCTCCATGCGATCTTTGTGGAGTGGAACCCAATTGAGAAGGAACATGACGGCTGTTGCAATAATGGTTACAGCGCTAGTGACATAAAAAGAAACACTGTAGTCATTGGACAAGTCGAAAAGCCAACCAGCGATTGGTGGGCCGAGCGTTTTTGGAAAGGCCATCATACAGTAAAGCAAACCGATGGCGCGCGCTACTCTTTGAGAGCCTGCGATATCCCGCGTGATCACCGGAACAAGCATCTCGTAGCATCCATCAAAAACACCAAAAGTGAACGCGTACACACAAATCCAGACATATTTATTCGCCATGGTGACAAGGGAGGAAGAAATAGCTATGAGAAGGAGAGAGAGCTGGCAGACCTTAAGGCGGTTGAATCGCGGATGATCGCACGCAATGCCAAAGGCGATACTTCCCATAAGTCCTCCAAAGGCCATATAACCTGTTAGAAGAGAGGCTTTGGTCGTGTTGATGCCTTTGTCCTCTGTAAAGCGAACCTAAACAAAGAAGGAACAAATTCAGGTATTAAAGTAACGCTCTACAGTCGCGAAAACCAATTTGATTTAGTCATCGTCTTGATGTGATACATGAATACTGACCATGAATCACTGCAGATCTGTTCAATTTACACGGTCGCCTCAATTTTGTTCAGTAAACATAATTAGACTACAAAATAGAGGAGATTTTTTTCCTTGGGAACAAATTAAATTTATGTTCACTTGATTTCTTTGGCAAAGAGACTTTTCTCCCTCACTGCCTCTCCATTCACGTAGTGTAGAAGAAAACCAGCAAACTGTCAGAGGAACTGATTAGTTCACTGCTATGGACAAATTCAAAGGATAGGCAATACTTTGGTTCCTTCACGGCTCGAAAACGGAATAAGCCCAGGCTATGATGAACCGTCAGCACTATTTAAGTACAAGACTCTTATTTTTCGCATATTTGCGAGCAGCCTTCAAGAGAAGTAGAAACAAACTTTCTCTCAGTGAGACTGAAACACAGGAAATTATCAAACAGAAATGAAACCTGAATGTTCTCAACTAACTGAAAGCAACTTCTTGGAACTGGAGGCTGTGGATAGTGAGGGAAGAAACAATTTATCTGTCTGTTTAACTTACCAAATGAACAAAAGGCACGAGGAACACAAGCATGAACACACAAAGCGAAGCAACCCAGATGACGTACGCTTTGTTCTTGAAAATGTTGCCGTTGTTTTCTCTTTTTCTGTCTCGTCGGGCCTTATGGCTCTCCACAGGTCGAAATATAAATCCGCTTAAAAACATTAAACTCTGAACGGCGGCAAGAATCCGAAATGTAACTGAAATCCCGTACTTTGATACAAGAAGTTGTATCACAGGCCCATATACCAGAGTGCCACAAGCGGCTCCCGCCAGAGCCATCCCAGATGCAAGGGCAAGACGCCTCCTGAAGTACTTTGTTAGTATCACGAGCGAGGGAAATAAGCCCAGACTTGCTCCCAGACCCCATATAATTCCGTAGCTTCCATACAGGGGTGTGAGCGTTGTTGCGAAGGAACTGGCAAGGAGGCCTGAAGCTGAGACAAAAGATCCAATGATGACAACCAATCGGCTTCCGAAACGTTCAGCGAGAGAGGTACCCACAGCAGCGAACAGATACATCATACTGGACGCCAGCGAGGCAACCCAAGCTGTTGAGAAGGATGATAAGCTATTTACTCAATTGACAAACTTTTCCATCTAGAAAGATAATATTGTTCTCATGTTTTATTTTTTTACGTCGGGCTATGCTCATTAGGCCAGTTAAGTTTCAAAGCTGTGGACCATGAAATGACACGATAGACCTGGATTAGCAATGTAGGCTTGGTAAAAAGACAACGACTAAAGAACAACAGAGCGGACTTTGTGAATGTCGCGATGGAGACTTTTTAGTCAGGCCGTTTAAAAAAGCTGCTCGTTCTTATCAGCTATTAATCAGGCTTTTAAATGGACATGTAGTTCTTACTCTGATTGGTTATAGCCAACAGATTTTGAAGGGAAATCACAAGGAGTAAAACTCGGTTTAATCTAAAGCGACCTTTGACATAAACTGTGCGTCAGATAGCGCAAATTCGAGATCTCTTAACCGGAAGCGTCTACTTAAACGAAAATAGAAAGGGGCTTTGACCTCACACTTTATAAAGTCACGTCTTGCGTTGTGCAGAAATTACTAGAAAATTATAAAACAGAGCATAAAAGGGAAGTTTAAAAACTCAAGGTAGAAAAAGTGACTCTGGATTAAAATGAAAACCACAAAATGTTGTATTACGCACACATACTGCATTGATTCACATCTCGGTTTCCGGTTACCAGAGAATCGTTTTGAAAAATAAAGAAACAAAAATGACTAGACTGAGTCGTGGATAGATATAGCCAACAGATTGTGAAGGGAAATCGCAAGGAGTAAAACTCGGTTTAATCTAAAGCGACCTTTTACATAAACTGTCACGATTGTGTTTAAACGATTTCCAATATTCAAGTGTACTCTGTGCGTCAGATGGCGCAAATTCGTGATCTCTTAACCGGAAGCTTCTGCTAATACGAAAATAGAAAGGGGCTTTGATCTCACACTTTATTAGGTCACGTCTTAAGTTGTGCAAAAATTACTCGAAAAATATATGACCGCCAGACCTTAAAGGGAAGGTTTAAAAAATTCAAGATAGAAAAAGTGACTTTCATTTAAAATTAAATGATGGTCAAAATAGAGAAGAAAACCACGAAATGTTGTGTTGCGCACACATACCGCTTTGATTCACATCTCAGTTTCCGTTTACCTGAGAGTCGTTTTCAAAAATAAAGAAACAAAATGACTAGACTGAGTATTCAACAAAATCCGAACACTTTTAGTTTGGTTTAATGTGTAGGCAACTCTACCTGTTTCCCCTCTTTTTGTGGAATATTCGTTCAAAAGCGCCGAGTACACTACACCGGCTGCATTCTGCTGCCCTACTGTTAAGAAATTCACCATCCATGCTCCGAGACAAACGACCCATCCCCACCCTCCATCGGGCGGAGGTTTGTGATGTACTTGATTCACAGAAGCTGCTGGCTGATCGTCTTCCTCCGAAACTTCATCACACCTCTCTTTTGATGTCATGTCCGACATGGAATTCACATTTCTTCTCCTGAGGATAGGAAAAGTGCTCCTGTGTCCGCCTGAAGCGCCCTTTTCGTTTCCCCTAGCGTTGACCTTAGGGCCCAGTAGTAAGTTGAGCAGTAGTAATTTGGCTGTCACCTCTCAGCTGGAATCAGTTGAACAGAATCATGTAAACAGCTGAATAAACACACATGAGTAGATCAGTGATGAAGGCCCATTTCCAACCTTGATGCAACGCGGTGGGTTTTTTTTTTCTTTTTGAACCACCGCTTTCGTTTAAATAGCGCCTCTGATTGGTCAATTATGTTAACCTTGCCTCGTTGTCTGCGTTTTCTCCGATGAGTTTGGTGAGCTTCTCAGAATAATTCTGTTTAAAACAATACTATACATTTTAATCCGGTATGGAATCAGAAGAATCCATTGATTCAGCAGATTCCGTGGCAGTAAATGCTTATTTAATTGAAGTTTGCCATCCTTGTTAAATACGACCAAGGGTCAGTTGAAGTTTCCTGCCCGTGGATAGGAGCTTGTGCAAGAAAGAGTGGTTGAGGTTGCTGTCCATGCAAGCAGCAAATAAGAATCGTAACGCAAGCTCTCAGTGACGCTGACGTTCCTGCAATAAAGTGACTAAACGTCCGGCAGCCGGACACGGTCTTAAAATAACTAAACGTCCGGCAGTCCGATATTTTTCCATATTTGTCTTCGAAATCCAAAAAATATTTATACGAAAATGTTCTACCTTTATTTACAATCCTCAAGCGCTTCCAGGCAGCCAAAAATTTCGAACTTGATGTTTTTCGCCAACCCAGTATACGGAGTACGAAGCCATCCAAGCACTTGACACTTAGAAAGTTTTCAATGACACGACCGGACACAGTCCTCAAATAACTCCATATTTCTCTTTGAAATATACCAATTTTCCTTGGAAAATATTCTACCTTTATTTAGAATCCTTAAGCGCCTCCAGAAAGCGAAAAGCGAAAAAATTCGAACGTTATCCGTCTCGCCGACCCTGTACATAGAGTAGAAAGGGATCCAAGCGTGACACATAGAAATTCTTCGGACACTATTGGAAAAAATCCAAAATTCAAAATACTGAATAACTAAACTTCCGGCAATGTGATATTTTTCCATATTTCTCTTTAAAAAATACCAGTTTCTATTGGAAAATATTTTATTCTCATTTAGAATCCTCAAGCACTTCTAGAAAGTGAAAAAATTAGAACGTTGTCCTTTCCACCGACCCTGTACGTAGAAATCTACGCGTGACACTTGAAAAAAATCTTCTTCGGATTCTACCGGACAAAATTCAAAATACTGTAAGGAAACTGTAAAATGACGAAAGGCGAATGCATTTACCTGAAAACAATTGACTATATGTCTAAGATGGCTCTTGAGAAAGATGATTTTAGAAGGTTTTCAGTAATCTGAAAATTTCGTGTTAGACGAAATTCCGTGGCGGCGCGCGTTGCATCAAGGATGAAAATCGGCCTTTAATTCCCTTCTTTCATATTTGCGCTTTGAAATCGCGAAAATAAAACCCCTGCGAAACACCGTCTCACCAAAATCGCGAAATTGAGTACGAATGATTTGTATTTTTTATTGTTTATGATTAGGGTCTTCTATTTCATGAATGAAAGCAAAAAACCGTTTGTTATTTGGCTACTCCGCTGCTTCATTTGCTATGCCGTCATGTAACTGACCCCTAGACGAATTTTCTAATCTATTCGACATCCAATGTATTTTTGGTGATGACCACTGCCAAAGAAGAGACTACAGTATTTTAAAGGCAAAAGCATAAGCCTTGAATATCTATGGGCAGCGGTTACCGCCAAAAATACATACAATGTAGACGATTAAGAATAAAAAGAATTGGTGTAATCTGTATTGTCAGACGGTCGATACACTTTGAAGAGATGTAGCTATAATACAAATGGACAACTCTTCTTCAGTAGAATGTAATGGTTAAAAAATAAATGGCTTAGTTCAGAATCAGGAACAATCGAGTCTCGTCTGAAATAGTTCAGCCTAAATTTACAATTCAGTGCCGTTCACTTGGAACTGGACAACTCTAAACCTTTGGGCGGTAATGGCTGCCTGAACCCTTTGACTCCTAAGAGTGACTAACATCTAATTTCTCCTTACACTTTCACCCCTGAATCACACATC
The DNA here is from genome assembly GCF_036669915.1 of Pocillopora verrucosa. Taxonomy (NCBI): domain Eukaryota; kingdom Metazoa; phylum Cnidaria; class Anthozoa; order Scleractinia; family Pocilloporidae; genus Pocillopora; species Pocillopora verrucosa. The sequence goes on from NC_089324.1 coordinate 568,423, forward strand.
AAGGTCACGAGAAAAAATGAAATGATCATCAAGCAAAGAAGCTCTTGATTAGTAAACAAATTCTCCTTTTCAGCACCTTAGGAAATGTAAGGAGAACAATATGGAGAATGTGCATACTGATGTTCGGGTGAAAAGGGTTAAAAAGGGTCCACCTATTCTTAAAAAATTAAAGGGTTTGAACGATTTTTTGCTCTAATTATTTTTTTTATTGCCAGAATAACATATGCCAAGAGCGCCTTCACTGTCACGAGCCTCGTGGAGTAAGCTGTCTTGCTACAGCCACTGAAGGACAACGAAAGCTTTTGTGCTCTGGTTCATTTGATTCAACTATTGCTATCAGAGATTGCAAGGTACATTTTAGGTGTTTAACTTATACTTTGAATGTTTGATTTATACTCATGGATGACTTTGACTGCCGTCTGGACTCAAATGTATTTGAGCAGGGCTTTGCTGTAAAGCACATTGAAAAGCAAACGAGGTCACTTTCCCCGTCCTAAATTCTTCGTTAACGACATATTTTTGTGCAACATCAACACGATATGAAATTCGATCATTGGTACCTACTACATCAACAGCTTCAAGAAGAGACGTCCTCTTCACTGCTCCTCACGTAATCGCTAAACAAGCCCCGTTTGTAAAGTCATGGTAATCAATCAGTCAATCAATCAGTCGATCAATCAATCAGTCAATCAATCAATCAATCAGTCGATCAATCAATCAATCAGTCAATCAATCAATCAATCAATCAATCGATCAATCAAAAGACTCCGTTTGGCTCTTTCACACCTAAAATGTCTTCAGTGATTCTCCCTACTGTTTGTCATGCAATTCTTATGATGTTAGTTCTGGGAATTTGTTATTGGATCAACTTACAATCCCCTAGTTTAAATTTTTCTTCCTTCTCATCACTTGCCTGCTTGATATTGTACTGTTGTTGTAAGGAGAAATTCTGCCTCGGTCACTCATGGGATTCAAGGGCTAAGGGTCGTGAGAATAAGGGAAATGATCGCCAACTAAAAAAGCCTCTGATTGTTAAACGATTTACTCCTGTCAATGCTAAAGGAAATGTATGGAGAACAGTATGGGGAATATACTTATTGATCTCAGGGTATAAAGGTTAAAGAAGGTATACCGCGTAGCAGTTATGAACAGTGGTGGCCCTGTGGCCATCTAGAGAAAAAAAAAGGCACGAAAAAGAACAAGCTTTTGTTTCGTTGTTTTGAGCAAAGGAATATCAGTCAAAGGAGTAGGTTATTTCCTTCAGTTTTGTTTTCGATACTTATTTCACAATGCAAAACTTTAAATTACTTATGATAAGAACTGTCATTGTCTTTCTGTTTTTTTTCATAGACTGGTCTTCTCATTCGGACACTCTGTGATCATAGCATGACTGTTTTATGTATCCAGGTTTGTCATTTAGATTTTTGAATTGTCTCTCCTTTTTTACTGCTCTCAAAAACAAGTTCGGTGCCAGTTAAAACCTTCCGAGGAATTCGGTGTTTTTACTCTCATCCTTGTCATATTTTACTGCAGAGCAGCACTCTTTGAGCAGTTTTTAACCATGAGTGGAAATAATATTTTTCAAGGGAAGTCACTTCACAGCTTTCTCTTTGTATCCTGTTAGGTTGTGGAGAATATTTTGTACAGTGGATCTGCTGATATGAAAGTTCAGGCCCATAACTTGAATGTATGTCTATATTTTAATGATTATAATGGCTGATGGCAAGAATTTCAATTAACGTTTCCATAAGCGGCTACCGATGATGCAATAGGCAGCTGTGCCCGTAAAAGGGGCAGTAAGGTTTAACCCAAACACGAGCGCCTGCGCAGGCTCAACAGACGGCGGTAAGAGGTCTTCTAGGCAGCGGTAGACCGCTGTTCGGTTACAGGCCTTTACTTAAAAACTCAGCCCTGAAAGGTGGTGATGCCTAGCAGCTAGACGTTCCAAGTGATTGTATGGTGTTCGTTTATCCCTACCCTCCTATGAGAGATCAGTACATAATTTCTCTTGACAAGTTTAATACACTGTTTAAAGACAGATAACTGAGAATAAGGGAAATTACCAACCAGGATATTAACCAACAAAGAAAGTGTCTTGCTATCAGTTGGAAGAGTTTTCTTGTTGATCTTGATAGTTAAAGCTTTAAGTTTGCGAAAAGAATTGCGTTCCCTTTTGATAAATTTATATCCTCGGGGTATTTTCTCACAGTGTATTTATTCTCTGTAATAAATTGGACTTAAAATTGCTTTCATTTTTCAAACAGAAAGCTGTCAGAAAGGCCGACTAACATTTGATATTATTTCATTATCAGAGCGGAGAGCTTCTGAGAAGTTTCGAAGGTCACCCGATGAGTGTCAGTGGACTTCAAATTATCGGCAATGTATTAGTGACGTCATGTTTGGATAAACTCATTCGTTGTTACGATCTAACGGTAAGTTTAAGTAGCTGCTATTGTCTTATGTGTATAAATGTGTGTGATCTAACGACGTTGAATGTTCAAAACTTGCACTTTTAAGTTGTTTTTTTTATTGAAGGCCGATAAAATCGCTGTGTTTCAGTGGACTATAAACCAGCTCACTGCACGGCGCGAGTTTGAAACGCGAACGGACTCGTCTAAAAGGGAATGGAAAGTTTCAGTAGTCTGTACTAGAGCTCACAGCTGTTCTTATATCTAATTGTTTTCTATATATATTTATTTTTCAGTCGGCAGATCTTCTTCAAGTTTATGGTGGTCAAATGGATATGATTTTCTCTGTTCACGTTAATAATGGAAGGGTAAATTAAAGAAAATAGTTTTTTTGTGACTCAGGTGATTTTGCTTCGATTGAATTCCAACTTCAGAGCAAATCATGCGAAAGAAATAATTTCTCAGCATTTTCATCCAAGGTCCTTTTTCGAGAAAAATCGTCAACTAACAGGTACTTAAGGCCTTTTAAAGTACAGAGTTATTCTTGAGAGCATCTAGCACTCCCTGTAAATTCTTTGCTGTATTTTCGATTTCTTTCCAACAGATTTACAGCGGAGCACGCGATGGGTCTGTTGTGGCTGTTAAACTGGATTTAAGGGTTTACCATTCTTGCAAGGTAAACGAAAAAATCATTTCTTTGGCTTGTGCTCAAGAAAAAACGATTCCAGCACTTTTCAGTGTTATATTAAGCTTGATCAAATACAAGGTTTCCAGGTGTTACCAATAGCTTATTTCTCTTCTTATATTTTATTTCTTTATTTTATTCTTTATTTTATTTTCTTTATTTTATTTCTTATATTTTATTTGCTTATATCTCTTCTTATACCGTTCTACTTATTTCTGTTTCAGTGGCGAGACTGTGATCTAAATTTTGGTGTTGTCACGCACCTTAAGAATCACCTTCGAGGTAAACACTTAAGACATTATGTTGCGTTGGTTACAACGATGTGATGAGTACTTGAACGTGACAGCGTTGATTGCGTTACTCGGTGACACATGACATAGGACCTGTTTGATAAACTGTAAGCTTTCTAAAGAGAACATTTGTGGAATGCAAGCCACGCGAGATAAGTAATTGATAAAGACAAACCTTTTTTGGATTCACGATAATCATAGTTTTACTTTTTTAGCCCAAACAAAATCAAATTTTTAGCGCTATTATCTGCTAAGTTGTGTACATGCCAATAAGCGTTGAATGTGTTACTCCTCAGAACATCACGTCATGGAGGAAGGTTCTGTTGAAGCGTGTCACTGGGCGGAGTGTGGACACGAGTTCTCAGCCGATGACGACATTTCGGTAAGTTGACTTATACTCTACTACGGACGGATCGACGGACGTACGTGCGGATGGAGAGACCCGATTGGTTGATTGATTGATTGATTGATATACTCGTAGAAAACCTTACTTGCGAGTGCTTGCCAGTTGTAGTCAATGCCATTTTAGATGAAAGCAGTAACAGTAGGAACTTTTTACAGCTATGATTTCAATACAGGGTTTACTTATTCAAGTTTATTTTAATTTTTAATAACCATCTTTCATTGGAGCTCATAAGTAAAAAGGTGTAATGAAAATTCACCTCCAGTGTTGTAAGAAACCTATCTGAAACCACGTGAGCCCGCGATTTAAAAAAATGTGGTAAGATTTTTATTTATCTATATTTTTCTTTCTTGTTCTCAGACTGTTCTCAAGCATGTACTGGGTCACGTGCCTGCACGAACAGCCAGAAAGTCAGCGAAATAATCCGTCAGCTTGCTTTTAACACCTTTTCAATTTTGTTTTTGCGACTCGTTTCTAAACTCGAAAACAGTATCATACACGGTTTAAACTTAAAACCTCGTTTCAGTGTCGAAGCGACGATATTTCTTAACAGCGAAGAAAAAATTAAAAGAAAGATAAACTTAAAACGTGTCTGAATGTTTTGAGCTAAATTTGCTGGTTGATCGGTAGAGAGCTCTTTGGACGACTAGTCCATAAACACCACCTTTCCTCCCCGGAAACTCTCCCTGCAACTAAATCTGGTCACAGCACTGTCAGCTTTTCGCGATATTCGTATTCTCCGCGACTTTCAACCCAGTAAATTGGCAGCCACCTGCGAGTTACGAAGTCGTCGGCTTCTGATCTTAAGTTTATCCCAAAGCCATCGCAAACGCTTTCGTGAGAAGGCCCGTTTGTAATTTTTAGAGAGTGCATTTCATTTACTTCCATCTCTAAGCGATCTTTGTGGAGTGGAACCCAATTGAGAAGGAACATGACGGCTGTTGCAATAATGGTTACAGCGCTAGTGACGTAAAAAGAAACACTGTAGTCATTGGACAAGTCGAAAAGCCAACCAGCAATTGGTGGGCCGAGCGTTTTTGGAAACGCCATCATACAGTAAAGCAAACCGATGGCATGCGCTACTCTTTGAGGGCCTGCGATATCCCGCGTGATCACGGGAACAAGCATTTCGTAGCATCCATCAAAAACACCAAAAGTGAACGCGTACACACAAATCCAGACATATTTATTCGCCATGGTGACAAGGGAGGAAGAAATAGCTATGAGAAGGAGAGAGAGCTGGCAGACCTTGAGGCGGTTGAATTTCGGATGATTGCATGCAATGCCAAAGGCGATACTTCCCGTAAGTCCTCCAAAGGCCATATAACCTGTTAGAAGAGAGGCTTTGGTCGTGTTGATGCCTTTGTCCTCTGTAAAGCGAACCTAAACGAAGAAGGAACAAATTCAACTTGATTTGGTCATCGTCTTGATGTGATACATGAATACTGACCATGAATCACTGCAGATCTGTTCAATTTACAAGGTCGCCTCAATTTTGTTCAGTAAACATAATTAGACTACAAAATAGAGGAGATTTTTTTCCTTGGGAACAAATTAAATTTATGTTCACTTATTTTCTTTGGCAAAGAGACTTTTCTCCCTCACTGCCTCTCCACCCACGTAATGTAAAGGAAAACCAGCAAACTGTCAGAGGAACTGATTAGTTCACTGCTATGGAAAAATTCGAAGGAGAGGCAATACTTTGGTTTCTTCACGGCTCTGAAAACGGGATAAGCCCAGGCTGTGATGGATCGTCAGCCTTATTCGATTACAAGACTCTTATTTTTCGCAGATTTGCGAGCAGCCTTTGGGAGTAAAAGGCTGCTTTTTAGTTTCAAGAATATGGCCAACAGCTTCAGAGAAGTAGACACAAACTTTCTCTCAGTGAGACTGAAATACAGGAAATTATCAAACAGAGATGGAACCTGAACATTCTCAACTAACTGAAAGCAACTTTTTGGAAGCGGAGGCTTTGGATAGTGAGGGAAGAAACAATTCCTCTGTCTGCTTAACTTACCAAGTGAACAAAAGGCACGAGAAACACAAGCATGAACACACAAAGCGAAGCAACCCAGATGACGTACGCTTTGTTCTTGAAAATGTTGCCGTTGTTTTCTCTTTGTCTGTCTCGGCAGGCTTTATGGCTCTCCACAGGCCGAAATATCAATCCACTCATAAACATTAAACTCTGAACGGCGGCAAGAATCCGAAATGTAACTGAAATCCCGTACTTTGATACAAGGAGTTGTATCACGGGCCCATATACTAGGGTGCCACACGCAGCTCCTGCCAGAGCCATCCCAGATGCAAGGGCAAGGCGCCTCCTGAAGTACGTTGTTAGTATCACGAGCGAGGGAAATAAGCCCAGACTTGCTCCCAGACCCCATATAATTCCGTAGCTTCCATACAGGGGTGTGAGCGTTGTTGCGAAGGAACTGGCAAGGAGGCCTGAAGCTGAGACGAAAGATCCAATGATGACAACCAATCGGCTTCCGAAACGTTCAGCGAGAGAGGTGCCCACAGCAGCGAACAGATACATCATACTGGACGCCAGCGAGGCAACCCAAGCTGTTGAGAAAGATGATAGGCTATTTACTCAATTGACAAACTTGTCCATCTAGAAAGATAATATTGTTCTCATGTTTTATTTTTTTACCTCAACGCTTTCAAGCAGTTGAAAAGAATAGAGTAAGGTTTTGCAAGAGATAAAGGGCAATGCTCATTAGGCCAACTTGAGTTTTAAAGCTGTGGACCACGAAATGATACGATAGACCTGGATTAGCAATGTAGGCTTGATAAAAAGACAACGACTAAAAAACAACATAACGGGCTTTGTGAATGTCGCGATAGAGACTTTTTAGTGAGGCCGTTAAAAAAAGCTGCTCGTTCTTATCAGCCTTTAATCAGGCTTTTAAATGGACATGCAGTTCTTACTCTGATTGAATATAGCCAACAGATTGTGAAGGGAAATCACATGGAGTAAAACTCGGTTTAATCTAAAGCGACCTTTTACATAAACTGTCACGATTATTTTTTAAACGATTTGCAATATTCAAGTGTACTCTGTACATCAGATAGCGGAAATTCGACATCTCTTAACCGGAAGATTCTGCTAATATGAAAATAGAAAGGAGCCTCACACATTTGACCTCACACTTTATTAAGTCACGTCTTACGTTGTGCAAAAATGACTAGAAAATTATAAACAGAGCTTAAAAGGGAAGTTTTAAACAAAACTCGGTTTAATTTAAAGCGGCCTTTTATATAAACTGTCACGATTATCTTTGAACGATTTCCAATGTTGAAGTTGGAAGCTTCTGCTTAGACGTGAATAGATAGGGATCTGACCTAACACTTTATGAAGTCACGTCTTAAGTTGTGCATAAATTACTCGAAAAATATATGACAGACCTTAAAGGAAAAGTTTAGAAAATTCCAAATAGAAAAATTGACACGCGATTAAAATGAAATGATGGTCAAAATAGGAAAGAAAACCTCAAAATGTTTTATAACATAGCTAGTAAATTTGTATAATCAAATTCAATTACGCGAGCGTGTTTCATATTCCTATTGTGCACGCTCATGACGTCAGCAAACAAATCCCTCGGGAAAAAGATTTTCCATCGATGTGCGTATTACTTAACAATTGGTTCATACGTCAGCTGTGCGTTCATCAAGATATGAAGCACTTGGGAAGTTTGGAGAGCACTCAAGAAGCTAGAGTTGCCCTCGGCTACGCCTCGAGCAACTCTTACGCATCTTTCGTGCTGTCCAAACTTCCTGCGTTCTTCACATCTCGATGAACGCACGCTGACATATGAAACAATTGTTAAGTAATACGCACACATCCCGCTTTGATTCACATCTCAGTCTCTGTTTACCGGAGAATTGTTTGAAAAATAAAGAAACAAAATGACTCGACTGAGTTTTGGATAAATATAGCCACCAGATTGTGAAGGGAAATCGCAAGGAGAAAAAATCTAAAGCGACCTTTTGCATAAACTGTCACGATTATTTCTGAACGATTTCCAATATTCAAGTTGGAAGCTTCTCACACCTCACACTTTATTAAGTTGTGCATAAATTACTCGAAAATTATATGACAGACCTTAAAGGGGAAGTTTATAAAATTCAAAATAGAAAAATTGACTCTCGATTAAAATGAAATGATGGTCAAAATAGGGAAGAAAACCACGAAATGTTGTGTTGCGCACACATACTGCTTTGATTCACATCTCAGTTTCCGTTTACCGGAGAGTCGTTTTCAAAAATAAAGAAACAAAATGTCTAGACTGAGTATTCAACAAAATCCGAACACTTTTGGTTCGGTTGAATGTGTAAGCAACTTTACCTGTTTCCCCTCTTTTTGTGGAATATTCGTTCAAAAGCGCCGAGTACACCACACCGGCTGCATTCTGCTGCCCTACTGTTAAGAAATTCACAATCCATGCTCCGAGACAAACGACCCATCCCCACCCTCCATCGGGCGGAGGTTTGTGATTTACTTTAATCACAGTATCTGCTTGTTGATCGTCTTCCTCCGAAACTTCATGACACCTCTCTTCTGATGTCATGTCCGACATGGAATTTTCATTTCTTCTCCTGAGGATAAGAAAAGTGCTCCTGTGTCCACCTGAAGCGCTTTTTCGTTGCTCTAGCGTTGACCTTGGGGCCCAATTAAGCAGTAGTAATTTGGCTGTTACCTGTCAGCTGGAATCAGTTGAACAGAATCATGTAAACAGCCGAATAAACACACATGAATAGATCAGTGATGAAGGTCTATTTCCAACCTTGATGCAACGCGGTGGTTTTTTTTTTGTTTTTGAACCACCGCTTTCGTCTGAATAGCGCCTCTGATTGGTCAGTTATTTTAACCTTGCCTCGTTGTCTGCGTTTTCTCCGATGAGTTTGGTGAGCTTCTCAAAATAATTCTGTTTAAAACAATACTATACGTTATAGTCCGGTATGGAATCAGAAGAATCCATTGATTTAGCAGATTCCGAGGCAGTAATTGAAGTTTGCCATCCTTGTTAAATAGGACCAAGGGTCAGTTGAAGTTTCCTGCCCGTGGATAGGAGCTTGCGCTAGAAAGAGTGGTGGAGGTTGCTGTCCATTCAAAGCAGCAAATAAGAATCGTAACGCAAGCTCTCAGTGACGCTGACGTTCCTGCAATGAAGTGACTAAACGTCCGGCAGCCGGAAACGGTCTTAAAATAACTAAACGTCCGGCAGTCCGATATTTTTCCATATTTGTCTTCGAAATCCAAAAAATATTTATACGAAAATGTTCTGCCTTTATTTACAATCCTCAAGCGCTTTCAGCCATCCAAGGGCTTGACACTTGAAACTTTTCAATAACACGACCGGACACGGTCCTCAAACATTTCTCTTTGAAATATACCAATTTTCCTTGGAAAATATTCTACCTTTATTTAGAATCCTTATGCGCCTCTAGAAAGTGAAAAAATTCGAACGTTATCCGTTTCGCCGACCCTGTACACAGAGTAGAAAGGGATCCAAGCGTGACACTTAGAAATTATTCGGACACTACTGGACAAAATCCAAAATTTAAAATACTGAATAACTAAACTTCCGGCAGTCTGATATTTTTCCATATTTCTCTTAAAAAAAATACCATTTTCTATTGGAAAATATTTTATTCTTATCTAGAATCCTCAAGCACTTGTAGAAAGTGAAAAAATTAGAAAGTTATCCTTTCCGCCGACCCTGTACGTAGAAATTAGATAGAAATGTTCATTCTGAAGATGAGAGTTATGGGCTAAACTTTGTTATAGAGTCATCTGGCTACTACAGATAGCAAAGAGTGCCCCCGTAAGATGCATTCAAGTCTTTAAGATGCAAGTCACAGAACACAAGCAATATTTTAATGAATCATATGTTGAGTTTAGTACTCTGAAGTAACATTACGTTAACGTTGCTAATAATTTTTAGCCCAATAAGACTTACAATTTGACCCAGAGGTTTTATTTAACAGAAAGTTCAATAGAGATAGAGTGTCACCAGGAACAGTAATCAGAGACAAAACTTAAACACAGCAGAGTTCAATGTACAGGCAAGTGCATGATGGTATCATATGATTTAAACTACCAGAAGCTTTCAAGTTTTCTTGTTATTGAAATTGTAATTCCATGCCAGCAAGTCTACCAAATTCAAGTTATGTGGAGAAATGAATGGCTGAAGTTGACATCATCATGCAAATAGTCAACTTCACATCATCATGCAAAGTGCTAATCTACCATACAAAAAGGTCCAAAACAAACAAGGTAAGCAACTGAACTTCATGTCTCACTTTGTGTTAGAGCACACAAGAGGACTTGTGAGACCTGCTTCACTCTCATTTGCCAGAACAAGATTGAACCTCTGGTACCAATCAAAATTCAGAATGACTATGACAGTTTGGAACTGACCTGTTAAGACTGTGCTTTTAAGGGGTCTACAGATGTGATTAGAACCCTGGGTCTCTGAGGATACCTGATGGTTATCGAATCCACATCAAGTAGCTCTAACTTCTAACTATAAACGTAACAAATGTCAGTTCCATTGAACTGTCTTCATAAAAACTCAACAAAGTCTAAGCTAATGCCCCATTCACACCAAAGCTTAAACATGTTTAAAAGTTGTTTTGTTAAACACAGTTTTATTTTTTTTTTCTTCATAGAAACTATTTAACCGAATATTTTTTACTTGAATGTAGCACATTGGAAATACAAGTTAGCTAGTACTTGAATCCAATGGAAAATCAAGTTTTTCAGTTCTCTGTTTATAAATTTCATTCAATGAAAACCAGTTTAACAAAACATGTTTTGCTGGTGTGAATGGGGTATAAGTTAATTAAAGTGTACTTTGGTATTCTAAATAAGCAGAAGTAAATTTTTCACAAACAACAAATGTTGAGCTCATAGCGTGTGTGCAGTTCAAAGTATTTGAAAAAATTACAGGTGCTTATCATATGAGAAATCATGTTATTAATTATTCATAACATATACATGAAAGATACACATTTGTAGGAAATCAACAATTTTTCATGTATATCAGTATTGTGATGAATTCACCAAACCAAAAAAGTAACTGAAAGGGAGTTGTAGTCTACCAAATAAAGGCCTAATACACATGTATTGCTACCAAGTATAGATACCAATGCTTATCTGAACCATTATGAAGAGAATCTGGAAGACTGCCAAGCTTGAAGGAAGTCATAAAATGTTAAGGTCTGAATAATTCTGGACATAACTTGGAAAACTAATCACATTTCAGTTAACATTAAAGCACTAGGCTCCTATTCATATTTTAATAAAAGCAAAACCACTTTGTTACTGAGTTTCAATGGATTACTCCTCAAAGTTTGGAAACAATTAAAATAGACATTTAGCTCCATGTTAACAACAAACCGCAGTTTCGTGTTAGGCATTAGATGTTTGTGACTTTTATTGGTTTAGCTATGTAAACATGAAAGTATAATTTCATTTAAAGAGGCCGTCAAATTGAATTTCCAGACAACAGCAGTGTTTGATTTTCTAATGGCAACAAAAAAGTCCTATTTTCACTTCTAGCTGAAAATGGTTTATTCTATTCATATTCAATGACATGTAATGCCATGGGTGGCAGGGTATTCTGCAGTTTAACCAAAATTTTATCTTTGCATGTACTAAAAAGACTGGTTAAGTAATTTTCTTACTGAGCATGTGGTATAAACAGAAATTCAGGATAAAAAATGTTCTGGTAAATAACTTACATGAAATGTGACTGCACAGAGAGTCAATAATGACTCCTAAGTTTCAATGTAGCATGACCTGCACTAAAGGTCCAGACCATGAAATGTTGGCCTGTGAGAGCACAACTCCATGCTGCAATCTGCACTTAGAAGACAAGCGGACTGTAGGAAAGCCGGCGTGTGAAATCTAAGCCACAAAGATGAATGAAAAACTAGAAAAAAAAAACGATCTTTGACAGCATGTTACACTTCATGTAAACCACACAAAAACAGTTACAGGATAAACCAATAATTGCATAAAGACTTAGGCAAATGCAAGCACAAAAAACAAAGTTTATTTCCAACAGAAAGCCTGGGTGAACACAATTATGCGTCTAGTTTCATTCCTATATTGACGTTGGTTTAACAGTCTCTTCTCTCTACATTCTGCTGATTCATTTGCAATTTTTTGTCTTTGATACTGAGATTGGGTTGCCAGCCTCTTTTTTCTTGATTCAGAAGATTCATTTGCATGTTTCTTTTCCCTGTTCAGATGCTGCTGGGCCAGCCTCCTTTCCCTTGATTCCTCACTTTCATTTACCCTTCTTCGTTTCTCATATTCATGCCTAGCAATGAATCGTTTTCCTTTTTCTTCTGGCGTTTCAGTTAAAGACTTTTGCTTCCTTTTCATATGTTGTATTTGGTTTCTTTTATTTCTGAAAGGCAAATGTTCAATTTTTGGACTCTCATGAACATTTTGCAAATCAAGTTCATTATCTCTGATTAAGACACCTTTAATTTCAAAAGGAACAAACCCTATTTGTAAGCAGAAAATGTTCAAATATGATACAAGGTTTTCAATTTCTTCAATGGTAAGCAAAGTACATTTCCCAAATGAGTGGGGTATCCCATGCAAATCCCTGGAATGAGCATCAAAAATTTTAAAGCTTTGTTCTGAATTCTTAATCACTGCAACAGTATTTATTCCAGTCATTAACAAACAACAATTGTAGTTAAGTTGACAATTTGAAAACACTTCTGTTAGAGAATTTTGAAGATACATGTATGGCTCATTATTTGATGTCATGAACAAACTCCTGTTAATGACTAACTATATTCCAATGTGTATACATTATTGTAAATTGAAACAATGCATGGAACATCAGTTAAAAACAAATAATCATTTGTCTGGACAGAACATCTTATAGAAGTATACAAATTATTTCCAATGGTAAGAATATTATTCAAAATGGAAGAAGTCCACAAATTGATATCTTCTGTGTGATGATAAATAATAGCAGTAAGTGACATTGCTACATATTGCTTACCAGTATTTTCACCAAAGAGAGCTTCATTTCCTTGACTGTAGTAAGCACACATTGTTCTTGTTGGATCGATGACATCAAATATTGTAGGGCCTGGATTTTCTTCTACATCATTTGCTTGCCTTATAAGCAATGGAATATAGGCATTGTAGAAAATTATTTGTGAAAACCAAAACATCACATCATTCTACATTTTGTGTTGTCCAACAACTTGTTTCAATACTGGCAAGTAAAATACATTTAAATAGAACATCAGAAACATTAAACTTCAACAATGATTATTAACACGTGATCAGATATCCTTTGTTTTCACGAAATTGTCATGAGAACCAATACTTGACCGGTATTGTTCAGTCGAGATTCCCATACTTACTTTTTTCGTTTTGAGATATGCCTCCGTGAATTCTCAACAGTGCAAGGAGAAAGCAACTGCAATACAACTTATTTCACTTTCTGGCACTTTAAGGTGGCTTCAGACACTTTTAAACACTTTCAAACACTTTCAGACACTCAGTGGTGCAACCCGCACCGATAGATCAAGCCGATAGTTGTTGGCTTGTGAGTGCAATGACTCCTTTCAGTGTGTTACAACCCGTACCGAAGATTCAAGCAGTTCAATATTGTCTTTTAAGAACGTAGAAGCTCTTGCACAAGCTGCACTTATAACACAAGCCGGGTCTGCGTGAACATGTTGGCTTGTGTGAGAAAAGGAACTCGAGATACGATCACCAGAAAAAAACTACTCGAGAACACATTATTTCACAATCAAGATGGCTGACTCAGATTAGATTAGTGCGCTAAATTACTACTATACTAGACAACGTGACAGGCGCTCGACTCTCGTGGACAAATAAATAAATATATCTAACCGTGCCACAACGTAGCTGCACAGGTTGTGTAAGCCACACAAAAATTCTCTTCAGATTCTACCGGACAAAATTCAAAATACTGTAAGGAAACTGTAAAATGACGAAAGGCGAATGCATTTACCTGAAAACAATTGACTATATGTCTTAGATGGCTCTTGAGAAAGACGATTTTAGAAGGTTTTCAGTAATCTGAAAATTTCGTGTTAGACGAAACTCCGATCCCCGTGGCGGCGCGCTTTGCATCAAGAATGAAAATCGGCCTTTAATTCCCCTCTTTCATATTTGCGCTTTGAAATCGCGAAAATAAAACCCCTGCGAAACACCGTCTCATCAAAATCGCGAAATTGAGTACGAATGATTTATATCTTTATTGTTTATGATTAGGGTCTTCTATTTCATGAATGAAAGCCAAAAACCGTTTGTTATTTGGCTACTCCGCTCCTTCATTTGCTATGCCGTCCTGTAACTGACCCCTAGACGAATTTTCTGATCTATTCCACATCCAATGTATTTTTGGCGATGACCGCTGCCAAAGAAGAAACCACAGTATTTTAAAGGCAAAAGTATAAGCCTTGAATATCTATGGACAGCGGTTACCGCCAAAAATAATACTATGTAGACGGTTTAAAGTAAAAAGAATTGGTGTAATCTGTATTGTCAGACGGTCGATACAATTTGAAGAGATGTAGTTATAATACAAATGGACAACTCTTCCTAAATAGAATGTAATGGTCAAAAAATAAATGGCTTTGTCAGTTCAGAATCAGGAACAATCGAGTCTCGTCTGAAATAGTTCAGCCTAAATTTACAATTCAATGCCGTTCACTTGGAACTGGACAACCCTAAACCTTTGGGCGGTAATGGCTGCCTGAACCCTTTGACTCCTAAGACTGACTAACATCTAATTTCTCCTTACACTTTCACCCCTGAATCACACATCAATGTCACGAGAAAAAAGGAAATGATCATCAAGCAAAGAGGCTCTTGATTAGTAAACAAATTCTCCTTTTCAGCACCTTAGGAAATGTAAGGAGAACAATATGGAGATTCAATCATTGGAATTCACTACATCAATAGCTTCAAGAAGAGACTGCTTCACTGCTCCTCACGTAATCGCTAAACAAGCCCCGTTTGTAAAGTCATGGTAATCAATCAGTCAATCAATCAATCAATCAATCAGTCAATCAATCAATCAATCAATCAATCAGTCAATCAGTCAATCAATCAATCAATCAAGTCAATCAATCAATCAGTCAATCAATCAATCAATCAGTCGATCAATCAATCAATCAATCAGTCGATCAATTAATCAATCAATCAAAAGACTCTGTGTGGCTCTTTCACACCTAAAATGTCTTCAGTGATTTTCCCTACTGTCTGTCATGCAATTCTTATGATGTTAGTTCTGGGAATTTGTTATTGGATCAACTTACAATCCCCTAGTTTAAATTCTTCTTCCTTCTCATCACTTGCCTGCTTGATATTGTACTGTTGTTGTAAGGAGAAATTCTGCCTCGGTCACTCATGGGATTCAAGGGTTAAAGGTCGTGAGAATAAGGGAAATGATCGCCAACTAAGAAAAGCCTCTGATTGTTAAACAATTTACTCCCGTCAATTCTAAAGGAAATGTATGGAGAACAGTATGGGGAATATACATATTGATCTCAGGGTATAAAGGTTAAAGAAGGTATAGCATTTTCATCCAAGGTCCTTTTTCGGGAAAAATCGGTCAGCTAACAGGTATTTAACAGGCCTTTTAAAGTACAGAATTATTCTTGAGAGCATCCAGCACTCCATGTAAATTCTTTGCTGTATTATATTTTCGATTTCTTTCCAACAGATTTACAGCGGAGCACGCGATGGGTCTGTTGTGGCTGTTAAACTGGATTTACGGGTTTACCATTCTTGCAAGGTAAACGAAAAAATCATTTCTTTGGCTTGTGCTCAAGAAAAAACGATTCCAACACTTCTTAGTGTTATTTTGAGCTTGATCAAATACAAGGTGTTACCAATAGCTTATTTCTCTTCTCGTATTTTACCGTTCTACTTATTTCTGTTTCAGTGGCCAGACTGTGATCTAAATTTTGGCGTTGTCACGCACCTTAAGAATCATCTTCGAGGTAAACACTTAAGACATTATGTTGGGTTGGTTACAAATATGTGATGAGTACTTGAACGTGACAGCGTTGATTGCGTTACTCGGTGACACATGACATAGGACCTGTTTGATAAACTGTAAGCTTTCTTTAAGAGAACAGTTTTGGAATGCAAGCCACGCGAGACAAGTAATTGATAAAGACAAATTTTTTTTGGATTCACGATAATCACAGTCTTACTTTTTTCGGCCCAAACAAAATCAAATTTTTGCGCTATTTTCTAGGAAGTTGTGTACATGCCAATAAGCGTTGAATGCGTTACTCCTCAGAACATCACGTCATGGAGGAAGGTTCTGTTGAAGCGTGTCACTGGGCGGAGCGTGGACACAAGTTCTCGGCCGATGACGGCATTTCGGTAAGTTGACTTATACTCTAATACTACGGACGGATCGACGGACGTACGTGCGGATGGAGAGACCCGATTGGTTGATTGATTGATTGATTGATATACTCGTGGAAAACCTTACGTGCGAGTGCTTGCCAGTTGTAGTCAGTGCCATTTTAGATGAAAGCAGTAACATTAAGAACTTTTTTACATCTACGATTTCAATACAGGGTTTACTTATTCAAGTTTCTTCTAATTTTTTGATAACCATCTTTCATTGGAGCTGATGAGTAAAAAGGTGTAATGAAAATTCACCTCCAGTGTTGTAAGAAACCTATCTGAAACGACGTGAACCCGCGATTTAAGACAAATGTGGTAAGATTTTTATTTATCTATATTTTTTCTTTCTTGTTCTTAGACTGTTCTCAAGCATGTACTAGGTCACGTGACTGCACGAACAGCCAGAAAATCAGCGAAATAATCCGTCAGCTTGCTTTTAACACCTTTTAAATGTTGATTTTGTGACTCGTTTCTTAACTTGAAAACAGTATCATACACGGTTTAAACTTCAAACCTCGTTTCGGTGTCGATATTTCTTAACAGCGAAGAGAAAAATTAAAAGAAAGATTACTTAAAACGTGTCTGAGTGTTTTGAGCTAAATTTGCTGGTTGATCGGTAGAGAGCTCTTTGGACGACTAGTCCATAAACACTACCTTTCCTCCCCGGAAACTCTCCCTGCAACTAAATTTGGTCACAGCACTGTCAGCTTTTCACGATATTCATATTCTCCGCGACTTTCTACCCAGTAAATTGGCAGCCACCTGCGAGTTACAAAGTCGTCAGCTTCTGGTGTTAAGTTTATCCCGAAGCCATCGTAAACACTTTCGTGAGAAGGTTCGTCTATGATTTTCGGAGAGTGCATTTCATTTTCTTCCATCTCTATGCGATCTTTGTGGAGTGGAACCCAATTGAGAAGGAACATGACGGCTGTTGCAATAATGGTTACAGCGCTAGTGACGTAAAAAGAAACGCTGTAGTCATTGGACAAGTCGAAAAGCCAACCAGCGATTGGTGGGCCGAGCGTTTTTGGAAACGCCATCATACAGTAAAGCAAACCGATGGCGCGCGCTACTCTTTGAGAGCCTGCGATATCCCGCGTGATCACCGGAACAAGCATTTCGTAGCATCCATCAAAAACACCAAAAGTGAACGCGTACACGCAAATCCAGACATATTTATTCGCCATGGTGACAAGGGAGGAAGAAATAGCTATGAGAAGGAGAGAGAGCTGGCAGACCTTGAGGCGGTTGAATTGCGGATGATCGCACGCAATGCCAAAGACGATACTTCCCGTAAGTCCTCCAAAGGCCATATAACCTGTTAGAAGAGAGGCTTTGGTCGTGTTGATGCCTTTGTCCTCTGTAAAGCGAACCTAAACAAAGAAGGAACAAATTCAGGTATTAAAGTAACGCTCCACAGTCGCGGAAACCAAGTCGATTTAGTCATCGTCTTAATGTGATACATGAATACTGACTATGAATCACTGGAGATCTGTTCAATTTACAAGGTCGCCCTAATTTTGTTCAGTAAACATGATTAAATTACAAAATAGAAGAGATTTTTTTCTTGGGAGGAAGAGGAACTGATTAGTTCACTGCTATGGACAAATTCAAAGGAGAGGCTATACTTTGGCTCCTTCACGGCTGTGAAAACGGGATAAGCCCAGACTGTGATGGAACGTCAGCCTTATTCGAGTACAAGACTCTTATTTAACGCAGATTTGCGAGCAGCCTTTGAGAGTAAAAGGTTGCTTTTTAGTTTCAAGAATATGGCCAACAGCTTCAGAGAAGTAGACTCAAACTTTCTCTCAGTGAGACTGAAACACAGGAAATTATCAAACAGAGATCGGAAACCTGAACTTTCTCAACTAACTGAAAGCAACTTTTTGGAAGTGGAGGCTATGGATAGTGAGGGAAGAAACAATTTATCTGTCTGCTTAACTTACCAAATGAACAAAAGGCACGAGGAACACAAGCATGAACACACAAAGCGAAGCAACCCAGATGACGTACGCTTTGTTCTTGAAAATGTTGCCGTTGTTTTCTCTTCGTCTGTCTCGGCAGGCTTTATGGCTCTCCACAGGTCGAAATATCAATCCACTCATAAACATTAAACTCTGAACGGCAGCAAGAATCCGAAATGTAACTGAAATCCCGTACTTTGATACAAGGAGTTGTATCACAGGTCCATATACTAGGGTGCCACACGCGGCTCCCGCCAAAGCCATCCCAGATGCAAGGGCAAGACGCCTCCTGAAGTACTTTGTTAGTATCACGAGCGAGGGAAATAAGCCCAGACTTGCTCCCAGACCCCATATAATTCCGTAGCTTCCATACAGGGGTGTGAGCGTTGTTGCGAAGGAACTGGCAAGGAGGCCTGAAGCTGAGACAAAAGATCCAATAATGACAACCAATCGGCTTCCGAAACGTTCAGCGAGAGAGGTGCCCACAGCAGCGAACAGATACATCATACTGGACGCCAGCGAGGCAACCCAAGCTGTTGAGAAAGATGATAGGCTATTTACTCAATTGTCAAACTTGTCCATCTAAAAAGATAATATTGTTCTCATGTGTTATTTTTTTACCTCAACGTTTTCAAGCAATTGAAAGGAATAGAGTAAGGTTTTACAAGAGATAATGGGCAATGCTCATTAGGCCAAGTTGAGTTTTAAAGCTGTGGACCACGAAATGACACGATAGACCTGGATTAGCAATGTAGGCTTGGTAAAAAGACAACGACTAAAGAACAACATAACGGGCTTTGTGAATGTCGCGATGGAGACGTTTTAGTCAGGCCGTTAAAAAAAGCTGCTTGTTCCTATCAGCTATCAATAAGGGCCCAGTTCTTCAAAGGCTGATTAGTGCTAACCCGGGGTTAAATTGTAATCCAGCTTTCTTTATTTCTTTGTTCAAAAGTATTTTAGGGAAAATTTTCACTATTCTTTTTAGAACATCTAATGATCAAATTGCAAGCAAAAATATTTGAACTGAATTTTCTCTAAAAGTTTTCAGACCTGAAATCAAATTTCACACTAACCCTGGGTTATCTTAACCCACCTTTGAACAACCGGGGCCAGGCTTTTAAATGGACATGTAGTTCTTACTCTGATTGGATATAGCCAACAGATTTTGATGGGAAATCATAAGGAGTAAAACTCGGTTTAATCTAAAGCAACCTTTTACGAAAATAGAAAGGGGCTTTGACCTCATACTTTATCAAGTCACGTCTTGCGTTGTGCAAAAATTGCTAGAAAATTATATGACAGACCTTAGGGGAAGTTTAAAAATTCAAGACAGAAAAAGCTACTTTCGATTAAAATGAGATGATGGTCAAAATAGAGAAGAAAACCACCAAACGTTGTATTGCGCACACATACTGCTTTTATTGATTCACATCTCAGTTTCCGTTTACCGGAGAATCGTTTCGAAATATAAAGAAATAAAATGAATAGATTGAGTTTTAAAAGAAAACTGAACACTTTTAGTTTGGTTGAATGTGTAAGCAACTCTACCTGTTTCCCCTCTTTTTGTGGAATATTCATTCAAAAGCGCCGAGTACACCACACCAGCTGCATTCTGCTGCCCGACTGTTAAGAAATTAACAATCCATGCTCCGAGACAAACGACCCATCCCCACCCTCCATCGGGCGGAGGTTTGTGATGTACTTGATTCACATTAGCTGCTGGCTGATCGTCTTCCTCCGAAACTTCATCACACCTCTCTTCTGATGCCATGTCTGACATGGAATTCATATTTCTTCTCCTGAGGATGGCAAAAGTGCTCCTGTGTCCACCTGAAGCGCCTTTTCCTTGCTCTAGCGTTGACCTTAGGGCCCAGTACTAAGTTGAGCAGTAGTAATTTGGCTGTCACCTCTCAGCTGGAATCAGTTGAACAGAATCATGTAAACAGCCGAATAAACAAACATGAATAGATCAGTGCTTAAACGTAAGTTTGCTAGAAAAAAATAAATAAAATCAAGTCGAGAGCGTGTGAAGGCCCATTTCCACCCTTGATGCAACGCGGTTGTTTTTTTTTTTGTTTTAAACCGCCGCTTTCGTTTAAATAGCGCCTTTGATGAGTTTAGTGAGCTTCTCAAAATAATTCTGTTTAAAACAATAGAATACGTTTTGATTCGGTAATGGTATCAGACGAATCCACTGATTTAGCAGATTCCGAGGCAGTTAATGCTTATGGGTCGGTTGTTGCTTAAGAGGAACACGAAAATCCTTGCAAGCATTCCGAGGAAGGTGAAAATGTCAATCCACTACGTCATCATTAATACATCAATTTTTTTTTATTGAAACTTGCCATCCTTGTTAAATTAAAGGTGTCTGAGTGTTTCTCTTTTTTTTTTAAGGCTTTGTACTTAACCTTTAAGTCACGTTTTTGTAGACAAAACCTCTCATTACTTGTCGAAAGATGTATCACCACAGTAGAAAATTAAAATCGAACTCTTGACCATCTTGCAAAAAGCTCAACGTTGGACACTAGACCGAGGAAAGTTGTTGGTTTCCAAAGAAACCTTATCTCTGTTGCGGCAGGCAACAGGAACACTCAATCGTGTTGTACTTCACGAGGGCGAAGCCAAAATGAACTATCACGCATAGAAATCAAAAGCAAATAATTTCATTGTTTTTGCAACAGTGGTTTAAAAATTAGTCACAAGACAGGCTCGTGTTTTTTATTTAATTTTTTGTTTTTCAACCACACACTGGTAGGTTATTCACTTTTCTCAGACACTATCTACCATGAAAAAGATAGAGAGTGGCGTAGGCAATCAGATCACAGCACTTTTTTCATGGAACTTTCGTAGATTTAGTATGGAAAACCGCCTCAGGAAATTTAGAAAAGGCGTCGTTTTTGAGCTTAAATTGATAAAGGTTTGGGTTGAATGTTTCTGTACATCAAATGCTCTAGCAGTAAATCTGTTATTTGAGAAATAATTGTTTTGTGCTATGTTATTAAGAATACTAAAAGAGTAACTGACTGAACAACTGCCAAACCTGCCACGTTTTATCAGTACGCAAGTTTATTTCGGTCGAAATTTGCATGGATGAACTTCTACTTGAAATGGATCTTTAAAATCGAAACGGAAATTGTGGGTCTTGAGGCAAAGTAATAACTTAATTTTTTCCCTTCATGGCAGTTTTTCAACCAAAACAATCCCGCACCACCAGCAATTAAATTTGC
Source organism: Pocillopora verrucosa (assembly GCF_036669915.1). Classification (NCBI taxonomy): domain Eukaryota; kingdom Metazoa; phylum Cnidaria; class Anthozoa; order Scleractinia; family Pocilloporidae; genus Pocillopora; species Pocillopora verrucosa. The sequence continues at coordinate 589,845 of NC_089324.1, forward strand.
ATCTAGCCTGTTTTTTGTTCCCCTAATAAATAAAATCATCAGAATTAGTGCCTTATGCACAATAAAACGAACTTTTCCTTTTCAGGTACGTTTTGAGTTTCTGTGATATTGTATTCCTCTTTTCATCCGCTTTTTTTTCAGCGTATTTTTCACTTGACTTGCACAGAGAGAAAGCTTAGTTTTATCCTAATGCCGGTGCAAATTTTACTTACGGAGCATTATCTCAGACAGTTGGTTGTCACGGAGATTTTCTCCGTTTTAAATTAATTATCAGCTATCAATTTATTCCTATTTCGTATAAAATTACAAAAGGAAAGGATATGTTTTTGACATACCTGCCTGGTATCCTGAGAGAAACAGCAATCAATGGCTTGATTTGCCGTCTTTTACAAGACATGTGGTTCTGTCGATAATCTTAATTATCATAAGGTAAGTGGCATAGTAATGAAGAGCTATCGATAGGAGGTCTGGCAACTCCAGAATAAATTTCACAAATTTACAAAATTCGATTTCGCGGACCGAGCCAAAAAGAATGTCATCATCTAGTTAGAGCCGGCACCAAATTATGAAATTTAAAAGCATTGTGATAGGCCCCGTTTTCAAATTCATTCAATATTCCACCGCGCATTATCATCAAATTGAAAACAAAATCAGTTCGTAAAGAATTTCAGCCGCTTTAACTACATGGGAAAATAATTAACTAAGATACAATTCACGCAAATAATCATTAATGGTGTGGTATTTTTTGTGACTACGTGACAATCCAGTAGTGCGACAATCCAAATAATATGGCAGTTCCGCATCGTGGGAATCGAGCACTTTTTTTTTTTTTGGTAATACTTTAAAGGCATTGTATCCATGCAAGGTATTCGTTGTCTGTTATTGCAAATAAACCTGCGAGTCATACAAGATTTTCATTCGAGCTATTTTTTCAATTACGTTATTTATGACTTTTAAGTCGTGGTCTCGTGGTATATTCCTCGGGTGTCTTGTGATGCATTGTGAGGATCTTACTGGAACAATGACCCAATTTTAGAAGAGAGCTTGTCTAGCGTAATTCTTCGCGTGTGCAAAAGCGAACAAGGCTTGGGTAAGAACACTTATTTGTTCTCAATACGAGTAAATTGTTGTAGATGAAACTCGACCGTACTCTTGCAACACAAATTGGAAAAGGAGCAGGGTATTGAGCAAACCAGCATTTGGATTTTCAAATTTAGCCGTTTAAAGGGTAACTGACGGCTAACAAGTTATTTTTTCGGAATACCGTCTAAATGCCTCGGATAACACATTGAAACAGATACAAGGTGCTTCGTATGCTTTTTTTGTGCGTTTTTTTGCTGGGAAAACTGTCCTAAATGCAGCTTCGTGAGGCATCCCCCGTAAACGCTTCGATTTCGATCATGTGACCTTACGCTTTACACGTGTGTACATTAAGCAAAGTAAATATGGCGGACAGTAGTTCGAGTGAAAGCAGTTCTATTTCGGGGTCTGATTATTCGGATTTTGAGGCCTCGATGGAAGTTCAACATAATGAAAGGGTTTATGAATCTGTTGGTGAAATTAGGCCCTGGTAATTTGAATCGCTAGGACAAATGTAACCTAAAAAAGGGCGCGATAGTCAGGAGAGGATCAAGAGCCCGTGACGCATCGATTCTCTGTGACTCTGAGTTTCGCGCCTAAGCGCTCGTCAGACAGAACTTTCTTCAATGAAGAACATACCTCCTTATATACAAATAAGATAAGTAGCTAATTATAATTTTTTTTTAGTTCAGGTCGTCATTTGAGAAACATTAGGTGCTTGTTATTTCCGTAGCACGAGTTTGTCGCGCACTGCGTTTTAAATGGTGGGTGCAAGGTAGTCCCATGACATGTGCTTGAATGATTTTCTCGATTTCTGTGTAGTCAAAGTCTTCATATTATTGTTAGAAACCAAGAAAAAGTTTCACAAGCTTACGAAACGTCCGTGAGTAAGAAACGATTACATACCAAACGAACAACGCTGCATTTTGTTGTTGGAAACGAACAACGTTTCCCTTTGTTGCTAGGAACGAACAACGCTTTAAGAATCTTCATGGTGTTGTGGGAAACAAAGAGCGCTTTAGTGATTAAAATTTCTCAACGTTATTGCCTATTAACAGTCTGAAATTCTGATCTTTTTAGTATTTGTTTCTTCGGGTGGCTTGACCTTTTTTTCGGGCGACATTACTAAAATTTCGGGCAACATGACTCAGGTTTCGGGCGAGATGACTCTCAGGCGACTTGACCGGTTACCGCTCATAATAAGGCGTTTCTTGTAACATCCGTTTGCAGCATGTTTCTGTTATTGTTCACTTCCATTGGAAGTTAACGAAAGTTAGGCACACGAATGTATATGCTGCTCAATCATTGCGACCTTTTCAGCTTTCTTCCCTTTGAAGGTGACCTTGTGATGGAAAAGTACAAGGATAGCTCGTCCACCCTCAAGGACGACAGCTTATCGGAGTTGTACAGTCCAACCCAGTCAATGTCATTGTACTCTCGGTTCAGCCGTTCCATTCGCTCCCTTTCAATCTCCTCTTTCTTCTTCTCCTTGATTTATTGCTTTCAACGCCTCGCGAACCTCCCACTGGCGTTTTCTTTCAGTCACGAAACAGCGGCGAAAGCGTTCCTTGTAGGGACAAGTGGTCCAAAAGGACAGGTAGAATTTTGGCAGAATACTATTGGAGAAATCAATTTATTCGCCCTTTGGGTTCGGGAACCACCCCAGATCTTCATCTTTCTACTTCTCTGGACTTGCACTTTCACTTGTTCCCGAACCCGATATGCCACCAACAGAGTAAGAGGAGTAGCAAGCATCCTTTTTAGAAAGGCGTGTCTGCAAACAGCCACAATAGCCACAAGTTGTTCCATCTGACCTCATGAAATCCTCGCATTCTCCACAAGCGTATTTCCCTCTTTCTATTCCTCGTACATCATTGTCCATTTTCAAGTTAACACAATGCAATCACACGCCACGCAATTAATTTCTTTGTACACAGACGCGGTAATGTGAGTAACACTTCCGGTTAGTTATTTTCTCTTCCGGTTATGTTTGTCTCGGAGGAGGTGGGAGGGAGGGTCAGATGTTTTTGTGTGGGTATTTTTGAAGGGTCATGCATTAATCCATTCTGGGAAGTGGGAGGGTCACGATTTTTTTCGCAAAAAATTTCTAAAATACCCCGACTTAACCCACCCCCAATAAAAGACGTACCTTCCTTTAGTCACGCTCCTTCCAGAACCGATGGGCCTGACGTCACAGTGATATACAACGGACAAAATCTAAAGTCAATACTTTTCGGCTTGGAATAAAAAACATTTTTCAAGTATAGGACTCGATAATGGTTAAGAGGAAAAAATTATGGGAACATATATTTTTTTACAGCTGTTTGAAATGGCGTGCAAATTACCTGTGGCGCTGAATACAAACATGCGATCCGTCGCGTTTCGATTATTCAACCTTCGTTATTTTATTTCTCACTCCGTATTTCGTAGTCTCTAAATGGTGGCCTATAACAGAATGGAACGAATCTTATTTTTTTCGCTCGTAAATTTGGGCAGCAATTGAACAGGTGAGACGAAGTTATTACTGTCAGGTCTTGACATGACGCTTTTCACTACCTTGTACACATGTGACTATCGCATCACGTGACCTGACTCGGACCGTTTTCAAAATGGCCGTCGATTAAGCGTCCACAAAAAATTGTAGAAAATTTGATTTTGCACAATATATTGTTGATTTGCTCATTTAGGATTTCTTAACCAAAGAGGAATGTATTGGGACCAAAAAAAAAAAAAGGAGCAAAATTTGGCGTCAGTAACCCTTTAAGTTCGCAGTAAGGTAGGTCTACAAGCAGGAGCCCATTATCCGGAGCTTCCATCTTCCACACTTACCCTCTGAGTCAACCCTGTCCCTGTCTGTGCTGTGGTCCTCTATTGTTTATGTCACCGGCCGCATGAAAGTATTTCAAGAATGGCGAAAAGCGCGGAAAATTTATCATTTTTTGATAAGATGGATATTCTCGGTAAAGTTGCTGTTTTTAAAACGAACCGAATGGTTGCTGCATCTTCTCCTCGCGTGGTGCTGTCGGAAGTATTCATGCGCCAGATTTGTCCATGTCTGCGGTTGCATTATTGTTATTCTGCCGAGAAAGTGAACTGTGCGACGTGAGCGACAAGAACAAAGAAGAAAAAAACTATTAGAGCCACACAAAAGAGCTTATGTAAAACCGAGCCAAATTCGAATTCATTCTTGACAACAAAATATAGATTCTCTCTTCAGAAAATACAGTGTTACGTGACACTACGATGCTACCTCGAAATTGTTATCATTATGACTAGTGGTTGCTAATGACAAGTTAAGTGGTGCGAGGGGACGAACGAAATACAACAGCAACGACAACAAGCGTTATTTGCACAACTATACATTTACAAAAAGTATTGCCAAAGTCAACTAAAATTACGTGGCAGGTTTTTTTGAGTACATCGCTAACGATTTGTCATGTAAATCAAAGCAAAATGAAACACTGATAGTAAAGGCAAATAGCCTCTGCAAAGTTTACGGTATTTTTATTTCCTTTTGTTCTGGATTTTGGTCATTGTGTGAACACTAAGAACGAAATGTAAATAGTTACATTAATATTGCTCTTTGGAGTTCAACAAGTTACAGGAACCGGAAAATTGATAAGAGCTATACGATGGTAATTTCACATATCTGTGATTTGTTTGTCTTAGAAATTAACATTTCTTGGAGAGAACAAGAACGTAAGGGAATCACTAATTAATTTTAGAAGCTATATGACATTTAAAACTGTATATTATCAGGATATGCATCTAAAAAGCTCAAGCCATTGTGAATTGTTTTGAAGTCAATTCTAAGTGCTTTAACAATATCTCTTCACAATTTTCTTACCTATATTTGATTTGTTACATAATAAATCAACAAATGGATAACTCTCTTGTAACCGAACAAGTAATGTTTTAAACGCACATACAGAGCCCAGACCCCACACGGGAAGTCAAGCTCGCTAACGCTCGCGCAATAATAATGCAAAAACGGCTACTGTTGAAAGATATATTTCTCAACTACCATACGCCAGTTAACAAGTTTCTTGTTTGTTTCTCTTGTCCTCAACTTGAATGCCATTCATCTTAAATCGTCAAGCAATATTTCTATAAACTTCTGCTGGGGCACAATAGGCTTAACTCTTGATCTGTGAATTTATCTTTGCAGTTAATTCAGACTAAAAACAATCAGTGAAAACGTTAAAATGGCGTGCAACAACTATGAAGAAAAGTCCGATATTTCTAGTGCACCTTCAAAACAGAAAGTGACGGAAACAAATGACAATGATCCTCCTCCCGACGGAGGTTGGGGATGGGTCGTTTGTCTGGGTGTGTTTATGGTGAACTTCCTGACTGTTGGACAACAAAATTGCGCCGGAGTTGTTTATGATGCTTTGATGGAAAAATATTCTACATCAAGAGGAGAGACAGGTAAAAGATATACTATTCTATATTTTCCAGTGATTAAGATGAGTCAATTGCGTTAGGATACTGCGTTACAACACAACTTTCCCTCAGAGATTTCCGAAACTGATCACAAGAATTCTCTATCCCGAATCACACTGCACGCATCCCGAGGGCGAAAATCCAACAAGTGCGCTCCTATATAAGATGGCTGGCGGAACTCAGTCGCTGATTATTTCACACCAAACAGTCAAAGGAGTAACTTTGTTTTCCTTCATAGCTTGGGTTGCCTCGCTGGCGTCCAGTATGATGTATCTGTTCGCTGGTGTGGGCACCTCTCTCGCGGAACGTTTCGGAAGCCGATTGGTTGTCATCATTGGATCTTTTGTGTCAGCCGCAGGTCTCCTAGCCAGTTCCTTCGCAACAACAATTGCACCACTTTATGCAACCTATGGAGTTGTCTGGGGTTTGGGGGCAAGTCTTGGCTTTTTCCCCTCGCTGGTAATCCTAACGAAGTACTTTAAAAGGCGCTTGGCTCTTGTTTCGGGAATAGCTCTGGCAGGAGCTGCATCTGGGACTCTGGTTTACGGCCCAATTGAGAAGCTGTCTCCCAAATTTGGCATCTCAACTACGTTTCGGATTCTTGCAGGTCTTCAGAGTTTCATGCTTCTGAGCGCCTTGACGTTTTCCCCTCTCTCCTCGGTAACAAGTAGAAATCAACAGCCGCGTAACAGAGAATTCGACTTGCGTTTTTTCAGGAGCAAAGCGTATATTATCTGGGTTGTGGCTCAATGCATCTTTATGGTGGTGTTTCTTGTGCCTTTCGTCCATTTGGTAAGATCTTTTTAATTCTTTGGAAAACTTGGTTTTACCTTTTGCGAAGTTATAAATAGACATAAATCTAATGTCACGGTTGAAACGCCCTTCATGACCGCAATAAAGTGAGGAAGATCGTCAAGCAAGCGGAGCTACTAGTGATCAATGAATATTATTTTTACGAGTCAAAGACGAAGCTACTTGCTTTTCTGATTTATTTTAAGGAGGAGGGGAATTAAAAATTGTCAGCTAACATTAGTCTCTTTGTTCTGCTCCCCGTGCAAGTTGTTGGTCACACAACTTTCATCGGCCTCCATTCTTACTAGCTTTCTGTGCCAGGTAACAGTGACTATTTGCGTTGTAGGGATATGGTCTCGCTCGCTAACCACCTCACTGATTTATCTTTCAGGTTCGCTTCGCAGAAGATAAAGGAGTCACCAAGTCTAGTGCGTCATTTCTGACAGGTTACTCAGCAATCGGAGGTTTGCTGGGAAGTTTGGTGCTCGGTGCGCTATGTGATTACCCTCAGTTCAACCGCGTTAAAGTTTGTCAAGCCACCTTACTATGCATAGCTATTTCTACGCCTGCTGTAACCATGACAACGAAATACGAGTGGATAGCCGTGTACGCGTTTACGTTAGGTGTGTGCGACGGTTGTTACGAGATGTTACTGCCCGTTATAACGCGTGACATTGTTGGTGTGAAAAACGTTGGGCATGCCATAGGTGCTTTATACTGTTTAATGGCGTTCCCCAAAACATTAGGCCCACCCATGGTTGGATGGATTTTTGACGCCTCAAAAAATTACAATGTATCTTTTTACGTCACAGGCGGCGTGGCGTTGATTGCTGCGATTGTTATGTATACCGTAAACTGGGTCAAGTTCAATGACGAGAATGAAGAGAGGATGAGAGAAAGGTTATTACCCTATAACGAGACTTCAGGATCAAATCAGAGCATACAGTACACCTGACGTTTCAAGGCCATGGGATCGGTACCAACGCATGTTCCCAGTTGAGACCGAGCCCGCGTTTACTCTTTAAAGGGTCAGTTGCCCACTAGACTCGCTGTGACTCTTGTGGCGAACGTGCTAACGAGTCAGTTTTCTGATTGGATAGAACAACTGGAACGTATTGTTTTGATAGGATCTTGTGTATTTCTTTTCCTTAGTTACGTTGCAGAAAGCAAGAACTCATGGGCTCCTGGCAGAAAGTCTATAGGATCATTGCAAATGCTCGTAGGGTGTGGGGGGGGGGGGGGAAGGTGGAGGACTTTGGGGGTGGATCACAAAATATTCAGGGGGAATAAAAGGGGGATCAGTCGTCGCCAATAAAGTATATAGGGGACGGGGGGCTATAGAAAATTGGCTACAAATCAACTGCCAATGAGGGAGAAGGCGACTGTAAGAACATCACAGAGCCCTATAAAGGGATCAGGTAAATTTTTATTATGATTCATCCAAAATCCTCCCAACCTCACGTCCCCTCCCCCCCCCAGACGATAATGACCGGTCCCCTGTGGTAGTATTTTTCTTTGCACTAATTTAATCATTGTGTTTATTGATGGCCGGTAGACATTTATAATTGTCAACGTTTTGAGACACCTAAACATTTCCGTTTGCGTGTTGCGTCGGCCGAACGTAAACATTTTTCGGTATATATTTTGTTTTGGGGACACTTGATTGATAAGGATTCTTTCGACTCGTCATACAGTTACAAATATCTTTCATGCTTCTATTCGGAAAACTTAAAACAGGATGATGGATCACTTTTAAGAACAAGCGACCGTGCCCACTGGCTTGTTTTACCAAGTAATCTCTTTTCAAGCCTATCCGCTTAATCCCGAGTCACATATAAAACAGTCATCACTATGAAATAATCTGATTTGTGCGATGTGATATCCTTGACATTTGGGTAACCAAAAATAATTCTTTGTGCGTCCGGAGCAAGCAACTTGAGAAAAGTCTTTATGCAACGAAAATATTTATTCAATATTATCTGTAGAACATCGGGCATGATTTTAGAACGCCCTTATTTTTGTGACCCCGAAAACATTGATTAATGTATAAAAGTAATCGTTGTTCATAGTGGTTCGATTAGGGTTTTAACACACAAATTTATATTCCATTGACATATGCCAAGAATTAAAACAAGTAGGGTGGTTCTTTAATTGCTTGAACTTCTTTCCATTGTTTTAGATGAAAACATCTCTTCAGTCATTCTCAATTAAGAGTTATATTTAACTGAATTCTTTTGAATTCTTGCACGTTTCTGAGAGATGCTCTTAGCTCTTAAGCTGTTGATCTTAATTTGTTACTAGTTTTGTCGCAATGAAACGAAGTCTTGTTGGCGCCTAACAAAGAAATGGTCGGACACTGGGCGTTGTCAATGATGATCTGCTTTGTTCCCTTTCCAACTATTTTCGATTTGTAAAACCCTCCTATACTTTGTATCTTCGACATGTCTCAAACACGCGCGTGTAGATGGCTTGAAAGGCACTTGATCATTGATACATTTTGAACCAGCTTATAAAGGCGTGTGAAATATGTAATGAGTGGGTTTCGTGCAACACATGCATTCATGTTTATCACAGCCGGCCGGAAGTAATTGAGTACAAAAAAGATAATTATTTTGTGAAAGCGTAGTATTTGCTATATCTGCGCTTTTCATCAATCAATTTACGTGCTAGCTGAAGGAAATGAAAAACCGGAGTAAATAATTGTCGTTACAGACTTAGTAAAGGCACCACCAGTTAGAGATAAACTTATCGACCCAGGACCACCCATTACTAATTGAATTCTCTTCCAGAATTTTATTTTCTCTTCTATTTAAATCATGTGCTGAGTAACGTTCAAGCGGTTTCCCGACATCCTGAAAATACGAAAAGGAATTCTCTTACAGTTGAAGGAAAGAACGAACAGAGGGATAAGTCTCACGTATGCTTGACACACTAAGTTTCAAAGCTGACATAATTTCACTGCATGGCTGCATGCAATCAAATGGATAGTAACAATGAACAACCATTGTTGTCTACGCCTTCATGTGGAGGGTTAAGCAAACTAAGCCCTGTCACTGAGACTACTTAGACGCTTCCTTTATATTCCATAAGTGAAAGCCCTACTCTGCTTATCTGAACGTGCTGGTAGAAGTCGCGCCATTTCGAGAGGCAAGCCGCAGTTATACACTTTAATTTTTTATTTTACTGGATACCAGTTCATGTATAGAAATATCATCCACTTTTTTTTGTACTCAAGGGTTAAAAAGTTTCTCTTTGACAAAGGCTATTTTTGGTACAACTCCCTCGAGATTGTGACTCTACCGTTTGAATTCCCTGTCATGATCGTAAATCCTATAATTAAATGTATGATGTGATGTTAGTTGAAAGGCGAGAACATCAGTGCCAAAATAGCTAAAAATACCACGCGATGCAAGAGACAATAGGTTAATAAAGAGGCCATATCAAATTATAATGCACTGGATCTGCCTTTGTACAGATTGTATTCGACTTCTGGGAATGTTTTCTTTGCATTTGATATTTCGCGTTAGTTCCTGTTTCTGTTGATGCCGTTTGTATATGATAAATCATTGAAAGCGTTTTTTCAGAGATTATATTATTTGATAAAGATATTGAGTAATTTGTGGAGGACTTCTAAAACTATTGGCTATTTCAGAAACTTATCACACGGAGAGTGGGGGGCGGCAGGTTATTAAGATTTTGTTTCTGTCACGGTAAATTTACCTGATCCCACATAAGGCCCTGTGATATTCCCTTATAGGCAGTTAGTTCTCTATAGTTCTCCCTTAAGGGTCGGTTGGTGGCTACTGATCCCCACTCCATTCCCTCTGAAAGCCACGTGATCCCTACAAAATCCTCTGGTCCCTTATCAGCGAGACATTTTTGTAAGCCAGGTATATTCTCTGCGGTATCACTTATGTCATGCGCGTGATTGATAGCCTTAAAAGCTAGCCCTATTTTAAACGTTTCAGTAGAAAAGTAGAATGACTGAGTATAATTGGCCTTTAGGCCGGCCATGTAGGAAACTCTGGAAAAGGGGATTAAATTATCATTTTTACAGGGTTGTTCAACTGTTGTTGAATAGATAAGCCTTATGCTTATTTTAAATCTTCTAGTTCTAACTACCACGTAAACTTTCTCATACGGTAGAAAACAAAAGAAGTTTGTTAAGGGAGCAAACAGTCACACACCTATGACTGAATATGATAACAGAGCCTCGAAAGCGCGGAGGTTTCAAAAGAAACAGAGCATTGAATGGTGATATTTAAAAATTGTTAAAAAAAAAAAAGATATATCATTTCCTCTGATTATCTCTATATCAATGATTTTAGCCGAAATATTTTCAGCCATACAGCTCCTCTATATAAATGAAGGTATTGTAAAGAGAGAAAAAGGATCTGAGATGGGAAAGGAATATTATAGAGGCTGGAGATTTTCTCTAACAGGCATGAGAAACGTTTAGGATAAAGCAATCGTATTTTATCTCGCTTGGTAATATTTCGGGGTATTATTTTCGGTCTTGAATCATACAAAATTAAGTTTGTTTTCCTTGTCAAAGGGGATAATCAATGTAACCTCAGTGATTTATGATTTCTTAAGAAGATTTCTGTGGTTCTTTTTCCTAGCGCCTTACTTTAAAAATACATTAAATTTTCAGAAAGATATTCAGCGTTTTTAATTACTGTTTCATGGAAGTTGTAGTTGTAGTTTAGTCATTGGGGTCTTGAGGCAAAGTAACAACTTAATTTTTTTTCCCTTCATGGCAGTTTTTTAACCAAAACAACCCGCACCACCAGCAATTAAATATGCGTTTAGCCTGTTTTTTTCCCCTGATGAATAAAATCATCAGAATTAGTCGTCTGCACAATAAAACGAACTTTTCCTTTTCAGGTACGTTTTAAGTTTCTGTGATATTGTATCCCCTTTTTATCCGCTTTTTCCCCGCGTATTTTTCACTTGACTTGCACAGAGAGAAAACTTAATGTTATCCTAATGCCCGTGCAAATTTTACCTACGGAGCATTTTCTCAGACAGTTGGTTGTCACGGAGTTTTTCACCGTTTTAAAGTAATTATCAGCTATCAATTTACTCCTCTTCCGTATACAATTACAAAAGAAAAGAATACGCCTTTGACATACCTGCCTGGTATCCTGAAATAAACAGCAATCAATGGCTTGATTTGGCGTCTTTTAAAACACATGTGGTTCTGTCGATAATCTTAATTATCATAAGGTAAGTGGCATAGTAATTAAGAGCTATCGATAGGAGGTCTGGAAATTCCAGAATAAATTTCGGATAATTTACAAAATTCGATTTCGTAGACTTAGCCAAAAAGAATGTCATCATCTAGTCAGGGCCGGGCACCAAATTATGTAAACGAAAAGCATTGTAATAGGCCCCGTTTTCAAATTCATACAATCTTCCACCGCACATTATCATCAAATTGAAAACAAAATTAGTTTGTAAAGAATTTCAGCCGCTACAATTCACGCAAATCATCATTAATGCTGTGGTATTTTTCGTGACATTACGTGACAATCCAATCGTGCGACAATCCAAAGAATATGGCAGTCCCGGATCGTGGGAATCGAGCACCCATTTTTTTTTTGGTAATATTTTAAAGGTATTGTAATAATGTAAGGTATTCGTTGTCTGTTATCATAAATAAACCTACGAGTCACACAAGATTTTCATTCAAGCTATTTTTTCAAATGCGTTATTTGAACTTTTGAGTCGTGGTCTCGTGGGACATTCCGAGGGTGTCTTGTAATGCATTGTAAGGAGTTACGCAATTTATTACTGGAACAATGACCCAATTTCCTAAGAAAGCTTGTCTGGCGTAATTCTTCGCGTGTGCAAAAGCGAACAAGGCTTGGGTAAGAACACTCATTTGTTCTCATTACGGGTAAATTGTTGTGGATGAAACTCGACCGTACTCTTGCAACACAAATTGGAAAAGGAGCAGGGTATTGGGCAAACCAGCATCTGGATTCTGAATTTAGCCGTTTAAGTCCGCAGTAAGGTAGGTCTGCATGTAAATGAAACATCATAGATTGTACAAAAGTAGGCAGCATTCATGAGGTAACATCCTAAAGTTCCTGTGCGTCAAAGCGCAAAGGAATGGAGGTAGCAACACAATTCATTGTGACAGGTCGCCTCGACGGGTCGCTCAGTGTGACTGCAGTTCAAGTCATTGCAACGAGTTTTCTGGCTGCGAGTTTTCAACATCTCAAGCCTTTTTAGCGCGGACAAAGTTCCGCAGTAGTGATGGATATTCTCGGTAAAGTTGCTGTTTTTAAAACGAACCGAATGGTTGCTGCAACTTCTCACAGCGTGGTGTTGTTGGCAGTATTTCACCAGATTTGTCTCTGTCTGTGGTTGCATTATTGTCATTCTGCTGAGAAAGTGAACCGTGCGACGTGAGGCACAAGAATAAAGAACAAAAAAGAAGAAAAAACTATTGCAGCCACACAAAAGAACTTAAGTAGAACCGAACCAAATTCGAATTCGTTATTGACAACAAAATATAGATTCTCTCTTCAGAAAATACAGTGTTACGTGACACTACGATGCTACCCCGAGATTGTTATTATTATGACTAGTGGTTGCTAATGACAAATTAAGTGGTGCGAGGGGACGAACGAAATACGGAACGACAACAAGCGTTATTTGCACAACCATACATTTACAAAAAGTATTGCCAAAGTCAACTAAAATTACGTGGCAGATTTTTTCAAGTTACATTGCTTAGATTTGTCATGTAAATCAAAGCAAAATGAAACACTGATAGTAAAGGGAAATAGCCTCTGCAATGTTTACGGTATTTTTATTTCCTTTTGTTCTGGATTTTGGTCATTGTGTGAACACTAACAACGAAATGTAAATATTTCGTAGAAAATGTTGTGGTTATTCATCGTGGTGAATGCCAATAAAAGCTAAGTTTTTTCGTTTGTCTCACGATGTAGTCACTTGTGATGTAGATCGCGACGTTTCGACTGCATACTGCTAGTCTTTGGGTCAATTAAAGAGGCAATTCATATAAGACTTCACCCTAACAACATCAACAAGGATAGTGGAATAGAAATTTCGTAAGCGTAGATGCCCACGATCAAAAAACACAACAACAGGAGAGCCGTGCAACAGCGGACCGCCGAGGGAGCAAATCACTGAGTGAACAGCAAGGATCGAAATGCACCTATCAGAGCTGTTGAATAACAACTAATCACAGCAGAGCATCATGCTTTAGAAGATCACGCATGACCAGTCGACTTCATCGCCTAAAGAAGACTAGCAGTATGCAGTCGAGACGTCGCGATCTACATCACGCGTGACTACATCGTGAGACAAACGAAAAAACTTAGCTTTTATTGAAATATAAATAGTTATGTTAATATTACTCTTTAGAGTTCAACAAGCAACAGGAACTATACGATTGTAATTTCACATATCTGCGATTGGTTTGTCTTTTAAATTAACATTTCTTGGACAGAACAAGAACACAAGGAAATCACTAATTAATTTTAGAAGCTATTAACATATATAAAACTGTATGTTATCAGGATATCTAAGTATCTAAAAGCTCAAGCCATTGTGAATTGTTTGAAGTCAATTCTAGGTGCTTTAACATCATCTCATCAGAATTTTCTTACCTGTAATTGATTTGTTAGAAAATAAATCAAGAAATGGATAGCTCTCTTGTAACCGAACAAGTAATGTGGACTTAACGACTAATGGGATTTAAGTAGTATATATATATATAGGCCCCACACGGAAAGTCAAGAGTAGTGTTGCTGCTCGCTAATGCTCGCAGCAATAATTATACAAAGAAGGCAATTGTTGAAAGATATAGTTCTCAACTGCCATGCGCCAGTTAACAGGTTTCTTGTTTGTTTCTCTTGTCCTCAACTTGAAGGCCGTTCATCTTAAAGTTCTTTCTGAATCGTTAAGCAATCCCTTCTCTAAACTTCTGCTAAGGCATAATAGGCTTAACTCTTGATCTGTGAATTTATCTTTGCAGTTAATTCAGACTAAAAACAATCAGGGAAAACGTTAAAATGGCATGCAACAACTATGAAGAAAAGTTTGATGTTTCTGATGCACCTTCAAAACAGAAAGTGACGGAAACAAATGGCAGTCATCCTCTTCCCGACGGAGGTTGGGGATGGGTCGTTTGTCTGGGTGTGTTTATGGTGAACTTCCTGACTGTTGGACAACAAAATTGCGCGGGAGTTGTTTATGATGCTTTGATGGAAAAATATTCTACATCAAGAGGAGAGACAGGTAAAAGATATACTATTCAAAATTTTCCAGAGATGAAGATGAGTCAATTACGTTAGGATACTGCGTTACAACCCAACTGTTCCCCTTAGATTTCCGAAACCACCCACAAGAATTCTCTATCCCGAATCACACTGCACGCATCCCAAGGGCGAAAATCTGACTGGCGCGCTCCTATATAAGATGGCTGGCGGAACTCAATCGTTGATTATTTTACACCAAACAGTCAAAAGAATAACTTTGTCTCCCTTCATAGCTTGGGTTGCCTCGCTGGCGTCCAGTATGATGTATCTGTTCGCTGCTGTGGGCACCTCTCTCGCAGAACGTTTCGGAAGCCGATTGGTTGTCATCATTGGATCTTTTGTGTCTGCCGTAGGCCTCCTGGCCAGTTCCTTCGCAACAACACTTGCACCGCTTTATGCAACCTATGGAGTTGTCTGGGGTTTGGGGGCAAGTCTCGGCTTATTCCCCTCGCTGGTAATGCTAACGAAGTACTTTAAAAAGCGCTTGGCTCTTGTTTCGGGAATAGCTCTAGCAGGAGCTGCATCTGGGACTCTTGTATATGGCCCAATAATTGAGAAGCTGTCTTCCAAATTTGGCGTCTCGACTACGTTTCGGATTCTTGCAGGTCTTCAGAGTTTCATGCTTCTGAGCGCCTTGACGTTTTCCCCTGTCTCCTCGGCAACAAGGAGAAATCAACAACCACAAAACAGAGAATTCTACTTGAGTTTTTTCAGGAGCAAAGCATATATTATGTGGGTTGTGGCGCAATGCATCTTTATGGTGGTGTTTCTTGTGCCTTTCGTCCATTTGGTAAGATCTTTTTAATTTAAATATGCAAAGTAAAGTTGTAAGGCGAGGCAGATCGTGAAGCAAGCAGAGCTACTAGTGATCAATGAATATTGTTTTTACGAGTCAAAGACGAAGCTACTTGCTTTCCTGACTTTCTTAACAAAGAGAGGTATTAAAAATTGTCAACTAACATTAGTCTCTTTGTTCTGCTCCCCATGCAAGTTGTTGGCCACACAACTTTCTAACATTCTGTGCCAGGTAACAGTGACTATTTGCGTTGTAGGGATATGGCCTCACTCGCTAACCACTTCTCTGATTGGTTTTTAGGTTCGCTTCGCAGAAGATAAAGGAGTCACCAAGTCTAGCGCATCATTCCTGACGGGTTACTTAGCAATCGGAGGTTTGCTGGGAAGTCTGGTGCTCGGTGCGCTATGTGATTACCCTCAGTTCAACCGCGTTAAAGTTTGTCCAGCCTCCTTACTATGCATAGCTATTTCTACGTCTGCTGTAACAATGGCAACGAAATACGAGTGGATAGCCGTGTACGCGTTCGCGTTTGGTGTGTGCGACGGTTGTTACGAGATGTTACTGCCCGTTATAACGCGTGACATTGTTGGTGTGAAAAACGTTGGGCATGCCATAGGTGCTTTATATTGTTTAATGGCGTTTCCCAAAACATTAGGCCCACCCATGGTTGGATGGATTTTTGACGCCTCAAAAAGTTACAATGTATCTTTTTACGTCACAGGGGGCGTGGCGTTGATTGCTGCGATTGTTATGTATACCGTAAACTGGGTCAAGTTCAATGACGAGAATGAAGAGAGGATAATAAGAGAAAGGTTATTACCCTATAACGAGACTTCAGGATCAAATCAGAGCATACAGTACACCTGACGTTTCAAGGCCATGGGATCGATTACCAACGCATGTTCCCAATTGAGACCGAGCCCGCGTTTACTCTTTAAAGGGTCAGTTGCCCACCATACTCGCTGTGACTCTTGTGGCGAACGTGCTAACGAGTCAGTTTTCTGATTGGATAGAACAATTGGAACGTATTGTTTTGATAGAATCCTTTGCGTTTCTTTTCCTAAATTACGTTACAGAAAGCAGAAGTTCATGGGCTCCTGGCACAAAGTCTATAGGATCATTGCAAATGAACGCGAAGCCTTAAGGGACTAGTAATTATTAACCTTTGTAGGATGGGGGAGGGGGGATCAGGTGGAGGACTTTAAGGGTGGATCACAAAATATTAAGGGGGAACAGGAGGAGGATCAGTCGTTGCCAACAGAGGATATGGGGGGGGGGGGCTGTGGGAAATTGACTACAAATCAACTACCAATGAGGGAGAAGGGGACTGTAAGAATATCACAGAGCCCTATAAAGGGATCAGGTAAATTTTTATCATGACTCATCCAAAATCCTCCCAAACCCACAACCCCTCCCCCCCAAAAGACAATGATTGGTCCCTTGTGGCAGCGCTTTTCTTTGCATGACTTTAATCAGTGTGGTTATTGATCGCCGGAAGACATTTGTAATTGTCAACGTTTTGAGACACCTAAACATTTCCGTTTGCGTGTTGCGTCGGCCGAACGTGAACATTTTTCGGTATAAGTTTTGTTTCGGGGACACTTGATTGATAAGGATTCTTTCGACTCGTCATTTAGTTATAAATATCTTTCATGCTTCTATTCGGAAAACGTTAAACAAGATGATGGATCATTTTTAAGAACAAGCGACCGTGCCTACGGGCTTTTTTTACCAAGTGATCTGTTTTTAAGCCTATCCAGTATGAAAGGCTATTAAGTCTCACTCGCTTAATCCCGAGTCACGTATAAAACAGTCATCACTATGGAATAATCCGATTTGTGCGATGTGATCTTCTTGACATTTGGGTAACCAAAAATAATTCTTTGTACGTCCGGAGCAAGCAACTTGAGCAAAGTCTTTTAGGCAACGAAAATATTTATTCAATATTATCTGTAGAACATGGGGCATAATTTTAGAACGCCCTTACTTTGTAACCCCAAAAACATTGATTAATTTATAAAAGTGATCGTTGTTCATAGTGGTTCGATTAGGGTTTTAACACACAAATTTATATTCCATTGACATATGCCAAGAAATATAACAAGTAAGGTGGTAGTTTAATTGCTTTCCATTGTTTTAGATGAAAACATCTCTTCAATCATTCATTATATTTAACTGAATTCTTTTGAATTCTTGCACGTTTCTGAGAGAAGCTCTTAGCTCTTAAGCTGTTGTTACCAGTTTTGTCGCAATGAAACGGAGTCTTGTTGGCGCCTAACAAAGAACTGGTCGGAAACTGGGCGTGGTCAATGATGGTCTGCTTTGTTCCCTTTCCAACTATTTTCGATTTTGTAAAACCCTAGCATGCTTTGTATCTTTGATAGGTCTCAAACACGTGCGTGCAGATGTCTTTTAAGGCACGTGATCATTGATACATTTTGAACTAGTTTAGGAAGGCGTGTGAAAAATGCAATGAGTGGGTTTCGTGCAACACATGCATTCATGTTTATCATAACCGGCCGGAAGTAATTGAGTACAACAGAGGTAATTCTTTTGTGAAAGCGTAGTATGTACTATATCTGCGCTTTTAATCAATCAGTTTACATGCTCGTTGAAGGAAATGAAAAACCAGAGTAAATAATTGTCGTTACAGACTAAGTATAGGCACCACCGGTAGGAGATAAACTTATCGACCCAGGACCACCCATTACTAATTGAATTCTCTTCCAGAATTGTATTTTCCCTTCTATTTAATATCATATGCTGAGTGAAGTTCAAGCGATTGCCCGACATCCTGAAAATACGAAAAGGAATTCTCTTACAGTTGAAGGAAAGAACGAACAGAGGGATAAGTCTCACGTATGCTTGACACACTAAGTTTCAAAGCTGACATGATTTCACTGCATGGCTGCATGCAATCAAATGGATAGTAACAATGAACAACCATTGTTGTCTACGCATTCATGTGGAGGGTTAAGCAAACTAAACCCTGTCACTGAGACTACTTAGACGCTTCCTTTATATCCCATAAGTGAAAGCCCTACTCTGCTTATCTGAACGTGCTGGTAGAAGTCGCGCCATTTCGAGAGGCAAGCCGCAGTTATACACCTTAATCCAAACCCCAAGCTTTATTTTACTTGATACCAGTTCATGTATAGAAATATCATTCACTGTTTTTGTACTCAAAAAATTTCTCTTTAACACAGGCATTGATATTACTTAATGACTCTACCGTTTGAATTCCCTGTTATGATCGTAAATCCTATAATCAGACATATGATCTGATGTTAGTTGAAAGGTGAGGACATCAGTGCCAAAATAGCTAAAAAAACCACGCGATGCAAGAGACAATAGGTTAATAAAGAGGCCATATCAAATTATAATGCACTGAATGTGCCTTTGTACAGATTGTATGTGTTGATCTCTGATAAATACCATTAGGAGCACAGCCAGAAACTCACCGTAAGACTTCTGGGAATGTTTTCTTTGCATTTGATATTTCGCGTTAGTTCCTATTCTGTTGATGCCGTTTGTATATGATAAATCATTAAAACTCTTCAGAGATTACTTGATAAATATATTTGAGTAATTTTTGGAGGACTTCTAAAAGTATTGGCTATCTCAGAAACTTATCACACGGAGAGTGGGGGGCGGCGGATTATTAAGATTTGTCTCTGTCACGGTAAATTTACCGGATCCCACATAAGGCCCTGTGATATTCCCTCATAGGCAGTTAGTTTTCTATAGTTCTCCCTTAAGGGTCTGTTGGTGGCTACTGATCCCCACCCCATTCCCTCTGAAAGCCACGTGATCCCTACAAAATCCTCTGGTCCCTTATCAGCGTAAGCCAGGTATATTCTCTGCGTTATCACTTTTGTCATGCGCGTGACTGATAGCCTTAAAAGCTAGCCCTATTTTAAACGTTTCAGTAGAAAAGTAGAATGACTGAGTATTTTTGGCCTCTGGACCAGCCATGTAGGAAACCAGCTGAAAAAGGGGATTAAACTATAGTTTCAACTGTTGTTGAATAGATAAGCGTTATGCTTATTTTAAATCTTCTAGTTCTAACTACCACGTAAACTTTCTCATACGGTAGGAAACAAAAGAAGTTTGCTAAGGGAGCAAACAGCCACACACCTATGATTGAATATGATAACAGAGCCTCGAAAGCGCGGAGGTTTCAAAAGGAATCGAGCATTGAGTGATGATATTTAAAAATTGTCAAAAAAAAATGATATATCATTTCCTCTGTTTACCTCTATATCAATGATTTTAGCCGAAATATTTTCAGCCATACAGCTCCTCTATATAAATGAAGGTATTGTAAAGAGAGGAAAAGGATCTGAGATGGGAAAGGAATATTATAGAGGCTGGAGATTTTCTCTAACAGGCATGAGAAACGTTTAGGATAAAGCGATCGTATTTTATCTCGCTTTGTAATATTTCTGGGTATTATTTTCGGTCTTGAATCATACAAAATTAAGTTTGTTTTCCTTGTCAAAGTGGATAATCTATCTTACTTCAATGATTTATGATTTCATGAAAGGATTTCTGTGGTTCTTTTTCCTAGCGGCCTTACTTTAAAAATACATTAAATTTTCAGAAAGATATTCAGCGTTTTTAATTACTGTTTCACGGAGGTTGTAGTTTACCCACCTTTTTTTTCCGATGATTTTAAATACGCCTGATGCTCATCAGCGTAACACAGAAGGCTCCTTCTCAATGGGCTTTTAGATTTAATTTGGTTTTATTATATACTTTTTTTGTCATCATTTACGTTTACCAGATCTTCCATGTAGAGAGTTATCAGAAGTGGCCATTCAACATCCCTATGACAGTCCTTAATTTTGAGTTTCGTGACCTCAATCGAAAAAACTACATGTTGTTTTTCCATACTTGGTGCAGATAATCATGTTAACATGTCAACAACTGAACTACTGAGCTGTAACCTTGATTTGAAGATTACTTTTCCTCCTGGAGGAAGTTTGACCTCCCTGCGAAGCCTGATCTCTCTCAGTTCACAGGATACCACACGCACCAAGTATGAGGTCGTCTGAGCCAATTTATGGAGCACACAAAGAGCAAGAAGCGCTGTGAAAGTCAAGTGTCAATGCTCCTAACTGGGTACACCGGGTCGAACGGTTATACCCACTCATAACTGATAAAAATATCAACCTGGTGCCCAATAATTATAAGCGTCTCGTGAAGTAGGTTTTGTCCACTTAAGAGAAGTGAACAAATTGGCCTCAGTTTTTTCTGTTCCTTTTTTTTTTTTTTGCATTTATCTCAACGATTAAACGAATTATCTGTCAAGAACTTGCCACTGGGATAGCATGCGTCGATTTGAAGAGTATTTCAACTCGAAGGGGACCATACGACTTCCTCATCAGGTTATAACATCAGAGGATTAGAGGTATGTCGGGTCGGTGGCCACACGAGGCGTTGAAAATGTGAAACGACCTTTGCATGACCAAAGCCTAAGTAAATGTGCACAGTTATGAAGTGAATTGACAAACTGTTTCCCTGTTTTCTACAATACCAGACATACACTTATAGCTCTGCCAAATACACTTTCTAAACTCTTTAGTTGAGGGGTTTTTTGTGGCGTATCCCAATCTATACTCTTTGTTGGAACGGGTACTAAAATAATCCTTAAGGAGTGGGTGGAAAGCAGTGAAAATTTCGCTGAAGTCTTTTACACAACACAAACTACTTGGAAATGACCCAGGTCTGAAATGTTTTCATAATTGCAGACTTTCGTTTCACTGACCCAGTCATGTCTAAATGTCTGCAACTATCGAGGCCTGGCTAGGGGTTTCGGGTTTAGGGGTATCTGGAATCTCTTTTTACTTTAATAAGGTAATATAATCTTGATGAGAGAGGAGTATTGGCGAGCTCTGAATACCACTAACTGCAAATCCCAAAGTTCATCCTCCTTACAATTTAACAAAGATGCATATGATCCAATATCCTATTAACTCTTGATTAGTCAGCACCAGATCGATGAACGTACTTTCCAGGGACAAAGACTTGCTTGGAAAGTTAAGAGGTACTGCAAGAACTGGATCCAGCGATACTTGGATGAAATAATTAAATGATCGGGTAACACATGTTTTTAGAAAGAACTACTTTATTTAGCTGATGACCTGTTTCTGTTTTTCATATTAAAAACGAAAGTCTTAACAGGCTGAGTGAAGTTAAACTAAACTTAACAAGTATAAAACCTGCAATAAAATATTATCAACTCTTACAGACTTTGTACATGTTTAATAACCAATTTATACGCTATGACTTCAATGTTTATCTTTTCACTCTCATTATCATATGACCAATAAATAATATGCACTTCTACTTGTGAATTAATATACAGTGTACATATATGTTTATGTCATTACTATGTCAGCGGTCGCCCCGATGTGTTTGTATCAAGATTGGATGTTTCATTAAAAGGCTGTGCAACCGCGCATGAATCCTTGATTTCTTTGTGTGCATGTATGTCGCTCAAATTGTCTCTATCATTTTCTGCGCTCTGTACTGGTGTTTCCTCTTCAATCATTGGTATTGATGTTGTTGTGGAGTCAGCTTGTGTTTTCTTCTTTTTAGCTTCCTGATCTTCCCGTTTTTGTTTTCTCCATTTTGCTCTACGATTTTTGAACCAAACCTGCCGAGAGACATAATGCTATGAGTCATTGAAGAAATTGTAAGGGGCTAGTACATTTTCCTCTGAGTATATTCATTGCAAAAGGCGGATTCCCTCGCTCAAATATAAAGTAATAGTTTAACGCGAGAAAAAGTGGTTAGGACTGGTCTTTATTTATCCTTTATCTTACATTTCACCTCTCAGTTTGTAGGTGAATTGGCGGTCAGTTTTCTGTACTCCTTCCTTTATACTCTATTGGCGACGAGTGATCCCCAAAATCCTCCACCCCACCCTCAAGACGATACATAATGACTGCTTATAAATACAAATTGACCAGTTTTCGGGAAGTGTTCTGATAGTGTATGTTAGACATGAAAGACAAGGTTGGCAAACATTGCCCAATGTTGCTACACTTGCTGTTTTGAGTGGTTAGCCGATGAAGGATACTGCTGCCAAATTCTTCACAATATATGTTCAATAACATCAATATACTGATTGTTTTAGTCGACATATCGTTCTTTTATGGTGATAACTTTCAAAATAGGATTCTTAAGAAAAAAAATTTATTTTTACAATCAAATCTAACCCACCAGCAAGTAAGTTAAGCACTAGCTGGTAAATCAATGTTTGATAAGTTACATTGCGTTTTAAGCGGATTAGCTGTATGCATCAAAAGTAGTCGGTTAGCTGCCAAGGTTACTCCATGATTTGCGAGACTAATATTAAACACAAATTATTCTAAGACCAGGTCTTAATAAGCCCTTGGGCCGCGAAAATGGAGAAAGGAATTAATGTACAAACCATTTAACAAAGAGTATTGTATCATCACGACTACGGCGAATTAAAGAAAACCTCATAGATGTTGGAATAGGAAAGCGAAGCTTACGATCATTAATTAACTGTTTGACAAACTTATTTAAACCGCACTTTTGCCCATGAACAAATTTGGGTTTAAGCTTTTAATTGACTTAGCACCATATACAATAGAATTATTTTAACCCAGACACAAATCTGTTAAAGACTCGGACCATTTTCACAACATCGAAGTGTGAAAATTTTTTATATCTGTCCTGCCGGCTTACTTGAACTCGAAACCACAATTTATTCTACACCCCGCAGAAACGACTTCTGTCCGGCTCCTTGTCAGCCGTCCGAGGGGTGGATAATTAATGTTGTGTTAACTGTAGATTCCTCAACTGATACACAATACAGATCCTTGAGAATCCATGTTTCATTATTTTTCTACATCTTTTTGATGTCACAAAACTGATTTGAGATCCAACACCGTGGATTGTTTTGTTAGCTATGTTAGCTTTCTCTGATCATGCTTCACTCAGCGATCAGCGAATGTGCGCAGCGACACCAGTCTACATGATTCCAGAAGAGCCTAACACTTTCTCATAGCATTATTCGATCTGAGCAGACAGAAAAACCAAATACTTTGTCGCTTGAAAAGAAAAGAGAAATCCCAACTGACTATTGCCGCTTTCGTGTCCAAATCGATCAGCCTTCGATCGACCAAACTATTTGATACGATTGGAACTGAAACTCGAAACACGAAAACCGATAAAACGAAAAAGAAGCTAGGATTTTCATGGTATTATATGATGTTATGATCCTCATCGAAGACTCACTGAATATAAAACCAACTGAACAGTGTTTACCGTAAATTTAGAAACGCTGTGCGACTTAACAAACCGAGTTAATGTTTGTCAGATTTGATTTCTCTCGATCTCTGTGTTCAGCAAAATCCACCGATATTGGTGATATGAACGCAAGAATCAAACCTTTGAGAAATTACCTTTCCTTACATTAGATCATTTGTTGTCAGCTATCCAGGGAAGAAAAATTTGAATTACTTACATAAGAAGACCAAGAAAGACAGTGGATCACACACCAACCTATAACACAAGGTGGAATTTGCTCATTACGCTGTTAGGAATTCATCAACACAGTCTTCCGAGAACTGGTTAATTCCTAAATTTTACCGCAAAATTGATGAAGAAAAAAAGATCAAAAACACCCGCACGAACATTTTTTCGTGATGAGAGTTTTTCCCCGTCCTTTGAGGATCACATTGAAGTTCTACGAATCTAGAAAATTCCAAAGTTGTTTGTCTGTTGACGAAGAACGTGGTCGAAACTCAGCCACTTGATAAGTTACTTTGCTGTTCATAGGAATGCTCCCTGAAGCTTAATTAATTTAACTTTAAAATAAACTGAATATCAAGGGAACAAAGTCTGAAATAAACCGACTTCAACATTTAGAGCCTGTGGTATAAACTTCAGTTTAAAATTATCCAGGACTGAGAGTCCTTGGACTTGTGTTCTCTCATCAATGGAGTCGCAAAGACGACCTCTTTTTGTAAGGAAGTGATTAGAACCAAAGCTCCTAATGTTTACTCTCCATTTGAATAATTTAAGTAGGGCTTTCGTAATTCAATTACCAGTTTAATACCCGGGGTTTATAAAGCGCGAGAATTCACACATCTTCAAGACTTCTGGTCGCCACTTAGTAAATCGTGTTGGCAAAATTATGAGTACGAAGCGATCGTTGATCTTAGTCTTTGAACTTCTCGCTAGTAAAACATCCTTTTTATTACAAACATAAAACATCACTTCTGTGATCACAGCCTTCTCATAAGATCACCTAACTAGAGAAAAGAACTTTAGCACATCGATGAATACCCAAGAAAAGTGGGTGTACCTCAACTGTGATCAATTGCAAATGGCGCGCCAACGTGTCGTGGAAACTCTTGTCCTCTTAAAATATTTTTGAAGTTTCGTTGGAGAATCTTAGTAGTTATGCAACAGAAGTATGATAAACATTATGAATGTTTACAAATATTGCTTGAAGCATTAGGTTTTTGTCGTTGTGCTTTTAATAAAGATGTTGTACCTGACTATGCACGGCCACTGCTCCAAACAATGTGTTCACGTATCTGTGCGAAGTGACACTTCTTATAAAAGTTGAATAATCTCCTTTGTTCGCCCCTTCCCACTGAACAGTAAAAACCAAAACGTATCTTCAGTATCATTCTTCCACGTTGAAAATGAAGAATATCACAACTTTTGGATTGATTTAGTTGGAACGGGCTTGCAGCTCAAGATCTACAGAAGGACCATGTCACTCAAAATTCTGGACATGCCACGTCTACTAGTGGCATTTTAGAGAAATCATTAATCTTCTAAGTTTTGACAGCAATATGCTATCGTATTTACTTCACGATTATTACGATTAGAGTCGCGGTGTCCTTAGAGAAGCCAGCGATAGCGTCAAGTAAGTCGAGATATGTTTGTACAATACAGATTTGAACGTGCCACTGTACTAAAAGCGTAATGGTTTTTTTTGGAGTCGGAAAAATAAACTGGAAAATTAGCATATGATTTGGAACTCTTCCTTTGCTTGCATAAAAGCCAATTGGTCGGAGTTTGTTATCATTCGCTTATTTCATTGTATACATTTTACCTGGTCATGGGCCATTTTTTTTGGTTTCCTCTGTTTCAGTCGGCGAGAGGCCATAATTGCATTTACGCTTCGCTTCCGTAATTTTGCACGGTTCTGTTAACATCAAACACTTTGATAAACAAGTGGGATAGCTTCTGAAATAGTTGCTTACCAACTCTCTTTACTTTTCACAAAGCAAGTTAGGATGAATTAAGTGGAAGTAATATTAAAAGCAATAGCTTTTGTTTGTGGTGGTTAAACAAGAGCGTTAGGGGCACGCATGCCTGGATGTTATGAAGGCAATATTATTATCTTCCTTCGTTCTTACCTCGACGCGTTCTTCTCTAAGGTCCACCTTCATAGCGAGTTCCTCCCGAAGGAGAACATCAGGGTAGTGAGTTTTCTGAAACGTTCCTTCTAGCAGTTCGAGTTGTTCTTCAGTAAATATCGTTCGGTGTCGTCTCTTACGTTTCGGTTGCGAGCGTAAAAGATCGCCGAATCGCGGAAATCCTGAAAAATGAAATCACACAAACAAAGAAATTAGTGACGACGACGAGGAGAATAAGGGGTCTGGTCTGTTTGTCTTCACTTAGTTTCTCTGTAGGTCTTATGGTCACCATCTGTTGAGAGTTGCACTCGCTGAGCTTTTAAAACCTTAATCTGTGGGTGTAACTGTTCCAAGGCCGGGGCGAATTAAAGTGTTATCGAGACACCAAGGGCTACAAATCGTCAAAGTCCTTCACATGATACAGTAATCTTGCAAATAACACCACGTGAACGGAATCAACTGCCATTTTTTCGAACAATAATCCGCTCCGCCAGAACCGACCCACGTCACGTTTCGACGGATCAATAGAAAGCGCTGAAGAAAATCGGTCGTGGATGGAACACAATCCACTTGACGAGCTGAGTACATGTAAAATGAAAAGAAAGAAAATGATTGTACCGATATAGCCTGGAGCCAGGGCTGGGATAATTGGGTACGGGTGTGGAATTGTATACGGCACACATCGCTGGTGGGTTGGCCGCGAAAGAATGCTCTCAATAGTGAAGGAGGATCTAAAAGCAGACATGATACGTTGACCCAAATTAATTCACACTGAAGTTTCTTAAACGCTGGGCTCTTAACGCTGTTTCGCCAACCGGCCGGAAGAATTGTGCTTGATCGGGGTCACCGAATCACACTGACTGACTAATAGGCCCAATATGCCAGCCGCTTTGTAGCCAAAAGGATTTACGAATTACTTACAGTGTTAATTCGTTACGTCATAAGAGGTGTTTGTCTACAGTGAACGACCTCTATTAGACCGGGGACAGCTCCTCAGAAACCAGCCAATCACGGACTGGAGCGATAATTGAATTTTGATTAAAATAACACAAGGAGCGGACTCAATTAGCTCGAAATTGTGCAGTTTACTGACAGCATCTCTTTAGTATTTGGCGCAAGTGTAATTCGTAAATCGTGAAGGCATCGCTATCATGATTGACAGAATTGCTTTCTGTAAGCACCGCCCCATCGATTTAGAGGTTAATGTAGCACGAGCAGGAGTTATTGTTGTTCCCTTTATATTTTCCGCCTCCAAGCTCATCTTGAACTCGAAAGAATACATTCTACCTAACAACTTAACCCTCGTTAAACTCTTTTGTTCTTGATAAACATTTTGTTGAAGCACTAAGGCTGGAGATTGACAGATGAAATGTATACACTTCTAATCTTTCATGTCAATGAACTCGCCTACACATTTCGGCCGTACCTCTTGTGGGGTAGAGTTACATTCCACGAAGGGGTTTCTCTATGAATACACCTTACTTAAGTACCGTATGTTTTCAGGTCTGTCTCACTTGAGTATGCAAAAAATGAGATTAACCCCAAACAATTCTTTACTATAAGCAAAATGATTTCATACTGTTTGTGGTCAATTTTACCCATTTTTGCGAAAATCAAAGAATTTTTCAAACTTGTTATCAAGTCTGCCTATTTTGACACCTTAGCAGAGACGTGCCTTCCTTTGGCGGTAAAACTCCCGTAATCTGCAACTGACTACGAGAGAAAATTGAATTGGCGTGTAATTACTTAATCAGCACTTTAATTACTTTTGTCTTTATTCTGTCTCCGGTGCTTTGGTCCTTCAAGGAACTGCACGTCCTCAAAAACAAACTTCTTCCTTACATCTAAATGTTCTTATTGAAAAGTCATCGTAGAATTTAATTAACAACACCAAAACACAAAATTACATTACCAATGAGATGTGTAAGTGAGCTCGTTACCGTCTGACGGCTTTTATTAACTTCTTACAGTTCTGTTGTTCTTCATCGTGGGGGGAACTAAAAGTGATGTGTTAGTTTAATAAAGTTGCTTTGTTTTTCTAATTTCTTGCCCCTTTAAGGGGGTATATTTGCGCGTACCTGTTTACTTGAATTTAATGAACATGAGTTTTTGTCTGTTGTTAGTTTATTCTGCTCTCTAATCTTTAATTTGTTTTCCCCATCGATGCCAAAACCTGCGAACTCTTTGTAGCCTTCAATCCTTGAACAGTTCTTGTTTAAGTTCCACTTGTTAATAAACCTAAGTTGTATTTGACCTTTTTGAAATCTTTTTTATTTCACTCAACCACATTCAAATACACATACACTCGGGGAACAGGGAACGAACCGGTTCGGTTATGGAAATACGAATATAATCTGAAAAGGTATGAACTCAATTCTTTTTGGAAGTTGTCCTCTTTTCTGTGCCTCTTCTCCTACCAAATCAATTCAGTATTATTTCAGAGTTAATCCGCAGTAATGTCTGCGGATGAAAACGAAATTGAACCAAATAAAGTTGTGAAGATTTCAATCTTGCGTATATAATCACAAGGTTGAAGAGTCAATGATCCGCAAGCTAAAAAAAATTGGTCACGGTTCTATTATTCACAGATTTGGATTTCCATCTTTTTGTAAAATTGATCCTGCGGCCTGCATAATGAATTTGATTGCTGGTTAGTTTTCTGCGTTTTGTTTTTTACTTCTGTACGGTAACAGCTTAAAATGCCGTCGAGGTCGAACATTATTCTGCTGGTGAGGATTGTAGCAATCCTGTTTACCGCAACATAAAACTGCGTTTGAAAGGCTAATTGGGTTGAACTCGCTAATTCTTTGAATTCAGGGTGCGACTAACGGACAGAAAAACCGTTTTCAACTGATCTGAGATTTTCAATCGCTTTTAGAAATTTGTGGATAAAATTGCACATAGGAGAGACCTCAGACTGTTTCTGAGATGGTTTTATAAAATGAGCACGTGTGGTCTGTGTAGTATGATGCAAATGGCCTCGCAGTTTACCCCAAAGACTGGCGATGATGTACAATTAATTCTGTTCCTCTCACCCTCCTACTGTACCAAACCTGTGACTCTAACTATTTTGAATGAGTAACTTAAAAGGAAGCAAAGGTTTCGCTAATTTTGCGGTCAACACCTTAACGTGTGCGGGTTATTCCTAAAACGCTGAAGTGGATATAAACTAAACTGACTCACCTTTTGAGAGAATGACTAAGTTTATGAAGAAAACATTCTAAAACAGCTTGCTTCAGATTTTGGTTGGTTTCTTTTTCTCTGAACATAGTTAATCTATGCGTGCTATGTGTCCTCAGCGATGAACATCGTTTGTGGCGAAAACCAAATCTTTCGAATATCAGTGGTATACAGCGAAAATTATTGGTCGGCATTTTCGTAGTCCAGAACCGCATGCACTCATAAATTTGATATTGTATTGAGTAAGATTTCATTGATCTCTGCATTAGAGAAAGTATGTCATGGGCGGAAAGCTGTTAGGAATGAAAACTGTAAAAGTACACTGTGGTTCATTGACTTCATTGTACCTTAGTTACTCTTGCTGATAGAATCGTTCCAACATCCCCAGCTCCGACGAAGGAGAGAGTCCGTTAGCTCTTTCTGCACGTGTGCGTAAAGATAAAGCTTGAGAAGGAGAGGAAGAAAGAGAATGCTTACAGCTGCCGAATATAACCCTAACGCCGAAGTGAAATAGCCATTTTGTGACAAAATCCGTTCCACATTCTGTTGCGATGCAGAGTGGCGTAGCCATTTACACGCTATCTCACTATTATCAATTCTACAGAGCTGCAATTTCCAGCCGTTCTTTTGGGCTTACAATTCACAGTGTTGTGTTACTTAAACGATATGTTTAGAAAACCTTGCCGTTACTTTTGAAGTTAAATCATAAATCAACTCAGTATATCTGTATGTACATCAGACTGAATGAGACATCGGCAAGTTTTGTTTATTAGCTTCGAAAAATCCGGCAGAGCGATGGAATACATGTTAATAATTATGGAATTATACGAGAGGAGGAACTTGTTTCATATCAGTGAAAGGAAAATTGAACATAGGTGAAGTTTAATAAACATTGAGAGTGGAAGGTACGTGTATTGACTTTGACGCAACGATTCGCAGATGTTTAGTTAAACATGTATACCAAGAGTTTAGCTCCTCCTCTGTTTAGTTTAAAACCTATATAATCCAGCCACGATGAAGAATTAATTTCATAAGGATTCTCCTTGCAGGATGCCAACGTGTCAAAATAGTTCAAACAAGTTGTGAAATTTCAAGCAGGTTGTATCTCCGCGGTCAACCACCGCCCTTTCGCGTGCACTCTGTATTAACCCCACGAACGGTAGATGACGCTTTACTAATCGTGTTATAACAGGCTGGGAGGGCGGTGATGGGTTATCTTTGAATAAAGAGGAAAGATATTAATACATTCTATAAGACGACCTTCTTTCAAAAATAGCCTAGTGCTACAGATATAACTTAAGATGTATAGGCTTATCTTTTTTGAGCAAATACGGTTATTTTAGTTACTATCTTGGCCTTTCGGCAACGCAAGAATATAAAATGTAGGAAATTTGAGTCGTCAGTCAGTTTCGTTTCAGTATATCAAGAGCTATCTATCGGTTTCTCAAGATGCAAGCTAAACAATACAATTTGGACTGGAGGATGATTATAATTTGTTCCAGGGTAATAGCTTCCTTTGGGGGTTTGAACCTTTGAAATAAGCTCTCAAGAAAATGGATATTGTCTCTGTGTTCTCTCAATCACTGACAATCGAAATGTCGAGGCTTCGCAGGAAACCCTTTGGCACAATAATTATAAAGTCGTTAACGGTGTAAAAAGCGGAAAACCGATACTCAAAGACGTCCAAGAAAGATTAGGACATGCTATCTGCGCGGGAGACAGGAGGAAGAGGGAGAAGCCTGGCACCCTTATGTTTTTAAAATAGTTATACATAAGTTAGAACTCCTCAAGTCTTCACGTGGAAGTTTGTCATGATGTAAATCACTTATATAAGGTTTTAAACCGGCCTTTCTTCAAGTAAATGTGTCACGTTGCTGGGTCTGTTTGTTTTGAGCCCACAGTCTCTGACAAGAGGTTTGTAATGCTTTACTGACTCTCATAATTTACCCCTGTAAGCATGACATGCATGAAAATAATTTGATTTAGATAATAAAAGTGTCAACCCTGGATGTAAAGAGCTCTAGGGAACTATTCAACATGCCTATGCCGGTAAGTTTTCGAGCCGCGTTATGTAATGTCAACAAAATGGGTTGTGCAGGCTTCAGTCGATGAAACTCCTATCTCCCACTCGCCGAAAATATATTGGTTTGAATGGAGAGTCATTCGTAGGTCATAAAGACTCGTTGCAGTGCTTGATTGCCAAGACATTCAAAGAGTGCAGTGCTTGATTGTCAAGACATTCAAAGATCAACTAAAGAAAAGCCAGAGGTAGAAAAACAAAAAACCAGAAAACACGGTTATAGTTGCCTGAAAAACTTATAGAAGTGCACTGATGTAAACTGAGAGGTCAGGTTCACCACAAGGGGAAGATGACCGTGTAACTCAGCCGCTTCGGTAAGTACGAATGTATGAATAACAATTGAATAAAATCTGTGTATAGAACAACGTTCATGACGTGCAGTTCTGACACGTGGCAGGATATAAGGGTGTCCCCTTTTCCTAGGAAGCAGTTCATGAAGGGGATGACTACTATCAGTAGTTATCTTAACCCATAGTGGCCTATCTTTGATTTTAATTACATCAGTAAGTCATCAGAAAGGGAGTGGGAAAACCGTGTTTAGCACGAAAAAAGCAAACTAGGTGCTCAGAATCCAGGATTTGTTTATGTGCTTTGTAATTGAGGAAAAACTGAGTATGTTAACATTCCCAGCCCATCTACACTGCTAAAAATGCAAAAGATAATTTGAGCTACTCCTACGCCTCGTGGCAGTAAACTTTATTTCGTATTGTTTAAGAAAAGTTTCGGGTTATTGCTCGTTTGTTTTGTAATTAGCTTCTTTTCCTGAAATGGTAATATTTCCACATTCGTAGACGGCAACGTCCGGTTTTTTCTTTGTGCTCTTTCGAAAAGGCGACTAAGTAATTGTTTGAAATGTTTGCGCGAAGACTTAAGGGATTATATCGTACAAGGAGACCATGTGTGAAAAGTCTCTTGTCGCCAGGGGGGTCGACAGGTCCACGCAATGTAAATGTTGTTCAGTATAATCCAGACCACTGTCAACAGAGTGTTTCTGCATTTCATTTCCAATTAGTAATCCACTCCCAATCAGCCAGTGGTACTCTTTATTCTAAATATGTCGGCCTATTGTTTCATCGTTGAATTATTTGCCACAGATCTGGCTCAGAACACACCACTTTTATGCATTATCACACATGAAGAATTAATAACTTTTGGTCCGTTGGGCGATTTAAAAAAAAATAATACTTCTTTTTGTTTTTTGCTATTATTTTCGGTTTTAAACAGTATTTCTGAATTTACAACTTGAGCTTGAGTGGCATCTTACACGCTTGAAAATCTTGCTCTCTTGGCATTGTTAAGTGAGATCCCGCACGTGGTAGCCTCGTTTCCGCAAGGTTCGTGGTGAACTGGTTTGGACCTCAGCTTCCAGGCCTGCATATGGCGGCGATAGCGGCTTTGTCAATTCTCTAGTGTAGCACGCTTTTGGTGTAATTTTTGCTCGAAGAATGCCACGGAAGGTTTGTTTTATAAATTAAATAGTGTCGTAGAGTGGCAGATGTATTTTATGTGCGAAAGGTGTAATTTCAATGTTTTGATTTCATCGTGTAGCAGCAATTATATGTTTGTTAGAAACTTGGCGCTACTTTCTTTATTTTTTCACTGTTTGTTTGTCTCTTTCCTTCTTTAACTAGTGTTGATAATTTGGAAGCGAATAAAACATCACTCTGTTCTTGAATTTCCAGAGGAAGTCAGCTGTATTGAAAGAACCAAAAGTTTTGACAGAGACTGAAATACAGGAGGAGCAACAGAAAGAGAACTCGGTAAATGAACAAGGGAATGAAAAACTCTCCACTGAAACAACAAATAAACAAGTTCCTGATCCCTCTTCCCCTGAAATTGTTGAGGAGACCTTTACTGCAGAAAGATTATTTGAGTATCAATGGCCTCCTGACAGATCAGGAGAGTATTATCTTCTGCAGCATCAAGTGTGTCAGTTTCTAGAAACAGATGATCTTGAAGAAAGAAATCCAGGTGAGAGATTTTGGCTATTTATGTGTTAAGAATAATTAGCTAAAGCAACTGAGTATGAAAAACTGTTTCTCCATTATTCCAGTCAACTTTATTCTTAGTACAAGGCATAAGGCATTTCCAGGGACTTACTAGACATGCTCAAATATTTCAAAGGACACTGAAAAAATTCCTGAAAACTTATGGAAGAGCTCTGATGCAACCTGGTATCCAATGCTCTTCTCTCTGACATTAGAGGTCTCAATGAAAGAAAACTCCATTACTAAGACTTTCTTATAAACAGTGTAGCTTAGTTTACTTAGTGTTGCATACATGTAGGACTACATTGGAGCAAGTTATTTTGGTAGGGCTGATAAGGATAGAGCAGCTTCGGTTTTTTTTTTTTTTTTTTCAATTTACCAATTTCTATTTCCAAGGACTCAGACTGCGTTCTGTTTGTGGTATCTGCTTTAAAGATTATTTTGTGAATTTTTCTCAGATTTAGAGAGGCACGTTGTAGTGGATGATGAAAAACTGTATCTTAAAGAGCAGGGAGTCATCACTGATGAAACACAAGGTACATCTATCACTTGTTAGAGTTATCCCTGAACTCCCAAGATCAGATGTTAATTCTCCCCTCCAGCTGCTACAAAAGTTCCCTGTAAACTAGTTATGAGAATTTGGTGTTAGACCAAGGCAACAACTTCTACCAGATAAACTTGAGTTTTCTTATAACCTGTTTGCTTAGTCTTATATGGATATTAGTGGGAGAGGTTACCAGTTAATCACTTTTTGGAGTAAAAGAGTTAAACGGAAAATTATAATTTGCCCTCTATTAACTTCTTGAGAACTGTACAGTTGTATTTAGTGCCTTTGAACCTGTCAATGATCCAAGAAATTGCATTAATTTTTCTACACTACCTTATACCACTAACACCCTTGTCCTCATCTGCTTCTGTATTTCAGAATTAACAGCTTATAAGACTGAGGATGTTTGTCAAATAATGATAGATAGTTTTCCCAAAAAATATAAGGTAAATGACTTTAACCTTTTATACCCTGATATTAGTATGTGTTTTCTCCTTACTGCTCTCTGTGCATTTGATATGGTGTTGATAAAGAGAATTTTTCTGACAATTATGAGCTTCTTTAGTTTGTGATTATTTCCTTCATTCTCGTGACCTAAATATGTGATTCAGGGGTGATATTGAAAGAAGAAATTAGATGCTAGTCACTTTGGGTTCAAAGAGTTAACAGTGTCAACAACAAACTGATAATGATATGAATGGGTTTGTATGAACACATTTTCAAAAAAATTTGTGACCAAATTTCTTATTCACAAAAATTTTTACAGGAATATATCAGGGTGGCTCATGTTAAGGAACGTCAAAGGATAATTCGAAAAGCAGAAGAAGAAAAGGTAAATGGTTTTAAATGAAAGTAAATACGTGTACATTGGTTCACTGATTGATGATCCAACAGACTCTAATTTCAGAGCAAGAAAATCTTTTTAGATTGAACTCTATCATATTTTGTGTGGCATCCAGGCAAACAAAGATAATAATACTTAACTACCATAACAATTATAACAAAAGTAAATTGTTGTAAACAATAAGCTAATATGCAAGCTAACATGCAATAATTTCCTCTTCAACATATTTCTTGATATTGAAGTTTCAGTGTTCAATTGCAAAAATTTCTCTACACTGAATACAGTTTAGTTTAACATAAATAGTTTATTCAGTTATATCACTCTTAACCCTTTAACTCCTAGATCAAATTTGTAACTCTCCTCACTGTCAACCATACAATTCTTACAATGTTAGTTCAGAGAATTTAGTATTGGATCAACTAGTTATCTCCAAAATGATATTTTTCTTTATTCTCACCACTTATCTGGTTGATATTGCATTGATACTGTAAGGAGAAATTGTGTCTTGGTCACTCATGGGAATTAAAGGGTTAATTACTGACTGCAAAAAACTAGCTATGGTTACTATTGGGGGCCAGCTAATATAATATTGATAATTTGAAAACTGAATTAAAAATAGTGGAAAAAAGACTTATATTTGTTGCACATTCCATTACAGAGATCTTTGGAAACTAGAAAAGTAGCAAACTACATCAAACGGGCCATCAAAGATGTGGCAGAGTTCAATGCTCAGTTGGCTCAGCAGAGGAGAGAAGAGAGATGTTCATACTTTGACATGCAGACTCAAGTAAGATCAAATGTTCTTAGGTCTGTATTCAAACCAGGTTGACCACTCAGCAGATGTTTTTTCTGGTTTCCCTGCATGGGAGGCTAGTTCATCACAAGGCCACCCCCAGCATTTTCCCAGGCTTCCTTGATGATTGGTCAGAACCCATTAATACTTGCTTCGCTCAAGGGCCATAAACCCAAGTAGACAATCCTGGTCTATAACTTACAGTATGGACCTTGAACTCAGTTAGTAGAGGGTGTAGATTAACTTCTGATTTACATTTATTGTACAAAATGTTTCATATCATACTTTAGATAATCCATGTTCCAGCCAACAAGACAACACGATTAACAAAGCCTTGCACCAAACCAAGTTTATACCCAGTTGCTCTTCTTCCAGGACAATTCCAGGAATACTATAAAAGGTATTAAATGAATTCAGCTTTTGCTGCTTTTTGGTCTAGGCAGTAAGAGACCTTAAAAAATATTGAATAAAAATGCTATTAATCCTTCTCTTTAAACCCTAAAATGACAAATACAGTGGTAAAAAACCCCTTTTGTTTAAAAAAATATTTCTGTCTGAAGTGGTTAAATTGTGAAAGACTAAAAACTCTGATAAGTAATCTCAATAAAATGAAGATCATGTTTCTGTATAGCCAACATTTTTTTTTCCTATGTTTCTTAGAAAGTTCAAGACTTGAAATAATATTGTACACTGTATATACATGTACATGAGCTTGTAACAAATGTTTGTTGTGCACATACCAGATGTTGTCTTTGCTCTTTTTTTTTTAAAGGCTAGGAACTATTGCAATCATTATTAAGTTGACATATGTTTTTGTGCTTTTCATTGTTTGTTTCAAGGTACACTTCAGAAGAGCTAAACAACTTTCCACTTGGTACTGTTATGGAAATGCCAAAGCCCCCACTGCCTCCAGAACCATATGTACCTCCGCAGCAAGCAGACTCTGAAGAATCAGATGATATATCCTTGCCAGTAGGTTGAATTAGCATTTTTTTTTCTCTAGGCATTCACTGTTCAATAGTTTGTTAACCCTTCAACTCCCCAGATCTTCTTGTTAATTCTCCCCTCTAGCAGCTATATATTTCCTCGTAATTAGTTATAAGAACTTGGTGCTAGATCAAGATAGCAGCTTCTACCTGATAAGTTTGAATATTCCCATTACCTGTCACCTGAATAATACATGAATATTATAGGGAGAAGTTTCATGTTAATCACCTGTGGGAGTTAAGGGGTTAAACCTTCAACTCCCAAGATAGAATTTCTCCTCACAACCACTGGTCTATCAAGCAGGCAATAGGTGAGAAAAAAAATACCAATTAGGAAATTATTAGTTGATCCAATATTATATTCTCCAAACCAACCTTAGAAGAATTGCATGGCCGTCAGTAAGGAGAACTGCCAATGAGAATCTTGGAAGGAATAGGGTTAACAGTACTTTATTTCAGGCCCATGAATTACATAAGTAGCCCATGAATATTTCTGGTGCTCATGGTTTTCACACAAAATTGAACTTTGAAAAATGTTTGCTGTCACACAGGATTCAACAGCTGAAGAAGGTAGTGATAGCAGTTCTGAAGAGGAAATAGAAGAACCACCAGCAAAGAAAATACCAGGAAAATACAAAGTTAGTACAATTCATAAACAACTTTTGATAATGTATGAATAGAAATTTACAGGTGAAATAATACAGATTGTTGTACATTCAACTCACACTTTGGTTTCTGATTGGCTGAAAGTGTACATTGAATTTCCGAAATCAGCATCTAGGATGTCATCTAGCCGCAGATTATACAATAGTCATGTCAAGGACACTAAAGGTCGCAGGTAGTCAGGTCATGAATGACCATGGTGCATGATTTCCAAGTGTAATCTTTTCAAGTTTGCGCACCTCGTGTTGCTTGCTGATTTGTATATTTTTTAACTAGTTTAGAAATAAATGATCAATTCCACCTATTGTTGGGACGATTTCTTTTTTCATTTTTTGTATAATAAAACAATTATTAGATTCAATTTTTGTAATATCCAGAATAATCAAGGTCTTGGTAAGGGTTATCAGCCTTCAGATGATTATTCTGGATATCACAAAAACTTCATCCAGTAATTATTTAATGTCATCCCTTGATTTTGGATTGGGAGTCTTGGGAGACAGTCGAAAACTTGGGAAAATCTAATGAGTACTTCCTATTAATTATTTTTTCAATAAGAATGTTACAATGAAAGCGCATGTATAAAACTCAACCGTCACTTTGACATCTTGTTCACAGCCCCCAAAACGTCCCGATGCACTGTGTGGCATTTGTTTGAAAGGCCCAGATTCAAACAAGAAAGGACTGCCAGAGGAACTTATACACTGCTCACAGTGTGAGAATAGTGGTATGTCTGTGCATGACTGTGTTCTGACTGCTTTGGTTGATAGGCCAATTGTTTGCAGATGTTTTGCGAAAAGTTTTCCTATAGCTTTTCCTGTGAAGTTATAGCTATAGCTATAGAAATATAGCTTTATGATGAATAATTTGCTCTTGAAAATATTGAAAACTGTGACCTTTGATTGCTAAGTGTTAACTCTGCAGGAGATTTGTTGCAAGAACAAAATAAGAATTATTTCTTTGTTAATGGTAATTATACGAGTGTAATTTAGCTTGGTTGTGTTTTAGCTGAGATGATGTACTTCTAATTATGAATGGATATTTAAACTATCTTGGCTGTACACGTTCACTATGTTATCTCCCTCTCTGCAACATCTATCAGTCTGTATTTAAAGAATAGCCCTGTGAAGGAATTGTGTAAGTGCAAGACATGCAGTAAAACTTTGTTATCACAGGAACACTAAGGACTTTTGTGTTTTGCACAGGACATCCCACATGTCTGGACATGAACACCCAGTTGGTTGTAGTAATCCAGACATATCCATGGCAATGCATGGAATGTAAAACTTGCATCGTCTGCCGCGACCCGTTTGATGAGGTAAATAGAATGACATGATCGAGTTTAAGCAGTACTTACTGTACACGTACAGAATGTTTTGAGATCTGACGAAGGTGCATCACATGTCAGAGGTATGGAGAAGAGAGTATTGTTAAGGATTATTTACTTGTTGCCACAGTAAATTGTTTGATAGTCCGGGTGAGGGCAGTTGTCCTGAGAAGAACTGTCGCCGTTAAAATTGACAGACGTTTCAACAACCAAAGCGGATGTCATCTTTAGAGTTAAGAGTTTAGGGGTCTGATTCACGTGACTTTCATGACGTTTTTCACTCAGGTGGTCAAAACTTCAGTCACTTCTACTGATAACAGACCTTTTCATGCCTTTTTAACATCCGGGCCATTAGACCACAAGGTCGAAAACATTTTACTAGCGACGAATGAGGAAATTATCGTTTTAGCGTTAGTCATTTCCTCTCTTATGTACATCTGCATGACCCAAACTACTGTAATGGTTAATTGTGCCATACCGCAAACTAGCTCCTCTTCCACTCACTGTGATAAACTTTCGAATTTAAATTACCTTAAAAGTTTGTCTGGAAACAAACTCATTTTGAAAAATGAAACATCTCTCTGCCCTCACGTTCACTTGCTTGACCGCACGAGTTATCAACTCGGACGTAAAATTTAATTCTAAGGTCTTTGTTGACAGGATAAGATGTTATTCTGTGACGAATGTGACCGTGGATACCACAGTTTCTGTGTGGGACTCAAACAGATACCAGTAGGTAAGTACATGTAAGTGTGATCATGGGTAATAGTTTCCAGTTGTGTTTCTTGTTAATCTTGGTGAAAATCGGTGTTCATTGTATGCGATCAACACACTGATTGAAATGCAGCAATGATGTTACAGTTTTACAACCCCACTAAACGCGTTGAAACTTAAATTTTACCTCGACAAGACCTGCAGTGAAGGACTTCCTGGGGAGGGGAGGAGAGATGGGGCGAGGGAAGGGGCAAATAATGAGGAAGGGAGGGGAGAGGGGGTAAACACGCACGATGAAGACGAGGCACCTTTTACCAAAACGATGAGTCCTAAACTGGAAAACTAAACAAGCCTATAGAGAGAACGAAAGTAGACGCATTTTGCAAATAAACGGTAGGTGCCGTTGATTGTCCACTGTGTTGGTTTCTTTCATCAGGTCGGTGGACATGTGATAAGTGTGGTATGTGTGCATCCTGCTTGAGAAGATCCCCAGGTGAAGGCCCAACCTCCAGATGGAAACACGAGGTTTATATAACTTCTTCTTACAGTTTTACTCCCTTTTACCGCAACCAGCTAATGAGTGCTTTGACGTATATCAGCTAATTTGGTTTCGTATGTGCCCCACAGTACACCAAACCACGAGACGGATCAGAAGTGCAGTTCTTACAAACCTTGTGTTCTGCCTGTTCCAGGTATAAACGGTTACATTATGCTGTTTCTTGAACACTGCGTGCAGTGTCCACGTATTGTACACGCACATAAAAAGTACACGCATTTTACATGTGTGGACTTGCTGCAATTCCTGTAGATACTACGCTATCAAAGTAAGAATAAACGTTGGTCGAATTTTTAGGGGCGATCGATTTTTTTCCTTGTTTTCAGGTTGTAAAGGAAACGTTGCTTATATGCTTTATGAATGACTTACATGATGGTGGTCCATTGTTCTCTCCTATGTTTACTTCTCGTACATGTTGATGTTACCTTTTCCATTGTTCCTCTCACAGGTTGTTCCGCGCAGGAAACTTCTGCCCGGTTTGCTTAAAAGTTTACCGCAATGACGAGTCTGATTTGCCCATGGTGTGTTGTGACATGTGTGACCGCTGGATTCACACAGGTTTGACTGAACTACTTTTTTACCCTTATTTAATTTCGATTTGGAAGACATTACAGCGCCGAAGCCCAA
Organism: Pocillopora verrucosa; assembly: GCF_036669915.1. Lineage (NCBI taxonomy): Eukaryota > Metazoa > Cnidaria > Anthozoa > Scleractinia > Pocilloporidae > Pocillopora > Pocillopora verrucosa. The sequence goes on from NC_089324.1 coordinate 629,973, forward strand.
ATCCAGAAGTTTGGGTTCCATGTCACAGTGTTGTATTCTTGAGCAAAACACTTTATTCTCGTGGTTCCTCGTTTCAAGCCACTTAGGAGTATAGCTGGGTTCCGGTAAACTCTGGGTAGTTACTTACGGTGGAAGGAGCGTAATTGCTAGTTGTTTATACTTCGAAAACCAAGGTTATCTCAGTTAGGATGGGTTATGCAATATGCATCTTGTGTGCTGATTGTTATTAATCACTTAAATCATACACAGAGCTAGAAAACTTTTATGTAAGATTTATATACAGGTTTGTGACAATTCAGGTGGGAAAAGAACTATTTGAACTTTAGTTCCTCTTACGTCACCTTAGAAAATGTCCAAAGAACAGTGTGGAGAATATGCATACTGATGTTAGATTGTAAAGGGTTCACATTGCACTTTTAAGAGGATGGTTTTCACCTTTCAGATTGTGATGGTATCGACGAAAAGGCTTATGCACAACTCGCCCGGACGAAAAGCAAGTACAGCTGTGTCCTGTGCCGTGGAGAGAAGCAAGAAAGAATGGATTCTTTTCACAGAAAGAACAGGAGCAAAGCTTCATGAAACTTATACAGATTTTACTTTTCTATTTATGACTTACTTTTTAACTTATTTTTGTGTCCTCTTGTTTGTGCTGAATTTCTTTTTTTAGGGAACTGGTGCTGGTTATACACAGGTTCAGCTAGGTTGTCACTCTATGAGGGATTGTATCCAAAATTTCTGTAGCATGGAACGAATTCGCTTTTGTTCGGGGCTGGGTGGCTTTCCGTGTGGGGCAGTGTACCTCTCCTAGCACGAAAGGGAAGAAGGGAGTGGGGAGAGGGCGAAGGGTGAGGGACGGGGGGGGGGGGGGGAGAGAAGGGTGAAGGGATAGGATAGGAAATAACCATGGTGACGTAATGCTTGAGCATCTTTGAAGCCCAATCGAAATTGTGTTACTATTCTCTTGGAGTTGTGGCAGACACTTAATATTAGTCCGAACCACAAGAGAGAAAAGATTCAATCTTTAACATACAGGAGATGATTCTATGTATACCTTAAAATGCTCTATCAATTTGCAATCATTGTAGAGCAGAATGACTTGCATTAAAGCTGCAACTGTTTTGCATTTAGAGAGGATAGGAAAGGAGGAGGGTTCAAGGTTGTTCGATGGTATTAGATGTTGTTTGAACTTCTTCTGAACGTTAACTTTCATGTCCTAACGCTTTTATTGAACGACAGTTGTGGCACCATCAAACATCCTGGTTTGTTCTGAACCCAACTGATGTTCGACCGACCCTATTGGGCGTCACGAAAAACTGGGATCTCAACCACATCGTAGTTTAAGAATGTGTTTACACTTTCAGTAGCAAGCACTCGTTGTTTTGTAAAATCTCTCTCGAATCCCCTCTCAGTCCTGCAGTGGCCAATATAATATGTAATTAACTGGGTACGAGTTACTCCATTACCCCTGAGCAATTTTAATGGCTGGGGAGAAGGGGAATTGGTACCGATGAAACACTGATGAAGCTAAATTGTACAATAGTGTACTCCCTAAAAGACTTTAAACTCCGAAATCACACCTGTTTAGTGACACATGGCACACACCCTTTCTGGCCAAATAAGGAAGTGCTTCCCCCCTCAAAAAAAAAACTTCTCAGAACCTCTAATGATTACCGAATGATTGGTGAATGTGTAGACGAGAAAAGAAATCTTAAAGAGCTTTAAGTTTTCCTTTTGTATTGATCTTAAATGTATCTACCTTTTGATTGCTAAAAATGTAACAAGCGTCGTAAACTGAATTGGAGAAAAGCATCGCTTACACGAAGCAAAAGATAACAAAGATGACTCAAAACTAAAAAGTGAAGACTTGTTGCTCATTGAAGAAACGGAAGGGGGGAGGGGGGCGTCGCCAACCATTTCTTGTCTCCGAGATGACCATTTCAGTCTTCAATAGAAATAAACGTGTTTAAAAACCTCTAAATGTGAAATTTATGCTAGCTAATATACACTGCGGCTAGTGCAAAAGCTGTGTTCTTTAAATCGTATGTACAACATTCTGCTTAGTTTTTTTCTTGAAAAAAATTGCCTTCGAGGATTCAGCCGATTCCCGTGAACTTCATTCAGCGTGCTCTCTTCCGTACTCCTTGAAATATTCGGATACCTTCGGCAATCTTCGTGCGATACTCTATTCTGGATATTCCATTGGCGCAGACGAATCATGTTCACCACTGTTTCGCGAAAATCTAACAGTTGTTACATATGAGTCGGTGGGTACGCTTGCTCGCCTGGTCTATTCATATGCATGTAAGGTGACGCCGACATGTATGAACAGTCAGAGTTCGGACGATAATATGGCGGGGGGGCCGGTGCAGGAGGAGGGTGTGGGGGAGGCATAAACACCGGACCGGAATTGTTTGTTAACACAGGAGGGGTGGGGTAATTTTGACTGTGTGTTAGCGGGGTAGATGCTGGCCCATTCCACATGTTATTTATATTTGCGCTGCAGCTGGGGAGCTGGTATGGAGAAGGACTTGATTTCTTTTGTTCAATTTTGGACGTCGGAATTGTTCCTGGAGGTGATTTCTTCTCTAGTTTTCGTTTATTTTCCGCAGCTTTGTCCAGTTGGCGACATTTCGCTCTTCTGTTTTTGAACCAAACCTAAATCGGTGAAAAGTGCAATTAGTACACTGAGTTTGATCACAATGCTTACAGTTCTAAAACATTTTGCTTTGGGTTACGATTTAACCCCCACTATCTACTTCAAACCTATCCAGTTAACTTACCATACCAGTTAACAGTAAGAAGTGTCCTACTACAATAATACCTTAAAGCCAACAAGCAAAGTAATTCTCATAAATACTCTTGTAAATAACGTATTAAAATGCTAAGGAGAAAATACATATTGATCTCAGCTAATGCAGAAGCACGTCGCAATTTGACCTTTTATTATTCAGTTCATCTAAAATCCTTGTTTAATATGTTTCCCTAAAGAGTGACTGGCTTCCAATTTCTCACTACAAAATCACCCTTGAACCAAATATTAGGGTCATAAGAATAAAGAAAATGATCACCAATTCAAAAAGCTCCAGATTTTCGATCAAATTCTCCTTGCTGGTAACGTAGGAAATGTTAAGATGCCAGTGTAGAGAATGTGATTAGTAATGGAGAGTAAAGGGGGTAAATCTTTGTAATTTTGATGCATGCTTGGTCCTTTTTGGTGTCATCTTACTCTTTTCATGTTTGGTTATCTTAGTAACGTCATTTCATAATTTTATTAAATTCAAGGTTCTCTGTCATTTTGAAAATGTCTCCAGTTGTTGTGATAAAGCCCATTGTAGTAAAAGAATGTTCACTACTAGTCTTTTCTCTCGCATAACGATACTGGTATGGGTTAGGGTAGCACGGTTACCTTTGGTGTGGTGTGAATGAAATTTGTCGCCTTCTCCAAGAGGTCTATGGCCAAAGCATGGTAAGAGAAAAGGCTGAAATCCGCTTTCCCGAAAAATTGGAGATACGAATAATACGCGATGAACAAAAAAGAACCAAACCTAATGTAAAGTTTAAAGAATTAAAAGACAAAAAAAGGTATCATTTGTACGCTGTCGACTAATGAGTCAGGCAGGGATAACGAGTTGGCTCAACCATTATGTTTGAATGTATTTTCAATTGTGTGGCATATCTCTGACTGCACCTCAGTTGCTGATGCACAAATAAGACAGTTTTATTTTTAGCCGTAATTAACCAATACAAGATATCCTGTTGGGTAACCACGGCAAATTCTTGCGGTGAATAACTTTTCTCTCATAAAAGGTGAAAAACAAAAATCAAAGTGGAATCTCCGAGTGCTTATCCAGATCTTACACCTGTTTAACCTCGTACCCAGGCTGCCAAGGTTGGTACCTGTCAACATGCCTTATCTTTCGCTCTATCACTGATATCCTGATCGCATTTTCGCTGGAATATGTCTTCGTTCCTTTGTGGATTATCCAGACCGGTGATACGGGATTTACCCCACAACTGGGATTAAGGGTTTTAAAAAATATTTTTGTCTGGCGAGGAGCAACGAGTCCCTAAGTGAAAATTGTGTGTTACTGCTTCCGTTGTCCTCGAAAAGCGCGCTCCATTCCAGCTGCTTCAATTTTTCTCTTAGATTAGTTGGGAGAATTTGGTTTTGAGTCTCAAGCTAATGATCTTGTCTCTTCTCGTCATTTGTTTGCCAAAAAGTGTATATGAAAAGCTTTAAGGATCAGAGGCGAAACTAGCCCTCTATACAAGAAAACCATCACACAAGGAAGAAATTCTCTTTTGCTTTCATTAGAATGGTCACACTCTAAATTCACGCAGAGTCTAACAGTTAGTATCTCCCCAAGTATCACAATTAACAGCGATAAATGAAAGAACAGCTTATTGTTAACATTTTTTGAGACAGCAAAGCATCCAGCCCTCACAAAGTGATCGCTAAGAACACATCCAACTCAAAGACCAACTATAACCCAATTTTTCTGATATTACTGTTAGCAACGACAGCTCGTCTTCGTATGTAAAACATTCCTGTATCATATCACGACTTTCAAATTCTAAACCTTCTTCATTCAAGGAAATGAAAAGATATACAATATAAGAAATATTTTAGGATAAAGTTTGAGAAAACTAGTGTTTTATAATGCATTCAACAATTACTGATACATCCAACGATGTTGGTATTGTTTTATCATCAGAAATCTCTCAAGACATTTTATCCCGGAAAATTTAACCCGAATTCGTGACTTGAAATTCCGTGACTGTTAAGGCCAGACAGTTTTTATCGCCAAAAGTCTTTGTTGAAAGTAATCCTCGCTGTTAGATCACAATTGATAAAAAACTTCTTGTTCCTTTAAGCTAATTTAGAGGACTAAGATCAATTTCCATTCTTCTATGACATACGAAAAAAAAATCAAAAGTATTCCTTTGTTTGTACGATATCAAGCATCAAGCACAACTACATATCTTCGGAAACATATTGCCTCTTTTGTCTCCGTTAAGCTAATTTAGCAGCTTAAGATCAATTCTCTACTTCTATTACTTGAAGCAAAAAGCAAAAAAATAACAAGTGTTCCTTTGTGTGTCGGCTATTCAGAGCAGGTATATATCTTCGAAACCACATTGCCACTTTAAATTTTAATGTTGTGTTTCCTTTGCCCATTTGTTTTATGAGGAATTACGGAATGGTATTTCCTGAGATCGACTTTATAAATGCATCAAAAACCAAGGTTAGGGTGTTGTCTTTTTTTTGTTTTGAGCCCCTGGAGAGGCAAACACAAAGAGAGATCTATTTTAAGACTGTTAGCTAAATATATAGTGACGAATCATGATGGCATCCTGGAGCAACCTCGCAGGAAAAAAAAAAATGGTTACATAAACTGGTAGAAAAGGCATACCTTCAAAAAAAATAAAACGATGTAACTATGGAAAAAATGTAGCGTTTGTCATTTTTTTAACCAAAATGTCATGTTACTCTACGTAATTTTTTTCTTTGATACTATAAAGAGGCAATGACAACGGGTCAAAAACTATCTAAAGCCGTTTTTTGATGATAAGGAAGACGTGTAGAGGAATTATCTTCGTTATTAACTCACGACAATCAATATGAACCAGTGTCTTTTGTACGCCTGGAAACTCAATGAAACATATCGAATATATACAGAGGTACGTTGTAAAAGCAACACCCAAAGATACCTTGAATAAATGAAATTTGAATCGTCGGCTCCTTTTGTGGTAAACAAGTAAAATTTCCCATGCCCCAAAGTACCGTAAATTTTGACGGTGGACAGTTTAAAAATACACGGGTTAGTGTGCGAGAAGAACTGATATTTACGGCCTTGAGAAACATCAGAGATGAAATTGGCCCTCCATTATAGCTAGATTATCATGAAACATTCATAAAAGCTATAAAAAAAAACATAAAAAAGGTAAAAGATTGCTTCTACCATCTTATGGAATTTCAAGAACTCGCAGAATGATTAGTTAACGACTAGTCACTATGTATAATTACCTTCTCTTACCTATTGTTTAATCGTTCTATATTAAAACTTTTATGGTCTCTTTTGCCTCGTGTTATTATATTATTGAGTGTTGAGGCATGTAGTCACTAAAATAACCTTAAAATGTTAAACGGTGATTTTTAACATGTCAAAGTCTGGAAGGGTAGCCAGCTTTGACAACAAGAAAAGAAAAGACATGATACGATTCTCCTTCTCTGCATCCGTAATTCGAAAGGATCATTATTTTCATGAAATGTGAATTAACTTTACAACCAGCTTTACATACCCAGTCCCTGACACAAACTGATAGAAATTTTCTTCTCGTGATTTTAGATTTTATTTAAGAAGCACGCTGATGAGCAAATATAGAAGAAATTAATGTCTTCTATCTTGTATTCGCTGAAATATACCAGTGAGGCCAATATTTCACCACATCATGGCTGATATTGTAAAACGGGTAAAAGAAAAATATCCAGCTTGGGATGGATTCCATTCTTCCAAACAAGAAGTGATCAATGCTGATGCTCTATCAATATAGTCTCTCATTCAAATATCGTAAATGTAAACAGAAATGGAGTTCTTTTCGTTGTTGTTATTTTTTTTTATGAAGGAAACATTTTGAGAGTTGAAATACGTCATACTGAAAACATGCTTTGACTAGAAGCCGCATGCAAATTATTACGTTAAATTAAAAAATTACCCACAATGTGGGGAGCTAAATGTAGCCACTGTGAATGTTTCTTTCCTGTATCTGTGTTTGAAGCAAATACGTACTGATAATCTTGAATTTGATACACTGAATAATCGTAAGACCTGTACAAAATACGCAACTTTAATACATCCCTCAATTTTCAGTTGTCTGTACATCTGCAGGGCATACAAAGAGTAATTTACAGATGTGTTTATTACTAGGGCGGGACCCAGGTGTCAGCTTGTCAGCGGTCTCTCCACTCCAATCCCCCAAAAAGGCTATCTTGGGAGATTAGGGCGTGGAAATTACTGTCACTTGCGCTAACTAAACGGAGGGTGTTTCTAAATTTACATGCCACCCTTCCCTTACATCTCTACCTTTTGCTCATGGAAAAATATATGAATAAAGGGAAAACAAAATACCTGCACTCTACTTTCTGGAAGGCTTATTTTCATTGCGACTTCTTCCCTCATGAAAATGTCGGGATATTTTGTTTTGCTAAATAACTCTTCTAGGATTTCCAGTTGGGCCTTGGTGAAAGTCGTTCTCTCTCGACGCTGTTTTCTCGGGTGCGCTGTATGAGAGAAACAAAAACAACATTACGTAAATTCTCCTTCCAAAATCAAACTGTTTTAAATAAACATGTTATGAGAACATACAACATTATCAGTAAAGGGGAAATAATCCGTAGTAGCGACAAACCTCCCACAAATAGAATGGTAATGGAGTACGCTAGCAATGGCAAAGAATTCACACATTTTTGCGAAAGGATTAGGAGGTTATGTCAGATGAATACAAGAGGCATTATTTTGCTGCATAATCAAATTAACCACTATACTTGGAAATTACAAAAATTCAAGGACACCAGCTAGGATGTCTTTCTCACAGCTTCTCAATTTGCACCAATGGATATTTTTACTTATCACAGCTTTACAATGTTAAACGCTGTTGACAGGAAACTGAAACTTTGACTTTTGCACAGGATTAATTCTAAGCTTCCACTCGTTGCATCGAGTAAACCCTTAATTAGCACCCTGCATGTGCAAAATGAATTTTAGCACACTTTATTCAACATTTAGTGTGGACTGAGTAGCTTTTATGACATTACCGCGATGCCCCATTTTTCATCTCGATAAGTTGATGTTTTTTGACGCAGTGACTGTATGAGGAATGAAGCTTACCCAGTTTGAAAAGATATTTCCATATACAGTATTTTTAATGGTCAAGCCTTCAATGTTATTTTTTATGCGACAATCTGGTCTTTCTTAAATATTGACACTATTTCAGTGAGGAGTGAAAAGAAAAAGCCGTTCATTCTTTCAGCCGTCTAGTCCCATTGTTTTTGGTGCTGTTACTGTTGCATACGATAACTTCTTGCTTTAACTTATTATTATTCGGTTTTCGCGACCAGATATATCTACACCGCACACAGCTCGATAAATTCAAAGACAACATTAATGAGCTCCTGGTGACAATCAGTGGTAGATCAGTTTTTTCTGCAACAAAGTATTACTTAGCAAGCAAATCAAGATCTAAAATACTGCCTTAAGTCAGGCAAGCGTTTCGTCTCTATCTGTTCCTGCCGTTGCATAGAGTATGCCTTTGGATTTCGAGTACGGATCTGAATGAAAATGGTATTTCTCAAACTGCATGAATTTCCTAACTAATGTGTGACTTCTTCACTGAAGCGAAAATGATGTAAGTGCCTTTTTATTTTCACTTTTGCTGTTGCGAGCTTCTACTAAAAATAGATGATACAATATCAACAAAGAGCGTTGTGTGTCACTGAGATGCTGCCTACTGTGTCTTAGTGCGACGCTTCACGCAATAAATGAATTATTCAGTCATGCGCACGACCCAAACCTGAAGCATTCCTCCTGCTGCGCATGCCTACGCGGAATATTGTGGGCAACAGTGGTCAGCCATTGTTTACAAACGTATCCTGTGCCTACTGTTTCGCTGACGCTGAACAAACATGTGGAATTTTATGATGACAGAAGTCGGCGTTCTAGAATGTTTAATGTAAGTTTTACAACCAGATTTATGATTCTTACTTCTGCCGAACTTTTAATCCATGGTTGTGAGAAGCGAGAAACTCCGAGGAAAAAATTTAACAAGTATGAATGGCCATGGTCCGTATCAATTTTCGTCTTTCACGAGAGTGAGACGTTTATGTCACCAGAGGCGCTCTGCTTTGTACGTTATAAACCACAGATTCTCTGTTTGTCCAAAAAGGACTCAGAAGAAGTTGTGTTTGTGAAAAATAAGATCAACTGCAGCGAAGGCATGCTAAGTTGACAAACAATACATGTTTTGCTAACCATAGAAAAGAGGAAATGAAGTCACCTTGATCAATAGCTTAATAACTCTATCAGAGGGGTTTGATAAACTGTGAAACCAAACCATGACACGACCAATATTGTACGTTTACGAAAACTTACAACAACGAAGAAGAGTCTTTGTCAAAATGGTAATCAAATGGATCAGTTAATTACAACGAGTTTTCTCTTTAAAAACCAAAAGAAGAATAAAAACTTGATAGATTAGTGTATCAGAGCAAAACAACAACAGATGAGAGTTAATTCAAATGAAAACAAAAAAGTATTAGAAGTATTCTATTTCAAATGACTCTGTTTAAACTTTCCTAAAATGAAATCATAAGTATCTGTAAACCTATTTCAGTTTACATACTTTTGCTTGTCATTATTTACTTGTAATACGGTTAACAGAACACAATGGTTACTTCTATCATTGCGTGCAGTCCCTTTCTAATGCTCTTGACTCTTGTTTCGCACTTAAGCACGTAAAAGATTTAGGGAACATACCAATAACACCACCACGAATACCGCCCCTGGCGATTCATATGGAGAAAAACCAAGGTGAAGGAATATTTGCATGGAAAACGAAAGAGTTTAGCCACGGAATTACAGCTCGTTAAAAGTCTTAACTTGTTGTTTGTGTGTTGTGAAGGGAAATAAGGAGATAAAAAGCGAAAGAATGTGCAGAACCAATTAAACAAATCCCACAGTTACCATTCGAGACGAATAAACAGGGAACGTCTTAATAACACGACCTCGCCCCAGTTTGCGTAATAATTTGCCAACTACTCGGCTCAAGTACGCATTTCTCTCTGAGAAATTGCCAAGGCGAATTTAATTAATCGTTAAGTTTACGTGAGCGAATGCCCACCTTTCAACTTCAAAGAATTTCGCGATATTCAAAAGAAGCTCGAGCACCTCATGATATTAAACCATTTTGACGACAATTTAGTTCAGAAGTTGCCCATTTCACGTCCACTTCTACACAGAAAAACTCAAATTTTCCTATTTCTTAGATTCCCAAAAATGTATGTAAGTGTAGCTGAATAAATATTTCGAAGTTGAGATTGACTTTGCCGACAAATTGTGTTATTCTTCTTCAGTTCAACGCGGGACAAAAATTATCGTGGCCCTAGCTCCACCTGAGGGAAAATCTTATTTTTGCTTCCACTTCACACTTCCATTTCCTAATAAAATTTATCACCATCTCTTATTAACAATGGCATTTCGAAATACTAAACAAGCTTAATTTACTCGAATACTCATTCTTCAGTGTAACGGCCATTGTGAATAAATAAAAAGCTTGATTGATTTACTCGAATCCTCGTGCTTTCATTTCCAAGTCAGAAGAATTCAATGTGAGCCAAGTTTTTTTACCAAGGAAAGCGCTCACCTGGAGAAAATTTAAAACTTTAATCGAAAACAAAATAAATTGGCTAAATGATTGGTGGTAAGCTTTCAAATTTCAGGGGAACACTCAAAGAAACAAAATAACCGATTTACTGAACGAGGCTGCGAAAGTCAGTGAATTCCAATTTGCCTTGCACAAATTATTGATTTTTGATCGAAAACGAGAGTTAACAGTATAGGGTAACAGTCATAACTATAATTATCAAAACTACCACCGTAATGCAAAATATGACTCATGAAGTTAAATTATATCGATCCACCGTTGGCAAACATTTACTAACCTAGGTTATTGTGTTATTCCGTTTTACCTAGAGTGTATACATTGGCCACAAGATGGATGCCTATGGATCTTTCCTAATTTGATATCAAGAATCGAGAAAACGAAGAAATTCTGAAGCGAAAGAATTGTGTCGACTGTTGTGCTACTATTTTAGAGGGAAAAAGTAGGATATTTTGTCTACTATTTCTAATTTAGTTTTATCTGTATATCATCTCAGAATAAGTGGTCAGGAACTAACTAGCGTGGGTTGACAGTTGAAAACAACTTCGAAGAAAGACATGTTTTTAAAATAAAGGCACACTGACAAGGCAGGATCTTCTTGGGGTATCCTGGAGTTCTGTAGTCTTTTCTTAAACTCTCCATTAACTTGCTTATAGCGGTAGATTAGGGAAGAGCTTTTAAAGCTGAAAAGAACACAACTGTGAGTCTTGCTATCGAGAGATGCATAACACAAGCAGCACCGCGTCGAAACCTCAGAGAAACCGCAAACGAACGTTTCATAAAGTTATCTCAACAGATTCTATGCAATCGGATGTTATGGCTTTCTTCTCAAACGAGGCTTTGTTCCAAGTTCAAATAAAAACTGCCCAATAAAGTGAAAAGTTTTTCCTGTATTCTGGTTAAATTCTGTCATCTTGAAGGTTCATGACAGATTTCACACCACAGTACTGCTAAAAGGGGATGATGATTTATTAAGCCTTTAACGATGTGTAATTATTTAACAAAACATGCACTGTTTAAACAACACTTTTAAGGGAAATCTTTACATAGAAATCATTGCTTTTATTTGAAATATGACTGCATTTTACGATAATGCCGTGAGGTTGAAAAGCTAACTTCAACACAAGCAATCATGCTTCAACATGCCTACGTACAAGCATCAAGTGCTCTTCACCGAAGCGAGCAAATGGCCGGCCTCGTACTACACAAATACAAAGCAAGCTCAAATTATATAGTTTTTCATATTTTCGGACTGGTCTGAGAAGATGTTCTTAATTTACAAACTAGAAGATTTCAACGCGCCTTTTAAAATGTGCTGTATTAACAGCAAACAAGTCGATCTCATGACCTTCACACGATGGCAGCCTACCTTTTTTATTAGCAATCCGCTGTTGTTTTGTTTAAGATTGTTTGGGAACATGGAGTCTAGCGCATAGACTGATCTACAGCACAAGACTTTGTTACGTTACAAGGATAAATAGCCGGTTAGGAAGCTCAAATTAAAAGCGGCAACCCTTGGCTTGCCCTCCATTTATGAAACTATAGAGCCTGTAATTGGCTTTATTGTGTATTTAGAAAAGAACTTACCACACGGTGGAGGAGCCATTTGGCTGAAGAAATCGATGTTCGGTGCAGGATGACTCAATCCGTGGCTTCCCACCGAATACGGAGGCACATGTCCTCCGACATGACCGAAATAGCCCGCCATTTTGTCACAATCCGCAATCCACTGAGAAGAGAAAAAAACAGACAACGCTTGTGGTTATAAAATTACTGCCATTTATGTTCTGGTCTATAACACTGTTACCACCAACTGAGAGTAGCTGTCAGGAGTCACTGTACAAAGGAATGCATTCAATTACGTGGCCCCTGTTTCTATTCAAAGTATATATAGCCTTGAATTACTGGGAGTCAAATAATCAACACGCCCATGTGATACGGAGCCCCGATAGCATCAAAATAAATTTACGTCTGGTTCCGTTGTTTTTGTGAGTGCTCACTCAACTATGAACATTTCGCTTCGATGTGAGTTTTTGTATTTACGAGGACAATGGTGTCCTTTGAAAATATATGTTGTATTCAATAGTTATTGTTCTGTCTATGTGTGTGGTATGGGTCTTGCTTCATCTGCTATATATCGACGTCGACCCTGATGAGCAGTAAGCGAGCAGACATGGATCTTATCACGGCAACCAGGTGACATTGATTTATACACTAAAGGCCAATATCTGGTGTTGTCTATCTCCGCGGTCAGGGTGTTTAAGTGCTGTCGAACTGAGTCACATAGTGATTTATAAGATACGTGTTAAGCTTAGGGTGTAAAGTTAAGTTTTCCTCTCCCAGTTGTTTGGTTCTTTTGGATGTGAATGATTATAGGGGTTGATCGGTGACAGATATGTAGTAACGGCCCTGAACGGCCCAAACATGCTCTGTAACCTATACCGCAAAAGTCGTGTTTTCAATCAACTAATTGGGGGGGCGGACTTCGTTTCATTTAGAGCAATAAGCAAATTACTACTGTCATCGGGCATAACTGCCATGCCTGATTGTGGCTTTCGAATATTCAATGTTTCTACCACATTTATTTAGCGGTATTTTGTGTTTTTCTTTCGTGTATGAATTTCTCCTTCCCAATCTTCTATCAAGCTTCATAAATCGTCCAAAAATTCACCTCTCTTGAGTAAATCAAATTTATTCTTGACGCATATTTAGGATTGAAAATGAATATCGTAGACGATTTAAAGGTGACTGCGAGCAGACAAAGCCCTACGTGAATTCTTCCTTTGCTCATGTTTTGACACAATTTTTGTCTTTCTTGATATATTGCTATCATCATTCCTTCATCAAGGGACAGAACTGTCATTCAAAGTTGATAGATGCTGTACATTTGTGTTTGAAATATTTCACGAAACGGGCCGCTGCAGATCAAAAAGTGAATCTTTGCAGAAATCAGAATAGATCACCGTCGATACATAGAAATTTTTGCCAATTTAATCTTCGCTCTTACAAGGTGTATTCTTTCTGGTTGGTTTTGCATTTGCTTTGTGAATTAGGATTAAATTTTCTTGGATTATTATGTCTACATTTCCATTAACATTGAAATCTTTTATCTGTAGGATAAAGTTCGTAAAGTCCATTGAAACTTTCCTTTATCTACATGGTCTCATTTCCGCCTCAATTTGGGTTTTAAGAGTTTTGGGTTTTTTTTCGGAAAATCGCCCTTTTGTCAGAGTGGTCAACTGTAATAATAACATCAAAGTTCTCATGACTTTGATGCTTAAACAATAAAGTTTCAGCTTCGTGTATTTTCAATTTTTAAAAGCTTCGTTCAGAATTGCATGTTAGAAAGATTCGCATGACATCATACACAAATTATTATTTGGACTGTATCCTTTCGAAATGATCTTTGCCTGTTGTGATTTAAAATGACAAAGAAATTGCAAAAGTAAATAAAAGTTTGAGGGACTCTAATGTCTTCTTTGTCTCACGATCTTGACAAAAAATAACATCTTTGCTTGCAACTTTCTCTTCGCATTCGCAAATCATTGTTTCACCCAAATGCCTTCAGTGTTTATCGAGTTCAGGTCAGACATGTTCTTCTTACCTGTATCCTTGTCAAGGTCGGCTTCACATAAGGTACTGTACTCTCACAAACTCTTAAGTGTTCTACTGCGACACGATATTTCACGTCTCCTACCTTTTACGCTGTCGTGTCCTTATTACAAAAGCACGCAAACTGTTTCCTGATACGCAATTAACCCGCAGGTAACTTCTTGTTTAATTTTCGACGGTAATATTGCACTATTTTAAATCCGTCAGAAGAAAAGGAAATGCCAAAGAAAGGGTTACCTTCCTTCTTAAAAAATTTCACAGAGAAAAGCAAGTTACCAGAAGCATCGTAAAATCTATGTAAGATGCACCAAGTCAGCAAGAACAACTGTCTGAATTCTCCCCAAAATAGGCTTGTTTAAGGCAATTTTATTGAATGGAAATATAGGCGCTGAGACACTGCGTATCTAAACAACACAATTATATTGTGACACGGAATCAACGCACGTAAGAGAAGTTTGCGCCATCAAATGTGCACGAAGAATATCACGCAAGTGGCAAATAAATCTTATGATGAAGAGATGAAAAAGTAAGCCGTTTTTTACATGTGTACCCATAATGGAACAAAAACTACTCTCTTCTTTCTGTTTAAATCGACACTCGAGGAAATTGCGATATTTATACACGGCTGGAGCCTTTTTTAACCTCAATAAGGAAGAGTTTTTATATATTTTTATATATATTGACAGAAGTCTTTCACCACTTTATTCGCGTGTTGTATACATGTACGCCATTCTACCTTGAATAAAACGTTTAAAGATAATTGAACAAGTATACCGTATACGTAATTGGTTCTTAGTTTGCTACAACATTTAAAAGCCTTGGTAAGAGGTAAATTTAAAATTAGCTGCGGTAACGCCTGTTGAAGAAAATGCAGTAATTATCAGTACTAAAATAACTGACAAAAGTGTCGCCGCAAATAGAATGTAAATACGATCCTCCAGTTTACAGAAAATACTTTTGAAATATTTGCTGGGTAGAAGCGCCTTATGAAACTTCCCGGCTCGGAATGGATTTTGTTTCCAATGATGTACGTTTTAGTTTTCAGACCTGCAAGAAATGTTATGTCATTGCCACAAGTTTATGCAATAAAATTCTGTATACTTCCAAAGACATGAAGAATTACCGTCAAAATGGATACAAGAATGAAGCGGCATTTCAACTTCGCTCTCCGTGTCCTTTTAAGTTCTTAAGTCAGGTGTGAATGCTTTGTTTTAGGAGACGATCTTCATGGAGATAAGGGATATATGTAACTTGTGTGGTGAGATTATCAAGGTCTCTGATTTACAAAGGTCACCATGCAAAGCTTGTATCTGTTTGAGAAGACAAAAATTGGCTTGTTTTGTGTCTGCGGTTTTGAAGCTATCGATCTTCGTTAAAAAGGGACACAACCGCAAGATATATTTTAGCTCCCACGGACCCATAATAACATTATCCTGGGATGTATTGAAACTACTGTGAATTAATTGAGTTCAAAAGCAACTTCATTACTCTCTTAACAGTCGTTATTGCACAACCATCTCAGTAAATCAAGCTTGAAAAACACGTTACGTAAGTGTTAAATTAACTTTGCAAACTTCACGAAGCTTTGGCTAAAAACATTCTCCAACAATCACCACCTGTCTCCTAAAATATTTGACACTCCCACAACATTCTCAAGCCAAAAAAATTATCCGTCAAGTTCTTCTATTTCTAAAGAGCATTGGCGAACGATTTTTCTGCGAATTTCAAATTGGAATTTGCGAATCCTTGAAATTGTTGAAGCTGCTTTGAAGGGGGAGGATAAACATAAAGATAGCTTTCCTAGTGCTGTGCTTTTACAGGGCGTTACCGAAGACGAATTGTATCTCAATGCAACCTTTCAAGTTCTTCGTAAAGGAAGTCCCATAACAACTTCTATCTAATCTCTTAATGTGGTTTCCTGAGGCTGCTCTAAATCAGCCACACATTCATCTCGAAACCAAAGTCACGGAGTCAAGAAGAATCGATTTCCATCAACGTTTGCAAACAAGGTGGCCTCCTCTCGATTAAAGTCTATGCCTCAGATAAGAAAATTAAGCCTGAGTACGTCTCTTCCGAAGAAACTTCACAAACTCATCGAGAGATTGATAAAACTTGATTTGGGCAACAAAATCAGCTAAGGTAAAACTACCTGATCTAACCAAATTATGGCATTCAAAATGAGTCCTCCAGTTTAAAGAGTATCCTCGCTCTTTTGAGATACAGTCTCATTTCTATTGAAAAGATATTCTTCTGCTTTCTCATTAAACTGTGTCAAATAAAGTGGAAAAAACTTGTCTAACAAGGAGATTAATTTACCCCAAACTTAAAGTGGGTGTCGGGCCATTTAATTTTGAGATTGGTTCCTTCGTTGGAGCCTTAGCTAGTAAAGAAATTAATACAAAATGACTATTTTGGTTGTTCAGAGGAAACATTGTTTTTACACCTAAAAGAATAGGTTTCTTCCCCTAATTCTCCGTGCATCATTTTGAAAACAAAGCAGTGAGTATCCAACGCAGTTAGTCAGAGATTTAAAATACAATAAAATAAAATAGATGCAGATTGTGTCTTCGTCGCACCAAAGGTTAATTCATTATAACGCCCACCATTAGTAATGATAAATGATTTCTGTTGAAGCGCGGAAAATACGAGGATTTTAATTGGCACGATTTCGTATCTTTCGTCACGATATCGAGAGAGTAAAGTCAAGTCCATTCATTTTGAGTAATAATAATCTGTCTGTTTACCATTTCCATTTTCAGATTTCTACACTGACAGACTTTGTTGTCCCGAAAGTTAGAAATTCCCAACTCGTTGATGAAGGAAGTACCTTGTAAGCCCATTTATCTATCTAACTGTCTACTAATTGAAAAAAATCCCAACATAACTAACAAATGGAAAAAGAATCCCTGAGAATAAGAATTTACGACAGCAAATTGCTTAGGTTTCTATATTCCGTGTCACAAATGAAATCTATCTACAACATTGTCAGAGTGCTTTCACAGTCCACTTGACACTAGGCAGGCGAGGGGGAAGCAGCCAGCAATAGCGATGGTGGAATAGGCGGCTATTAAATGTCTCTTTCGAACTTCTCTGAATCGCGGGCTAAAAGGAAAAGCACTAGATAAAGCACTAGCAAATTTTGCAATGGTTTTAAAACTGATGGAATGTATTTGCGTAACTCGAGTCAGACAATACCAAGATGTTTTAGTACCTGTCTGTGAAACGACAAGTCCAACGAAGACATTTGCCATCTGTAGTTCTAAGCGAAGTTGAATAAACTATTCTATGCTCCCTTAGTTATTCTCATGAAACAAAATTATTAACTGTGTTCCACGAAACCGTTGCGAGATTTGGCAGCTGAAGTTAAGATATAAACTGTAAATTTGCTCAAAGAGCAAAATTATGTTAAACTATCTGCTATTTACACTGAAGCTAACTTAAAATGCTTCACGCACTACACGAATCCCACAGGAAAAATCAAATTGAAGAGGGAACGGAAAAGCGGTTTGGACTCCCACCCGTGCTGTGTCTAAAGGAAAACACGCATGGACCCAATTCGTTGTCTTGGTGCACCGCAGATGAACACAACAACATCCTCCCCAAGAGCGTGTATTCGCTATCCTACCACGCACCAGCAAACTAAACGTCGTGTTTTTTTTTCGATGTTCTTTCCATCTTTTTATTTGTCGCCGTTAAAATATTTCGATAGTTATCGCTTTGATAGATTGGTGAAATTTCAGTAAACGAGAATAGATTGTGACCGGAATGAACAAGCCTCGTGTTTTGAAACTCGACCAGCAGCATGAAGGTTTCCGGCTTCCTGTTAACTCTCCTTGGAGGATGATTCAAAAGAATACAGCAATCCAGTAGTCAAATCAACGGGAGAGGAGGGTAAAAAAATATTTCTACACTCTTCTCCGCGTTTCTAATCACGAATCTTAACGATAGAGGCAATATAGAAATCTCTGGGGACGTAAAGCAGAGCAGTAGCTTTGATGGATGGGAAGTGATTTTGACGAATTTTCCGTGGTGGTATCTCGATTGGGACAAAGTTATGTTGTCACATTGGAAGATCGATGTAATGACCACGAGTCTTTGTCGTGATTCAGTAAATCTAATGCCCGTTGTCGATCCTATTAGCAGTTTCAATGCATTAAGGTGTTGGATTTTGTTCCCAAAAATGTTTGTGCGATTGCAAGGCATTGAAGCTTATCAAAACACTAATTTAATAGAGCGAGTGATTTGACAACTTAGCTCAGTACCTACAGAGCTATTTCTGTAGAATACTGAATTGACTCTGCGCTGTTGGATGGTTTGAGTTGGAGCTATTGACGCGATTGTGTCGCGCTGTTCTTGTACAAACACAAACTCTGCTAAAATTGAAGCCTTCCAAATACTGGATTTACCTCTGACATTTACTATCAATTAATTGAATAGCAGTTTAAGTCTCTGTAAATAAGCAATTATCTACACAGATTCGATGCTGCCGATTTGACACTTTCATTGCATCATGCAAACTGAACATCGCACTTCTTACTGTAAAAATCAGTCAATTTTTCAGCATGGCTCAATATTAGTGTATGTCTGCTCTCGAATAATAATAAAAAAGCCCTTCAGCGACGATATTTGAATCAATATTCTCTATCTCAACACCATTTAAGCGACGAACGAGTGCTTTTAGCCAAGCTAAACAACAATCTCAATAACATTGCGTTAGAGTCGTATAGGGAATAAATCCATCATAATTATTCATTGTCTCTTGTTAAGACACGCGATTCTTAAAATGGTTAATTCCAATTTAACTGAAGGAACGTTTAAGAAACTATTCGAGCGTATTACACAAACCTTTTCCTGTAGAGAAGGAGTAAGCTGAATTTCCTTCTTGAAGAACCTGGCAGCTTAAGATAACAATTAATGGAATTCTCTCTGTCAAACAGCAAACGTTGAGCTTGAGATGCCCCAAGTAGCTGAAAAAAATTCAAAAATAACACGGCGTATAACTTCAAATTTCGTCCGCATACAACTCGTGGTCAGTTTACAGTGGTCAGCAAATCCTGTTTGCTGTCGCTTGATGACTTTGCCGGTTGCGTGCAGTAAAGTGTCAATTAAGTGACAACCAAGAGCGAGCCAGAAACACGCATTTACCTTATATGTAAACTCCGCGCAGCAGTAGGGTCATTTTGCTGCGGCGCGCGAGGAGCGCAGTATTGCGTTCGGGCTCACGCCTCCAAAATACTAAAAGCTTTGTAGATCGTCATTAGAGCGAACAAAGGAAAAATTCAAATGCAATTGTCCAAGGTGCGAGCCACGATTCTAAGCAGCTGGTCTCGGCGCTCTGTTGCTTAATTGAGTTAATTTCGATTCAGCGTAGTTCATTTTGAATATATGGGGCAGAGAAAAATATTCATTGCTGATCTTTTGTTCCTAAATGGCGGTTCGGTCTCATTTCGGTGGTCTGTGAAGCGACAAGAAAAGAACAAATTAAATCACTGATTAGTTTATTGCATAATTTGCATCAAAAAGCCTTCGCCTCTTCTTGCTTCTTCTAATATCTCTCGCATCCTCTTTCCGGTTAACGCGGCCTTTTTTATTTAGGTATTTTGACTGTTCTTTACGAATACGCGCTATGTCGAAGAATGAAATACAATTCGTGAAAATTTTCCACCAGGATCTGTTCTCGTTTTGAAGATGACACATTCGTTAATCTCCCCGCTTTTTAACCATTGCGTTACGTTCTGTGTCACAGCGAAACTGAGCGTCCACAACACAGTTCAGTTTAATCACTTTGGCTTAATGTAAATTTTTCCTACACGCGCGCCTTTCAACAAAGCGACCGCCGAGATTGCAGCAAGGATATTAACAATTATTACTGAAACAATATCCCCTCAATCTAAATACTGTACGCGGTTGTTGGGTACTTAGAGGGAAAATTAAGCGATCGCTTTTATTTTTTCATGCTACTAATTAAATTAAAACTTTAATAAAATTGTTGCTATTGACACCAAGAAGATATAATTGCGGATTTGATTACCGCAATAAAAGCGAAATTATGTCGGCAAATGAGTTTCCCTTAACAATAAAAAGCTTGCCGAAGGTATCTGAATGTTTTGCCATCTGTACAAGGAACTCGATTATGAGTTTTCTTCGGAAATGGAGTGTTCTTCTACTTTTTCTTAGAAAAATTAACTCCTTCGTTTAGGAAGACTTTTCTGAGTAAACAGAGAGATCAAACTGACATATTTCTAATCCGTTTGAAAGAGTTTCGGGATCTGAGAAGACCTCCTATTTTTCCGTGTAATAGTTTAACTAAACATTTTCAAAGCAAAACAGTCATTTCCCGTTCGGGGCAATCATGTTCTAGACGTCACTTTAAACAATTTCACTCTAGTGTGTTGATTTGCGGCGTATTCAAACGTTTCCTTAAACGTTCCCTGGGTTTAAACTGATCACAGTTTTCGCATGGGAGATAAAAACGGATCACTTAATTACTAAAACCCGTTTTAAACTGCTTTACACCAGCTATTTCATACGTGAAATTTAAAGTTTTAGTTTCTTACGTACAACCGAATACATGTTCTCACCTTACATTTATTTTTCAGCTCTTTGGCTGATGTTTGAATTATCTTTCCCGCAGGAAACTAAATAATTTTCAGAAAAATTTTTTAGTTAAGACTAAAAAATTGAGACAAATTTTTTAGACAGAAACATAACAATTCAGCAGGTTTCGCTCTCTCTGTCTACAGCATAAAAATCACCTTACAAACATCATGATCAATATAATATAGTCAGTCAAACACTTCATCTTTTCCCCTGCACGGACAATATGATTCGTTCCTTTAATTTCAGTTAGGGGGATATTGAATCAATGACAAATCGATTATGAAATTTGTTTGCTCTACATATTTCCTTCGCCGTTTTTAAAGAAATACCAAAATTCAAAGGGGTGTTTTGACATTTTCCTAGTGCCTTTTACAGCTGGTGTTTTGCGAAGATGTTTTACGTGAAACATCAAGATGCACTTGCATAGCCTTAAAAAACGACCATCTCTTCATCGATTTTTCGGTTCTTGCATATTTAAAGTGAAAGTAAAATATATTGTAATCCGACCAAACAATCCGCTTTTTCGTTTATCTTAAAAGCATTGCCATTTAGCGATTCACGACATATTCTTCTAAAGAAGATCAAATGTGTATCCCGTTTCAAAAGCAATTTAACGGTGTAGTAGTTTGTCGGAATGTCAAACTCCGCCGAGTCAAAGTTTGCGCAACTACCGTTTAGCTGTTTACTTTTAGACAACAAACCAACACTCTTGTGTCTGTGTTAGAGTAATCCGGGCGAGCTAAAGCAATGATAAACTAAGCGCTTTATTTCGTCTTAAGACAGTCTGTAAAATAAATACACCTTCCTTTTCTTTATCGTTCGAACTTGCCATAATGTTTCTTAATGTTTTGGGTTCGCGAAAGGAGACTAGGAGTAAATTTTGGTTTTTCGACTCGCCTGGTGCCAAAAGAACTGCTTAAGAATGTTCATACGGTCGTGATTCGCTTGTGCGAGGAACCAAAGATATTGTTTCTACAGGTGTATTTTATTTGATGCTTACAAGCTTGATAATAAGATTATACGCCCCTGAGCCGACAATTATAAAATACAGAAGAGACAGAAAACACGCGAGTACAACCAGAACTTCTATTTCTGATGCCGTCTCTTCGATACAGACGGAGCCTATGTTTCAAGCCACGCAAATTTCATGAAAATTTTTATTAAAAAGTTCTATTTCACGAGACTTCGAAGATGGATTAAAAAGGACCACATCTATGTCAAAAACTCCCACAGCCATCACGTCTGTATTTCTTCACATAAACGGGTAGCAAGTTTGAAAAGAAAAATATTTAGTAATTAAGCCATGCAAAACATGCAAACACTCCTTTCATGAGGCATTTAAACCAATGGTATAATGAAGGCATGAAGCTTATACGTTTACTGTTTTGTACATAACAACTTCGGCGAGCAAACGACACGAATTAGTGCAGTTCTTGTGTCCAAATGATGTTCTGATTTTCAAGTGACTGACTTGGAGGTGGGTAAGTGAGTTGAAGGCTAGAAAGTTAATCGAGACAAGAAATTGTTGCACTGTTCATTGTGGCGCAAGGATCAAGATCCTACAGATACGTACATTAAGGCCTTACGACTCTTGTTTGAGGAACATCTCGAGTGAATCTTGTGATAACAGGACAAAAATTTGAAAAATAATTTCTTTTTTTCTCAGATAGCTCCTTTAAGGTGCTTTATGTGTCAAAAATGGGTAATTCTCCTTTTCGTAACTCATTCAAAGCAATTTAATTTATATTCCGATGTTATGGCGGTCTATCTTGCTATTCAAAGCCCTCTAACCGCGTCAGAAGCTTTACTTCATTGATGAAAAATTCATTACTTTACGCTTGCGGCAAGCTTTTCCAAATTGGCCCAAGTATTTGAAGAATCGGTCTCATTTTCATTTCAAAGAACGTTTCAAAGTTCCGACATAGTGCACTAGATCACTTATTCTTGGGATAATTGTCGGCCAGCTTTGTTAGTGTGCAGCCTACGTTCATTTCTAAGAAGTCTCAACTGTTTTCGCAAACTTTTATTAAACCCGGACTACCTTGGCAAACACTTTCTAAACTTTCTGAGTTTTTCCGTTGTAATTCACTTGACACGGTAGATCTAAACTGTCGACTCCGCTAATCTTCCAAATATAAAAAAAAAAACGCTAGACAAACACGACATAACCGAGAGACTTTGTCGAGAAAGACGATATGTTGAGGTGCAACTGAAGGGCGTTGAATTGTGTGAAGTTAAACAACTTTACTCTTGTCTCCGGCTTTGTAATGCAAATTTGAAGCCAATTCTTGTAAAGACTCCCTATCTAGAAACGTTAAGCCTTTTTCTAAAGGCGATCTTGAACTTAAAAGGACCTTGTATAATTCATTGAGTCAAGAGGGTCCGTTTTATTTTCTATTTTTTCCCCCGCGGTATAAAACTAGATTCGCCGAGCTCGCTCTATAGTAACGTCACGGACAATAGTCTTTCAACAAAGGTTATGTCAAAAGGTCTTACCTACAACTTTTTGAGCTGCTTGTGAAGTAAACAAGCGTACGTCGGGAGAGCTTTAAACAGGTCTTCGGACATTAGAGACAACTTTTACAACTTGATAAGAGGGATTGCCATGAAAAATATTCTCTCCTTTCTGTTTAATATTCATTTCTTGTGTTAGATATCGGAAACAATGATTTTTTTTTTTACAAACATCTTAAAAAGATTGTCATTTCATTTTCAAAAAAGTTTATAGACATTCGTAGATTTCCCAACCTAAGAAACTCAAACAATGAGTACATTCCCACTTTCTGAAATAATTCGAAAACGAGATTATATCTAAAGTTGATTTTCCTTTGAAATTTTTGCCATATACGAAAACTATTTGGAGTTTCGTCATTCATATTCGCTGTTTTGGGTACATGTTCGTCAACAAAGGACCTCGTTATTTTAAACAATTTTTTCCTTCTTTTCGCGTTCTATATTTTATAAAATCATCTCCAATTACAAAAGTTGAGAAATCAAGCTATTCGAGAAACAAAATGTCTTCAGACTGATGGGCTGATTTTTTTCATCGGCTGAACTTGGCCCTAGTGGATCATTAGCCAGCCTTTTCTCAATAATCTGACGAGTTTATAGAATAAAGATTGGCTAGACGATTCGGGCTGCCTAAAGGGTTAATTTATTACAAATATTTCACAGCTTTCCGATAAGGAAGTGTTAAAATCCTTGTTGCATAAATTTACAAATCGAGCATTTGGCATGTTGAGCAGTTTTAACTGATAAATTGAAATCATAATACTTAATTAACAGACGAAGTTAGGATTCCAAGAGGTCGCATTCAAAGACCCAGGATACTTCAGACGAAAGGTAACAACTATTTTTTTTTCAATATTGAGTCATGGGACGAGGCGCTCTACTATTAAACTAATCTATTCTTTAGCTGTTTCGTATGATGCAAACATCTACAGTCCCAGCTTGCGATACTCAAGGCTGTGAAAATCTTTAGAGGCACAGCAAGTTTCTTGTCGCGTCGATTGAATAAACTTTCATCAAAGCAATATAAACCTGCGTACTATCAACCCTGCAGGAACCTTAACACGAAGGTTTGAATAAAAAAAATGAACCAATAACTTTAGGACGGGCATTTAAACAATTATTAATTTCTTTCATTTATCTTCTGTGTGATTTCTTGGACAGAGAGTAATAACCAGACAGTTGAACTATTGAAAGGCCGACCCTCCGGTTATATTTTTTTTTGGAAAAGTTATGAATCACTCAACAATCGAAACAATGCTGATTTCCTTCTTGACTTAAGTCACTAAACACGTGTCCTTATTCAAAGGAGATTGAATTTTGACATAAAGATTCTCTTAGCTGATCGTTCAGAAAGACATCTCTTTCTTTTCAAAATGTCAAGTTTTCAACACTCTTGTTCTTTACTGCATTGAAGCTTAAGGTGTTCCCTGGATTATTTACCTTTGGTATATCATGTTATCTATGAATAAACACTAAACACAACACGGGTGAAAATTTTGAGTCTCTTTGGTCAGTAACTGAGGAAAGAAACCTGAGCTGAATTGATGGTCAGGTGCGACTGCCACACGAAGGGCAATGTTCAAACTGTGTTGGTCACGTTCATTTCAAACTATAGAATACCTAATTTTGAAAAGTTACTTGCTCCCAATTTCGATTAACGATTTCAATCTGAGAATTTCAGACCTGCTTTAAGACTGAGCCTCTGAGCACGTCCGTATTTAAACTTGATCTCTTGGTGTAGATCTCTGCACGTGTTGCTTGCTTGTTCTTCTCTCAGAAACAACCACTTGACGTTCATTACAGCACGTTTTTTTAATTTTATTTTCACATTTCAAATGAGTACTTTGTATAGATTAGAAGACAGATTTCTGCATGCTCCGCGTGCGCGTTAAGTGCTATCGAGGTATGGCACGCTCCTTCAAACATGAGACTTTTTCTCTTATGTTGATGTTCCTCAAATCTATCTCGTGGAAAAATCTGAAGTGCGTACCTCACAGAAAGACTTAAGAATCTTTTCGCATTCAAATTTTACCCACGTGCTAGTTATAGCAACAATGAAAGCTTCTCGACCTCCTAATAGCATTTTGTTTGGCTCTGTGAAACCAAGTGAAGCTATTGGATGCAAAAGGTATACAATACCAGACTACCTCTCTTACAGACTTTTAGTTTTTTTAAGGATGGACAAAATACGCAAATATCAACTAAAAAAATGGAAACATTTGCTTGCAAAAAGGAGATATTTTCCAAACAGACCGTTATTTGACTATGGATAATTCCAATTTCTTCTTTAAGCGACCTTTCTCAAAATAATGTCTAAATGGATATTTTTATCAAGTTTTGTTAATGCGGCGCATTTTTGAAAAGCAGTCACAAAGCTAAGCAATCGGGAAGTCTGTTTCCTCTCTACCGCTGATAACAAGAACGGCTTACTATAAAAGTTAAGCCAGGAAATTGCTCTAGAAATAGCTAAAAACACTTCACTATCTATCGCCCTTTCGCAACTTGGGGATTATTTGTAAACACTGCAAGGGCAGAAACTCTAAAATTAGCACAATCAAAGCGACAAAGGCGTTGAAAAATGCCGGATCTTACTTAAATCTGGATCCGCGAGTGTAATACTAAAATTTTGTAAGTGGAAATAAAAGGAGAAAAAAGAGAGGGCATTCTTGATCCTTAGGGAAGTAAAACAACGAAATCCATTATTTACAAAGTAAAACACTATGGCTGTTCTTTCCATTTGAAAAAAAACTATTTCCTTAGGGAGTGCATGATCAACATATGAGTGTGTTGTGATAAACTTAATCTCAACCACGGTCTTTTCTCTCGGCCTCTCGAACGGCGTAGGTTTCTGAAATCGTAAACGAAGTGGGTTACAGGTTCTACATTATACCGTAAGTTCTCAACGCGCTGGATCATTTAAATAAAAACTGCCGGGTAGTTCCATCTTCTTTTGGTGTTTGTTATGAACATTTACAAAAGAAACATATCCACAAAATTGGCTGATTTTTTAAGCTTTATAGTATTTCAAGGGTTTAAGACTAAACAACTGAAAAATTACGCGAAGTGCCAAAAAAATATCATGTTTTAGTGCGTGTTGTTAAACAAATCCCATATCAGGCAGATATTCTACATTTACAAAGATACGTAAAAAAATATGTTTACATTTGTAAGAAAAGTTAAGAGCTCAGAGAGTCACGAGCTAAATGGAATCAGGGAGACTAATCTCGTTTCTCGTGTCCTTTAAGGCTTTCTTAAAAAAATCTTCTGGCAAACACGCAATGACGGTGCTCACAGCATAAGTATTACTTCGAAAGAGGGTTTATCGTGTCTGTAA
Organism: Pocillopora verrucosa; assembly: GCF_036669915.1. NCBI lineage: Eukaryota > Metazoa > Cnidaria > Anthozoa > Scleractinia > Pocilloporidae > Pocillopora > Pocillopora verrucosa. Next base: position 656,467 of record NC_089324.1, read on the forward strand.
GCCTTAAATAATCCTCAAGTACTTAAAGGGTGGCATACACATTGTGCGCAGTTGATGGGATTTGACATGCGATTTCTTTTAAACAGCACTGATAACGTTTTGAAACTTGTAACCCACTTTTAGGCGTGATTCAAAATAAATCATTTTAACAACTAAATCAAAAAATTTGAAAATGACAGCTTTAAGGGTTGGACATGTCTCAAGTGGAGTTTTAGAACGACCCCTCCCAGCTAGCTGGCTAATAAAGAAGACATGAACATACGACAAATTGATCTTCTGCACATCAGTACGTTAGCAAGAAACCGAAACATTATTACAAGTTAAGAAGACTAAGTTTGAACTCCCACTGTATCATTTTGTTCACGCGTTCAATGATATTAATTTGAGTCGCCTCGAGTCTTGGGTCTTGTGATCTCTCAAGTATGATATGCCTCATGTAATTCAACCCAGAGAAATGTTTTAATCCTTTACCTCTTAAGCCGGAACCTTGGGGAAAGTCATTCGCCTTGGAGCACACGTTTATGTCGCGGTTTCTATCACCAAACTACTGTCTTTTCACCCACTCTAGCTTGGATTAAATCCAAAATTATCGAAATAGACTTCTTTTAGTCGACCTTTGATAGATTGAGCTTTCATCTGTCCAAAAAATGAAAACCTTCCAGAAATGTCCTTGCGTGTCCCACGGAAAAGCATGTCTATTTACAGAGTATTGGTGTGGTATTGTTATTGACCTCAAGTCCGTAAATGCTGGAATATAAATTACGTATCACGAGAGCAAGGCAAATATTCAAGACACTTTTACATCGATGACAACTGTGTAGTATTGACTGGTGGGTGTTTCAAGCTTTCATTAACCATCTTGTTAAACAAAATATTCTGTTTACATGTAACTCACTGGCAGTCAACAGAAAACTGTAAATAGTTGGAATATATAGGTAAGTCTACAATTTAACAAGTCACGGTATTATGGAGTTTTTTATCTTCAGGCGCGTCACTAAGAGCTCTGATGAAACCCAGAGAAAAGTTATGGGTTAACAGGGTGCATGGCAAACCGCGCGCAGAAGAACTAATAAAGACCTAACTAATTTTTTCCTCTTCCGAAAGGCGGTCGACTCTTCTCCTCTGAAAATACCACTGCAATTATCACGGGCGAGGATTTAAGATGATGATCCGTTTATGAAAATTTACCGCGATGACAGCCCATCGCCAAAATTAGCGAAGGTTAATTGATGTGTAGTAGTTTCCATTTCTGACAATTGTCGATCTTTGTTAGATTGCAATTTATACGTTTCATCCTTCGCTCTTTTCCGGTGAAAGGCGCTTTTCTTTTACCGGCCTGTAGGAAGGGATTTGCCAGAAGATCCTTCTTGTGTACAAGTTTAATATCTATGCAAAGTGGTAGTAAACCGTTACACTGAGAATGTTTGTAGGGAGAGGTATTGGACAACTTATTTCTGCTTTTATCAAAATGATCATGTTTACAAAAACAAATTTATTGGATTCACAAACTATATGAATTGTCTTGACTTTGTTTTTGTTATATATATTCGATGGCCGATCATTAAGAAGCACCTTGTGCTCCAGTTTAAGATTGTTGCTTGAATGTAAGACATTGTGTTAACTGGAGTTCTGTTTGTCATCGTTAAGAATCGAAGAGAGCAAATGATGCGAGAACTAATAAAATTCGGATTTGATTTAATTTCCGGGGAAACTCTTTGTGGTACAATTCGCGCGGAGAGTAGATCTTAATCCCTCCGATTTCACTTCTTTTTTTATGACCTAACTGTCACTTTTTATTGCCCGAAATTTCAAAACAATGTCATTTCAAAATCGATGGCGTCCTCACAAGTAATATGCACAACAAGTGAATAGTGTTTATACGAATTTGCTTCGGTGAAAAGAACTCTTACAACAACGCCGTAGAATTAGTGTGTTCAAAGGAATTCGTGGGTAGAGGATACACATTTTCTCCATCAACTAAAATCGAAAAAAAATGAGGTGGATTTGGCTGAGTGAATTACATAACTGTGAAATGAAGCCACGAATGCCAATTTAAAAATTAACAGAAATCAGAAATCAAATAGGTGCGCGGTATCCAGTATTTAAACATGATATAGCTGCAAATATAAATATTGAAATTTACCATTGATGGTTGAATCATTACCTGTAGAGAGACAAACGTTTTATATGATGTCCTCTTTCACGCACTGAAATCGATCTAGTTAATTACGACTAATAACTTGCCTTCCTCCGATAGTCGGAATCATGAAAGGCCACTGACAAACTTAAACTGATGCAAGCTTTTGTCTTGACAGCGATGAATACATTTTAGAATTGGTCACAAGTAAAAGGATATATTCGTTTCTAGTGTCTATTAAAGTCATTGAAACTAGTTCTATTGTATCGCTCCATGGTATTGTTACGTTGTGAACGCTCAGAGTTTTTTCTCAGAGGTTAGTGTCTGGCGAACGTTGAATGCGTTCGAAATTTTCCTTTTAAATGCAAATAGAACAGAATGAAATAATTGGCAAAATATTCTCTTCTTAGTTTATTACACCGTTAAAGTGGTGCAAATTAGAGTTGATGAGATCGTTCACAATATGCTGTTGAAATAAACACTCTGGATAATTTGAATTTATTGAACGTGATTTTAATAACAGTTGCCTTTTGAAGGGTTTTAGAACAGTGCGGCAAAAATTTTCGGCCGCAGCATCTGGAAAAGATCCCCGCCTCTTTTGATTAAAATAACAAAACTCTATCTCCTCATGGCCTTCTAAGTTTAATATACAGGGATAAAGGCAATTATAAGACTTAAAGAGAAACATGTAAACTGCGATGCATTCGAGAGGAACAGACTGAAAAGGAGTAAAAAAACTGTGCAAATTTCTTAACTCGTTGGCTTGGCGTAAAGAGGTAACTGGATGAGACAGGTCTCTTGCCGTGAGACTCTAACGATGTTAATGTTATATTAACCTTTTCCTGCGGGATACCGCATACATTTTGTGCTAAATCATGCTCCCTTCTTGCACTCCATTGATTTTGTTTTCATTCCAGAACTCGCAAGGATTTAAACAGTCTTGATCCTCACGACAGCACAAACCAGTTTGTGATTAGATCCTCCTTCTCGCCAAGAAGCTGCATTTGAACTCTTAATTGCTGGTAAGTTATACTGAAGTTATTATTATTCGTCATTCACACTATGGCCTCTCTTCTGACATGAAACAATTTTGATTTCTAAAATTTCACTGATCCTCCGAGATTTATCGATGTACATACTACAAGCAATCTTCTTTTAAGACAGCCTTATTTATACATTTTCATTACTGTATTAACCAGTGTTACAGAATAAGCCACTAAAGCTATCGGAAGCCTTTGACTACGATATCAACATCAGAGACGAAAGTGCAAGTAGACATGATAGTTACAATAATCAGCGCATCTTGTGTTCTCTCCGCTCCATAAAAAGCAAACCCGGCTAAACGTACTAAGTAATAGTGGCACAACTTTGTTTTATTTGAGATATATCTCAAGTAGACCATCACTTTGTGTGCTAGGTCTGTATTTGCGCGCTTGAATGGTTTCTGTTCGCTACAAAACAATATGAGACGGCCATCGAGAGCGGAAAATCGAACGAAATCACTTCCTTACAAGGGGCGCGCTAAGTACTTTTCGATCGCGATTTAGCGCTGAGCGCATTGTCTAGCTAAATCGTATTTTACCTGCCTGTTTATCGGCTCGTGGGAGGGACGACTTCTTCGCTTAGACAAGCATGGAATTCTGGACAATTTACAGCAGCTTATTGCACGACGTGGAAGTCAATATCATCACGTCATGCTGAGCTAACACCGCCTCAGTTCAAGGACCTTAAGAAAAATTCTTAACAATAAACTCTTTGTTTCTGCCAATCTGTGGTATGATAGGGAAATCGCGATGCACAAACTAATAAGAAAACATTCCCTTCATAAACTGTCGTGTATGAAAGTCAGCTATTCCTTTAGGCTCTTCAGTAATAGGATAGAAACGAAATAATCCATCGAGGTGAAAGAAAGATCACCAAACACTTTCAAAAACCAATTATTCCGATAATAAGGGATTCGCGAAATCCCACAAGGTGTTTCCATCCGCACAGGCTTCTAATATGTAGAGGTTATAATCAGAGTCCTAGCAGCATTTACTCTTAGTATATGCTCTTAGAAAATAACACACAGCTAAGCGCTACAAAATTGGCGAACACGCTTAAGCTCACGTAGATGGTAGTCATTTTCGCGGCTCGTAACAGACAGACACCCAATAACGATTAGCAGAGAGTTAAAGGTGACCTTTTCCAGGCTCGTCTGTTTTTATCTTTCCTGTTATACTTGTACAAGGAATAATGTGAGGGAAAGTTACCATGTTTCTAGATCAATATTTGTGTTGGGATTGTGTATTTTTACAGTTTTATGTTTAATTGTGAGTGCCATCTCAAGTGTAAGAGTTGTGTTTACTTTCACTCCATTTTGGCAGCATGATCGACATGATACAAAGCTTACAAGAGGTAATTTTGAAGCATCTTTATCTCTGAAAAAACATTGATCATTATTTGCTACATAACGTCTCTCGAGTGCAGCCTATCACGGGCAAATAGTCTTAGCCCAACGAAAGACGTTTTCATCCCTTCTATCGATTGACCCAATCGCGCGTGTTGCACGGAAAACATAGATTTAAGTACTGTTTATATAAGACCGATTATCGATCACGAACTCATAGACTTGATGTTAAATAACAAACCCGCTGTTTAAATTTCGTTTTGATTCGGCTCTTCCTGCTCATAAAAAGAGACTGGCAAATGTGTGATCCAACCATATTTTTTTAGCACAGGATAAACAAAGAGGCAGCAGAGTAGGAAACTATTTAGTCATCTCAGCAGGAGGGAGGGTGTTTTGAAGTAATGTTTGATTTCCACCAGGAATTTTTAGCATTGCCCCCTTACGAAGCGGTTTTCAGCGGAAGCTTATCAAACGAAACTTTGTTTTCTTTTTGTCAGCGCTCCCGTCAAGCATCGCCATGAGTTTTCTTAGATTTCAGTTCGCTCTATGTGCGTGAAATTGATTGAAAAACCACAGATCGAAGACCTCTTAATCCGGAAACTCGGCCAGCAAGACAAACACGCGTGCAAGCATTTTTCTCACAGTTTTCTAAAGAGGGAAAAGTAAGGTTCACGTTTTCTAGAAGGTTGTCGTTTTCGCGATTGCGAGAAAAAATCGCATAGCGGTTTCTGTTGCAGTTGTTTTCGTTCACGGTAATAAAGCAGGAAGTGGCATTCCGTGATCAGATTTGCAGTCCCTGAGAAGTTTTCTATTTGTCTTTTGTGTTTTATCTTCTGAAACTCTCGAAACTTCAGTGTTTCCGATACTCTTTATTGTTAAGTTTTCACATTTGATCGAGGATATTTTATCTTTGCGCGTAAAAATATTTCACTCTCAAATATTTCCTTTTCATTTCAAGACAAATCCACTTTATGCGCGTGTTATCAAGCATGTTTTATTGCGCTTTCTTTTAATAAAACACACTTTTTTTGTTAAACTTGAAAGTAAAATGTGTTTTATTGAACGATTTGTTTGAGTTGTTTTGTCCAACAGTGATGTGTCTCTCACACAAGTGAAAGGGACAAATAGAAACCTTTCATCAAAATTTTTATTAATCTGTAAGGGTGATCTGTGAGAAGCTTAAGCTTCCTTAGCTGTAAAAGCGTTTGTGAGGAACTCTTTCCTTAATTAGTTAACAAAAGCGAATAGATTTAACAAAGGGTATTCAAAGACGAATTTCTTTATTAAAGACCTTTCCGAACCAAATAAAAAAAAAAAGACTTGGGTATGATTCATGCGAAAAAAGTACCGAAGAATTCAAAGAAAAAAAATAATTGTTATTAGTAGAGTCAGTATACTTTTATGATTGGGTCAGCTGATACAAAGTCGATAAGCAAAATTTAACTTTGACCTTCTATGTAACAAGTTGAGCTGGTTTTCTTCTCGTTCTTGGTAACAGTGATTTTTTTATCTAAAACATTTCGCTATCATAGTTTGAAGCTAGATTTCCAGCCATTTTTAATATGCAGCTTTTCCAGGGCTGGTTTTGCTATTTAAAATGCAACCCACTTTGTTTACAAAGGGTGGTGTATCGCATTCTGTTCCCATGTTTCCAATATCTTGAGCTTAAAGGCAAGACCAAATCTAACAGTCTTAAAATTAAAACGATAATTAGTCCGCGTTTGGTTTTAATTGAAAATCCTTTGAATTTGGGCAAGCGATGAATTATTCGTTCTTCTGTGACGTAAGAGGAGATATTTATCATTTCTTTGGGCTTCTATTGTGTGCAATTGCAAATACAACGGACGAATAAAAGGATCATAACTCCTTGTGCGTCTTTCAAAATTAACCTTTACGCAAGGCCGCCAATTCTCAGTTGTGTCATTTCAGGCAATATACCATCGTCAAACAATTTGAGTTAAGCCAGCCTTTCACTAAACTAGGCTGTCAGTGGATTAGAGCGTGCGAATCTATGGGACATCCGTTTTTTCTTCAAGAATTAAATTAAAGGTGCAACTCTCGAAACTTAACTTCCATAAAGAGTCCCTAGATACGTCTTCATCCAGGAAGCTCCTGGCGTTTTACATGACTAGAAATTTCTATCGAAGGAGATCAAAGAAAAAAGAAATGCCTTTTTCATCGCATCAAACCTACAACGCTTGCCTTCCCTCTCCGCGTTCCTTCTTCTCAAAAAGTTCTCTGAATTGTTTCTTCAAGGAAACGCAAGCTTTTGAGTTTGTAAGTAATACTTTATGTCCTATTCTCAAGGTTCTCTCATTACCTAAAGACTCACTCATCAAAATCCCAGGTTATCAATCGCGATCTTTCAATATCTACAGGTCTGTGGTTTCCTTTCGTAAATTAACGACACGAGTCACCGGTCACTGGGGCGCGAAAATATATCCGTTGGTTCTCTCCTTTTCCATTCTCCTTGGTAAGGAGGTTTACCGTTTAATTAATCTTGTAAACCCGTTCTTCACACGTGTTTCTGGCGAAATTTAGGATTATGGCCTTTCAATATTAATTATTAGTTTTGTAAAACGACTTGCGAAGGGGCACAAAGTACAAAAAATGGAGATTTAATCCTCTCTAAAGCTTTTTCACCGATTTGTCTTCATTTGTCTCTCAAATCATGAAGGTTAGGGATCGTTTGACAGATAGATTGATCATAGAATGTCCCGATATCAACCTTAAATCCCTGGTAGAAGCTAGAATTCCTTTAGAGTTTAAGACAGACTGGCACCTTCCCAAGTTACGACAAAAGAAGTATTTTGCCAACAAGCCATCGAAAACTTTTTAAATTTCGTTGAAAAGGATTATTGATTTCAACGGCAACAAAACCGCGCAAGAAGATCAGTGATTTTTAACTGACCTTGTACATATAGATGCCAGTACTTTTCAACTTAAATGATATGTTCAGACTGCAGAAATTCCACAACGGAAATGTATAAAAGCGTACTCAAAAAAAGGGTTACAATAAATTTTTTTGGACAAAACTAATGTTTTAATTGGAATCAAGTCTTCCCTTTCCATTTAGCATAAGAAGTAAAATAATAATAATTTAGAAACTGTTGCTCGTATAGTTCGGTTTTGACAGAATTCCTTCGTAAGGCAGTGATGATGTGATTGTAAATGAAATGTTGTCGACACTAGTTAGGTTAACTAGACACAGACAAGACACCCAGAGCAATTTACGCCTTGTTGCTGATGAGATAAGAACTAAACTGGCCTGAGGAAGGTTGAAGTGGCCCATCATGTCGAGCGCGAGTTACAGCTTTCACATCTTTCTTTCTTCTTGTTCAACACAGTCCTAGGATATTGAGAAATGCTCCTTACTTCCAGCATATTCCCCGGAATATGAGGCATGATCATTAATTACCTTGAAGACTTCTTGAGGTGACGATAATTAACAACATAAATGAAACCGCATCTCTTTCATTACCTTTGCAGATTTTGTTCTTTTCTTTTGAGGATTTTGCATTTTTACCTTACTTATTGATTGAATTTTTACTTTTTTTTCACAAGGATTCTCTCACGATAAATATCGATCGTTCATGACTGTTCTTTAAATTGCGCACAGAAAGGAAATATTACGCCTAATGTTTCCGATTGTCATAAGAATGACCGCGAAGTAGCTTCTCGCGCGAAGATATGCATGTTTTTAATTCTCGTGACAAAGAGTCAGCTTTAATCGACTGACTTTGTATTTTTCATTTACAATCATGCGGCTTCCTTTTTGGCTACCATTGCAAAACTAACGACCTCCCACATTGTCCCAAATTAGAAAAAAAGCAACAATTATCCTGCGTTTGATTTGAGCTCAATAAAAGCATTCAGCCTCGCTCGCTGCACTGATTGGCTTGGAACGGCGGTTTCTGAGCTCTCCTGAGTTTGCCCACCTAATCGCGTGAATATTTTCTCTGACCCGGGAACAATAATCCGGCTGGGTGTAGCTTTGACAGGCTTGTTTTTGTTACGTTGAATTTCAGGAAGAGTGCTTTATCAAGCGGATTTTCTGTCCCGTCTTTCTGTATTAATATCTTTGACAGGTATGATCTGCAGGGGGTCCCGAAGGGGCCAAATTGGCGAAGAAGGTCGTGCGTCTAAGCCGCGAGCTGATCATTTCGTGTTTTCATTTGCATCCGCAGCACACGGCATACAACGCACTCCATAACTTACACCAGGAATCCAAGATGGCGGGTTTTCTGAATCATTACCCACCGTATCCAGTCAACGGTCTAAACATGCCTCCGCGAACCGCGGACATGTTTTCTCCAATGGTCGCTCCGCCGTATGGTAGGCCTCCTTTATTTTTAGACGCGAAATGGGAACAATGGTCTTGTCTTGGTCTCCACAGAACCAAAAAGCCCTCTAAGTAAAGCCTTAATCGAATATAATACTTATCTAAGACTGGCACACCACTGGTCTCCTCACTATGAGCCTTGTTTGGTTGTTTTGGCATATTTTTTGTGAGCACTATTCGATCGATCGATTATTTTACTCGTGCTCACTGGGGCGCGATGTGTGGGCTTAGAACTTGTAACAAGCTCCAAGATAAAACAAGAGCATATCAAAACCTTTCTCAATCCTCCTATCAAGGAATGATAAGTTATAAATTGATTCCCTCTTCTTAATAAGTTTGGGATAGTAGTTTTATTAAGTGAGACACTATGGCATCTGTTTCATTTATCTACCATAGGAAATTTCCGTGTTGTAATTCTAGTCATCAAGTTTGATTCCTGTTGAGTTGGCTAAAATCATACCTTATCTTGTTCAGGAAGGACAGGACGAGATTTTTTCGCTCCCGAAGGATTTGCGGGCGCAAAAACTATTTAAGCTGGGCCGATTTTCAAACGAAAATGTGTTCTGTGAGAACAACTTTCAATAGGGGAAGGTGAAGCATTTTTCCACTCGAAAAACAGCCAAACTGATTTACAACTTTGTGTTTTGAAATGCTCGAAAGTAGATGATGTTATTTCTTTAAGTGCGCTTTCTTTGAATGATTGCTTGGGAGTTTAAATAATAAATTTACTTTAACTTCACGAGAACGGAAATATCGTCCCATTGAGACGATAAAACAACATAAAACATTTTAAAAAGACCACAATGACACGGTTCCAAATACCTTAGGAATTTTTGCCAAAATTCGCTACATCGTTGCAAATAAATAAACTCGTTTTTTCCTGCTTTGGAAATAGCTCAGTTTGTATCGTTGCTCTTCAAATTACATCAAGTTAAACTCCTTTGGCAAAAAAGAGGTTGGCTCAATTCCCCACACAGATTGTACGCAATTTCAACCACAAAGAAAATCTCTTGAACAAAGTTTGATAAAGACAAATGACTTTCATAAATACATCTGAATAAAGCCAAAACGACTGTGTAACCAACATGTAAACTCGTTTGCTCTGAGGGCAAATCCTAAAGTCGAACTTTATTGCTGTAATAAAGATTTCATTGTTTTTAGAGGATAAACGTATTCCAGTCTTTAAATGCTGAGCTGGATCTAGTTTAAGCGGCAATTAAACGATTCAGGCATTTTTTTGAGTTGATGGAAATCAATCTTTCAGGTTATCCAAGAAAACAAAGAAGAGAGAGGACTACATTTACAAAAGCTCAGCTTGAAATTTTGGAGGAACTGTTCTCCAAGACAAAGTACCCTGATATCTTTATGAGAGAGGAAGTTGCAATGAAAATCAACCTACCAGAATCAAGAGTACAGGTAATTTAGTGTATAGTTATTTTTTTTCTCGGAGTGGAGAATCAGTGAACAACTGCACAACTTGGAATATAAATGCTTGAGTGAAGAACTGAGATGACAGAAAATTTATTAGTCAAGTGATGCGCTAATCGGGGGCACCCAAACCGTGTCATCTTTTTCTACAATGGAATGTTTGAAAACTGACCACCATAGGAATAATAGGGAATGTTTGTCTTCCGTGTTCATTTAAAAATGACTGAACTGAACTGAGAATCTTATCGAAGTATATTCTGAAAAAAGTCTCATTTAACAAGGCGGGGCCGATTGTGTCTAAAGTTCGATAGGAAAGCACTTCGAGAAGAAAACGCTGCAGAACATTTGCATGAAATTACCGCGAATCTGTTCTCATTTCTTTTCCCCCTTTCATTCTACACACAAGAGACAGTTCAAAGTACTTTTTCTAAGAGTTTAATCCACTCTTTCTACTTTCATTGCGTTTCCCAAGTTTGGGGTTTGCCCTTTAGGCATTAAGCATGGAATGCGTCTGAATTCTTTCCTCGCAAAACTTTCCTTTTATTTTGGTTAATCATTTGACGTTTATAAACTGTCTTAAACCTGTGTTCACAGCGGAAAACATTGTCCTGGTTCATCAGGATCTCGTAGTGACAAGGTTTTAACTAGTTTCATGTGTTTTGAAAGCATGAACAATTGTTACTAACAATAAATATTTTTTGTTTTTTCAAAATTGAACTTCAGACCATTCAAAGTACGAATACAAGCAATTCTCTCTGTTCACTCAAAACAATTACAAACACGTACGTGATTGAACGAGAGGAGGAGGAAAACTTTTAGTAGGCGATATGAAATGTTTCTTCACCGCAAATTGGCACCCAGGAAGGAATGTTTTCCGTTTTTTCCGGCCCCATTAAACTATATGATCAGTTGTGGGTTTTAGAGCTTTCAAATGTTTTTTTATCCATTACGTGTAATGGTTTAAAAGTGGTCTGTCAAGTCGCACTTGATTAAGTGTTATAAACTTTAAAAAAGACCCCAAACGCTAAAAGCAACTTTGTAAAGACAGATTTCAAAACAACTAAAAATGGGAGCGGGGGTGTGGGGAGTAGGGGGGGTTCAGAACAGAAATATTATCTTGATAGCCTTCTTTCTTTTTTAACGACAAATGAAAAGTTGTTCTGTTTTCTTCATTTATTCTTGTTGGTAGACTTGGAAGGGCAAATTGCCACCAAAGTGGTTTAGTCAGAGCACATTCAAGTACTAGAAACGAACATGACCCGCAGCTTCAATCCCTTACTTCGATATGCCAGTCCAAAATACAAATTTATTAATGAAAAGAAAGACTTCCACAAATTTAGCTTAATGTGAGACCGTCAAAAAAGAATATCTAATTCCCTCGTTTAACCTCCAATTTCAAACTGAAAAAATTCGTTGTGGTTTGCTCAGTCTCTACTTGATCAGGTGTAAATTCTAATTATATTAAAATATTTTAACTTCCGAGTATTTATCATTTAAGGGTGTACGCCTGGATTGTGTACGTACACACGAATGTAGTGTCAAGGAATTTCACGCCCTTAGACAGTTCATCTGTTCTCACGTAATGATACCAAGGTTAAATATATTTTATTTGAGAAATGCAGGCTTATAAAAAGCCAACAAGGAGCAATGTATCGACCACGTTTTATTTAGTGAAAGAAGAATGTCTTGTTTTATTTAGTGTGCGTGAGGTTTGAGATCGCGTGTTTGTTTGTATGTCGAGACAGCGCGCTTGACCTCCGTTTTGCGTGCATTTGTTGTATGATGTGTCTCCTTTTTATATTGTATTTATTAGGACCTGAAACTCTCCAGAGAAAACTACTTAAGACCTTTCCCGAAAGTCACGCTCACGCAAAAAGGCAGGATCTTGCGTCAAACTTGATCGTAATGCTAACACAAAACCTCCGAACTTCTTTATTGACTTTTATTTGAGTAGCAATACTAACTTTTCCACCTAAACCTTCTAATCGAGCTTTCGTTATTTTTCTGCTTCTTATCTTTTCAAAATGCTATTGCTACTCAACGTAAATCGCCACTGGATACAAAACAAACAAAACACTAGACAACAATTGAATTCCACTTGTTTCACAGGCGCCATTTGCAATTTAACGGCACTGGATGTTTATTTATTTATTTTCCTTTTTCAACAGGTGTGGTTTAAAAACCGACGCGCCAAAGTTCGACAACAGAGCAAAGGGGAACCCAAACCCAAACCCAAGCCGAAAGCGCCAACTGTAAGTAAAGATTCCTCACAGGCGGGCCCATCACCATGCAGGTACGCCAGCTGTGGGAATATCTGGAGCCCGGCGCACGACTCCGTAAGGCCCATGCCCACGTACCCCTCTCATGCTGTCATTAACAACAGCATGGCAATGTCTACTGCAAGTCCTTCCTTCATGCCCCCACCGCCACCTCCTCCGTATTACTGCTCAAGTCCAAACGGTGGATCCTACATGCCCTTAGAGCATGCGCATATGCATCCAATGGCACCAAGATAAAGCTTTAGTTGTACGTCTAAGGGATCGTTTTAAAGGCACAAAACCTCGTACAGGCTGGAAACGCGTATAAAGCAGAAGAAAAAAATTACGTTACATACCAGGTTTTTGATAAAACCAATTAGTTTAGATAAATAGCTTATTCTGGAATACAATTCCCTGACAGTAATCCTCGCATTGTCTTCAAGAAAAGGAAAACTTGTTTGCCATTTAATAAGATTCAAATGGCAGAGTATCGATTCTTCCGAAACGCATTTAAGGATCAGCATGCTAGCTTTGTTCTTGGAATCCTCTAAAAGCTTCGTTTTAATGAAACTAAACCTGTTTTTCTTTGGAATTATCTCGCAAAACCTTTTAGGATTTCATGAAAGTCTTTCTGTGAGGTAGAACATTATCTGAAGTCATGAGAACGCTCGTTCGCTTTTGAACCGCAAGAATGCAGAGTCCGTTGCCTTATGGCACGAATGTTTAGAAAATACATTGCACTGAGTTATTGTTTATGGGCCAGAAATTACATATTTCCTAAACTTTTGCCTAAAAAGATACTGTAGGGTGATTTACTACTTGTCTTCGTTGTTTTCGTTTTGGTAAGTGCTTGGTGTTACTTTACATGAGTTTTTGAATAGATTCAACCCAATGGACTTTCTAAGCTGGACCCTTTGACGTTAGTAATTTCCGGCTGTAGTACGTAGCAGTCATTTGTTATTGTACCTTGTTCTTCAGTGATCATTGTTGTCGAAAATGACTCTGTTTAACCTTCCAGTCCAAGGTTTAACGTTCAATCATCTTTGCAGAGTAATATATGATTTTAGTTCTTGAATTCTAAGCTTTAGATTTGAAATACTTACTCAGCAACTTGTAATTCAGTATTCAAACAATAAGTTTTCAAGTTAAAAACCTGTCCAGCGTGATAAAAGGTTTTGCAGGAGATTTCTTCCTTTTGAATAGTCACACATTGTGGTTTCAAGTGCAAATCTTAAAGTTTGTCAAACAACATTCAACAGCCTAATAGTATGAAATACTTTCTCCGATTTTCAGCTGAATGCTATTTTCTTATATTTTTTTGTCTGGATTTTCACATCTTTCGCTCAATGTTCGCATTTCACTTAAAGGTTTTAAAGTAGAAATCAGAATTTATGGTCAAATAGTTATGTATGAGTAAAGTAACTTCGTTATCTATATGCAACTTTTTTTCCTGTGTCAGTTATTCATTTGCGTATTTACTTTTTATTATTTTAGTAACCAAGATATTATAATATCTTGTTATTACATAATGAATACATGCCACTCTATATCTTGTACTTATTTAGCTAGTTTCAATTGTTTCACTAACGGTATTTTACATAAAGTCTTTTCAACCTGGGGCTTTACAGAACGTTACTATAAAGTAAAACATATAAGGCAAAACCTCATATAATATATTGTTGATAAATTCTTCGATTCCAGCTAACGTGTAAATAGTTACCTAAAGTTTGGTGTAAAACATGGGTATATAAGAAAGCTATCTTGTGATGCGAGTGCAATCTAATTATTAAGTGTACAAATAATTTTAGGGCCAAACTAGTCTAGATTATTCTTTCAAGCTCTGATCAGAGCATACACGACTGAAATTGTCACCTTGCGCAAGTTTCTACAGTTATTTGTTGGGAAGTTTAAATTTCTTGAGGATCTGCGAGTAAAGGGGCTATTGGGTTATTTTAACCAAAGAAAAAGTTTCTTTATTTGATATGAAATTGTTTAATATATGTAATGATTGTATAGTAAATAAAACATATGGACTGAAGCTTGAAATGCATAAATAAAGGATATTAAAAAAGAAATCAATCCTTGTCTAATTTTTGTCGAAAAGCGCATTGCATACCAAATATGTCGCTGCCAATTTTTAATTCGCCTTGTGGTGTTTAGGGACTTGCTTAAGATTCTCATGCAATGCGCTCTTTGATTCGAGAACATTATGTTGTTCCCTTTATTTCCTCTGTTAAAGTTCTTAAAGGTCTCTCGTGTTTAACACCAATTTTTCTAGTTATTTCCTCTTTTTCCAAATAAGCTGCCGTTTAGGTAAAATAAGTTTTTTTGATATTAAGGATGAGGTTTAGGATAAGGAACGGAGGTATGGAAAGGCTTGAGAGTTCCACTTTGTATAGAACAGAATAACATGCACAAAAATTCATGTCGCAATTCTTGACTGAATCACAATAATCCATTTAAACAGATACTTTCCTCTATTGTGATAATATAATGCTATTAAGACACGATTAAATTAACTTTATTGGATGAAACAGTTTTTAGGAACATTGTTTATCACAGTTTGAAGAGCAGCATAAACGGACCAAAAATCTGTTGTTAGGAGCGTCATTAAGACATTTTTCAGTATGGATTAGCTGCATGGATTCATCCAAGCTGGGTCGGCGGTCTTGAGAATCTATGATTAACTTACTATTAATTGAGAAACTACAAATCGAAGGAACTGATTTCTAAAAGGTAAATTGTGCATTGCGTACAAATATGTGTACCACGTAGATTCCTACAAATTGTTTGTGTCACAAAGTACGTCGATTTTCCGCATTTTCATTATCCTAATTTCAACAAATTAACCGTTAATTAACGTTAAATTATGATCGGGAATATCTCATTTGATGTATTGTTATTTGACTAAAAAGAGAGCGAACTCAATTACCTGATTTTCTCGCATCTGTAAATATCATTAATTCAGGCCAAAAATGTTAATCAAGCAAAACTCTGTTAATGAAACTTAAAATTAATTTGAACCCTCGGTAAAATTGAGGTCAATTTATACAATGCAATTTTAACACAAAAACATATTATTGAAAAAATGTTTGGCATGCTTTGTGTCGTCAAAAATGAATTGCCTGAGGCAGTACGATCTGTTTCAACACATTTAAACTTGACATATTTATAAAAATAGCAAAGACAACTGTCTCCAGTTTAGCTCGACCTAATGCTATATGGCCCGCGGGCAATTTATGACATTCTTCACTATTTTTAAGTAAAATAAGTAAAAATAGAAATTGTAAATTTTTTAATCAGTAGAGTCGCTTAAACAAATTTAAAGGTGTAGCTGCCCCCTTAAATTTAAGAATCGCATATGTGCTAGTTTTCACACACTTATTTTATGTGAAATGAAGCTAGGCTAGGTAAATTCGTTGTCATTGAGACATTTAAACCAACGATGATCGATTGATGATTAAATGGGACAAGTCAAACGAAAATGATATCGAGCGTGAAATGTTTTCTGAACGAGTTTCTTGCAGGAAACTGAATATTTGTGAAGAAGCAATAGTTAACTAAACAGATGAATTTTCGACAGGAAGCTGAAATGGGATCACTCTCTAGGAAACCTGAAAGCGCAGTGGGAACCCAAGTTTTAAAAAGTCTACGATAATACCGCGGTGTCTACATATCCCTTAAACCAAGTAGCTTTTGTTTATATTGGACGAGCTCTGACGAGAAAAATGTCATAAAGGCTCTCTTTATTACCAGATTAAGTCTCTGCCATAGAAGCTTGGCTTAATCTTAAATGATTCATGACAAATTATCGGCGGATAGGTTGCAATGTCAGCAGACCCACTGTGAGGAGTAATAAGACAAGGGCACAAGGCGGGCGATGGAAACAAATCTTGTTAAACTGCCTTTGGACACAGTACTATGTGCGTCATATCCAGCTCAAAATTGCCTTTTGCTACAGCAAGAATTCTGGCAGCTCACTCTTTGATTGTCTCTAGTTTTTGATAAGATGACCCAAAGTCTCCAAGCTCAAGAAGTGCAAGGGCGCATGGGATAGTTTAGAAATTGAGAGGCCTTAATTGGAGAGCAAGTCATTCTTTCGCTTAACAAATACAAACATAAATAAATAAAAGTTAATTAATAAAAAGAGAAATTAAAAAAAGTCCTCGTAAGAAAAAGGGGAAACAGTACACTTGAGGATCCTCTAAGAACACCTTTAGATTTGTTTTCGAAAAAATATTTAAAAGTCTTATAGAATACCCCAAATGTTTCTCTTTCATGCTTCAATAACTGCTCCATTGTTTGGCACTTTAGCACTATCATTGAGCATTTTTTGATTCATGGACGTGTTCAACTGACATAAGTAAAGTGAGCTTTAGTTCATGTAATATAAATATATTTTTTCATGACTCGGAGGGTAATATAACTAATTGCACAGTGTGAAATCTAAGCAATTCCGAAATGAAGACATAATTTGACACAAACTATTACGTTAGCGAGCACTTCAGCAGAGTTGATCAAACTTGATATCAGCAAAGAGAAAGCATACATACTCTGTTCCAGGCAAGCTGTTCGCAAAGAGCTGCAAGTGTTTGTCGAAAAAGATTGCAATTTTTTGTTTTTATTTATCGTTTTCCTTTGCACAGTTGCTGTAATCTTATCTGCACGCCGCGGAGTGTATATCAAATGAACCCGTGCAACAGTCTGCAATAAACGGCCTGCCGCTGACAGATTAGCGATGAATTTTTATTTCACCGCAAAGAGCCATTACTAAATCTGCTAATCTAAATATTTTGGAAAGTCATCTTGGTAGATCTGAGAGGCAGAAACGGTTATATCATGATTCCTTCATTTAGACGGTTTGGGTTTATGACCAAATACTTTCACGGATTATTGACTAACACTATGCATGATTTCGTTGTTTCTCTCTTTTGACATTTTAGGCTGGGAATATATCTTGTTCTTCAAACCATTATTAAATTTATTCATATAATCTTTTTCATCTTGTCATTTATCATGTTCGTTTCTTTTTTCTGTCGTAATGAGATGTCGATAGTTATCCGGCCTCTGACGAGGATGCACTTTAATGCGCAATGTCTCTTTTTACGAACGATAACGACAGTTGAGATAAATGCTTTTCTTAAGCTTTATTTTTTGTGCAGCAAGCCAATATGTTTATTTCATTTATTTATTTGTGGCGGGAAATTATTGAGAAAGATCTATTACTTAGACAGCTTACTGCTATCATTTGATGTACTTACTAACATTTCTCTTATCGATTTTCACCAGACATTCTGAAAAACCACCTTCCACAGTTTGTAATGTTCAAGAAACCCAGAAGGTAAACTCCGCTGTGAGCCTGATCACAAGCCCACATAAACTGCTGGAATAAACACCCACCCATTTACTTCCAAGGTACACCCTAGGCTTAAACCCTCTATCTCCCCAAGCTAAACAGAGCTGAATGATATAGCCTCCTGGATAGGTCTTGCCACATTGTTTTGTTTCCTTCAGCCATTAAGAACATCATGCTATAAAGAGGGTCCCCTATCCCTTTTACGTGAAGCATGATAGGGCGACTTTTTTCCTCGTAAATTGTCAGGGTTTTCAGACAGGACATAGACTTCATACGGGTCGATAAATGCCATAAAATGGACCTCTAATGGTTCTTGAACAAATAAGATAAGACATAACGTCAGCTTTTGTCATTTAGGATTGGTCGAGACTAGAAAAAGTAAAAATTTAATCGATAAATTTGGTTTTTTATTTTTATGTTAAACATGATGAAAGTGAAAGAATTTTGGATATTATTCATGATGCGTGAAAAAGCCAAATATTTTTACGCGACTGAGTTTTACAAAGGGGTTCAGGGGACCCTTTTCAAACATTAATAAAGAAACTCCAACTTTCGATATCTTTCAGCTGGTAACATATTCGTCCTCGATGTTTGTTATCACTTGAAGGGTATAAGCTCGGTAGGATTATGCTGCGTAGGTCGAGGGTAATCTTTTCCACTTCTCTGTGGAGGTTATTCTTTGGAAGGAAAAGCTATTATTAGTCGGATAATCTCGCGTATTTAACTTCTCCATCAAAAACCCTTTTAAATCATAAAACATCCAATTCTTTCACTTCGGATTATATCACCCTAAAGCAGTGATGCTAGCGTTCATACCGAAAAAAAGCCTCATGCATTGTCCTTTCCTTTCACAAAAATCAGAGAATGAATAAAAAGCTTCACTTTTCCTCAAGCTCTGAGAAGTTAATTGAAGGTTAAGTAATGGATTTTAAAATTTCCTGTTACCAGCCACGTTAACTAATTATCTAATTTGCGTTTCGTTTACTACCGGCCAAGTCAGCTTCTTGCTAATTCTATTTCTTCAGGAAAGACGATTTGACGCGACTCTTCAGAGCAATGAGTGTAAATTGGCGATGAAGCAAGGCTTACAGTCTTAATGATTAGACAGTAGAATTAAGAACTTGGCGTTGTGTGAGGCCAAGTCTGCAATTCAGTCTCTACTCGCAAGTCCTATGTTATTGTTGATGTGATTCCCACCTTTCCTCGTTCAAGAACGGAAGCCGTGTCTCCAGTTGTCCTGAGCAGCACTCTGTTCCCCTCTTTGCTAATCAACCAATAGTAAACATGGTCGGTCCTTGACTAGCAAAATACTTTATGAAAGGCTTTTCTCTTCAGTGAAGAGGAAAAACCCAGGGTTCCTCCATAATTTTTAATCTTCAATGAGCGGAAATCATCACTTGGCTTAAACTGGAGTTACAGCCAACAAAAGGGTCCATAACAAGAGATAGGAGGCGAGCTATCTTCTCTGGTGGGCCTGAACCTTGAAATAAGTCTGATTTGGTGATACTTTTGAATTTTGGTTTGAGAAAATAAGTCACGAAATTGTTGGGGGGGGGGGGGTCACTAAAAATTTTCCCTAAGTGGAATCAAATCTCTAAATAAAAAGGGGGGGGTGGGTGCTTGCTACACCAAAGAGACAAGAATATGAAACTAAAGATGGATGGAGATGAAGAAGATTCATCCAAACTACTGAAGAATGATTAACCGATATTTCCACCAAAAAAATTGAACATCATTTAGAAATGATTTTTTATCGTGATGAATACTAAGAACACGATAAAAATCAGTTTTCGCTTTCATATTGCACTAAAATTTTAAATTAAAGGGCAAAGTAATCTGAAAAAATAAAAATTGGGTCCCTCCATGAAAAGAGCACTTGGTGTATTTGTTTAATGATATATCTAAGAATGAAGATATGCCACCTATGATGTGAAACATATTTTTGTGATAAATGTTCTAGACTAACCACAGATTATTTATCTTTTTGTGTCTATGAGGATTACCACTGATTCACACGTCAATATAACTCTATTTTTAACGAAGCTGATCCATTTTCAATGAAATGTCAAGTATAAATTTCTCTTTTCATAAGACTCCATTTTACGACTTTCGGGTAGGTTTAAAATTCATTTGAACTTTCCAACATGCCAGACATGCATAAGATAGTCACTTACACTGCCAAAAGTGCCCTGATTTCAACATCCGTCTCTCTGGGTAAGAAAGAGGGTTTCAAAGTTTCCGTGAATCTATAAAAAGCGTATTATAAGCCCTAATAAAGACACTTGAATAAATCCCACAAAATGCTAATTCCATTTAATGCACATCAGTCTCACAGGCTATGATGTACATATCTGCTACTTAAAATTTTCTGCTTTTTATAAAATTCTCTTGTTTATAGCTTAACCATATAATGAATAACTACTTCCTGGTACTTCCATATTTCTTTACATGTGATGAAGAAAAGTGAATGAAGAAACTGACCAGAAAATGGGTATTTTGAATTTCTTAATTTAACGGAAATGGCCACAGACAGTCCTCTTTCACTGTCTGCCATACACGGAGCGAAGAAGTTCCCCAGTCATGCAAGCCGAACTTTAACACGCATATAACCGTCAGTGAATTTTCGATTTATTAACAGCCGCTATATAAGGATTGTCTCTTTCCAGCCGTGCCGGTAGGACTGTCAAGATAACAGAAGATTTTGAAACATTTTGAGCAGATAACACAAAGAAATGTCGAGACCTTTTATTTCAATAGCGTCCATTACGAAGACAACACCCTAATACATCACCAAGGTTTCGAACACCAGGGGTCACTCAGGTGTCCACTGAGCCACGCCAACTGCATCTGGGTCCTTTAGACTTTGACACAGAACAGAGCAGAAATTCGTCAAAGTCTGTTTAATCTCAAAGCATCCCGTATGTACACATCATATTTGTTGGAATGCATTAGGCGCCGTCCCGGAAAAAAGGAGTATATAAACAGTGCTTACACAAGACCAGAGGTAGATCGGTCCTATACGAAGAATTATTTACAAGCATTGCTTATTCCCAAACAGTCACAAGATATTCGATAGCCATTGTTGCAGCCGGCAAGGTTGATTAAAGAGAGGTTCATTAAACATTTGAAGGTAAGCGGAAAGCATAACAGTTGAAGAAAAACAAGCCTTTCTTAATCGTTTCTTTGGCTCTGTACCCCAACACTAACATAGTTGCCCCAAATATTTGAAATTGGTAAACCAAATTTTGCGTCGCATGTTTTGAATATCTTGCTATGGCGTGCAGCAAATCGGCTTGACCGAATCCAGTACATGACTGAGGTCGAAATAACCAATGTAATTTTTATCAAAGCGGATCATCTCGGCCCTCTTTCCTGATTTTTCTCGCTTCTGTGTTCGAAAGTAATCTCTGCCTGTTTTTTGCTGAAAACGGCGAGCATATAAACTTGAATTAGAAGACGTTATAGCAGTTATATAGCAGCACAAAATACCTAACATCACATCATGAGTCGCAGTTCTACTATAAGCCGCAGTATCTTGAAAATCTATGGACTATGAGCATACGTTTCTTCGGAGAAAATGCTACGATGTCTTTATTGATTAAACGGGAAAGAAAGCTTTATGCTAAATCTGCTGTGGTTTTGGAAATGAAACATTCAGCGAATACAAATCTTCTTTTCAAAGAGATCGTTGTGACCAAATGTCAGAGTATAAATGATGTACGCGGTTGTATAACAAATTTTTACAGCGATTTAAAATAGCAACTATCTCCCACTCCTTTTCAACACTCGACTGCGAAATAAAAGCTGGTTTTTATAAGCTTTTCTTCTACTTTATTAGTTGCCTTTCTTTAGCCGAGATTCAAAGGCGATCCCGTCACGAACTTCATTATCCGTTCAACGGCTCCGTCAAGACCAGTGTTCTGCTTAAGAACAAGTCTTTGTGACCCTTGACAAGTCTTATGATTTTAATCTTTTCCTTTCAATTCCAAGGGAATGTGATAAGATGTCAAATGATTGTGCATCTCTTCTCCAATGCAAAAGACAAGAAAAAAACAGTTTAACTTCTTCATCTCTTGAAAAAGTATTGTCATATTTCCCTGACTTTGCTTTCCACAAAGCTCTGTTTGCCTTCCAAAACTTAAAACTCTACCATACGCGTACTTAGTTTTTTGAGTTCGAATGGTTCAAGAAATTTAGCGTTATGGCAGTAAGAATCAATAAGAAGACCATGTTGTTAGGTGTCTGCGAAGTAAAGGATCGTAAGCCGACCAAATGTAAATCCAACTATTCCTCAAATCCGTGGCAGAAATCGACAGATATTTTATAAATTTATTGTGCAATCCGCTACAGTAAATGTGGCGATGAGTGAAAACGGTACTGACTTTCGATTGACACAAACACTTCCCGTAATTCTCTTAGCCTTTGTCATAGTGTTTAGCACAAAAGAATCATTAGTGTCTGTTGTTATGTATTAAACGCAGGGATGTCAAAATGACCTTGGTGTGTCCACAGGCTTTGTACCAAAGTGTAAATTGAGGGGGCGTTGCTTTAAACAATACTTGACAAACCCACACAGTTAAACCAATTTAACGATCTCCTGTCTTGGATAAGACAAAAAAGTTTTTCGTGCATAGAAGCACAACAGCAATGAAACATATTCCAAAAAACATTCACCAATCTGGAGAAATTCAATGCATATGATCACTATGGTCAACAACGAGACAGAAACCTTAAAGAAAGTTTAAATGCAGTTACTTCAATCATCGAAGGTGATCGATGTTTTATATTATGTGCTGATAATGGGATAACGATGTAATCTTTGATAAAAAACAGTTCGCTTGCTGCTCGGTGAGTCAAGATTTTGATGTAAATGACGTGGAAAATTCCCACTTTTCCTCCATTGGCAATCTGTGAGAAATCGTAATGAACTAACACCTTTCTGTCTCCGGTTGAAAACTGAAGCTCGTTGAACATTCATTTTCACAAATATTGGATATTACACAAGAACAATGGCAAGAGCGTGACATTTTCCGCCAAGTTCGCAACTGTGGGGGATAAGATTGAATGCCGCGCGGATAACAAATTTGACTACGAAACACGCAATCAAACGAAAGTGCTTTTATTCGTTTTTACGTCATTTCCACGACAGTAAGAAATCTGTTTATCTCAGTAAAGTTCCTCAGAACACAATAAAAGAGCATGCTAATAAAATGATTAAATCTGGGAACTTAATACCTTGTAAATTAGATTTGTATGTCACTTTGTGTACGTGGCATAGTATTCAATTTTGACTGATTCTAAAGTGTCTCTGAGAAGACCAGACTACATGCTTCCACTCATCATGTGAAAAATATCATCTCGTAGGAATTAGGAAGCTAAGCACGTCTTTCAAAAATTCTTGGAAGGAAGTTGAACCAAAACAGTTAGAGACTCTCTTTTCTGTCCGTTAGAACAAAGGATTTCCACAATTTCTACTATTCACATTTTTATAACACAGAAGTAATGATGAGAGTGTACAATAGGGAAAAAATAAGCACGGGGTGTCACAAATAGCATAAAATTTAATGTCGCATCTTCTTTGATCCATCAATGGATATAATTTTAATACATGGCAGATATAATTATGGTCGACTTGTCGAAGCCATCTCAACCAACCATCATCTAACGACAGCCACTTATGACAGCCTCTGCAATGGGGGTCAATGCAACTGGGATAGTTTCGTCTAATGAATCCTGTGCGTTTTAAATATGCAACAGTGATAGTTTCGTCTAATGAATCCTGTGCGTTTTAAATACTTTGATAAAATCTTTTTCTCTCTTTCCAGTCTTTTTTCAAATATTATTATTATTATTATTTCGTTCATAAATCATCGCTCTACAAGTAATTTTATAAACATTTCTACAAATTCCGCTATAGCTTTTTTATAGTCGGTGGTCACAAACAATGACAGTATCCACACAGGGAACAATGAGGAGCGATCGTTCTGCTAGCAGGAAAACAAAGCATAATAGTGCTGGTTCGATGCAATTAGCTTTGCGGCTAATATTGGCGCAAATTTTGGCAATCTGGTGCTCCAAACGATATTTTGAGACTGAACAATACCTTTAGACTGAAATAAGGAAACCAGGCATTATTACTATTTGAATTTAAGCAACACATACTCTCGAAACGAAGAGGGAAGTTGTTTGCTTGCTTGAATACGCAATTTTGTTTAATATGCCTGCATCACGGAATTCTATTGTTCTCTTTCATCCGTAAAGTACAGGAAGAACTTCATTGGAAAAACAACTTCCTATTTTTACTATTGGAAGAAAAAGGAGAACAAAATACGGCCATTTAGCGACAATCGCGGATCCTTACCTCAGAGGGATATAAGTTGTAAGTATTATCGAGCTTCTTATTCAAATAATCGATGAAAGATTGGCTTTGATTGCTACGTAAAAGTCTTCCATGCTAAGATGTCTCATACAAGAGATTTGTGGTTTTTTGAAAGGAAATATATAATCTTAAAGGTAAGTTAACTACCTCACTTAAGTAAAACATAGCAACTATTGACAAATCGACCACATAATTTCGACAAAATTAATCCTCTTCCTCCAACGGACTTCACAACACTCAGGTCACGTCAGTTTTTCCAACCTATATTCTGCGATGTAATCCTACAGTTGGAACTTAGTTTGACTCATCGTTTCTTTCTCGTGTAAACAGTTATCACGTTGTAAAATGTATTTCTTCACAGTGTGATCGATCCATTGAACACTGATGCCTTAAAAAGGACCAATTTATCATACTCGAAACTACCTCACCATCTGACCCTCACTCTACAGTACACTCCTAAAGTGTGAACCATCTTTGTTCTTGAATGACGGATCACAATTTTCATGTGTAATCGTCTATTGTATATTTACGTCATTAAGTTCTCCTTCCCATGGATTTTAGGAACATGGAAACTCGTCCTACAAATTGTCAGAGTCTTGCACTAAAAGCTACGGCTGATTGCATACAAGTGAAGTAACTTGGAATCATTTCATCCTTTTAAGCAGTTTTTCATAAAGTCTTCGTTCAAAACCGTATGAACATTTGTCAAATTTGCACCTTGCGGTCCACTTGTAAGGAATTATCCTCAACAAATGTCCGGATCAGGGTTCAAATTCCAGAGTTTCTTAACATGAACAAATTCCTCTTTCACGTAACTTGAAGTTTTAGTCAGAATCAATTATGTATTTTTCCTTAGTCAGAAGAGAACGCTGTTGTTGATTTTGAATACATAGAGTAAGGCATTAAGCCTTGAAAAAGAAAATTATTATCCAGATACCACACTACCAACACACGCTTTCGTCTTTGAGCATTTATGTCATGAGTTTAAACACACTCCCTCGAGCTATCCACACACACGTACACACACACCATTCACACGTTTATAGACGTAACCCGTAGAAATTCAGAAAGAAGAAGAAGCCGAAGGAAAAAAATGCTTGGGTCATTGTCATAATTCAATTAGTTCAATTCCGTGGAGTGTTCGAAGCGAGATAGAACGTACGAAGCGCCTGAGAGTCTTCCAGACGGAGGTCGAACATGCACGTCTCCAAATAAGTTCCTTAATCCAAGTCAATATTTTTGACAATAACTGCTACACCACACTAGTCTGCAACTCTAATTTCAGCAATCCCAATGCATTTCTGGAGTTTTCCAAATTTGAGCCAGTTTCTTCTCATTCGTGATTATATTTTTAAAAATTTTTTATTTTAAGTTAATTTAGATTCATCCTAAATTTGTATCCCACAACTATTCCGAGATTACCACAATTGTAACCTTTAAGGTGAAATCAGAACGAAAGCAAAGACAAATTCAGCTCTGATATTTTTCTTCAGTGACACGACAAGTATGCAAAAACTTTCTTTTCTTTCCATGCCACTTGAAATGTCTCCAAGTCAACTACGTTGCACGAAAGACAAATATGTAAACTATGCGAAGTTTTAAGCACATTATTTTGGCATCGCAAAGAAGTGACGCCTTAAACGAACAAAAAAGGAACGTTTTTGGCCACGAGGATCAAACCTAACTTTTACGAAAGCCGCAACACGGACGATAAAGGTGAAATATCGTTTGATTTTAGGATCTAGTTCCTCTACTCTTTCTCCTCTACCATGACCTAAAGTGCAGAAAGATCGGGAAACATTTTAAGTTATGAAATTTGCGCAATCCTCTCGTTAAACTGACAAGGATTGTTTCATATGGATAATTCTGATCTATAAAATGAGTGCTAATTTTATCCCATACATTTTGTCGTCGTTAGATACTGCATTTATTATATGGGTGTTTCTTGGTTATAACTTGCTTAAAGGTATCCTTATTACTGACACAAAGATTCGCTTTCAAAAATTTCTTTGGATTAATATTTTCTCTCTCCATTTTTTCTTATTTTTATAAGCTTTGAATGGTCTATAGTAGGAAGTATGTAACAGAAACGAAATTTGTCTTTGCCAGCATTCAAAAAACGAATGACCTGTCTTGAAGTCTTCGCCTTGATTGCTTTGTAACTGGCATTCTTTGATCATAACGAACGTTTCATTAAGAAAAGTCGAAAGTTGTGGGTTTTTTCCTACAAGACTCTCTGCTGTTCAATTGGAGGTTTTAGGTGAACAAGTCAAAACTCAATGCACTACTGAAACAGAGATCAGAGAAGGACGAGATTAATTTTTGTCCACAACCCTAGCTTCTTAATGTAATGCCAGTTGCATGCAATCACTGGAATAGAGACCGAGAATTCACAATTCCATTTCGTTACTTAAGTTAATTTTCAATTAATCTTTACGTTCCCTATGTGGGGAAAAAAATCCCGTGAACAATTTTTGAGATAACCTCATTTAATAATGGGGAAAACCACAGTGTTAAGTACAGCAACTGAAAAATAGTTGCTTCAGTTATGGTAAATTTCAGGCAAGCTACAAAGTATGATAGAATATTCTGATATTTTGGTAAATTACATGCTTTCAATTAAGGTTTTTTGTTTGTTTTTCAAATTCTTTTCTTTCGGTAAACTTTACAGAAAAAGAACCTGGTAGTTGAAATAAGAAAAAAAAATTAAATCGTTGATGACTTTTCTTTGTAATCAGGCAAATGAAAAAAATCCACAAATTTTTATGAAAAAAAAAAATACTAATTTCGACAGTATTTTCTTTTTTTTTTTGATGACGGCATCGTTTGAGTTGCACGTATCAGATCACTTATGCCTTCATTGAACAATACTACCACCATAAAACTGTTGATGGTTACAACGTGCTATAATGTGATCTTGTTATTTGACAAAACCAGTTAAGTACCAAGACCAAGGCTAGAGACAACCTGTACAAACAATCATAGTTGTTCCGTTTATACTTGTTAAAATCATTATCTTTCCAAGATAGGACTTTTAAAACTTATTTTTTATTTCTAAAATATTGCGCTATTGTAAGATGTGTAGAGCTACCTTGATATTTTCCACACGGATACAATCAAAGTTCCCACGTGGCTAGACATTGAAGAGGTTAAGTTAGTTTTGACTGAAAAGGTCCTCTCTATTTCCAATTCTTCATGAATTCTAAAGTGTTTGTAGGACAAGGGGGCCACACAGATAGGTCAGCGGATTATCTGACATGACAGCTCATAACCTTGACCCATCAACATTTTCACAACCAAAGAACAACACAATTGTAGGTTCCCTTATTGAAGAGGATAGCAAAGTTTACACAGTTCGAGGTTTACTAATTTAAATTTTGTTTGAATCATTGAAAAGGGAAACAGGCTGTCTTTCTGTTTTGTTTTGTAAACCAACCTATCACCAGCAATTAAGATCTACCTTTTTATCACCTACGAGGCTATTAACGGTCTGGTTGATCATAACTTACCATTGTAACTAAACAAAAGCGGAGAAAAGGCGAAAAGTTAACAAAGGCAGAAGAGCCTCGGATAGATTGTGCGAAACTTGCTCGGGGAGGAGGGGAGGAGGTGTTCCAGGTTTAGCAGGGGGGAACATAACCAAGAGGCCAAAGCATTTGGTTCGCAATGCGGTGGTCCTGGGATCAATCTCATCACCATGCTATTCACTGGATATGTTCTCTTGACTGTTCAATGTAAACAATGTCTCCTACTAGTTGGTACCTAAACAAAATATGTTGCCATGGGTGATTTGTTATCTTGTTTGGTGTTTTTGGTTTTTTAAAAGCTACGCTTGGCAGTGGTTAAGTAAGGATGTCATAAATCCTCTCATAAATTTTTAAAGACTAATTGGATTTTTTATGGAACATGAAAAGTTTTTCATGGAGCTACATCCGGAAGATGTGGTCGGTCGTGGATGTTCCTCGCAGACACTATTTCCTAAATTGACTGACGTCACAGAGTGATCTAATTATAGTCTTGATTCAAAGATAATTGTAATGCTTGCACGAACTCTCAGTTAAGACAACATTAGCAACGAACAACACCACATTCCCGTTGGGAAAAGAGAGAAATGAGAAGGAGTTTGTAACTTATTGGAAAAATATCCTGTAGTTTTGGACTAAGGTAAGTAAACTGAAACAAAAAAATTAATGTGAACATAAATTTCGTAGACGTCTTTCACTTTAAAAGGCTCAATGGCCCAATTAGTGCTTTCAGCACTTTTCAGATGTAGTATTGCATTGCTCTGACTTGTCGGTCAAAGTAGCTCAAATTGAGGCTTTGATCTTCACAAATCATCAGAATGTCTCAATGAGCATACTCAGTGCATATTAAATTTTTTAAAAACTTACGACCAGAAAGTTAAGTATCTTCGGCACAAAAACACCCCTTAAAGAGATTTAATAAAGATAATCTAGCTTTTAATTGTTGGGGCTTATTAGGCGATTTTTGACAGTTTCACCAAGTCAAAATATATTGACAAGAGTTCTGAATTTGGTTTGTGAAAATTGAAAAAAATTCCATAGTTGAAATGGGAAATTTATCATGAAATTTTTTGTTGTAACATAGTCTTCATCGGAAATGACCATGCAAGGGACATTTCTGTTCGCTCCTCATTCTTCTTTTTCCTCCCTTTGACATTAACTTCGGCTGTTTTAGGCGTGTAACTTAGTTACCTAATTAAAACATACTCACTGAAATGTTGCCAGAATCCCCCGCAAAATATCCATCCTCCATAGTTACTACAAAAATATCAGTTTTCATTCTTAGTACGTGATGTATGCCGGTGTTTGGCCAGTCTGTTCCGTGACGTTTTTGGAAACGTCAAATTTTAGGATTACGTGCATGTGTTTATCCGTCCGGTACGCGTTTTCGTTTATTCTGGCTGCAGCTCAATGTTGAATTCTCCAGATTTCCTTGATACTATATCTGTTGCGATATGAGTTGACTTCAGAAAGCTTTTTGACAACGTCACGCCCATTAGAAGTTGCGAAATAATTCATTCTTGCGAAATAAAATTAGAGAAATACTTTTTGCACCCATTCAAGTTTTTAGTATATATCCCGTGATAAGAGTAAAATTTTCTTGTCTTCTGTTTGTACGAATTTATTTACGAATCACATTTTTGTTATGTTTCCTTCTCGTTGTGTTAAGTTCACTTTGCTTAACAGACATTAATTTAATCTGGTGTTCATCCAGCTTATCTCTTCCCGAGCATTTCATTAAACAGACCTCGACAACGACAAATACCATGAACTTAGGGTAAATGTTCCTTCACATTTTCCCGAGTGTCGTTTGCTCTAATATTCGATAAGCAACACTCGCCAGAAAAGTGAATTAATTCCAGGGAATAGTCTCTCGAAAAACTAAATTTTTATCTAATAATAAAGGTAGAATATAACTAGAACGTGATAATTATCCATTGATATCTTGCCATAGAATATATATTTGGTCCGGAAATAAGCAGAACTATAAATAAACTTGTTTAAAAAGCCATGCTCTTCCCATCTGCTACTTAACAACTCGAAAGTTTACACTTCTCTTTTAGTGGCAATGTACTTAAGATTTTAAGGTGCAAGACATAACATTTGCCAATTTTGATCAATATATGACGATCTAAATGGTTCTGCAGTGAGTTTCAAATTTTTAAACCACACATATCCTGTGAAAGTTTATTATTGAAGATGATCGTCGTAAGTTTTTTCGATACTTTATTTGGCGTCTTCAATGCGTTGACAAAGGCCGAGCATTGGAGGCCACAAAATGACGATAAAATGTTATCTTTTGGCATCTCACCAACAATAATCGTCAACGGGATCATGATTTTTGAAGAATCAGAAATTGAACTCATTAAGAACAGGTTTTCTTTGTCCAGCTTTAAAGTAATAAAAGTATATTTAACGCAAATTCCCTAGCTGGACTTTCGCAGGGATCTAAGGTTTACTATCATTACTATGAAAATATGAAAACTTTGGAAATGTGAAAACTTTCTATTCCTTTTTTTCTGTAAAAGAATTTTGGAAACACTTAGCGGTGAGGTTTATAATTCAGCAGCCGTGAAAACATGTACGTTATCTTCTTACGGTCGTGGAGATTTATATTCAAACACTGTGTAGACTTGATTTAAGTCGAAATCGATTGGCAGACGTGCAACTTTCGTAAGAAAGACGGCACTATTATGTGTCAAGATTTACGAGCGTCCTCTGCTTTTTAAGGGCAGGAGAATCACAAAGTGAACTTCGTTCCGTATAAAAAAGAAGATTTTTTACCTCTTTTTCTTCCTATGTTCATTTGGCTTTGAAGATTCGAATAAGATTTTTTTTTTTCTCCAAAAACACTTATAGTATGGTGAACTACTCATCGTAAATAGATACGGCCGCAGTTGCTCTATTTTTCCCTATAATGTGGCGCTTACAAATTATGGAGTTCTTTCTTACAGTTTCTTGCAGACACTATAGCAAAGCTGATGTAGTTACAACGAACAAAAAAAAATGATTGAATAAGAGGTATTCTCGGTGTTGGTAGTATTTAAAGAAATTGCGTCATTATACATGAGTCATATTTTCGATGAATAAAACTGCATCAGATACTTTAATAGTATGGAGAATACTTTGAAAACTCAGTGTATTTAAAACGAACGAAAAAGGAGTAAAAACGGTCGAAGATGGGAGACGTTTGTGTGAATTTTATTTGATGAAACAGAAAAATTAAAGCTGGTTAATTTCCAGTATAAAGGAACCGTGAATCACGCAGTGGGGAAACAAAGAACACACTATGAGAGTGACTCTAATCACGTGCATCATCAGGTGCATGATACGGAACAGAGATCTTAGCAGGGAGGCTTACCGTTTAAAAATTTGCGTGCCCGTGATGAGATTATCTCTCGTCAACAGACTGATAACCATATTTATCCCATCTTATCGAAAGATAACGCCATTTATTAAGTGTCAAAATGGACCGGTAGAAGAAATGTCAATTTGCCAACTGTCATATCGATCACTGACATTTTTCTTTCTCAAAACAGGACAATACCAGTAAGTCACATGAGAATGTTCCTTCCACAGGGTCAAATAGGTGATTCTAACATTAAGTTTCTCCTGCTTACACAATAGTTACTGCGGAACATCAGACACGATCAGAAATGAATGGTATTTTTGGACGTTTGCCACCCTGTACAATGAACGGGTACAACTACAGTCGTCCACAGAGCATGGATTTTTACGACCCGACCGAAGCTGTGATGTATGGTAAGAGTGCAGTGATAAACAATGTCCTCTGATTTGGTTGCGTGCCTTGATGTCATAAATTTGGTCTCAATCCTGATAATCTTTCCTATTGTGCTAAGTGGCTTTAAGGCTAACCGTTCTCGACTGACTCCCGTAAAGGATTGTTTAGTCTCTGATGAAAATGAACAGCCATAGAAAGACAACTAAAACAGAAGTTCTTTGTCCTTAGATTTATCAAGTAGAATTTCAAAGATTTCCACTGAAATATATAACTTCACCTCCGAGACCTTAAAGCATAAGATATGTACATATGAACTTGACATTTTGAAAATTTCCCAACAAATTATAATCACTGTTATCGTCTTACAAAACTCACATTTTACAACATGGAAATCTCTACTGAGAAATCAGTGCTCAGCTACACTATCTTTCTGTCTTAAAGATCACGTTTTGCCACTTTTATAACGTGACCACGTAGGATTTCATACCTTATTAGCGTGTTTATAGATTTTTTTAAACATAATTTCCTAGTCTTTTCCTGTTTATGACTTTAATCCAATGGTTTTTTCAAATCCCTGGGATAATAACATAAATGCAAGCAGAGCTGTTCCAGTTTCGAAATAATTCAGTATCACGATTGGTTGAGATTTTTAAACATCAGGTCACAAAGGAAAATGAAGGTTCCTCTTTTAATGATGTAGTAACCGGAATCTTTGCATTGTCAACTGAATTAACACTTGAGTTTTTCAGAATGGAGTAAAAAAAAAATAGTGTTTTTCTTGCACATAATTGCACTAGTTAGTGTTCATTTGTATTATTTCTGTTCACGTCGTTTATATCGTTACCTCTTCAAAGTTTGCTCAATGAGTTCCCCACTCGTCGAGTAACACATGAGAGTATAGCTGTAAGTTTGACAATTTTTTTATGCATCAGCATTATAATCCATTCAAATGCGGGAGTCTGTCAGAAAAACCCTGGATAATCCCTTATTGGACAGCCACCTTAAGAGCTGGTTTGCTATTTTCCTAATTGATATAGAGATTAAGGCTGACAAAAAGCGATATATACAACCCAATCACATAACCAAGCCCACCACTCGTACGTGTTTTGCTTGGTATAAGAAGACAGATATAAACTAATGCTTTGGGACTAAACTAAACTTGAAGTCGGTTAGCTTGCAATATGGAGTTTGCTTGGCCAGGTTTAATGCCGTGTCTTGGCTGTCCCCAATGTCTAACGTCAAGGTTTTTTGAAGGTATTAACTTTCTTATGTTTTGTGATCGAAAAAGTTTGTCTTGGGATTTGAAATGTTTGGCAAACGGTGGAAATGTCTACTTGAAAATTTAGGAAGAGTCACTTACAAAGACCCAAAGAGGATCGTATTATCCATTTTATAAGTTTGAGAGCAGCGAGTTGAATGTAAGCAGCTACAGCTGTAGCACTCGAGTACTTGAGCTTGCTTCTCGAAGATTCTTGTTGAGGATAAGTATTACGAAATATGAATTATGATGGGCACAACTGGATTCTAAAATGACGGAAAGGAATGAAAGTCCTACATGTAGGAGGGTCGGGTCTGACTTACCTGATTGTTGGACCCCATAAATATATTTCAAAATGGAACTGGACAAGAATAATTGGAAACTTTTTCCTTGAGAACCCGTTTAAATGTGGTTGATCCAGCCACTGAAACCTGCGTAGAGCTGAAATTCCAAGACAATTGTAAAAATTATTGCTTCTTTTTGAAATCGAACGCAAGACAAACTAACACAATCCCATCAGTTATTTACAAAGTATATTTTTCTTCATGTAACCGTTTTTATAATTTTTTTTAATTAAATAGTTGTCCTCTTTTGTCCCAGGACCTCCACGAAAACAACGTCGTGAGCGTACGACTTACACCAAAGCTCAGCTTGAAATTCTGGACGAGCTATTTGCTAAAACAAAATATCCGGACATCTTTATGAGGGAGGAAGTTGCTATGAAAATTAATCTTCCGGAAAGCAGAGTACAGGTGAGAGCAAAGATCCGTCTTGAGACAAAAGGATTATTTTTTTGTGTATTCTCGTAACTGGGAGAACCAGGCCCCCTGTTGTGGGATATGTCCTACTTGGAAAAAAATGTGTTGCTTCCAAGACAGTTGAAAGATTTCATGCTTTTCTTGAATCTTCCTAATTCTTTTGTTATTTAGATTTTATTGGCCAGAGCAAGTTTTAAGTCACACCACTTTCACAGAATCATTCATGCGTCTTTCCCGCATCAAATAATTTGACATATTGCCATTAGAATCACCGGTGTGCTTCACTGATATCTGCGTTA
Organism: Pocillopora verrucosa; assembly: GCF_036669915.1. Taxonomy (NCBI): domain Eukaryota; kingdom Metazoa; phylum Cnidaria; class Anthozoa; order Scleractinia; family Pocilloporidae; genus Pocillopora; species Pocillopora verrucosa. The sequence continues at coordinate 690,337 of NC_089324.1, forward strand.
CTTAAAACGACGAAGTAGTGAGCTTTTAATTCTCTGCTAATGTATATTGTAATCAACTAAGGACTGTCGCCGCCTAGCCATTTTAATCGTCGCTCTCAAATATTTCGAGCTATTTTTGGTCATGTCTTACATTGCGTGGCCTACGGAGACAATTAGCATTTTATAAGGATGATAGATATGCCCAAAATCTTCTTGACTTTGTTTTTAAGGGGCGTTACTTGGGTGATAGCGGATTATAAGTACTTAATTACCCACAAATTACTCTGTTTATCAACGTTACTGAATTTAACTCTTTTGTTTACAAAGAGTTGTTATCTTAAAGCAGAACGCCCGCGTCGGGAACAGATAGGGCCAACTTTGAACACGTGTTGAAAAATGGCACGAAACATGTTTTTTAGTGAAAAACCGGCGAAAAAATTATGGAAGAAAGCAAAATGAAGCAAACTGATTAAACAGAAGTAATTCAAGTCTTTAATTTGATGCTTGTTCTAAAATATTGCGATACAAATAGAGTAATTCGTGATTTTCGTTAGCGTGAGTTGAGACACGGAGTTTTGGAAGCTCTGTTTGAATTGGTGGCCTTTCAAGTGTTTGGTATCACTTATCACACCTTGGACTCACGCGACGTTTACTCCCTGCTTTTTGTCCGAACGCTACATGCTTTTATTTTTTTTTAATTTTATCTTGCTTTTAGCCTTAGCCTGGTAGAATACATGAAATCTTACTACAGTTTAAATTTGATGTACCTAATTGAACCTTTTATCTTAAAATATCATAAAACTTTTCCGACTTAATTTTTTTTTTCAAATAATGTGGCATTTCAACTATTTACGTTTAATGTTAAATCATTCTATTTAATACAAATTATTTATATTTTTTGGCCCAACTCAATGTAATGGCAAATTCATTTAGCTCAGCTACCAAGTAAATCCAAATCTTGTCGCCTCGCTTTCCATATTTTATGAATGACTCGAAAACTGTTTAAAATCATTTTCCTCTAACATTTTGATCGCTGATCCTATCCTTATCTTTTCTAGGTATGGTTTAAAAACAGAAGGGCTAAGTTTCGACAGCAAAACAAGCAACAACAAGGCGCCCCAAGCAAGCCTAAACCAACAGCAGCTAAGCCAAGAAAGAGCCCCACGCCACCTGCTTCACAGCATGTCCAAGATCCATCGCCAAAGCCATCCCCCATAGCACAGGCACCCCCTCAACAGTTCAACAACTTTACTTTTAATGGTCCCAATTGGCCTAGCAAACACAATATGCAAGAAATGGCCAACTTCCACAGACAGGCCAACTATCAAAAATTTATCAATAACGGAATGAATGGATTCCCTCCGTCTAATTTTGGGCCCACTTCGTCACCGCAAGCTCATTTCTACCCAAGCCACGAACAGTACTTCTCCTATATGTCAAATGCTGGACCCGTCTCAAATGAGATGTCCCGGAATCGATTAGAATCCACTATGATGTGCTGAAAGTTCCAATATTTCATGAAATTTGCCACCAAGCTTTATAACTCTTCAGAAGAAATTCTTAGTGTGTATTATGCCATATGGCTGTATATATTAGATGTAAAAGAAGCTCGTCCTCGAACTGGTGAGAATAGAATAACTATTACTGGCTGAGCAGGAAAGAAGTTTCGATGTTAACTATTCAAACAGCTCCTGCATATCCTCTTTTGTTAGCATTTCCCATTAACATCACTTCTTAAAAAATATTAACTCTGCGCCAGATTTCCGCATGTGTGTTTAGGTTTCATTTGGTTTAAGTAACCTGTAACAGCTTAACACAGTGCTCCGCCTCATAAGCTTTTAAATATGAACAAAGCAGGTATTCATTTTTCTTTTTCACCAGTAAGTATAGTTCAAAATTTCGGATAATCTTATCGAGCTCTACCTAGCCTATATTGAGTCTGATCATATTCCTAGTAGCATATTTAAAGCACCTTCAGCGTCAATTATAAACAAGATAAAAACGTTACGATCCTACTGGTTTGTTCCTTCGAACCTAAAGGTAGCATCTGTACACGTCTTTCGCAATGTTAAGATTTATAAAGATGATTTAAGTTTATTGTTCATAATAAAGAACAATGTGAGCCACCATCGTGACTTCAATGAATTTTTTTTTTGTGCCCGCTTTTAGATGGATCTATAGAATGCCAACAATGCACAAAATTATATAAATGTCAAAATATATGTACTGAGAAAGGAATTTAAATATTGTTCTGAAACTATGATATTCGACGAATAAACCATTAAGTTGTTTTCTTAAGCTACATACTTCCGTTAGTTATTGTCTATGGCATCAGCCCTGAGACTTAAGCCACTTTTAAGGAGCCCCGTAGTCTCACCTTTGATGAGATTTGGGGTAACTGGAAAAACGTTCCCAGACTCTGTCATAAGTTTTAACACGATTTTATCTACTATAACAACACTACGAGACAACTGTTCAGACGAAGTCGTATATGTAGGATATATTTCAAACCCATGTACGCCTTTTCCTAGGCAAAGGTCAACCCTACTTGGGAATTATCAACTTTTGTTGAAGAGTTTAAGATGGAACCATCAAGAGAACTTCTGTTAAGAGAACCTCCACAATAGTTTAGGCACTATAAGCGTCATCTTCTAAACGACGGAATCTCCTTGAGAACCAAAGCTTTTTCTACGGGTAATTTTTTAATTAAAAGACCGATCTGAATTGGAGATCCACAGAAAGAATCAGCAAATCGAAAGGCTAACACTCGAAAATTTACCTTAAGAAACTCTTTGCGGTGGCCAACCGTTACTTCATCAACACAATTGATAAAACCAAATTATCTTGTTTTATACGAAGTTTATTATACTCTCAGTTCACTTCTATATTTAATTAAGTCTCCCCCACGGCCAAACAATCTTACCTCAACCATACCAGCCCCCACAGTCGTTTCATCTACAGAAACGTCGTCCATTTTTACACGAATATCGTCCCGCTCGCACTAACGTTGTTTAGTCCACAGAACCAATCGACACGTCAAACGACCCGTCCACACAAAAGTCATTTAGACCACATTAATAAAACTCGACCTGCCACTTAAAAAGAGAAGAGAAGAACCTTTATTCAGTTGTCAAAATATTTAGCCCGAGTGGACTAACGAGGGACATTAAAACAAACACCACAGTAACCTTGGCCAAACGGTTCGTTTAATCCACACAAAAGTCATGCAGTCTTCATAATAGTTGTTCGATCCAAAAAACGTTTTCTAACCCACAAAAGTCGTTTATTCCCAAAAACGTCGTCCGATCCACATGGAAGTCGCTCTTTAGACGACACCAAAGTCCCTAAGTCCACACAGAAGTCGTTGGATCCTTACAAATGTACTTCAGTCCACACAGTAGACTTTCCGTCTACAAAAGTCGTACAGTCTGCAAAAGTCTTTCAGTCCACGAAAGTTTTTCAGTCCACCAAAAGTCGTCCAATTTATTCAAAAGTCGTTTCGGCCCAACCAAGATTGGTGTAGGCACTAAAACGTTGGAAAACCTTGAGCCGTTTTTTATTCCGAAACGCCTTTTGCAAATTGGAGACGTTTGAAAACAGAGTGCTTCATTTACAGTGTTGGCACAGATAATGACGGAAGTCCGGGGTTGTTAAAAAGAGTTACGTAACGAACATAAGACATCTTGCTTTCTAGATAAAAAGAAAAAGGCGGGAATCGTACAGCCATGAAATATTTAAGCCGTGAAGTCCACAGGGGTATTGGGTGCGATTTAAAAGGTAGAGAGCTAAATAAAGGGCGATAGATGAAAAAGTAACATAAAATAAGTCTTCATTTAAAAACATAGGGGCACCACAGCGTGTGGGTGAAAACAACAGAGGGTAAAGAAAACATACGAGTTAATTCTGACATTTTGCTTTGCTTTTGCTAAGACGAAGAAATATAGTTTTGAAAACGAAATAGAGAAGAAGGTACCTTATCATGAACGTGAAATAATTTCTTCAATGAGGAAGTTATCTGACCACAAGGTAGACATAGTTTTCATAGCGCGACTTTTTCCTTTCATATTCATGACTGTCAAAACGAAGTGTTCGTACACGTTGAAAGACAGCGAGAATCACGCGATAGATCCTGAGACGAAAATAGCTCTGACAATTTTTTCTGACGCGTTTTCTTGGTCGAATATCTTAGAGATAGGTTACCAATCGGAAGACAAGGCTATTACTTTATTACAAATATATGGATCATTACGGGTTCCTTAGTGTCGTGTATTAAAGATACTTGCCAGCTTCTTTTTCGCTCTTTCCGTGATTAACATGGCTTGTTGAGATGAATACGGAAATTCTGACCTAAACCAGACGACAAACCGCCAAAACAACCAAAGAAACAGTAATATCCTGTTCCAAGGTAGAACAGGATATCTCGAAGACAGAAAGGGAATTCCTTCACAAGAAACATTTCAAACCTTATTCAGTAAATTTCTGCGGATTTTAGTAACGAAAGCTTCAACCAAACGTATCCTCAAAAAACATGTCCATTCATGTTGCCGCTTTGTTTTTCAGACGAGCGAAAGGCATTAAAAATTTGACCGATAAAATTACAGACGTCGACATTTTTACGGTTTAGGATCACGCCTGTACTCACGCAAACGTCTGTGCATGTTAAATTTCAGCTTGCTATTTCTTCGTTGACAAGAAGTACATTTGTAATTTGTGCGCGCTCTCGCTATGAGGATCACTGCTCCTTCTGAAAAAAGATCACAGTTCTGTTACAATTTTTTAGAGGGATCTCGTGATTGCTGGCACTACAAGATATTTCATTTCTTCTTGAGATAAAATAAGTGGTCAGTATTTCCAACTTATATTTTTCTTATGCAAAAAAATTAAGGCAGATGGGCGGTTAGCACTAACACACTCATAAGGGGGACTTCGGGATTTTAATTGTGTCACTATAGAATTTACCCATAAGACTCTGCCACTAATTAAATGACCCTCGCCCCTTCCCCTTCATTGACGATTAATTTTCTTAAGTCTCCCTTCAAACTCTTTTAGCAAAGACTGATTCCCCCTTCGTTCCCTCTTAAAACTATTTGAGCTCCCCTTCCCCCCCCCAAAAAAAAAAATCCTCTGATCCCCCAGGCGATAACTAACGTGTGGTGCTTAAGTTCTCTCATCAAAGCAGTGTTGAAATAGGGTTTTCGACACATTATGTGGGACATTTTCAGACCTGCTCGAACACGTTTGTTGTTTACACGAAGTCAGGCGCCGTTTATTTTCAACTAACAATTTTCCGCATAGTTGCTGATGCTTTTGCACAGCTTGAAACATAGAGCATGCGTAAGGAGGAGCCTTCAAATCATCATGTTGCGTCTTATAACCAATTTTTCCGTCAGAAGGAAACCAAAACTAATTTGAAAAGAGTAAACATAGTTACTTAATATGATGGTGGTCTGTGTTCAGTCCTTTCCCATTGTAAGCTGAATTTAAAGATTTTTTCTGCAAAAGGTAGAAAAACGAGGGGATAATTCCCCGTTCCCAACCCACCTCTTCCCCAACCCCTTAGTTGAACAATGTTTAGTAGAACTGGGACCATAACATCTCTCATGGACAGACTTCTTTATTAATGACTGAGGTCTGTGCTCCTACAAGACGGAAATTCGTCTTGCTCAACCAAAAGAACCAAATCAGTAAAGTTTCTACTCCTTCTTTTTCCGTTACAGCCCAAAAACCAAAAGATGCTTTCAATCCGTTGAGATTGCACGAAATCGTCGTATCACTTTCTTTCTTCCTTTTTCCCATAAAAAGTTTCCCTGTACATTTCAAACTTGTCAAAGCGATTGATTTATTGTTCGTAACAGTCTCGTGAGAATTGATCAGCACTACAGCTGAAGAAACTGACACGCCCAGAAATACAAAGGAAAGAAGTTGACTGACAAATGCTTGGACTTTCTTTGAAGTCGTCTGTTTGATTTTCATCTTGCCAGTACCATTTTTCACAACTTTTTTATTTCAAAACAAATGTTTCTGACCTCATACTTTCATTGTTGCTGAAAAAACCGAACGTGATTAGCAGAACATGGAAATACTCTTAAATCAACACTACATGACGAATTTCCTGCACTAATCAAATCAGTCACTTGGAGTCGTTTTTGGTTTAACAAACATCCCACAAATTTGGAAATTTTCCTCCATCTGTCTTCAAAAGACTGACACCCACGAGCCTGCTCGGTCTTATGAAATGAAAAGGCGTCGTTAAGATAGCATCAGAGTCATGATCTTTTTGCTTCTTTGATCTGAGAGAAGAAGCGCGCTCGGAGTATATATACAGGTTAGTAAAGCTATATAAGGTATATTTAAAGGAATTTAACAGTTCTATCAGGTGGTCAAACATTCATTTTGACAAACTTTGTGAAAGGGATGACATATTAATTATAACTGACCCAAAAGGACCATTGCCGGAATGAAACACTTCCAAGGAGTTTCAGTATTTATTACATACGTGGAAATAGGATAACGAGTTAGTCATCGAAGTTTTATGCAGTCTCGGGCTGAATTTCTCATGAGTAGTTCTCAGTCTACCGCCGTCTTGAGCTAAAGGAAACGTTAAGACTGGGGATTAATTTTCTTATCGCAGTGTATGAATGATAGCTGCCAATCAACGTATTTGTTTTGCGTGATCGCAATGAAATAATCATTCATCGGAAGTCGCCGATGTATCAAGCTGATTAGCCTCAACCTTAAAGATAATGACGTGACCTTTTGAAAAGAGTCATGGCTAATTTGGAATGGTGGGTTTGTTATCGATTCTGGTTTCGTGATTTCTTTCAAGACACCTCACACCACAAGATTGCACACGTGCAAATAACTTCCCTTTCAGGTCAAAGTTTACGACAACACTTTTATTCCTCGCACGCTAGGTTGTGTAAGGCAGATAGGAGGAAATATGAATGGACGCTTGTCTTCGTGCGCACTGAGCGGATACATCTTTTCTACGCCAAATACAGACTTACCACAGGACGATTGGTTCCCAATGTACGGTAAGGACTTAAAATGACCTGTATTGGGTGGTCTTCTTACCTTGCATGTCTATATGTCGCTTGTAACCATGTAATATCTTTGATATTTCTCAACCTGGATAATCTTTCCTCAGAAATGCTTGAAGCGCACTAAGTGGGTTTAGGGATAAGCCAATTTTTGTTTAGTTCCAGTGCTATAAATATGTAGACTCCCGGTCTCTTTATATAGCTGTAAACTGGCTTGACGTTAAAAACGGACGTGGAAAAATGACCAAAATAAGAAGAACAGTTTATTAAGTTTCATAATTGTCTGTTGCATGACACGGAACAGCCTGCTCCCAAGTTTATTATAGATCTGTCCGAGTCTGTCCGAGTGTACACAGTCTGTTTAAAGACCCCAAAGCGCTTTGAGCTTTTAGGCTTATCGACTTCCTCTACTTCCCACTAAGGGCTCGAATATTTTATCTGATTTTAACTTCGCCAAATCCTGTCAAATTCCTGTTGCTCGCTCTGGGCAGGTGCAGCAGGCTTCTACAGGTAAATATCTCCGTGCAAATATCATTCGTGCTTAGACATTGTGGAACATAATTAGCCGCCGATGAGCAGACATTACAACCCACGGCAGTTATAAAAAAATTATAATCTTCGCCTGGTCGGTAGATACGGCTTTAACCCGAACGCATGTCACGGAATACCGTTATTTGAAGACTGGCTTAACTCTTGTCGGCTTAGAATTATCCTGCCAGCTAAGCCACAAATAGTGGTATAATCCCCTCATCAACATTAGGGGCAACGGTTCTGATTGTTTCCAAATCTTGATCACGTCCTATAAATACTGTGCTCCACTCAAAGCACTCTGTCTCGTGAAGTGAAAGGCATCATCGTCAGATATCTACTTTGTTGCAACACTATGGAGTTCGCCTGGCCTGCATTTTCCGTTCCAGCCTGTTTGGGTTGTCCTCAGTGTCTAATGTCAAGGCTAATGGAAGGTATAAAAAACTTGACATCGTACATATATGAACTAAGTTTTATTATTCTTCCTTCTCATACATTTTCCTCGACTTTGGTGACGGTTACCACTCAATGGTCGTGCTCCAGCTGAGCGAGAGAAATGTTCCCATCTTTACACAAGAAAACCTAATGTATACCTTACTTAAACTTTAGTGCGTAAGTTAAGCGGTTAAAATTAGTTCAAGGATGTTCGTGGACAAACGAACAGTTCAAGTAGAATTTCATATCCGCCTCGGACCAAGGCAGTTGATAGAGCACTTGGATGACTCTATTTGGGTAAGATGGATAGAATTGATGGAAATGAAACATTCAATTTCCACAGTGTTTAAATTAAAACTTGTTCTCAATTCCAAAAGTTTAAAACAGACATTTTATCTGTAAATCAGCGTTGCAGTGTACACATGATAAAGAGAAAGAAGCTAAACGAGGCAAAGCCTAAAAACTTTAACTTTTCTATTGCTGTATTAATTTTTTTTTGTTTTTTAACAGGACCACCACGAAAGCAGCGGAGGGAGCGGACAACTTTCACAAAGTCTCAATTAGAAGTTTTAGATGAGCTGTTCGCCAAAACAAAGTATCCTGACATCTTCATGAGAGAGGAAGTGGCCATGAAAATAAACCTCCCTGAGAGCAGGGTGCAGGTAAATAACAGTCATATTCATCATATAAAACCTTGGCCAACAGAAAATAACAAAACAGATCTTTTCCCCTTGAATATCAGCGAAGATGCCGTCAATTTTGGTTGAAGAGATTTAACCTTTAGAATTGGGTTACAGTCTGTTCGAAAGGGTTGGGTGTGCGGGAAAGAGTTTAAACAAATATTTCGAAACATTTCAGACCAGTTTTTCTGATACATAGCAATATGTATATCTTTTGAGATTTTGTCATCGTCAAAGCCACAATCATGGTTGCATATACACCATGGCACATTCCAAATGTTCAATCCCGAATGGGATGGACGAATCTACTACTTTTTATGGGCAATATTTTTTATGTGACATTTCCTCACTCCAGGTTTCATGTTCTTCTTTGGGAATATGAACAAGCAGCCAGAGAAAATCAGAGGTCATTGGCTAAATGCTATTATCAACAAATCCTAATATGATATTTAAAATGTTTACTTTACTGAGTGGTAATTGGAGGAAATTGTGGAAATGCTCTCGCTTTCATTCGTCATAATAGAATTTTGAAAAAGTCCATCACCTGCGGCGTCTAATTTCCACAAACAGATAATCTTTTGCCAGATGCAACAATATAAATAAAAGGCAAAAAACCTCTTAATCCTCCCCTCCCTTACGTCCATTCTTGTGTGCGAAGATGACGGATATGACCACAAATTACCGTAACTTGTTGTCAAAGGCGTAACTCTATCAACAAAACAAACCAGATCAGACAGAACGGTTTTGGTAAATGCCTTCAATTAATTAACGGCTAATTTTCCATAGCTTAACCCTTGGTTAGATAATTACTATAAGCTTACTAAATAGAGGTGTAATCTTATCAGAGAATGTCACCAGCGGCGACAGATGAGGTGGCCCCATTCGGGCTATGGACACAATGTGCACGAAACTTGTTTTCTAGAAAAAGTTCGGCATCTAAAATATTGTGATGGCGCCTAAATAAATAGTAAAGATAGTTTAGCAATAATTTTTAGTATTTTATTACTATAATGGTCTTATAATAGAATAAAAGCAAATATTTCGATAGCGTGATTTAGTTTGTTTGTATTCTTGCCCTTTGAGAAGTAGATGTCGCACGAATGATAATTTCACGCGATTACAGGTTTAGATGTTGCAATAACCCGTGTTTAATTTTCTTTCTCTCTCCTGCCCTCTCTGTAGTCTAATGAGCGTTGCTCTAAGGATAAGTTTCTTTGTAGTTTTAACACAAAGCTAAAAAAAAAGATGTTTACCTCAGTAAAAAACGAAAAAGTTCTATGCTTTCCTAATTTAAGAGAATACTGAACTTTCTTTCTGTTTATTCACAGGTTTGGTTCAAAAATAAACGAGCCAAATGTCGCCAGCAAAACAAGCAGTCAGCGGGATCCCAAAGCAAACCAGGTACGCTGAAGAGAAAAATTCCCTCCCCACCCTTGCAAGATCCAGTCAAGCCGGCAAAGAGAAACACGCCTCCGTCGCAATCGGATCAATCAGTCAAAAAGTTGTCTCATGATTCGGTCGATTCGTGGCCGCAACAAAGCATGAATACAGTGGATCAGAACATGAAAACAATGTTAAAAATTCAGAGGAGTGGGCTATACCCGCCCTCAACTGTAGTCAATGGCCACAGGCCCGCATCGTCACCAAGTACGCTGCCGTCGCAGTTTTATCCGATCCACAAACCAGATTTTCCGCCGTATGCAAAAAACATACAAATGGCTAACTGGATGGCCATCAACCATACTGTAAAACCTGGTTATTTTGCACCTGCAATGATATGATTTGTAGCCCATTATTTCACAAAGAACAAAGTAAAAACAATATTTATTTACTACAGTAATTCTAAATTGGTAAATTGTGCAGGAACATTCAGAACATTAACTAGGACAATGTAAGTAGACGCTCTTCATTGTGTTGGTGTGACAACTGAAGACTCAAATGGACGGGACCGCAATGTAACGAACTTATAGATCCTGATTTAAAACTCAGTCTTATATTTCGACTATTCTTATATAGCCCAGTCTGGAAAAAGTCAGTGTACATGTTATGTTGCGTAGTTGTTTTCTGAGTTATGGTCTAGATATTAAGAGTGATTACTAATAAAGAATTTTTACTAGTATTTGTAAATATTCGTATGTACCTCAAATACGAAAGTTATGCCTAAGACTATGGACTGACATCGAAGATCATTTTGGGCGTAAATAGGATAAATTGAATTCTCCAGTGGCGCATGAAAATAATCATAAGAATAACCCAATGGTAAAGTTCTTTTTTTAACTAATTGCAGGACTAACTAGGACTAATTGCATAATCTGAATCTTCTTGAACGTTCGAAACTAAATACTTTGCATACTAAACCATTACAAGTGGTAACGGAAAGATCACTTTCTTACTTCTTGAACATATTTGCACTGAATAACTCCGGCAAACACTGATCATGAAAAATTCGATAGATTGCGCAAAAAAAATCGTATTATATATTGTATTTCCCGCGTTCTAGTCGGTTTACAGGCCGCAGAATCTGGGCTCATATACCTTAGATCATAAACATTGAAACAAAAAAGCATTTACAGATATTTATCTGATGTTTTCGCGAAAGAAATGATTCAAATAGCGATTCTTTATTCCAGGTGTTTCCTTTTTTTGTCCTTTACACTCACTTTTTTTTATTTCATATAATCATCATAATTTTTATCATCATTGGACTCCTTTCTTTTCACTCGTATGCATAATTATCAAACACATCTTTTAGGCTGTCCAAAACTGAACTACTTCGCCATGCTCTGCGCATGTCTTTATTCAAGAAAAAGGTTCAAAGGAAGAGCGCAATATCTCCGTCTGGAAGGGAGGAGAGTTAGTACGATGTGATACGTGTATTAAAGCCATGTACACTGGAAGAAGTAATGACCGTGTTGAAAGCACTCGCTGTGATGAGCCAAAATGTAATAGACCTATGCCATTTGATATTCAATCTCCAACCGCAAAACTCATGATCCTAAATGTTTTGTTAGCAGAAAAAATTTGCCGAGTCATATTGAGTTGAAGAGGAGGTGTGTGATTAAGACTTCCTGAGAAAACCGAACGTGCATTCGAGAGAATTCATTTTCCTGTTGAATGGTTCCACAACAAAGGGTTCAACTCATCTATGATAAAGGCTTGAAGACATCCAAGTTCCTGAAACAACAAACATAAGAATCTTCCCTGTGTAAATCGAGGTGATGTATCGAGTAATTTGTATAAAGAGTGATGGTAATTTTAAACTCAGGAAAAACTTTTGTTTCAGAGTCACGTCCTTCTTTAGCTTACAATGATGTTAAGTTAATTGCAGAAACTTTGCCATTGTTAACGTTCCAACAGTACTTTATCCACGAGCAAAACACCTCTTAATCCGATTTGTAAGTCATACGGTATACTTTTTGAGATGAAATTTGTATCTTTAAATTGTTTATGATAACGATAGCTTGTTATTTTTATATCTTGTGTGTCTATATCGGCTCGAATTCCACATTAGTTTAATTGGAAAATTTAAAACAATGGTCTTCGAGCGAAAACTTCTCTCACCAATCCGACGACAAGTGTCTGTGAAGTAGGAAACTATAAGTATGTTAATTTTCAGAGTCATCGTTTAGTTGAAGACCACGAATTCTAAAGACAGAGATAATAGCAATGATGTACAATGTCAATAATTTCTTTAAAAAAACGAAAGGTCACAATTCAAAACAATGGTCTCTGATATTTCGGTGTTCTTTTCACTCAAAAAAAATTTTTTTCCTTGCTGAATCTGTATCAATTGACTTCTTGAAGACAGACACTGAAAAGTTGATTGTTAACTCGTGACTCAATGACCAAGCTTCAAATTCTTGATCAAGATATTCTTTCCACTTTCATGAACCATGACGAAGTAAGGTTCATTAACTATTGCTGATGAATCGAACGTGGCCGGATAAATAAATATAATCTATCTATCTATGAAAACGTAGGAAAAGAACGGCTATTGAAGATAAGATTGATTGATTGCAAAAAAGAATTCAAAGATAAATTTAAAAAAATTGGTTATGTTTGTTTGAACCCTTTTAATATATGTGTTACGAGACCATTGCTGCAAAAACTTTCGAGGAAATGTTTTTATTAAACAAAAAAATTGATACCTGTAGGTAAGGAAGTTCGATATATGTAGAGTTGCTACAAGTAATTTGAATTTGTAGTTTTCAGGGCTTTTTTAAATTTTTGAATACTCAACGTTGGCAATTCTCCCAACAAAGTTTAACTCAAAGCAAAGGATTTGTTTATTTGTGCCAGCTATACACACGTGATGATATAGCTAACAAGCCGGCATGCGAGCTATTATCATCTGTATTCCTACGTTGAGTGAGCAGAATTTCATCCGCAGAAAAGCCTCCCACCTGTTAAATTGAATTTAACGGTTTTTTTCAGTGTCCAAGAGTGATATTTAAGAAAAATCATTACTTCCCTATTGGTATTGTTTAATGTTTTCTGGTTCTACAGTTTCCTTCAGAGCTCCTATTCAGTACTCTTCTTTGTAATTTATATGATGCCTTCAATCTTTAGTCGTATAATTAAAAATAACACAAAAAATATATCTCAAACATTCATTAAAGACAGTGGGAGACATTTGCCTTCAGGGTTAAAGTACAAGGTTATCAAATGTCCTAAGAAATTTGCAGGTCGTAACTGGTCGATTTTATGAACACGTCGAGTGTGCTTTATACGGAAGATGATTTCACCAAACATGTACAGGCGCACAAGAATCACGAGGCCTTTGATAAGGAGTATTGTTCTTTGTTTATTGTTTTTTAAGCCCTTGAGAATACCTTGAGACTTTCGCGTGCCTCTAGAACTTAAACTAACATGCTCCCTTGAGTGACAAGGAAAGAATTTCTCCATACAATATCAATACAATATCAAGCAGACAAGCGATGAGAATAAAGACAAATATCAATTAAGGGATTATTAGTTGATCCAATACCAAATTCTTCGAACTAACATCATAAGAATTGTATGGCAGACAGTAAAGAAAGGGTTAATGGTGTCTTTTTAAAGGTTCGTTGTCGTTAATCGAATATTCTGTGGCTTCTATGTGTGTGGCGGACGGTAATAACAATGAAAATAAAATTATATCAGATGTCAAAATATTACTCTTTTAATGGAGTAATGTGTTGTGGCTTGTTTTCTCCCGTCCAAGAGTGTACAGCGAGTCACTTTGAGATCATAATCAGTGAATTACTGAATCATAGCCGATAAATTATCACACAAAACATGCAAAAACATTGTAGTCTCGTGGCTTGATAAAGCTGGTAGCCACAAGGAGAATATATAAACTGATGAGTATTTTTCATTTTGGAGGCGTCGGTTAATGTCAGTCATTTGTTACAATATCCCTTCTCCTCTTCTTCTTAGACAAACAGACTTATTTGCGTCCGATCTTAGATATGTCCTTCCGATAAACCGTCGCTTAGGTCCGAGGGCACTCCTAGAGATTCTTCGTAAGGGTGAGTTGCCTGGTTCCCTTGAAAACGACATCCGATTTAAAGACCATGATAGTCAAAATCTCAACCATACCCTTTGGACGGCGTACACCTGTGTAACCTATGTAGCCTCATTCCTCCCCCCTCCCCCGTTCGAACTTTGATCAAAATACCAACTCTATCACTATGAACTCCCTGAAATGTGACGATTATTTCGGCGTCCACTTTATGGGTAGACATTTAGGCTGTCTGATATAACTGTTCAACGTTAAAATTAAAATATTTAGTCTCGAATAAGGAGATGATCTCGGAAATAGCATGGAAAATTTTATCCCTCACACTTCAGCACGATGTATTTTTCCGGCTGAAGAAACTTGGATGTTTCCAATTTCATTAATCAGTTTTTTGTGCAAATCAACGCGCACTTATCACCGTGCAACAGCCTTCTTTTATTAAATCGTCCATAGTTATCTAACTTACTACCCACAGCTAAAAATTCCACTAGATTTTTAGACCAAACAAAGTTTTGTTTTTCTCAAAAACAATTATCAAGACAGAGGCTACAGATGGGTTATCAGTGCCTCAGGGAATACACTACAATAATAACATATGATATTCCTGGCTGAAACTTGAGAGAAGGGAATTTTTTTTTGTTTCGGTCAGAAATATAGAGTTCATCACTGTCAGAACTCACGTCCGTCTTTCTATATCTGTTTCTAACCGTCCTGAATCTTTTGGCGTTGCCAACACAGAGAGAAATCGGCGACGAAAATCAGCTCAGATTCTTGTTTGATTCGCTAACTGGACAGAAAGGAAAGGTAGTGACAACAGAATTAATATTTCTAAGGCAAGATAATGTAAATAGACATATTTTTTTATCGAATATAATGGCACAAATACACCTTTTTTTTAATTCGTAACATTAGGCCAGAATTTACCGATCAGCAACCGAACATTTTACGTCACTGAACCCTTGAACTTAAGCTCAGTTCTGGACTGAAGCCAACAAATATTTTAAGCCAATTATAGTTGTATCTAAAGTTTTCTATCATCCGTTAGGTTCTTTCTGAGACAAACAGGAAAACTGAACGAAAGTGACAGAAATGGCAGGCCCGTATGGACGTCTTCCGCCTGGTACAACAAATCTTACACTGATGCATGGTTTTGGTTTTAACTCGTTCAATATGGATTTTGTCAAGCTCGAGACACTCAAATACGAAGGTACATTATATTAACCTCTCAGGTCAATATGCTTTACATTTGTAAGTGAATTTCCGATCTAACTCACACATCGAGCAGATTCACGCTATAAAAAGCGAAACTAGACACACAAAATAACAGTCTTGTACAGTTCACATCAAAGCGTTTTCGTTCCCTACTGCCTTGATGTAGTTTCTGTTTCGCGAAGTTTCACGAGAAGGGAAAGTTTTGCGCTTTCGTGTGTTAAAATCATTTTTGTACAACGCTGAAGTGTAAGCCTCTACTAAGAAGGAAACTGCTAATCTTAACCGAACACAATGTTCTTAAAAAGCTATTTACACTATTCTGTTAAGGTACAATCCCTTATGCTCTCTCTCTGAGTACCTGACTAGCCAGAGAGGCGCATTTTTCAAGTCAAACCTTCCGTTTTGCTGTAATCTGCTCGGTTTAACACATTTTTTATTAAATAATCTTTCCCCTAACTCGGTCACACTTGGTTTTTTTTAAGAATCCTTCTTTGCTTTGAAAGTTTTGGCATTCCAAGAAGATCCCCTCCCAGTTGTCTCCATAGCAACGAAATTCACTTGGCACGTGCTTCCTGTTTTGAGTGTCGGTAACAGAGTCAGTAGATTCTCTCGTGACTTTGAGCGATTTTTTGATTGCCCTATTTAACATTACCAGTAGATTGTTCATTAATCGAGTTAAAGTAAAGTGTCCCTCAAACCTCAAAGACTCGAGAATTATCTTTTTAAAGCAAATATAAGTTAAGGTAGTAATCCCATAAATTAGAGAGCTGTGCGACCAAAAGCGCATGAAAAGTAATATCACGAGATGTGTAAAAAGGTCTCAGGGTGAAACTATTCTCACAAATCCTTAAATTTAAAGCAACAAATTGCTGAGACTAGAAGCACTTTGCCACTCACCCCTTTAGCAGCGTGAGGATCGACATCCTCATTTTTTGACTGGTTATGGCGCTTAATTGGATGAGTTGCCCACCTTACTGGGGCTGTTTTCACTGTTTAGCATCAAGACCATTCATTGAAGGTACATAGAATATCATCGTGTTTTTTTTGGTCAGCTGTTTCCAGAATGAACTAAGATTTTTTTCAAGCACGGATCTCTCTTGTTCGGCAATTTACGTGCAAGCATTTGATCGACTACAAAGCAAGGAGCAGGGTTTGATTGTATCAGTTACGTAAACACAACGGAAAAGTAGTTTGAGCAAATGTGTTGCTTTTGCCAGGAAGGCTACAGCCTAATTTATGCTAACTAGGGATTTTTCGTGTTCAAATGTTCGCAAAACCTTTAGTTGTGAGACTCCACTTTTCAAATTGACAGCGTCTTTTCTCCAATTACCCTGATCGTTTAATATTATGAAAGGAATGGGTTCGGCTCGTTACAGTGGACTAATCAGGGATAATGGCAGATTATGATTATCAATAATGGGGCTGTGAACCTACTCTCAGAGATTTTCATCAATTTTCTTTGGCCATAAATGACAGAACTTGTTTAAAATCTAAACTTAAAAAAAATCTGGTAGAGAAAAAAGAGAAACTGTACGGCGTTTAGCGTGACCAGCAGAATCTTCAAGAGAATTGAAAAATATTGGTGTATAACGACAATTTTATTGCTGAGCCTCAAGTATTACAATGCACAGCTTTATAAAAGACATCTTCTATTGCCAAAGCATGTTTCAATCCAGGTTATTTTATGCATTGAAAGAAGGCCCACTTGCATACTCCATCTTCACTTACACTTATTTTCTTATCGTTAAGAACATAAGGTGCTCACATTACGATCATATTTGGTGTTGCTAGCATCCACACTTCTTTTCTCTGACTCTCGGGAATAATTGATGAGTCGTTTTTTTTGTTTGTTTATTTTTTTTTTTTGCAATATCGGGGTGTGTCGTGCAGAAAGGTAATAAGGATGCTGGAAGCAAGAGGAGATCATTGTAACATCTTGGAACTAAAAGTATAAAAAAGCCTCTGCCATTTTGCTATGAACCTCTGTATGATACCGAACTGTGGTCCAGGTGTGTGGGCCTCAATAGTTTAAGTCTCCCGGTTGAATATCCATACACAATTCTCAATTCCTTAACAATTGTTAAATACTGTTTATACAAATAAATATTTCTGAACTTTCTTAGTCAACACTTCTTTTTCGACCCCTATGTTTTTTCAGGTCCTCCAAGAAAGCAACGTAGGGAGCGAACGACTTTTACTAAAGCTCAACTTGAAATCCTAGAGGATCTCTTCAGCAAAACAAAATACCCTGATATCTTCATGAGAGAAGACGTCGCCACGAAAATCAATCTGCCAGAGAGCAGAGTACAGGTAGGAAAACTTGTTCAGTTTGTTGTATGTTTTTGTTTTTTCCCGGTCGGATTTGACCCAGGTACCGCAGCCGGGAAGGAACTGACTTTGAATATAACAAAGGCAAAAAAAGCAAAATCTCTTCTTAATATGCCAACTACAGTTTGTGTTTGTCAGTTAAATCGCTTTCTTCTTTTTTGATACCCAGAATGCCCATCAGTCTTGCATTTGACCTTTGCTTGTTTGTTTGCCTATGTTGTTGTTTTCCAACTTATTTTTGGTAATTAATTATACAAATTCTGTCAACTTTGATTCCTGTAGCGCACCTTTATTTTACTAGTTAAGTCTTCCTAACCTTGGAATTAAACTTATTTACTCTATTAAAAAGTAAATAAATGAAAACTTACAACCAATCGTCATAAACATATCATTGTTGCTCTGCTCAAATCTAACAATTGAGGGATTGAAGCTATCATTGAAGTAGGCTCTGCTCCATATGGGGCATCCAATTAAACTTACGCAAACGATTTTTTAATCCAGCATTAATCCTTTTCTTTCTTTATTAGCTTAGTCTATGAGCTGCTAAGAAGTGTAGTATGCGATAATGGTATTATACGATGGCGCAAAACTGGCTCTCTCGTCAGCACGCGAGCCCACTAGCTTAGTACATAATTTGCAAAAAACATCCCTTGGTACCTCGATAATCGCGTTGTTACATTAGGATGAAATAATCTGAAATCGAAATGTACTTTGAACCTTGATTAGTCACAGTTTTGCTAGAATCGCATGCAAGTAAATTAATTTTCCGTGAGTCATGAGAAGTTTTAATGGACTTCCTGATCTTTCGAGTACATTCCGGATACTTGAAACCTCGGTCACGCGATCAAATTTGATTGGTCAATTGAAAATGGAATGGCTCTTGGAATTTTCAGCGCGTTGTGGCGTTGTCTCACCTCGTTGAACCGTTATTGCTGCATATGAAACCATCTAGTGACATATCGGAAAATATTTTATTGCAGTTGCACTTTACTATTCATCTCATGATTTCACCGTCTCATAATAGAGATTTAATTACTTCTGTACTTTACCAGAATGAACAACCGAGTAACCCCTTTTTGATACAACTCTGAATTTTTACTACCTTCATCACCAGCCACATAATTTCCATCCCACTTATCAAAGAACTGAGTATTGTTTACAATTACTTTTGTGACTTAGAAGCCTTTATCACAAGTAAACTGTTCCTTTTGTTTTATAAGATAGTATCGATTCCTTTTCGCCTCTTTCAGGTCTGGTTTAAAAACAAGCGCGCCAAGTATCGTCAACTGAAGAAACAACAACAAGAAATGCACAACAAACCAGACCAGGTTAAAGTCAAACCATGCTCCTCATTACCACCCCCAGGGGACCAAGCTATCAGTCCGGAACCCAACAAAGCATCGAAAAATTTGAACTTTAGAGGAGTCGCAATACCACAGAATGACGTCACAGAGTTCCTGAAACACAGTAGTCTGCTGAAACAAAACGTAGAGAAACAAGAAGGTTATCGGCCTTTTAAACCGGTTGATAACGCTGTTGAAGACCATTTAATGGATCTGGCGAATTATGTTCACAAAAAATGCATGACAACTTAATCACGGATTGAAAAAGACAAAGAAAGATATAAAAAAATTAATACGAAGAGAGGTTAATTAAATGCTTACTACGTTCTCTGTGAACGACGAAGTTTACCAATCTGATCATTATTTCTCTACTATTTCCTATCTGTGACGTATCTCGTTTATAACTTTACCCAGTCCTTCCTATACTCCTCAGCTATCGAGCACCAAAGACTTATTCGCTATTCATATTTAAACAGTAACAAGCTCAATACCTTAGACGTTCAAAACGAGACCTTGCATCTTTTGCTCATGTAAGAGCCGTGTGTGTATATATACCATGAAAATTGCCTTCGTGATGACGTTAGATTATAAAGTAACTATGCCATTCCGTAATTGATCATGTAAGCGTTGAGATATTGAAATTAAATGTATAGTTAGCGGCAGGAAAGTCGATTCCATTTTTAATAAACTCCTACAGATTCTTTTCATAATGTCTCCCGTCCAATATTCTGTTAAACATTTAATCACGTCTGTACATGGTAAAAACAAAGACAATCGCAAAAAACTGTCGTTGTTCCTATCTGCATTAGAGGAATGCAAGTAGATTCACAATGAAAGTATTGTGATGTGTAAGCAATGTTTCCTTTTTTTTTTCTTTCTCGCCTTTGCGATACCGGTGCAATGTTCTATCAACTGAGCTAACCAGCCAACTGGGAGCTGGATCACTTTCATATTCATTTCTTAATCCGCAGTTCACATACATGATTTTCATATGTTCACAGTGAAGCCAAAATAGTTGAAGCAAATTCTCGCTGAAAAATCCAAAATGTATCAAATTCTTTCTATTCTTGTTCTTCCAACGTAAGCCGAGGAAAGATTTTTTTTTTCGCCAAATGTACTACATATGAAATATTGATATCATGTGGAATGTTACACATTTTAAACAGCAAAAAGTGTCAATTTTTTTCTTTAAGTCACTCGAAGCACCTGCTACCGACACGCATGAGTTACCATGGATACCAACACTGTCCTTAGCTGCTTACAGTTTGGCCTAAACATCGTCAACATTTTGACTCATCATCGATTTTAAGCGTTGATGCTAAAATGTGGATACTTTTTAGGTGCTGGTGAAGGGAACCCTAAAGGAAAGCTATCCAGTACACGTCTTCCCTTTATATAAGTACACGAATGACACGATTTGAAATATTGAAATTACTCTAGAGGAAAAACAAACGTTTTAAATTTGTAGGTAGGTATACATTTATTCGATCGCATTATAACGTTCTATGTTCTTTCATAGGTAAGTATCAAAAATATTGTATCTTAATATTTTGTATCGCAAAAGAATTTAAGCGTTAGTTAAAAATTCTGGAAAGCATAAGAGGGCAGTAGTATAAATCTTTTCAAATAAAATTGTTGGCTATTTGACAAAGTACGGATGTAATTCAAACAACTGACATGATATCTAAACGAAATGTCGGAAAAATGTCGAACTTGTCAATGTCGGTTCTTCAAAAATCGAGCGATGAACGATATAACTCCATGTAAATTATTGAAAATATTATTTCACGCAAGCTCTTTTCGTGAGATTTTCAACACTGAACATTTCAGACATTAAGCAAAAAATTGTAAAACAAATGCTGCATGCAAATCTAAAATCGTCTTCGCGAGGGAAAGGACACTATTTCGTATACGCTGAAGAAAGATTTGACCGTTGTATGAAGACGTACCAAAATAGTAATTAAAATCTGAGTCTTTCATCCAGAAAAAATAATTCAACCGTGTTCTTGATTCATACTCTAGGTCAGCAGATCTTAAATGTTATTTTCAGTTATTTATTTTGCAACTGACTGCCGCGAATTTTAAATTAACACCGAAGTTCAATAATAAAAGAAATGTCTGGCGGTTAACAATTTCAATACAGCGATATATTTAACGGTCGACGAAGCCTTAAGCGTTATGTTTATCGACAAATTAATTTAGTGTAATTTCGAGAGATCAGAAATGCAAATATTGCGTAACTTGCAGATTTGACAAATTGTTTTAAAAATTTGAGAGTTCCGTTTGCAAACAAGAAACAAAGCATTTCAGTGTCAAGAGCAAGAAAATATTAATAACAAGAGATTATAAAATCTCTTGTATTAAAAATCTTACTGCGAAGTGTTTCCAAAATTGTTTGTCAGGATTAAACAATATCTTGTAAATTTTGCACTGAGAAAGACAATTTTGAAAAATGACAGTACTCTTGTTATTCTTGACAACTTGAAAATACGCAGTATATCCAAATTAAATTTTCAACGCCTGCGCCTCTTCGCCTCCATATGCAAACGAAAATTGTAAGGTGAGTCAACACTGGCTACGGATTCTAGTTTTGTTTTGATACTAAATTGAAAGTTTTGTCCTATAAAACAAGCAGTTCATGAATTGGAATAGCTCAACAAAAAACATTTTATTCTTTTCATTGATTTGTCTTTCTTGCAGGTCGACTGTGCGCAGTTAATTTTTACATCGATCATAACTTTTGCAGGCCATATTCTGCAGCATAGCATTGCATGCATGCGCTGTTTTCTGTTGCCAATGTAGCGATTTTGAGGTATCATGACTCGAATCGTAAACTTGAAAAACAGAGAGAGGATGACTTCTATGCATATTAACGAGGATAATGGATATTTCTCACGGCGTTTCATAAAATAATCTGTTGACAAACAAAGCCTGATTCTTCAATCTGCCTCCAGGGTGGAAATTGTGGGCCGTTTCAGTTCAGGGCGGGCTATAAATTGCCCCCAAAAAACGCCATTAATACACTAAGGGCTACTGGAATGACCAGGAATGATGTGTTCCTTTTGGGATCCGTCACATCACAATCAGATAGTAGAATAATATCTATGCTTTTTTGTGTCTTTGTAAATTATAGATCAAAACTCATGATGTCACAAGTCGATGACAATGAAATGGACACGCGCTTTGAGGTTGGTTCAACCGTTTTTGCGTAGTTTGATATCACTGAGACCGAGAATGGCCGAGAATGGCCGAGAATAGCCGAAGACTTCCCGAAGACTTCCAGAGACGAACTACCATGAGATGAAGGGAGACGCAACAATGTAGACTTTTAAGAATAAAGCTGACTGCTCCCGAACTGAGCAATTTAACTTAATATCTTATTTTTTTAATAGGAGATGGCAGAGATTGGAAAGGAAAGCAGCGCCGAAACTCAGATTAACTCATCAGCGCTCGAACCTGACAAAGACGAAAAGATCAAGGCAAGTATACAAGAATTCCATGGAAATCTGCCGACAGTGAGTTTTTTTTGCAAGTCAGCTCGCCCACATAACTGTGTATGCTGTGAAGTTATATGCATTCTTCAATTTCTGAAATTTGCAGGATAACAAAGAGATTCAGGATAAAAGTGAAAGCAACCCAACGATAGAATCTACGACCGCCTCGGAACAAGTATGAGAAACGTTACTGTTGTTTAATGCTGTGCTCGCTGGGCAAGGCGTCAGCTCGTCGCTCTGATGAAGGACTAACGCTCGAAATGTCAGCTTTTAAACTGTTTACGATGGCCAATTTACGTTATCGACTCAGTTAATAATACTAAATTACCCTGTTACACTCTCTCACCGACGCAGGACCACAGTTTCTTTAGAAACTTACCCCCTTTTTTCATTAGATATTCTTATAGACTCTGTTTTTGATACCAAAAATTAAAATTAATAAAGAATCAAAATTAATTCTGAAGCCTGCTCGAGATTTTCATCCAAAAGTCAATCAGAATTTTGTTTCTTTTCCCATTTTTTTTTCACTCTTAAACTTATAGCAAACGTTAAAATGAAATGTGAATAACCCTTAGGGTGCGGTGGACTCCTCAAACAAGGAAACTACCGATGAAAAGAAACAGGTAAGATCCTGAATAAAAAAAGAGCGTGCGCAGTGTTAGCTTCACCTATCAGGGCATTATAGGTGATAGTTCATGTTTCTGATTCCTGAAAAAGACGACGCAACTGCAAAGATCTGCAATGCGCAAAATCACGAAAGAATGACTGCGAACAATATTACGGACCCGCTATTACTTATCGCCTGGAGTCGGAGGATTTTAACAGTAATATTTACCTAATCCCCCCATAAGGCGCTCTAATATTCTAATGATTCCTCCTCATTGGCAGTCAATCTTCTATAGTCCCCTGTAAGAGATTATCAGTGAGCCCACAGTACAAACTATGATTTGAAGCGGGCTTAAACCATGATGCAGCCGCGTGATTTGGTGCGAAAAGTTATTTAGCGCAGCTTACCCTAGATCTGGATTCAATGCACCAGTTTTAACCAATCAGATGCCAGAATTTACGATGGGGGAGGGGGTCTTGCTTTTAGGAGACCTGACTGAGGCACTCTCAGCTGAGGTGAATCAACTTTTACTGCATATTTACCTATAGAGTTCCTTCCTTGACAAATATTTGAGCAGTAGTGAAACTGAAGATGATGTGGCAGAAAATAAAGAGGAGGAAGAAAAACAAGTAGAAAGGTGCGTCCTACATTTCTGTTGTCTTTAAGTCAAACTGATGAGTGTCGTCAGCCGAGCTAGGTAGCAAGCCATGGCATCATAAAGCTTATTGTCCTGAAATGAACTGTATTAAAAACAATAATAAAATAATATATTTTGACTAAAATAATGTTTGCAGAAAACCAGAGAAAAAAAAGGTGAAAAAGAAAACAAACACGCCCAAAAGCGAGAAGCAGTTTACTCCGCGAAAACCTTCTATGAAATGGAAAAACTTGAGGCTGGTTGTCGGTGATGACAGGTAATTGGCAACAGACTTTGAGCCTGTTTATTTTTTGTGTTGCAAGCCTTCCCTGATTGTTCAACAATATGGTTTGTCGCACTAGTCTTACTTTCCTCCCAGAAATGCTTAACACTTTCACTCCCAAGATCTAATTAGTAATTCTCCTTACTATCTGCCATACAATTCTTATGATGTTAGTTTAGAGAATTTGGTCTTGGGTCAACTAATGATCGCCTAATTGATATTTCTCTTTATTCTCATCACTTGTCTGATTGATATTGTATTGATATTGTAAGGAGAAATTCTGTCTTGGTCCCTCATGGGAGTAAAAGAGTTAAAGTACACCTGACAAAGACCTCATACGGAAGTCCATTTAAACCACGATCTTGAAGTCACTTCTTCCCGAAGGATCAGGATCTTAAAATGTTTACCTAGGCCTATAATAGCCGCTGTATCTTGTTTTTCCTAACTGTTGTAGTGATGAAGAGGTGAAAGAAACCAACAAGCCACAACCGAAATCAAAACTAAACCGCAAAGAAAGGTAAGAAAACGGATCGCCCTTGTATTATAATTTGTTACCTTCACGTAATTGGTGATCTGATTGCGACTTTTTCTTTGTCGTTCACTCATCCATTTACTAACTCATTCAATTCATCGAGTTAAAAATTCAGTCTACGAGTAAAAATTTTGAGAAAAATTGTTTCACTAGTTTATTATTCATTTGCTTTTATTGTAAGCCGTAGCAACAAGCAAAACTTGCAAAGCCGGCGGTCCACCTTGTTCAGAATTCCATCAGAGCCTGCGGAAAGTTCAACCGAGAGTGAAGAAGAAGATGACCGGGTGTTAGACGGGAAAGTGGTGAGCATGTGCATTGAATGGCTGGTGATAGCAAGCGAGCAAGCAAACTAAAGCACGAACTAACGAATGAGTGAGCGAACGAGAAAACGAACGGACGAACAAATAAGTAAGTGAGCGAACGAACGAACGATTGACAGAACGAACGAACGAATGAGCGAGCGAACGAGAATGATTGACGGAACGAACGAACGAGCGAGCGTACGAGAAAATGAACGAACGAACAAACAAATAAGTGAGCGAGCGAACGAACGAACAAACAATTGACTGAAAGAACGAACGAATTAAAGAATGAGCGAGCGAGGGAGCGAGCGAACGATTGACGGAACGAACGAACGAATAAACGAATGAGCGAGTGAGCGAAGCAACGAATGAAAGAACAAATGAAAAAACGAAGGGAAGAAAGAACGCAAAAGAACTAACGAGTGAACGAATATATCACTTTTTTCATTGTGTGTTTATCATGGTTAACTGTTTTAAGTTGTTCTTTGTTTTACAGGGCGTAGCTGATCTTCCCTCAGAATATTGGCAAATACAAAGGCTGGTCAGGTTCCTCAAGGTGAGAATATGCCATCTGACAAATGGAACTCACACTAATACAAAAAAAAATGTTATCCAACTGATTCATAATTTCCCATAATCATTTTCCTGTTTTCAGAATGGTAACCAAGTCGCCACGGTCATCACATTGTGTGCTCTGACGGATTTCAACTTAACTCAAGAAATGACCCAAATGGCCATTCGCGATGTGAACGGATTGACAGTTCTTGTTAATATTCTCAGAACAGACCACGAGAATTGTCAGGTTTGGATTGATGCTGTTTCTTAATATTATACC
The DNA here is from genome assembly GCF_036669915.1 of Pocillopora verrucosa. NCBI lineage: Eukaryota > Metazoa > Cnidaria > Anthozoa > Scleractinia > Pocilloporidae > Pocillopora > Pocillopora verrucosa. The sequence goes on from NC_089324.1 coordinate 716,072, forward strand.
GATCAAAGAACAACAATCAACCACACGCATTACAATCTTGACGACTTTTGGACGGTGGATCTCTAGATCTCAACTAAACAAACAGAAGATTCCCCCCCCCCTCCCTCTTCACCCCCACCCCGCCTAACCCCGTCAGAAGAGGCGCGGGGGATTGGACGGGGAGAGATATGACAATTCAGGCTGAAAGGAGGAGCTTCATTTACATGTGATTCAAAGAAATATACGCGTACTATTGGCCAATCAAACAGCAAACGGCACAGGATGGACTATGTAACATAATTTGGTTTTCTTGGAAGCAGAAATACGAATCATTGTATTTTCACAACTTTTTGATCGGTACATCGCCAATCGCCTTAACTTAAGTAAAAAAGGGCGACGCAATTGAAAATTTCAACTGAACCCGTCCCATTGACATTTAATTTATCCTCTGTTTTTTAGATAGGTGCGTTGAAGGTTCTCCAACAGTTGACCATAAGTAGCATCTACAACAGGCGAGCTGTTATCAAAATGGGAGGTTAGTTTAACCCTTTGTACCCTAAACCTACAACATGTATATTCTCCCTACCGCTCTCTATACATTTCCTAAGGTGCTGACAAGGAGAATTTGTGTAATACTCAAGAGGTTCTATAGTTGGTGATCATTTCCTTTATTCCTGTGACCTTAATGTTTGATTCAGGGGTGATATTGTTAGGAGAAATTAGATGCTGGTCACTCTTAAGGGTTAAGAGTTAAAGCCCTCAAAACCTTGTTACAATGCCCTTTGTCAATAACACAGGTTCCATTTTAGAGACTTAAACAAAAAATTTCAGAAATTTTCAAATCTTTATCAAATCACTTTTTTTTGTGATATATTTCTTTGACCGGAGATTAGGAGTTGCCTCTTCCAACATTGTCGTTCTTTGCAGATGACAGGAAGGTTTTTCCACATATGAGTCTTATAAATGACCTCACTCCCAAATGAGTCTCAGTCAGCGTAGTGATAGCATTTTTTTTTTTCATCTCATACTTGAAAAACAAAATTTAACATCTCAATCAGAATGGATAATTTCATTTCAACGATGATCTTTCGTTTTGTAGGCGTTCAGATCCTGATCGATCTCATAACTGATGCTCCTAAGGAGGTGCAAAGTTTAGCGGCAGCTAACCTGGCTAACATGGCAAAATCCAGTGTGGGAAGAAATATTCTAAAAAAACATGGTGGATTACAAAAATTGGTGAGATCAGGAGCTGGGAAAATTTTTAGATCAAAGGGTCTTAAACCTTCCCAGTAAAAAACTTTCCAGTGCTCTCTTCTTTCTGCTTTTCAAGGAAATGAAGTTACTCTCAAAGAGCTATGCTAGGCATCAGCTAGAACTTAAATCCAACATTACCATGTATATATTATAATTACCAGCATTTCGTTGGGTTTCCCCACACAATTTTCAGGGACCTGTATATATTTCCAAGGGACCATACACGGGCATAAGTGTAGATTCGAGTCTTGGCTAAGTCACTGTGTTGTGTTCCTGGGAGAGAACGTTGGACTGGCGTCTCATCCTGGGAGGGGTGCAATACTCCTGGTCGTTTCATACATTGGAGAGCGGATGACCTCCGGCTGAAAGCATCTTTGCAAATTTATAGATTCTAGAAAGTACGATCCAAGCGTACAACACGTGACCATTTATCCTCTAAGTCTCCTAAATGCGTACATTTCTTGTATTAGGTTGGTCTGCTAAACTACGAAGAACGACAACCTACTGGAAGGAAACTTTCTGGTAATGGGTCTCCAGGCCAACTTGGAGCGGACCTTGAAGTTGCACGTAATGCTGCCCTTGCGCTTTGGAGCTGCAGCAAGAGCACGCGCAGTAGGTCGGTTGTGTCAAGTGTGTTTGGTTGTAACTTTTACATAAGTAGCATAGGTGCACAAGAACTGCGAATAAAGACGACAGTATTTCTTATCAAAATGCGGTTCGTTTAGAAGAAATTTCGGCGATGTTTCCAACTTTTTCTAATCTTTTCCTCTTAGGTCAGCAATTTTCAATGCCGGAAGCGTACCAATGTTAGCCAGACTAATTACCATGGACAAAGACGAGTTCCTTGTTCCTATCGTAGGACTTGTTCAAGAATGTGCAGTGGAGGTGAAATTCATTAAGACATAACATAGCTAAATAATATACATGTTATGTGCCCTATTGAATAATCCTTACTTTACTATCCACTCTTACAGCAACGTTTAATTGAAAATGATTCAAAATAACAGTGAAAATGCAACTTACTTTGTATCGAATGCGTCTCAATCAAAAAGTCGCTGATGGAATTGCTATAGTTGAATCAGATCTCTCATTATCATCACTTCTCATTGTCAGACTCGCTTCAGACAGGCTTTCTACAAAGAGAAAATGATAGCAGCGATCGTTCGTCGCTTGTTGACCGACAACGAAAAACTTCAGGGTTACTGCGCCAACGCCATATTCAAGGTAAGTTTTCACGCTCAACCCCATGGCTGCGATCCTTTTGGCCATCGCTACCACTGATCAACGAATCTCTGATCTCTGATGACAGAGAGATAGAGACATTCAGAGTTTCAGACGAAGGCACTCCATTCTAGGTATTTCAAGTCATAAACCTAACTTACTACCTCTTCTCTTGTCTGTTTAACTTTTCCACAATTTCTCCGTAGTGTGCTGTCGACGAACAAACAAGGAAAGCTGTATATGACTGCGGCGGCCTGAACACGCTTGTTTCACTTCTTTCCCGCCATGATAATAAGAAGCTGCTGGCGGCCGTAACAGGTGCAATTTGGAAATGTGCTATCAGCGATTACAATGTCAAAAAGTAAGCATTTTGGCTTCGGTCACAAGGGTAGAATTTTGTTCTTCTGGAAACTCAACCTTGGATTTTGTGTCTTCGTTTAGTACACTGTCGTCTCGTCGGCCTCCATGACTCATTTGATACTGCAAAACTAGTTTAAAAGAAGGATCGAATTCTTAGAGCTTTTGACTCCAACTTTCGTGAGAATGCCTCTGTGGCAAAAAACTGGAAGTCTTTCTTTTTGATCTAGGTTGATGGAGATGAAGGTATTAGAAATACTTGTTAATCTACTTCAGAATGAAGAAGAAGAAGAGGACCTCCCTGAACAAGTAAGTGTCAAAAATCTTTACTGGCTCTGTCAAAAAGAAATCCACAATTAATATGGCGATGCTGCATGAAATTTTCCTTTAGTATTCGAGATTGTGTGGTAACAAATCGATTGATTTCAAGTTTTAAATATCAGTAATATTTCTTCTTTTTTTTTTAGGATCACTTTTGAGGTTACACGTTTAGGCACCTAACTTTTTTGATACCTTATCTTATCTTGACTTGTGGGGTTCAGAGAGTTGTATGTAGAAATACACGTTACTTGGTCATTGGTATCATAAATATGCCCTAGACTGCCCTCCCCACCCACTTCCCTCAATAGGAACTGATGATATCTTAAATTTTGCTCATTTTTCACTAAAGGTTCAACTCCATATTGTTGGAGCCATTGGAGAGATTGCCAAAAATCCTAAGGCTCCGCTGGAAATTTTACGATGCAAGGGATGTAAAACCTTAGTGGACATTCTGAATATCCCCAATGAAGAGCTAACTGGTACAGCAGCGAGAGCCATCGCAGCATGCGCTGCGAACAGCAGCTGCCGAGCGTAAGTAATAGCCATGTGCCTCCTTCTCAAAAGGAGACCGATTATTCTAACATGAGACCCGATTATTATAATATGAACTCATTTATTTATGTCCGTATTTTCAGAGTTTTCAACAGATTGGAAGGCCTAAGGCTTCTGTGGTCTCTTATGAAGTCAAGGAACAATCAAGTGAGCAGAATTTTTGTTTAGACCTATAATTGATTATAATTTATCTAGACATCCAGTTTAATACCTGTTCATGATATGACTTATTTTCCTGTTGATTAGGTGGTCTCTGGTGGAGCATGGGCTGTATACAGACTGATGCAAGATACACCGGTATGAGAAAAATGCAATATCACCGTCTGACAACATAATGGAATGTGAAATTTGCTATCAACGAAATGTTTTACCGCAACCATTTTTTGACTCGTAGGAGGCCTGGGAAACCGCGCGATCATTTGTTGGGGGACTGGATCTGACTGTTCGCCTGCTCAAGTCTACCGATCTGGAGGTTAACTAAATATATTCACTTGAACCATTTTACACGTGGTAGCTTACAAATTAGTTTTGCTCTTCCTTTATTTATCATAGCTGACGAGCGACAGCGAAAAAAAATTTCAGTCAGTAAAAATCACTCTAGACTACTCCAACTAAATGCATTGAAACGTTTTTAGGTCCTCACTAGCGCGTGCGCAGTGATATCAGTTGTGGCATGTGATTGGGAGAACTTGGGAGTCATAACTGATTACGAGGTTGTCCCTCACCTGGCTAAACTCACGCATAAGGTTAGTTTTTAACTCATTACTATAGAACTAAGTTGCCATATGATTGCCGAGATGATTTGGGTACGAAGAGAGCCTACAAACGCTCACCAGTTTGAGGGGAAATTAATTGTTTTGTTTACAGACTGACATCATTTTGAGGCGACATTTGGCTGAAGCTATTGCCATGTGCAGCAAATGGGGAAACAACGCGAAGCGATTCTCCCAGGAAGGAGCTGTAGAAAGAATGGTGGAATACCTTGGGTCACATGACATCATAGTACAGCGGTCGGCAATGCGGGCTCTCGAGCAGTTGGGCAAACATCCTGATAGCTGCATCACTATGCACCGCAGTGGGGTTGTCAAGGTAACACAGAGGTGTTAGCTCTCTTAAACGGCTGTTGCAAAAGTGAAAATAGAGACGTTCAGTAGACGAGAATGACTGCCAGAATTACAGCGTTATTTTTATAATTTCAGTGATTTTTGTAACAGATGTTACGTCTGTAAGGTTCAGTTTTTGAGGACTTAAGACAACGACTGAACGGTCGATTGGTGGGAAAAAGCAAGAGTACACTTGTATTTTGGGTTATCATTCGCATCTCAAAGGAGCTTAGTAACCTAACCTTTTTCTTTTTAGACCCTAAGTTTACCATCAATTTTTTGTACTTCACCCGTGTTCATTCTCATTCATTGCTTTCATCACACTACCTTTTTTAAAAATGTTTTAATTTTCCCATGTTTCAATTTCTTTTCTCAAAAGCTTTGGATAGCTTCGTATGGCGCCAAAATATTTATGATGATGATCATAACAAGTGCGGATAATGATAATAATAACGATGATAATGGCAATGAATAGTACAATGTAAGAGAAAGCCAGATCCTTCTTGCTCTCTTTTTCGTATCCTCAAAGGGATCAGAGTTCACCGTTCTAAAATTTTGATAAGAAAGGATACTCTCTCTTGGTTGTCATTGATGGCTTCCAATCCATATTTGGCTTTCAGTGTAATTATAATTGACAGCAGTCAGTCAGTCAGACCGTTGATCAGTATCAATCAATCTGTTCTTAGCTGTTGCTGGAGATGATCGGCTCAGAGGATGCAGCTTTACAAGAAGCTGCCGCGGGATGTCTGTTGAACATGCGACAACTTGCAATGGCCAACGAACGAGCAAGATATCAGAAGGAAACGAATAATGATTTGGAAGCAGACACCGATTCCGTTCAGCAGAATTGAACTTTTGAAAATAGTACTGAGTACTGCGGTGACTAAAGTGTGAATTATGAGGCACTCACCAATAATGTCTCCTGTTATTTATATAATTTGTAGTTTCAATAAACACGAATTTTTATGGCATGAAATTACGAATTTTTGCTTCCTTAGAACGGGACTGGAGCGTAATGAGGGTGAGGTGCCTAGCATCTCTGCTACGTTTTGTGCTCCCTGCACGTGAAATAAAAATTTCTCTGACCTACTGCTGTGTATGGAAGCCTATATTTTCAACGATAAAAACGATCATCTCTTTGAAATAACACCTTTTCTCTTATTTGAATAGAGTGACATGGTATTGGTAAAGTCCGCTGTTCCATATTCCTACTACTTCCAGTCCTGTTCCTATATTTCCATGTATTTCCGGTTTTCCCGGAATCGAAAACAAAACTTGGGGAATACCCAACACGTCACTTCTCGGAAAAATTTTCAGTAGTAGGGCGCCAGCATTGCGTTGAACGCAGATTTCATGTTCGATACCTGCAAGTTTTGGAGGAACTTACTCTAGATAACATACAAGGCTTTATTGTTAGGTAAGTTAAAATGTCGAGAAGGATTGGGGTTCCCTGGATGCAGCTTTATATAAAAATTCCCGACGATGTTGACGATGTTATTCGACTGCACTCTAAGATGGCGGGGTGAAGGAAATGTTTTAAGTCCCTGTAAGTGAATGGAAACTTTTGGATGCTATTCAAAACGTTTGGCAAGGATGAGTCGAAACGGTCAAATATACCTGTGTAAGTACAGCTAGTAGGATCAGACTTCAGCTTCTTCTCGACTAAGGGGATGGGCTATGCTCAAATTCATTCGATCTTGTAATATTTTATCAGTGTAGTTATGCTTCACGCATATCTATCAAACCCTCGGTTAATCGATGGCAAATGCCATTTACAGTTCAGTTTTAATTGGTAATACTTAAATGGTCTGGTTAGAAACAGATATGTAACGAATTTAAGAAAATGAACGACACGTTTAAAATTAAAAGACATGTTTCGGCAGATCTTCTGTCATCTTCAGTTCGGAATAATGCAAAGTACAAAGTTGAATTTAAAGTGTGTAACAAAATGCTGATTGGGCAAAACAAACGATAATAACGGGGCTGGGTACAAAGGATGTGATAAACATATACCTATACTACTACCCCTTATAACCAGCAATAAGTAATGTTTATATAATTATTATATCTTCCCACTTTCTGGCCTGAATTCACCAGTTCTTATTTTTAGCTTGAAATGGTCTTAAATATGATTGATTATTCAAGAAGAATGAACCTGGCACAATTAAAACTTCCAATCAATCAAAGGTCGACAACATTGAGAAAAAAATCACAGAGCTTTGACTGTGAGCTACAAAAGCCTCAGCACTGAATGAATGAGGAAACAACAAATCTCAACAAAGTACTCTACTTGTAGCTTGTGAATTAGAAATTGTGTTCTTTGATATAACAACTAATTAAAAGTATCTAATGTTTCCTTTATTCTATTTGACCAAGCTTATAATTCACCAATCATGCTGTTCTCATGATTTGTCAATCGGCAGTAGTTTTGTTAAACACAGACAACTGATTCTAGCATTTACAGTATGTGAGTCATATACCTTTCACATTGTGATATAAAAAGTATTAGCTTTTCCCAATGGCACAAAGAAAATTGGCAAATTAGGGACAAAATTATCTACTTTTTATATCTTTTAGCTGAGTTAGTAAATGGAGTAAATTGATCTTGATCAATCAGCCTCAAGGGGACTTGATTACAAGGTACAATATTTTGACATGAATTAACTCCAACTTTGTAGTGTTATTTTTTAAATAAGTGAAAATGATGATGAAAAAAGAAGGTAGTGCCTTCCTCTGTGATTCTGTTATCATCCCTTCCTCAAAAAGGAACGTGACTATGACCCCCTAAAGGTTTGATGATTTTAGTTCCATTATTTTGCATATGTATTGATTACAGTATCTTATTTTTTCATTAATTTCATATGCATTGAAAGAAATTTGTGGGCATAGCTTCATATTCATAACTATGTTAATAACTTAGTTTGCTAATAGCTTTGATCACTCTTTAGGCTGCCATGGCAACAGGCACAAGCAAAAGCCTTATTTCAATTGTGCCAACAACACTTCCAGGACCACCTGCCATACCCACAGTTCTCACCAGTCCCTCAGCGGTAGCAGCAGGCCCTGGTGGGTAGAATAACTTTCTTATTTACTTTTAATTAACTGTAAAATCCATACCTTATCTCTGGGCCCTTGGGTGGCAGGTAGTTCTGTTTTCAGGAGAATTTTGACATTTTCTGTCTGGTGACTCAGAAAAAAATATTATACCACTGACCCATGGGGAGGTAGGGGTTAATTGGGTCAATTTTTGCTGGGTTTGTGCCAATGGCCTCTCAGAACCCCTACTCCATTATTGTGCATTCTGTGGCCAGTTATAGACCCCAGTTTAGTGACTTTGGGCAAATGTAATTTTGTAATTCCAACCAAAGGGTAAAGAATCATACTACTTTTGAATCCCTACCTGCTGGAATTTTTTTAGCCTCAAAATCCAGAAAATGTGCAACTCCATTTGTTGAAAAGACTAAGTGTAGCCTTAGAGAAAACAAACACGATGATTATTAATTGTGAACAAGATTACCCCTTTGGTGTGGAGTTATCGACAAAGAGTGACACCTGATTGCATACATCATCTGACAACAGCAAAAAACAACTTTTGTTGGCACCAGGATTACAAGTTATTATATAATTGTCTTTGTTTTTAGCTTTTGTTTTTGCCAAGCTTCTTAGTAGCTTTGTTATCTTTAGTCTTCTATTGTGAGCCAAACTTCTTCCCAATCTGATGAAGGGTCGGTAGTGGAGTGTAAGAGTGCCTTCTGAAGGATCTTGATATTAGTTTATATTTGGTGTTTCCTCCAACCACTACTCTTGTAACTCTATTAAAAATGTAACACAATTATGATATGAACCCATCCAATGGCACATCCCCTTTAGCCTATTACTAGAAAGAACCCCCCCTTCCCTGATCACTGACTTCAGTGTTGTTTTGATCATGTTTTTCCTTGATCGCTGTTAAATGAATTTGTAAGGAAAAAAATTGATGAAAATGTATCCTCGGCACATGGAAGTTTACATGATCAGTATGAATGGTTCTTACTTCTCAGTAATTATAAGCCCAAGCAAGAAAACAAACTGATGCCAGGTGCCAAATAAAGAGGAAAAGGAGGCCAATTCCTGCATGCCTAACCTCATATTCGAGCCTTCACTTCACATATGGCAAAGTTTAGGCAAGAATGTTATTAATCCAACATCATTTCCAACATCATTTTCTAGATTTTTGCCCATTCAATGGTGTAATGTGGAGACATGTTTAATACTTACCATTTCCCTATTACAGTAAAATTCGAATTATAGATGTATGTATTTGCTCGCTTGAAAAAAGACAAAGGAGTATTCATAGTCTATGAAATTGGCAACTTTCTCGAAACCAATGGTGAGATTTCCCCAAATGCTTCAATTGTAAACCTAAAATCTTAAAGTTCAATGTTAACCTACATTTCAAGTGAGATCTATTTCAGTCTGTGGCAAAAACTGTTGTTTTCTTTTGTAATTTCTTACAGTCAGCAGCTTTGATTTGAGTGACAAACAAAAAAGATGGGTTGTGATTGGAATCACATTAAATAGGCTTCTATTACCAGTTCTCCGTGACTTTGCGGGCAAGGAACTTGCTAAACACTACACATCATTGAAGAGCTCCAGTGGAATAGATAAACAGGTTTATTCCACTCACATGAAGAAAGATGGTTCATTTGATTTAAACTATGGCAGCATCAACAACAACTGGGGAAGATTCAAGAGGAAAGTGCAACTATATGATTATAAAGTGGCGTCTGCTGAGAATCTGGCCAAACTTTACCTTGAACCACATATGGCCAAATTTACAGGTGAATGATTAGTTACAAAAATTGGCGGTAATGTCGCAATGTAATTGGCCAATTCGCCATCGTCGATAAGAGTACAAACAACGCTGCTTGCGTCAACGTGTCACGCAATGTCTTTACAAGCTGTCAAACATGGGTGACCTGGACATTTTGATATTGTGGTAAAAAACAAACTGATAGTGGTTAGGCGTGGTCTGTACTCTTATCGACAACGATATTCGTCATCACAGTCAAAATTTGTCGCTAAGAGTACAGACCACGCCAATGTTAAATCTCTAGTCGATCTTTTTGCTAATTATAACTTACAGTGGAATATAATGACAAGGAACAAATCTGGGAATATGTAATCGTTCCAGATCAGCCTGCAGTTTCTTATTGGCGCGTCAATCTCTGACACAGGTCGCTTGGCGTACTTTGCGTTATACACATGTCGCAGAGACTCTCGGCCCAACAACACTCTGAAGTCAGTCAAGAACCATACTTGCAACTTGGAAACTATCCTGACAGATCAGGATATCGTTTACACGGCTTTTTTAATGCTTTGACTCGATCTTTCTCTTCAGTTCACAAATAGATTATGGTAAAATCCCCTCTTCGGTTAGGTCTTTATCTCGCTATTTTGCCATGACATGTTAAGTCTGCTCAAGTTGTTGTGTAAAGTTAGGGTAACTTTGGCAGCGGTTTGACGCTGTCGAGTCACTACCTTGACAAGCAGGAGCTTCAGGCTTACGCAAGAGTGCAACAATAGTTAAATGAGCCTACTGAATAATGGCTGAATTTGACCTGAGATGGCATGAGCACTAAACGATGCAATGCCGCAGTTATCTTTTTAGATTAAGAAAACTTTCAGAAGGCTTCTACAGATAATGTATCTTGTAAACATATCTTACTCCTTGTGCTAACTTAAAGTATAAATCTTATTGCCTATTTTCAGGTTTTGATAACACATGCGACTTGTCAGCAGTTTTAGGAATGCTGGCCAACTCATCTGTGTTTCATACGCGCATCCAAACAAATGCTAAGGATGTGCGCTCGAAAGTAAGAAATGAGTGGGGTCACTGTAACTTTGATCACTGGAATGAACCGGAGTTCAACTACAGTTTCCAACTCATGGAGACGTTAATTCGTTCTTTGGGGCTTCCAGTGGCTGATGAAGAGAAAGTACTCAATGAACTTCAGGAGTGGGAAACTAAGGGTCAGTAATTTCGATAACGATATGAGGGTGTGTATGGGGTGTATCAGGCCCTAACCAACTCTTTTGGATACCTCTCCCTGAGTGAGCGCCAGTCTTTCTTTAAGGTCTTTGTGAGCTGATCTTCTCCACCGGCATTTACTTTGTCGGGATTTATCTACTGTCTCGATGAAAAGTGTGAAGTCCATTGTTTTCCACCTTTCGTTCTCATTTCTTTCTCTTCATCATTTAAGGCACCTTGGCTACCCAAGGTAAAATAATCATATCATGGCTGATGTTGTATCCATTTAAATTGTTTCTTGGCAGGTTTGAAATTGTGTATGGGTTGCCCAGTGGACAAGGATTTGATGAAACTTGTCAGTATTGAGGTCACCAACTTAGAGAAAAACTTGGAGGCCATAAAGAAATTCAATGCTGATGAAGCCAAGAGGATAGGAGAAGCTCTTCAAGACGCCATAGATGAAATAGCGAAGTTTAAGAAATGTATAGCCGACATTGAAAGTCGACTGGAGGAAGGGCTCCAGGCGCAATCAGAAAAGAACAGAGAATTCTCATCAGCAATTGAAGATATTTCTAACAATATAAATATAATAGAGGAACGCCAAGATACAAATGAACAAAACATTTCTTTGTTGGAAGAAAGGCAAAATGAGGTAGAATCAGCTGTAGCCTCTTTAAAAGACGGAGAGAGCAACCTTACCTCAAAGGTGGAGGTTTTAGAGCTCGAACAAATTCAGTTAGATTCTCGGCTAAAAAAGTTAGAAGAGGGTAATCTTGACGCTGTAGTCGATGCTAACATTTTGCAACTGCCCAGTCGCAATCATTGCTTTTGTGGTCGCGAAAGTGAGCTAAAAGCAATTGCCGCGCAATTAAAAGATACTAAGAGGGGTTGTTCTGAATCAGCAATTTACGGTCTCGGGGGTGTTGGAAAAACATCTCTTGCCGTCGAGTTTCTCTGGCGACAGAAAGACAAGGAGGAATATCCCGGTGGTATTTTTTGGATTTCGGGCGAAAACAGCAACCTTTTTCAGTTGTCTGTCAGCGAGATGGCACGTCAAGTTGGAACTTTGGATGACAAAGACTTTCCTAATTCGCTGTCAAGAACCTTGGACTGGTTGAGAAAGCGCGAGCAGCTGTGGTGTCTAGTGGTTGACAATCTGGACGAGTTAGAAATGTCCATGGATATGCAAAAACTGCTGACTGGTCATTGGAAACAGGCGGCACGTGGTCATATCATCATAACCACAAGAAGAGAAGCAACGGAAATCGGAGAAGAAATGGGAATCGAAGAAAGCTCTTGTATTGAGTTGAAACGCTTCACGGAGGAAGAAGGAATTCAGTTTTTAAAAACAAGAAGTGGGACAGCCGGAGAAGACAACGATTTTCTTGAGTTGGTTGGAGAGCTTGGCGGACTGCCTTTAGCTCTTGATCAAGCTGCTGCTTACATCCGATCCCTTCGCCAGCCTATCAAAGAATACCTGAAGAAATATAGAAAACAAAAGATGCTTCTCTTGAAGAAGCAGAAGGCTCGTAATCTGGTGGAAAATACATCACCTGAGAGATTGGCAGTTCACACAACATGGTCGTTAAATTTTGAGCACGTCAAGAAAATGTCAGAACAGATGGATCTTGGAGAAACCCCCTCAATTGTCATGAAAATGTCTGCCTATCTAGGTCCCGATGACATTCCTTATCAGGTTATAAACGAAGGGCTTCACGTTGTGGGAACTTCCGGCCAGGAAGTAAGCGATTTGTTGGATGCAGCCGAGACAGTGTCGCTTCTTACAAAGTTTTCCCTTTTTCAAAGGTATGGGACAGATTCTTTCAGTGTTCATCGCCTGGTGCAAGACGTTATCCGAAGTGAGATTGAAAAGGACAAAATTGAAGTGTGTATACTTTGCTGTGCGGTAGACGCACTTAACCATGCATTAACAAAAACACGCTCGCCAGCGGAAGTCTGCCAAAGTTTCGTTGAAGATGCTGTTTTCAGCGTCGAGAATCCTCCTTCGTTACAACTGTGGGGCAAGCTGGCTTCGCACTCGACCTATTTGCAAGAACATTTACTTAGCTACCTAGCGATACATGAAAATGATGCCGGAAGTTTGCATACTTTACTCTACACTGATGCAACTGTTCGTGTCTTTAACGAAGCAGCGATATTTTTCAGTGTTTCGCAGGAGAAAGTAAAAGCTCAGGCAATGCAAAAAAAGAAACTAGAGTTGCTAGTACATCTTGAAAAGCCAACACTTGAGGAAGATTTCTACTTACCGCATTATTTCGTTGATGTACCTTTGAAAGATAAGGACTACAAGGTGATAACTTGTTGTATGAGAAACTCTCTTCTTGAAAACAAGGCCTTGGCTGAAAAAGATTCTTCTCTTAATGAAAGGAAGGAGGAAGCCAACCAACTCAGAGAAAAAGGAAACGATGCATTCAAAAAAAGAAATTTCAAAGAAGCATTGGATCTTTATACAAGAGCCATTGATTTGTGGCCTGATGACCACCAGCTGTTCTGTAACAGGGCCCTCTGCCACTTGAAACTTGGAGAATCAAGAAATGCTCTGGAAGATTGTCAAAAATGCCTTTATTTAAAACCTGATTACAGCAAAGCTCTTCAACGAAAAGCTTGGGCCCTGCGAGGGCTTGTTGAAGGTGGAAATTGTGAGCTTGAAGGACAGAAACGTGCATCAGTGGCAGTCGCCCTTCACTTCGATCCCAATCTTCGCCAAGACAAAGTGTTTTGTCAGATGTTTCCTGAAGCGCTAGAACTCTGCGTCAGCGTTATATCCAATGAAACACAACTAGTGTCTGCTTTGAAGATAACACAAGGAGGCGAAACCTTGTTGTTACGTGAAGGAGAATACCGTTTGACCTCCTTTGTAACCTCAAGTGACCTTCAGATTGTAGGTCTTGGATCCAAAACTATTTTGCATTGCACACAAAGCTTTATTTTCCGCGCCAAATGCTATTTTGAAAATATTGTGTTTCCTAAGGGGAACATTGCTCTCACCTGCCGTGGAAATGATGGCAATGTACATTTAAATCAGTGTGATATTTCAGGAGGAAAGACAAGTTGTGAGGACTTTCCAGACTGTAATGGAGGTCCAGGCTGTGTGGCGCCCTCTTTAGGGAAACCTGCTTGCAATCGGACGGGAAACTTTGGTGATTCAAAATCAATGTCTGGCATAGGTGGCTCTCCGGGAGTCGAGATTTCACTCGAGGGCTTTGGACTGATTGAAAACTGTGTAATTCATGAGTGTGGGGGTGGAGGTGCCCTTGTTGCTGGGAAAGATTCTCGACTATTGGTTAAAAACTGCGAAGTGTACAAAAACCACCAAGCTGGATTAGAGGCAAGGGAAGGAGGAGAACTTGAAGCTCTAGGAAACAAGATATTCTACAATGGTGATCATGGCATTCTGATTTGGAAGCTCCCTGGGAAATGTGACGTCAACGACAATGAGATTTTTGAAAATGCAAAGGAAGGCATCCGTGCTGGCATCACAAAAGAGAAGATAACCCTACGCAACAACAGTATCCATCACAACAGACCCTTTGGTATTTCCCTTGGTGATGATAATTCTCAAATTGTTATAAGCAACAATGAGATTTTCGAGAATGGATTCTGGGGCATCCTCGCTAAAGGGCGAACATCGGCATACATAGTAGGAAACAAACTGAGTGGTAACAAGTGTGGAGGAATTTTTATTGGTATCAATTATTCTGGGAGGGTTCATCTAAAGACAAATACTGTAAGAGATCACAGTGGCCCTTGGCTTGAGTATCAATTCAAAAACGGTAGTGCAAGTAGTGGTATCAGTTCACTTTACGACAAAGAGACTGATGCTCTGGGTCTGATGCTTCCAGAGGGTGAAAAACAGTATTATTCGAAGCCTCCCATTCTAGAAGAAAATAAACAATTTAACAACGAGGAAGGCATGTATCATCCCAGAGAGCTGGCTGAACGACTTTGCAATGGCTGCACTTATTGCCATCGTCGAAGAGACAAAAGAGTGCGTTTTTTGAAGTGCCCAGGATGCCTCATTGCATCGTACTGCAGTAAGGAATGCCGGCGCAACCACCAACCTAAACACGAGACATTATGTTTCGCTCTTAAAACTCGTTACGCTGTGGACGTTGACTGTCCTCCCCTAGCTAAGCAAGGATTTGAAGTGAGGTCGCGGATATTTGGTTCTCACTTAGTGGGAATTGGAGAGGGTCCAAAACCAGAATCAAACAAGGAGTTTATTGTCAAAATTCAAACACAAAGTCTGAACAGCCACCCACTGCAGTTGCTGACACTTTACGACCAAAGCGTCACCATAGATTGTGAAATACAAAGTCCAGAAATCTTCAACGTGATAATGGACTGTGGCGTTCTTGGAGCTTTACACAAGTTTACAAGTAAGAAATGCTTTTTCTGGGCCATGTTTAGTGAGCCAGGAGGAAAACTAACAATTTATCTTGATCATTTGGCTCCTTATCAGAAGTGGTGAAGGTCTGAGAATAATTTAGATATCAGAGTTTCTTGGTACAATAAATACCCCTAAGATTTTAACTATTGCATATTGTTTTGAGGGGTCAAGTAGTCACCAATAGTTGTCATTTTGACCAATACCTGTTCAAACAGATGGTCAAAACCCTTACGTTTAGGTTTTTCAGTAATCAGACTTGAAAATTACTTTTTATTTTTTAAACAAGACTCTTAGTAATTATTACTGCATAGAGTACATGATAAGTAATTATTTCTCTATTTTGCGGTGCCATGTCAAAGTGGAAAGGTAGACTTACTGTCCAATGCTATGTGTTAAAAAATCAAACTTAAATGTTTGATGGTCAATCAACAATTAAAGAAGAAGCACAGATCATTGAATGTTGTCCTTCAGCGTCATTTTAGATAATTGAATGGACAAAAGTTCAAATGAGGCCTGAAACTACTAATATTGATGTTAAAATATTTTAAAAATCCAAGCTTTTGCCAATCCAAGGCATCATTATCAAGAAGCACAAAAGTTAATGCATGTTGCTCTTCAACTTGCTTTTAGTGAAGGCTGTGGTTCTCTCATGTAGGCACATTGGCAGCAGTGCAAAAAGGTTTATGATTTTTCCAATCTGCTTTTTGACACTCCCCTTATGAAAATGTGAAAGAAGAATTAGTATCTGTGTCAAAACATAAGGCCTAAAACTCTGCTTGGCCAATCTAGAGAACTAAACATAAAATGGCGCATGAGGATATAAATCAAATTAAATCTATAGAAAAAATGAACTTCAATTTTGGGTTTTAAGACATAGACAGTCAAAAGTCATGAGAAGATTCATTTTTGAATTTTTTTTATTACAACTTGCACTTAGGTTGTTCATTTGATTTATTTACCTTGAAACTCAGAAAATCATGAAGACTTTGAATTACTTTTGATAGTCACAGTAATAATCAGGACAAGCAAGCAGATTTCAAAATGACAAATTACAGAGCATTTAAGTTTGTGGCTTTGTTTCCTCTCACTTATGTAGCTTTTTCCTAGAAACATGACATAATATTGTTTACATGTTTCTGAGTTTCAGAGTGACAGGTGCTAGCTGATACATGCTTGAAATGATTAAAATATCCTCTTTGAACAAATAGTCCCTGATTGATAAGAAATTCTGGACTATCAAAAAATAACAACAACAACAGTAGTCAGAGTTTCTCAGTACAATAAATGCCCCAAAGATTTTAACTACCGCATCTTTTTCTGAGGTGTCAAGCAGTCACCAGTAGAAGTCATTTCGACTAATACTCTTTCAAACACATGGTCAAAACCCTTATTTTTAGGTTTGTTGGTAATCAGACTTGAAAGTAACTTATTTTTTAAAAAAGATTCTTAGTAATTATTAATGTATAGAGTACATGATAAGTAATTATTTCTCTATTTTGCGATGCAACGTTAAAGTGGACAGATTAACTGTCCAATGCTATGTGTTAAAAAATCAAACTTAAATGATTGATGGTCAATCAACAATTAAAGAGGCACATCCTTGAATGTTGTCCTTTAGTAGCATTTTAGATAATTGAATGGGCAAAAGTTCAAATAAGGCCTGAAACTACTGTAATATTGATGTTAAAATATTTTAAAAATCCAAGCTTTTGCCAATCCAAGGCATCATCATCAAGAAGCACAGAAGTTAACACATTGCTCTTCAACTTGCCTTTAGTGAAGACTGTGATTCTCTCACCTAGGGACGTCCAGATTACTTGGCAGCAGTGCAAGAAGGTTTATGATTTTTCCAATCTGCTTTTTGACACTCCCTTTGTAAAATTGTGAGTCAAAACATAAGGCCTGCAACTCTGCTTGGCCAATCTAGAGAAGTAAACATAATGGCGCATGAGGATATAAATCAAATTAAATCTATAGAAAAGATGAACTTCAATTTTGGGTTTTAAGACAGACAGTCAAAAGTCATGAGAAGATTCATTCTTGAATTTTTGTGATTACAATTTGCACTTAGGTTGTTCGTTTGATGTATTTATCTTGAAAGTCAGAAAATCATGGACACTTTGAATTACTTTTGACCAATCACAATAATAATCAGGAGAAGCAAGCTGATTTCAAAATGTCAAATTATGGTGCATTTAAGTTTTTGGATTTGTTTCCTCACACTTATGTAACTTTTTCCTAGAAACACAACATAATATTTTGAGTGTTTACATGTTTCTGAGTTTCAGAGTAATAGGTGCCAGCTGATACATGTTAGAAATGATTAAAATATCCTCTTTGAACAAATAGTCGCTGATTGATAGGAAATTCTGGACTATCAAAAAATAACAACAACGACAGTAAAAGCCCCCAAAAAAAGGATAAAAAAAGAAATTAATTCCATAGCAGTGACTTAAGGGTGACTCATCTTTTAATGTCAGCCCAACATTGGTAGGAGATGGGGTGGCATTATGGTTGGTGCATTGAAGTCTGCATCAAGAGATCTTGGATCATGTCCTGGCCAGGTCACTGTGTTTTGTATTTGGGCATGACACTTACACTGACCTATAACTGCACCTGTCTCCACCTAAGATTTTAATTGGGCACCAGAGAACTGTCAGTTAAGCCTGACAAAAATCTGGCTGGTAACCTGAAATCCCCCATCCAAGGGAAGTAGCAATAAGGAGACCTAAAGATCCCATCTCTGTGGCATATTCGACTGTACTTTCCCCTGCCGCCTTTTTGTACCATTCAAACGCTTCTTTGATATCTTCGTCTACAACCCTTTTAACTCCACATCGATACATTTCAGCCAAATTAAGCTACGCAGATGTACTTCCCAGACGCGCTGCCTTGTGATACAAATCGTACGCTTTTCGCTGGTTGTGTGGCTCTCCTGTAAAATCCAGCAATTGACCAAGTTCTTGCATCACCGAGGGAACAGTGCAACCATTTTGGACAGCTGTGTCTAGCCAGCCAATAGCTTTGGTGTCCCTCTCCACGAATCCTTCGATACCTCTAGAATAAGCGGTACCAAGGTGAATTTGGCAGAATACTTCACCCTTCTTGGCTCGAGCTATTAAAAAATTTACTGAACCATACGATTCTTTGAAATAATTTTTCAGATCGAAGTCTTTTGCTTTGAAAAATTTCATGTTTGAATACAGTCGAAGTAATTCGTAAACCGAAAGCTTAGTAGGACTTCCGGGATGCAAGTGAAATTTATTAGTACGTCATATATCAAACAATATAGTATGCCATAAGTTATTTCGTTTAGTCCGCTGAAAGTATTGCAGGCCTAGGAATAAAAAACACGTGCTCTGAAAAGGACGATTCCGCTGAGCAAAGACGAATCTTTTTTCTGGTGTGTTACCACCCAAGAATCCTTTTTGAAGTATGATGAATTTTCAAGGGAAAGGTTTTGTTATTTTATTGACAGCACAGTGACGAGAGCTCGTGGAACGTGAGGGCGTGCGTGTTCCTTCGTGAAAGCGCGCAAGGAGGGTGAACTACACCAGAAAGAATAAAGAGGGTAAGTTTCTAAAGAAACTGTGGTGCCACGTAGGTGGGAGAGTATAACAGGGTTATTTAGTGTTATCAACTGAGTTGAAACGTAAATTTAGAGTACGAAGGGCTAACGCTCGGCTAAACTTCAGAATACCCCGCAACTTTGGTCCGCCTCACTTACATGCGTCGGGAGGCTTTGAAGATCGAGGCATAACACAATAGACGCTATTCTTATTCAGTGACATGTAAATGAGTTGCGGGGTATTCTGAAGTTGCTCCTAACGCTCGAAACATCAGTCTTTAAACTCTTCACGGTGGCCAGTTTACGCTAGGGTTAGGGTTAGAAGGATTATTTTACAATAAATAATTTAAATAAATCAAAATTGGATTTATTTAAGTTCACAAGGCAACCAGGTGGACAATCAGACATGGTTTGATGCTGCTCATGTGTAAAGATTTAATGAATGTGATCAAGAAGTTACAATTCATAGACCCAACGTTTTGAAACTCCTGTTTAGTGCCTTCATCAGGGGTTATCTACTCACTGCAACAAGAGGTTCTTTTATATGCTACTAATTAGCTCCCCTTTAGAATAAATCCTGTTGGTTCGTCGTTCTTTCAACTCTATCTATTCTATTCCGTGCAATGACTGTGATCATCAGAAAAAGGGCAGCTAATTAGTGAGCATATGAAATGACCTTGTTGCAGCAGACAACTGTTTCTAGCAGGTACAGTATTGTACGTGTACAACTGATTCTTGCATGTACAGTATGGGGGTCAAATACCTTTCACAATGAAATTTAAATACTATTATTTTTCCAATGACACAAAGAAAACTGGCAAATGAATCTAATAATAATAATAAAATAATAATAATAATAATGAAAATTGAAATGAAAATTATCTACTTATTAATATCTTTTAGCTGAGTTAGTGAATGGAGTAAATTGATCTTGACTATTCAACCTCAAGGGGACTTCGTTACAAGGTACAATAATTTGATGTGAATTAACTAATTTTGTGGTGTTATTTTTTAAATGAGTGAAAATGATGATGAAAAAAAGGTAGTGCCTCCTTCAGTGATTTTGTTATCATCCCTACCTCAAAAAGAAACCTGTTTATGACCCACTATAGATTTTTAGGTCTGGAGTAGAGATTTCAGTTCCATTATTTCGCACATGCATTGATTACAGTATTATATTTTTTCATTAATGTCATTCGCATTAAAAGAAATATGTGGGCCAGGATTCGTATTCGTAACTTACTTTGCTAATAGCTTTGATCACTCTTTAGGCTGCCATGGCAACAGGCACAAGCAAAACCCCTATTTTAATTGTGCCAACAACACTTCCAGGACCTCCTGCCATACCCATAGTTCTCACCAGTCCTTCAGCTGCAGCAGCAGGTCCTGGTGGGTAGAAAAACTTTATTGTTTACTTTTATTTAATTGTAAAATTTACACCTTACCTCTGACCCCTTTGGAGGTGAGTGGTTTTGTTTCCAGGAGAATCTTGCCATTTCCCATCAGGTGATGTCGAGGAAAATATCATACAACTGACTCTGGGGGTGGGGGGGGGAGCAGGGGGGGGGAGTTGGGTCTAATTTGCTGGGTATGTGCCACTCCCATCAGAACCCCCCCTACTCCATTACAGTGTATTCTTTGGCCAGTTATAGACCCCATCTCAGTGACTTTTGGGCAAATGTAATTTTTGTGATCCAAACCCAGGGGTAAAGAACCTTAACCATTATGAATCCCTACTTACCAGAATTTTCCTTAGCCCCAAAATACAGAAAATGTGCAACTTCATTTGTTGAAAAGACTAAGTGTGGCCTTAGAGAAAACATACACAATGACCATTAATTCTAAGCAAGATTACCTGTTTTGTATGGAATCATTGATAAAGAGTGACAGGGGGTTGCATACACAAAAACAACCTTTGTAGGCACCAGGATTACAAGTTATTACATAATTGTCTTCATTTGTAGCTTTTGGTTTTGTCTAGCTTCTTTATAGCTTCTTTATAGCTTTATTATCTTTAGTCTTATGTTGTAAGCCAAACTTCTTACCAAACTGATGAAATACTGGTTGCAGAGTGTTAGAATACCTTCCTAAGGATCTTGATATTAGTTTATTTTTGGTGTTTCATCTGATCACTACTCTTGTAACTCTACTTAAAATGTAATATGACCTTTAGGCTATTACTAGAAACAACCCCCCCTCCCCCAATCACTGACTTAAGCCATGTTCTGACTGCATGCTTTTCCTGAACCTTGATCGCATTCTGTTAAATGAATTTGTAAGAAATTCATGAAAATATATACTTGGCAGGATCCATGTGAAATCACCACATGGAAGGTCACATGATCAGTATGAATGGTTCTTACTTCTTTGTTTTTATAAGGACCAGTAAGAAAACAAGCTTATGTCAGGTGCCAATCGGAGAGAACAAGGAGTGTAAGGCCAATTCCTGCATGCCTAACCTCATTTGTGCCTACACTTAGCATATGGCAAAGTTGAGGCAGGAATATTATTATTCCAATATCACTTGATTTTCTAGATTTTTTTCCCTATTCAACAGTGTAATACTAGGGCATGTTTTATGTGTACCACTGCCCTATTGTGGTAAAGTGGGGGTATTAGCTGAATAATAGAATGATCGGGTATATATTGCTTGCTTGACAGACTAAGGGTATTCATAGTCTGTGAAAGTAGCAACTTCCTCAAAGCCAATGGTGAGATTTCCCCAAATGCTTACCATTGTAAACCTAAAATCTTAAAGTTCAATGCTAACCTACATTTCAAGTGAGATCTACTTCAATCTGTGACAAAAAATGTTGTTTTCTTTTGAAATTTCATACAGTCAGCAGCTTTGATTTGGATGACAAACAAAAAAGATGGGTTGTGATTGGAATCACATTAAACAGGCTTCTATTACCAGTTCTCCGTGATTTTGCGGGCAAGGAACTTGTTAAACACTACACATCATTGAAGAGCTCTAGTGGAATAGATACCCAGGTTTATTCCACTCACATGAAGAAAGATGGTTCATTTGATTTAAACTATGGCAGCATCAACAACAACTGGGGAAGATTCAAGAGAAAAGTGCATCTATATGATTATAAAGTAGCATCTGCTGAGGATCTGGCCAAACTCTACCTTGAACCACACATGGCCAAATTTACAGGTGAATGATTATTTTACCAAAATTGGCAGTAATGTTTCAATGTACTCGGCCAATTTGCCATTGTCGATAAGAGTTTATAAAATAAGCTCAGTTATGCACTCATTCTGATTGGTTCTCGCTAATGATCTATTAGAGGACAGACGTATAGATGACTTCATCATTAAAACTTTTTTTAATTCTTTATTATATAAAACAAATAGATTCCAAGTTGTTCTTACCTCTGTGATCTATTACTGAACAGACGCACGACAACTCGGAATCTATTTGTTAAACAAACAACGCTGCCCGCGTCAACGTGTCACGCAATGCCTTTATAAGCTCTCAAACATGGATGACTCGGATATTTTGACGTCGATATTTTGGTAAAAGACAAATCGACAGTGTCGACAGTGGTTTAGCGTGGTCTGTACTCTTATTGACAATGATATTCGTCGTCACAGTGTCAAAATTTGTTGCGGACTCACGAGACACACATTTTAACCACTGTGATGATGCTTATCGTTTAATTTTCGCTTAGGGTACAGCTAGACCACGCTGACGTTAAATCTCAACTCTCTAGTTGATCTTTTTGCTAATTATAACTTACAGTGGAGTACAATGATGAGGAACAAATTTGAGAATCCACAATTGTTTCAAATCAGCCTGTGGTTTCTTATTGGCGCGTCAATCTGTGACTCAGGTCGCTTGGCGCTATATAAATGTTGAAAAGACTCTCGGCCCAATGAAACTTCAGTCAAGAGCTATACTTGCAACTTGAAAACTATCCTGACAGATCAGGATATTGTCTACGCGGCTTTTTTTATGCGTTGAGTCGATCTTTCTCTTCAGTTTACAAATCGATCAGACTAAAAATCCCCTCTTCGGTCACGGCTTTATCTCGCTTCTTAGCCGTGACGTGTAATGTCTGCTCAATTTGTTCTCCATTGTGTAAAGTTAGGATAACCTTGGCAACGGTTTGACGCTGTCGAGTCTCTACCTTGGCAACCACGAGCTACAAGCTCGAGCAAGAGTATAACAATAGTTAAATGCGCCTACTAAGTAATAGCTGAATTCGAACTGAGATAGCATGAGCACTTAAGGGATCTTTTAAGAGAAGAAGACTCTAAAAAAGCTTCTACTGATAATATATCCTGTATGCATATCTTACTCCTTGTGCCAACTGAAAGTACAAATCTTATCGCCTATTTTCAGGTTTTGATAACACATGCGACTTGTCAGCAGTTTTAGGAGTGCTGGCCAACTCATCCGTGTTTCACGCGCGCATCCAAACAAATGCTAAGGATGTGCGCTCCAAAGTAAGAAACAAGTGGGGACACTGTAACTTTGATCACTGGAACGAACCGGAGTTCAACCACAGTTTCCAACTCATGGAGACATTAATTCGTTCTTTGGGGCTTCCAGTGGCTGATAAAGACAAATTACGTGATGAACTTCAGGAGTGGGAAACCAAGGGTGAGTAATTTAAATAATGATACGATGGTGTGTATGGGGCGTATTAGGCGTTAACCAACTCTTTTGGATGTCACTCCCTGGGTGAGCGCTAGTCTTTCTTTAAGCTCTTTGTGAGCTGATCTTCTCCACCTGCATTTATCTTGTCGAGATTTATCTACTTTCTCGATGGAAAGTGTGAAGTCCATTACTTTCCACCTTTCCTTCTCATTTTTTTCTCTTCATCATTTAAAGTGTCTCGGCTACCCAAGGTAAAATATTCACATCATGGCTGACGTTGTATCCACATAAATTGTTTCTTGGCAGGTTTGCAATTGTGCATGGGTTGCCCAGTGGACAAGGATTTGATGAAACTTGTCAGTATTGAGGTGACAGGCTTAGAACAAAACGTGGAGGCCTTAAAGAAATCCAATGCTGATGAAGCCAAGAGGATACGAGAAGCTCTTCAAGACGCCACAGATGAAATAGCGAAGTTTGAGAAACGAATCGCCGACATTGAAAGTCGACTGGAGGAGGAGCACCAGGCGCAATCAGAAAAGAACAAAGAATTCTCATCAGCAATTGAAGATATTTCTAACAATATAAATATAATAGAGGAACGCCAAGATACAAACGAACAAAACATTTCTTTGTTAGAAGAAAGGCAAAATGAACTAGAATCAGCTGTAACCTCTTTAAAGGACGGAGAGAGTAATTTAACCTCAAAGGTGGAGGTTTTAGAGTTCGGACAATTTCAGTTGGATTCTCGGCTGAAAAAGTTAGAAGAGGGTAATCTTGACGCTGTAGTCGATGCTAACATTTTGCAACTGCCCAGTCGCAATCATTGCTTTTGTGGTCGCGAAATTCAGCTAAAAGCAATTGCGGCGCAATTAAAAAATATTACGAGGGGTTGTTCAGAGTCAGCAATTTGCGGTCTTGGGGGTGTTGGAAAAACATCTCTTGCTGTCGAGTTTCTCTGGCGACAGAGAGACAAGGCGGAATATCCCGGTGGTATTTTTTGGATTTCGGGCGAAAACAACAACCTTTTTCAGTTGTCTGTCAGCGAGATGGCTCGTCAAGTTGGAACGTTTGATGACAAAGACTTTTCCAATTCGCTGTCAAGAACCTTGGACTGGTTGAGAAAGCGTGAGCAGTTGTGGTGTTTAGTGGTAGACAATCTGGATGAGTTAGAAATGTCCATGAATATGCGGAAGTTGCTTGCTGGTCATTGGAAACAGGCAGCACGTGGTCATATCATCATAACCACAAGGAGAGAAGCAACGGAAATCGGAGAAGAAATGGGAATCGAAGAAAGCTCTTGTATTGAGTTGAAATACTTCACGGAGGAAGAAGGGGTTCAGTTTTTGAAAACAAGAAGTGGGACAGCCGGAGAAGACAACGATTTTCGTGAGTTGGTTGGAGAGCTTGGCGGATTGCCTTTAGCTCTTGATCAAGCTGCTGCTTACATCAGATCCCTTCGCCAGCCCATCAAAGAATATCTGAAGAAGTATAGAAAACAAAAGATGCTTCTCTTGAAGAAGAAGAAGGCTCGAAATCTGGTGGAAAATACAACACCTGAGAGATTGGCAGTTCACACAACGTGGTTGTTAAATTTTAAGCACGTCAATCAAATGTCAGAAGAGATGGATCTTGGAGAAACCCCCTCAATTGTAATGAGAATGTCTGCCTACCTAGGTCCCGATGACATTCCCTATCAGGTTATAAACGAAGGGCTCCACGTTGTGGGAACTTCCGGCCAGGAAGTAAGCGATTTGTTGGATGCAGCCGAGACAGTGTCGCTGCTTACAAAGTTTTCCCTTTTTCAAAGGTATGGGACAGATTCTTTCAGTGTTCATCGTCTGGTGCAAGATGTTATTCGAAGTGAGATTGAAAAGGACAAAATTGAAGTACGTATACTTTGCTGTGCAGTGCACGCACTCAACCATGCATTAACAAAAACACGCTCGCCAGCTGAAGTCTGCCAAAGTTTCGTTGAAGATGCTGTTTTCAGCGTGGAAGATCCTCCTTCGTTACAACTGTGGGGAAAGCTGGCTTCGCACTCAACCTATTTGCAAGAACATTTGCATGGCTATCTAACAAAACATGAAAATGATGTCAAAAGTTTGCACACTTTGCTCTACACTGATGCAACTGTCCGTATCTTTAACGAAGCAGCGATATTTTTTAGTGTTTCGCAGGAGAAAGTGAAAGCTCAGGCAATGCAAAAAAAGAAACTAGAGTTGCTAGTACACCTTGAAAAGCCAACCCTTGAGGAAGATTGCAACTTGCCGCATTATTTTGTTGATGTACCTTTGAAAGACAAGGACTACAAGGTGATAACTTGTTGTATGAGAAATCCTTCCTCTGAAAATGAGGCTGTGGCTGAAGAAGATAACGAAAGGAAGGACGAAGCCGACCAACTCAGAGAAAAAGGAAACAATGCGTTTAAAAATAGCAAGCTCAAAGAAGCACTGGATCTTTATACAAGAGCTATTGATTTGTGGCCTGATGGCCACCACTTGTTTTGTAACAGGGCCCTTTGCCATTTGAAACTTGGAGAACCAAGAAATGCTCTGGAGGATTGTCAAAAATGTCTTCATCTAAAACCTGATTACAGCAAAGCACTTCAACGAAAAGCTTGGGCCCTGCGAGAACTTGTTAAAGGTGGAAATAGTGAGCTCGAAGGGCAGAAACGTGCAGCAGTGGCAGTTGCCCTTCACTTCGATCCCACTCTTCGCCAGGACAAAACGTTTTCCCGGATGTTTCCCGAAGTGCTAGTTCTTCGTATCAGAGAGATATACAATGAAAAGCAGCTAGCGTTTGCTTTGATGACGACTCGAAGAAACGAAACCTTGTTGTTACACGAAAGAGAATACCATCTTAGTGCCTTTGGAATTGTAAATGACCTTCAGGTTGTAGGTCTCGGACCCCACACTTACTTAAATTGTGCAAAGTTTTGCCAAATTAATAACGCCAAATGCTATTTTGAAAATATTGTGTTTCCTAGAGGGAATGTTACTCTAGTCTGCAGTGGAAACAATGGCGCTGTACACTTAAATCAGTGTGAGATTTCAGGAGGAGAGACAAGTTGTGAGGACTTTCCAGAATGTAACGGAGGTACAGGCTGTGTGGCGCCCTCTTTAGGGAAACCTGCGTGCGATCAGACAGGAAGGTTTGGTCATTCAATGTCTGGCATAGCTGGCTTTCCGGGAGTCAACATTTCACGCAAGAGCTCTGGATTAATTGAAAACTGTGTAATTCATAAATGTGGGGGTGGAGGTGCTCTTGTTTGTGGGAAAGGTTCTCGACTAGTAGTTAAAAACTGTGAAGTGCACAAGAACCACCAATCTGGGTTAGAGGCGAGGGAAGGAGGAGAACTTGAAGCTCTCGGAAACAAGATATTCAACCATGGTAGTCATGGCATTGTGATTTGGAAGCTCGCTGGGAAATGTGACATTGACGACAACAAGATTTTTGAAAATGCAAAGGAAGGCATCTTTGTTGGCGTTACAAAAGAGAAGGTAACCCTACGCAACAACGGTATCCATCACAACAGACCCTTTGGTATTTCCCTTGATCATGGCAATTCACAAGTTCTTATTAGCAACAATGAGATCTTCGAGAATGGATTCTGGGGCATTCTCGCTAAAGGGCGAACATCGGCACACATAGTAGGAAACAAACTCACTGGTAACAAGTGTGGAGGAATTTTTATTGGTGTCAATTATTCTGGGAGGGTTCATCTAGAGAGAAATATTGTAAGAGATCACAGTGGCCCTTGGCTTGAGTATCAATTCAAAAACGGTGGCGCGACTATTGGTGAAAGTTTACCTGACGTCAGAGAGGCTGATGCTCTGGGTTTTATGCTTCCGGAGGGTGAAATGCATTTTTATTCAACGCCTCCCATTCTAAAAGAAAATAAACATTTTAACAATGAGGAAGGCTTGTATCATCCCAGAGAGCTGGTTGAACGACTTAGCAATGGCTGCACTTATTGTCATTGTCAAAGAGACAAAACAGTGCGGTTTTTGAAGTGCGCAGGATGTCTCATTGCATCGTACTGCAGTAAGGAATGCCGGCGCAACCACAGACCTAAGCATGAGACATTATGTTTCGCTCTTAAAACTCGTTATGCTGTGGAAGTTGACCGTATTCCCCATACTATGCCAGGATTAGTACTAATGCCGCGGATGTTTGGCTCTCACTTAGTGGGAATTGGAGAGGGTCCAAAACCAGAACCTAACAGGGAGTTCATCGTCAAAATTCAAACAAAAAGTCTAAACAGCCACCCACTGCAGTTGATGACACTTTACGACCAAAGCGTCACTATAGATTGTGAAATACAAAGTCCAGAAATCTTCAACGTGATAATGGACTGTGGTGTTCTTGGAGCTTTAAACAAGTTTACAAGTAAGAAATGTTTTTTCTGGGCCATGTTTACTGAGCCAGGAGGAAAACTGACAATTTATCTTGATCATTTGGCTCCTTATCAGAAGTGGTAAATGTCTGAGTGTAATTTAGACATCAGAGTTTCTCGGTACAATAAATACCCCAAAGATTTTAACTACTGCCCCTATTTTTGAGGGCTCAAGCAGTCACTAATAGTTGTCATTTTGACCAATACTCTTTCAAACACACAGTCAAAACCCTTAGGTTTAGGTTTTTTGGTAATCAGACTTGAAAATAACTTTTATTTTTTTAAGTAAGATTCTCAGTAATTATTAATGCATAATGTACATGAAAAGTAATTATTTCTCTATTTTGTGGTCCAGTGTCAAAGTGGAAAGACAGATTAACTGTCTAATGCTATGTGTTAAAAAATCAAACTTGAATGGTTGATGGTCAATCACTATTAAACAAGTGGCACAGATCATTGAATGTTGTCCTTCAGTAGCATTTTAGATAATTAAGCTGACAAAAGTTCAAATGAGACCTGAAACTACAGTAACGTTGATGTTAAAATCTTATAAGAATCCAAGCTTTCGCCAATCTGTGCCATCATCATCAAGAAGTACAGAAGTTAACAAATCACTCTTCACTTTGCTTTTTGTGATGATTGTGGTTCTCTCACCTAGATTTCTTGGCAGTGGTGCAAGAAGGTTTATGATTTTTCCAATCTGCTTTTTGACACTCCCTTGTTAAAAATGTGAAAGAAGAATTAGTATTGGTGTCAAAACATAATGCCTCAGACGGTGCCTAGCCAATCTAGAGAACTAAAATATAATAGGACACAAGGATATAAATCGAATTAACTTAGTAAAAAAAGATTAACTTTAATTGTGCGTTTTAAGACGTACACAGTCAAAAGTCATGAGAAGTCTTATTATTGAATTTTTGTGATTACAACTTGCACTTAGGTTGTTCATTTCATGTATCTACGTTGAAACTCAGAAAATCACAAACACTTTGAATTGCTTTTGACCAATCACAATAATAATCAAGACAAGCAGGAATATTTCAAAACTACAAATTAATCAGCATTTCAGTTTGTGGCTTTGTTTCCTCACACTTACATAGCTTTTTCCTAGAAACACAACACCATCATAATATTTTGAGTGTTTACATTTTTCTGAGTTTGAGAGTGACAGGTGCCAGCTGATTCATCTCAGAATTAATTAAAATATCTTCTTTGAACAAATAGTCCCTGATTGATAAATTGATGAAAAAATAACAACAACAACAGTAAAAGCCCCCTCCCCACAAATAAAAAGAAGAAAAAAAAAAGGATGAAAAAGAAATTAATTCCATAGCAGCAACTTAAAGGGTGAGTCATCTTTTAATGTCATTTAACGTCAGCCTAACATCGCTAGGAGATGTGGTGGCATTATGGTTGGCACACTGAACTCTGCATCAAGAGATTTGGGATCAAGTCCTGGCCAGGTCATTGTGTTCTGTATTTGGGCATGACCTTTACCCACCTACACTGACCTGTCACTGCACCTCTCTCCACCCAAGATTTTAATTGGGTACTAGAGAACTGTCAAGAAAGCCCCCGGGGGAAATAGTTATAGAGCCTTTGCATTCTTGTGGTAAGCAGCTATGTAAATTTAGTAAAACAGAGGAAAGTGTTTATGTTGGAAAGGCTTTTCAATCTTGTAGGGCTGATATGGTTCACCAACACGGTCACCATTTTAATGTTTTGGCTCACTAATTTGGCAGCTGTGACAAAGTGAAAATGGTCTCAACATACTGGTACTTCAAGTTGCTCTGTGGTACAGAACACTGGATAATAATCCTTACCTGAGAATTAAGAAATTTCACACCTGCCTCAAGACCTAAAAACAGCTGCCTTAAGATCTAAAAACAGCAAATTAAAATACAAAGCCAACTGAAATTAAAAGAATGAATAATTCAAGTGAAGGTACATACCTGCTGCAGTATTTTTGCATACCACATTGACCACAAGATTTTAAGTCACTCTCTTTGACTTTTTTGTTGCATGCCCTGTTTCCACACATTGCTCTTAATTTCACATTAGCAAGAAGTTGGTAGAAAGGTGTGATCATATCCTTTAATGGCACGTTAACATTTTTGAAGAAAGGAAGTCTTCTTTCCTCAGCATCTTGTCCCAGTTCAAAATACTTCCTGAATTCATCCATGTTTCCTTCTATCAGATAAATTTTTGCCAGGTAGTAACAAACATTTGGGTATGTCTTGCAGCAGTGTGGGGCCTCTACAAGATACTCCTTTAAAACCTTCACTGCTGTGTCTCTTAATTTTTCAGCAGTCCAGGAATCAAATTTGGAAATTTCTCTCTTATGTTGTTCTTGATTTTCAAGTCTGAGCAACTCCCTGGGTAATTGATGGCTTGAATCTTCTCCTTCAGCCAACTTTTTGGAAACATACAGCAACATCATTGTATAACCCAGAACTCTTTTAGCCTCATAGTACAATGGGCAGCACTTGACAGAGTTTTCAGAAGCCTCTGCAGCAAGTTCAGTAGCTTTTGAAATTGTGTAAATGGATGCTAAATGATAATACAAGACATGAAGCCAGCTGCTGTAGTTCTTATCAAACTCAAATGGGTCTTCACATGGAGAGCTGTTGGGTTCTGTTTTGTGGACAAAACTGATCAAGTTCATTATACAAAATATTACTTGGTTGTCAGTTTTTGAATTTTCTTCTGAACATTTCTCCCTTTTGAAATCCCGCAAAGCATAGGACAAAAGGAGTCCCTCCAAAAAGCAAGGATTCCTTATTAAAATTTCTTCACAAAGCTGAAGAATATCGGGTGACAAAATAGGAAATGCTTGAAGTATAGAGTTTTCAGTCAAGAATCCATAGGCAATAAGAGTAATTCCTCTCTCATCAGTGAAGTTGCTTTTCCACAGAACTTCAATGCCTTCTTTAACCAGTTTGTAAGCTTGAAGATATATTCTTGCTGTTGGGGACCAATCAAACTGATGAAACATTTCTTCTGTGAAAACCACAGGGTTAGAAATTGCAAGTAGATGCCCATCTGCCTCAGCTCTCTGCCTTAATCTTTCTTTCATGATGTCAAATGACTGTTTAAAAGCCTCTGTTGAAACATCTGATCCATCATGCTTTAAGTCATCATTCAGTTGGCACTGCTGAAGAAGCTAATAACAATAAAGATACATTTAGTAAGTGGTCAACAAATGGTATTGAGACAATCTTGAAGTCACAGAATACCAATTGTAACACACTGAAATGGTTTGATCGCAACCAATGGCAGTATCATTGTTTACATAAGGGAGGTTAAGACAATTTTCAGGACAGAGGGGGGGATTTTGACAGGCAATTCTCCTATACAGTCAAGCTCTCCACATATGCCCCAGCTTAGGCTGCTAGGATAATTGATTAGAATGCATCTCCTTCTCAGATTGTGCACATTATACTACCAGATCAAACCAACCTCTTTCGCTTCGACATGACCGCTCGCAGAAGCTTTTTCAAGCCACCGTCTTGCCTTCCTTAAGTCCCTAATCTGTTCACAACGTCCTTCCCGATATATTTTTCCAAGGTTCAGCTGGGCCTCAGTGTTTCCTAGTTCCGCCGCTCTGGTCAAATAGTGAACAGCTTTCGTTGGCTGCGGTTTTCCTTCTGGGCAATCACCTTCAAGATAATATTTGTACAAAAATGTCAAAGCTCTTTGCCGAAAATCCACAGAATTCCTAATTTTGTTCATTGTTCCAAAAATAGGGAGACTTAATGATCCTAGTTCTGTGCTATATTCGATTGTAGTTTCCCCTGCTGCTATTTTGAACCATTTAAACGCTTCTTTGATGTCCATATTCACCACTCCTTCAACTCCACATCGATACATTTCAGCCAAATTAAGCTGTGCAGGTGTACTTCCCAGACGCGCTGCCCTGTGATACAAATCGTACGCTTTTCGCTGGTTATGTGGCTCTCCTGTGAGATCCAGCAATTGACCAAGTTTTTGTATTACCGAGGGAAGAATGCAGCCATTTTGGACAGCTGTGTCAAGCCACCCAATAGCTTTCTTGGTGTCCTTCTCCACGAATCCTTCGATGCCTTCACAATAAGCGATACCAAGGTCACTTTGGCAAGATACTTCACCCTTTTTGGCTCGAGCGATTAAAAATTCTACTGAACCATACGATTCTTTGTAATAATTTTTCAGATTAAAGTCTTCTGCACTGAAAAAGTCCATTTTCCAATGCAGTCGAAATAATTCGTAAACCGAAAGGAGACCTCAGGTATGTGCTTGGATGTGCGATTGAACTTTATGACTACGTCATATATAAGACATTATAGTATGCCATATGTTATTTCGTTTTGTCCGCTGAAAGTATTGCAGGCTTGAGAACAAAAACACGGCTCTGAAAAGGCAATTTTGTTGAGCAAAGACGAATTTTTTCTGATGTGTTACTTCTAAAGAATTCTTTTTGAAATATGATGAATTTTAAAGGAAACGATTTAATTTTTTTATCGACAGCTGAGTGACGAGAGCTCGTGGAACGTGAGGGCGTGCGTGTGCCTTCGTGAGAGCGTGCATGGACGGTGAACTACACCAGAAAGAACCCTGGGATAGGAAATGTGTGAAAGGAAAATGGCGGCAAGCGAACTGGGCGGTCTATCTCAGAGTGGGTAAGTTTTTTTCCGTTTTACTCATGGAATTACTTCGTACAGTTTATTGAAAGCTATAGAATATCTTTATCCTAGCAACAGAGCGGACATTGGTGCTGTTAGAAGGGGAAATGAAAGAAAAAGTACGAAGTTTCTCATGGTGTTGTTGAATTTCTCAGATCTGCCACTGAGATCACGAGATTAAATTACATTTTGCCAGCTAAGCCGTCGTTTGTTTCTAAACATCAACAGTTGGTTCAATTGGAGAGTGTTTCTACTTTAGGAAAGGGAGATAACAAACGAGAACATATGAAACTGTGTTGTAAATATATGTTATCATCCATCGAACTTATGCTGTCAGTTGAAGTATAATCCAACAATGTAGGTTTTCAAAATAAGTTAGTAATTGAAGAGTGGTCTACAAACGACTGAAGTTTTGTACTTTTGAATGTAATTTTTAAGTCTCCCCATAGATTTACTGCCTTAAGAATTATTCATTTATGCACAGAAGCACAGTTAAGTGATAAAATTTATACATTGTGGTACTCTATTTTGCCATAAAGTGAAAAAAAATTACAATCCAGTAAGAATTTTTTTCACTTATTTGGTGACAACAATGCAGG
The DNA here is from genome assembly GCF_036669915.1 of Pocillopora verrucosa. Classification (NCBI taxonomy): domain Eukaryota; kingdom Metazoa; phylum Cnidaria; class Anthozoa; order Scleractinia; family Pocilloporidae; genus Pocillopora; species Pocillopora verrucosa. The sequence continues at coordinate 749,116 of NC_089324.1, forward strand.
AAAAAAGAAATTTTATGGTTAGTGTGTATTCTCCAACCTTGAAAATTTACTAGGTTGTCATTATAGAAGTAATTTTAAAATAGAAGAGAAAGACCTCCTACGAGCTGAGTTCTCCATGCTCTAAGTTTCAAGCTTGGGCCACAAATTCAATTTGAAAAATGAAGTTAGTAAGATATTTATTATATTTTTGAGTTCAATAGAGGGTGAAGATTTTAATTCAAACAAACTTTTGGTAAACTGACTACTCATAGTGTACATATTAACTGAGAGACGTTATGAAAAAGAAACTTCTATCATGTGCTTAAAAGAAGCTCACTCCTGGTAAAATGAGATGCTAGGGTTAGGGTGAAAAGGATTATTTTACAGTAAATAATTTAAATAAATAAAAATTTTTTACTTAATATTCAGTTATTTCTGTCAGAAACATTAACCTATGAAACCTTTTTTTTATCTTTTAGTAATGAAGTGCTCATTGATTTACAGAAGTTTCAAATGACACCCATGGATACAGTTAATGCCGAACATCTGGAGCTCCTAATATTATCATCCAATCCTGAGCGTGATACTGACAAGAGTTGCAATGAATCTGAGAATGTTTCCACTTCTATTGAAGTAGAAACTGTGATGATAGCTAAAGAGGCTGGAATATTTGTTTCAGATGATAGTACCTCATTGGCAGAAACTGCTGAAGGAAATAACTCATGTGAAGTTACCATTGTGGTTGACAAGGAGTTTAAATGTGCACAGTGTGACAAGAAATTCTCAGGAGCTTCTAGTCTAAGTCGACACATTAAAACCCACAGCAACATCAAGCCATTTAAATGTGATGAGTGTGAGAAAGTGTTCTCCAGGTTATCGAGCTTGAAGAGACATAAAAATTCCCACACTGCAGAGAAACCTTTCAAGTGTCAAGTTTGTGGATGGAGTTTTATACAGAACTCTGATCTAAAAATCCATGAAAGAACTCACACAGGTGAAAAACCATTTCCATGTGATCGATGTGAGAAAGCATTTGGATGCAAGAAACGGCTCAGGGCTCACTACAGGATGCACACAGGAGAAAAACCTTACAAATGTCCTCAGTGTGAGAAGAGTTTTTCAATGAGGAAAAATGTGATCCAACATATTCGAATTCATACTGGAGAGAGACCATACACTTGTGAAGTGTGCAAGAAAAATTTTCGTCACCAACACACACTTAAAAAGCATTTGCACCTTCACACAGCAAGACCAAATTTTACAAAATCAAGGTAATTAATTCATGCTTTGTCAAGTTTTGCTATTGCACTTCAATCAGCTGAGCTTCCAGGTTAACGAGTTATTCAAACCTAATGTACTTTGCACACTGTAAGAAGTTGCGGGATCTGATTGGTTAACTTGAATACTATAATGCATTCATAGCTTTTAACAAGTGATTTTCATGAAGGAATGACCATTACCCCTTTCTTAACATCTTCAAAATTATTTTGTCTTAGTGTCAACTTACATTTACAGCACAGCTTGCACATATGTTAGTAGAAAATGTGAATTAAACATGCCAAAAATTGCATGCAATTGCAAATAAAAAATCTTACCTGTCAAAAAATTGCATGTGCATGCACAACCTTGAGACGCTGGCCTCATTAGTATATACGAGGTAGTCCTTTTGTTTTGCTATTCTTGGCAATTTATTGTTTTAAAGAATAGGCTACAACGTAACCTACATGGCTACCAAAGACAGGCAAACTTGTCTGTTGCAATCGCCAGTTGTTGCATTCACTTGAAATTTTGTGTTCATGGTAAAGTTAGGCAATGGGGTGGGAGTTGGGTTGACCTGGTGTGCAATGTGCTGGACTCTAGACTGAGAGTTCCAGGTTCAAGCATTGCCTAGGTCTTTTTGTTGTGTTCCTAAGCAAGATAATTCACTCTCACAGTGCCTCTTTTCACCCAGGAGTACAAATGGATATCACTTAATTGTAAAGAGAAACAGGAAAAGATGCTGGGGAGTCAACTGCTATGAACTAGCATGGTGTAAATATACTCCTGCTCTCTTCATGTTACAGAAAACAGGATAAGCTACAGCAGATACATGTACAAGTATACATCCATAGGTTGCAAAGAGACACTCAGAGAATGCATTTATTTAACATGAGATCACTGCTGTCAGTCTCCAACCTTTGTGTAAACTCACTGAAATATAAGACTAAACCTAACATAAATATATTTAAATTTGGACAAAGACCTGAATTGAATTACAACAGATATACTGATATACATGATATGTAATGATTAACATCAAGTGTTCTCATTTTTGGTTTAGTGATAAAGAGGGAGATGAACAGACTGCTGCTGCATGGCCTAGAAAGAGAAAAGGAACCAAGTCTGGGCAGAAGAACCCTAGAGGAATCAGGTATGGGAAAGAATAATAAAGTTTGAAGTTTACCCTTAAAGTCCTAGTCAGCATTTCAAGCTGCAACCATTCTGGTTGTTATGGCTTTTAGGAAAAAAACTTCCGGTCACTGTATTTTCAGTGGCCAATGAAGGCCATGAGTGGCTAAGATTTTATTTCAGGCCACCCCTAAATTTTTTGTTGTCCAAGTGTAGAATCTAAAAAACTTTGAGGTTTGAGCGCTTGAAGTGATATACATTTGACATCTTACTATATGCAAACATGTTACAGACAGATGACAAGAAAGGCAATTAGAGGCTCAAAAATGGAACTTACTGTATCTTAATAGAGCACCAAATTTTGCTTATTTGTTCTGTACTGTAGAAGTGTAACAAACAGAGGCTTGATGGAAGAATTGAGAGATTTGTAGAATTTACTTGTAGCAAGGAAATGATGAAGTTTTTTAAGGTGGCCTCCTATAGCAAGCAGAGCTGTGATATTGAAAGATTGAAGTAATCCATTTTGTTTCTGCTATAATATGTCTTCTATAGTAATAATTTACAAGTAATAGATCTTGGAGAAAGATGTTTTTTGTCTTGTTGTGAGCATAGGACAAAGAAAAAAATTCTGAGTCCCCATGAGGAATCAAACCTCAGACCTTCAGATTCTGCAATCTAATGCTCCAACACTGAGCCAACAAGACTCTGTGGTGAGCAAGGCCTATTTGGAAGACATGACACACATCCTGCATACTGCTAGGATTAGCAATGTCCATAGTATCATGTTTGTAAATAGATTAACAGAGATGGTAAGTTTTGAGCTCAGTGAAGAAATAGAGAAAGACGTTCTTTGTCTTGTCACGAGCGTAGGACAAAGAAAAAATAAAACTTACCATCTCTTACTTTATATTGATAGATCTTATTCCCAGAGATTTTGTGAAATTGAAAAGGCACTGAAAAATTAAAGTTAATGAATACAGGTTGCAGAGACATTTACAGTTATATTAAAGAGATGTAATTTTTCAAAATTTTCAAACAGGAAGAAGACTGACAGTGTATCTCATGAAAACAGGTAACTGCGTAATGTTATGGATTCATTTGCAACACTAAATTTCTCCATAATATTTTTAGGAGTAGCTAGCGTAATAATGATTTAGGGTTTACAATGGTGCTGGATATTTCCTTTTACACGTTATTCGTGTAAAGCACAGTTCAAGTGTTTTTGGTTGATTATTTAGTTTGTTTTTTTGGTGATTGTAGTGAAAATGGGAAGAGTGAAGGATCCAGTGCCATACAGGATACACAGAATGACAACAATTTGGTGGAACAGAGCTCCGAGGCCCCAGACAGGTATTTGATGAAAATAATTGTATTAATATCACTCAACATGATAGTGGTATTTATGATAATGATAATGAGAAGAATGATGAGATATCATCACTGCATTAGTGTTGCTATTGTTTTCAAGGTAACAAGAAGGGCTAAAGAGTAGGACAGAGAGACACTAAATACATTGTATGCTGTCCTCTTTTGTTCAAAGGGCTGCCAATAACCAATTGTGTGAGAGACTTATGTCAAAGTTTTGATCTTATATTTTTCTTCCAGAAATGAAGAGGATTGTTCCTCCCAGAAGATTCAGGAATTTGTCGTTGAGACCTTGAGTGGTGACCATTTGTTGTTACTAACACTTGCAAACAGTGGAGTACATGAAAGTAGTGGTGACGATGGCCAAATACACTCAACTGCATGTCCTGAACCTGTACTGAGCACTTTGCCAGCGCCTGAAGGAGATGTAGTTGAGGCTAATGGTAGAGAGGAAAGCATAAACAATGAAGATGTTGTGACAATTTCAGCAGGAACAAGTGAGGAACTCCCTGATGAAACATTAATTAACAGTGGTAAATTTAAATGTCCGCAGTGCAATAAATGTCTGTCAGGACCGTCAAGTCTCAGTCGTCACATTAGAACTCACAAGAATGAAAAGCCTTTCAAATGTGACCAGTGTGATAAAGTGTTCTCCAGGTTGTCAAGCTTGAAAAGACATCAAAACTCCCATTCAGAGATAAAACCCTTCAAATGCCAAGTTTGTGGATGGAGTTTTATACAGAACTCTGATCTAAAAATCCACGAACGAACTCATACTGGTGAAAAACCATTTCCATGTGATCGATGTGAGAAAGCATTTGGATGCAAGAAACGGCTCAGGGCTCACTACAGGATGCACACTGGAGAAAAACCTTACAAATGTCCTCAGTGTGAGAGAAGCTTTTCAATGAGAAAAAATGTGATCCAACACATTCGAATTCATACTGGAGAGAGACCATACACATGCTGGGTGTGCAAGAAGAACTATCGTCACCAGCATACGCTTAAGAAGCACATCCGAATGCACGCAGATAAAAATAAGAATCTGGACAATTGTATCCAAAAAATTAAAGGACATCAGCTGAAAGGAAGTGAGGAGAAAGACAATGAAAGTTGTGAAAGGTTGACAGACAAATCCATTCAGTCAGAACTTGGTGAACAAACTGTGCAGTTGGAAAACACTCGGTCTGATGATCATGATGGAATGAACGTTGATAAACAGTGTGGAGAAAACAATCCTCAGGAAGAGGCTGATCGCAGAAAACAAATCCAAAATTCTGAACAGCATGAGAAAAGTCAACATTTGGAAAATGCTACAGAGATCTCAAAAGAAACAGGGCCAGGCAAGCAACAGGATGATGAGCCAAGTGAACAAAAGAAAAATGATAAACTTGATGGACAAACAAAACTTCTTGAAAATACTGAACAAGTGGAACAGAGAATTTGAAAACTACAAGAAGTCACAGTTTTGATCAGTTGGAAAATGTCCTGCAAAGAGATCTTGTTAGAAGCAGTGAACATTCTGAATGCACTAAGGAAGTTGAGTGAAAGAAGCAAACCACAAATTGGAAATGAAAGAACAGATCAGTTGTTAAGTTAATCCTTTACACCCTAACATGAGTATGCACATTCTCCATACTGTTCTCTATATATTTCCTATGATGCTGACAAGGAGAATTTGTTTAACAATCAAGAGCTTCTTTAGTTTGTGATGATTTCCTCTATTTTCATGACCTTTATGTGTGATTTAGGGGTGATACTGTAAGAAGAAATTAGATGCTGGTTACTCTTAGGGGTCAAAAGGTTTAATGTACATGTAAAGTTGTTAAGTGTTAAAATTTTTGGCAAGGAGAGAAGTCATTGGAGTATGTTCCCTCACTGCAAAGCCCAGTATATATATGTTAGGGCCTTTTCCAAATACGTTACATTATAGCTAAGAAATAAGTTGAGCAGTTTCTAAAATTGCCTTTATGCAAAATACAGTGTATTGGAATAGTCATACAACAAAGAGATTCGAGCTTATTTTAACCAGAGATTTACTTCAATTTCATAATTTGAAAGGGCATTTATGTGAGTTTATGTAATATTATATCAAAACAAAGATGCATGTTGAAGTATGATGCCTCCCTCAAATGTTGTGCAATTCTTACCACGTTGTTTAAATAATTGGTATAGATGACTTATCACAGGGAGGTTATGTGATTGTTACTGTATAAAGAATGTTGTTTATTTCTTTTCACATTGTTGAGAAAGTTTGTCAAAGATGACTTGTCAAACGAAGGCTATGTAATGGTTACTGTATAAAGAAGAGCCATGATACTATAATTTGACAGGGGAAAATATCAAATTTTTAAAAAAAAATTTTTTGATTTTTATTCAGCATGATGCAGGGGGTTTGTAAGGCCTGGTAGAGAGGTAGAGTTTTGTGATTGCACTTTGAGTACAATCTAAGAGAGCTTTAGAATATATTGCAGCTGGTTGGGAATTTATTAAATTTAAATTACTAGTGCAAAAGAGTCAGGTTTGATTAAGCAGTGAAGATGTGAATTTGTATCAGACCTGTAAAAAGTTTTGAGTACAATGTACATGGTATATTTGTTATCTGCTCATTTAGGTAAAACCTGCATGATATTTTATATATTTTTTTTCATCATATTAATAGGGAGACCTTGGTTCAGGTCTCTGAAACGATGTTAAAATTCCCTTTTCTCTGTACAGGTTCCATCTTGACCTGTTTACACCCATGATCTACATGTCAATTCTCTATACTGTCTGCCATACATTTCTCTTACTTTTAGCTTTGAGAATGTAGTGTCAAATCAACCAACATCTTGTTGTTGACTTCCTTTTCTTTTCTTCACCTTTCTGCTTGAAAGTGTATTTACATAGTAAGAACAGAGTATTCTAGTCACTCCTGGGAGTATAGGGGTTAAGTTGCAGTTAGTTGCCCCATAAAAAGTATAATTGTGTGAAGACATAAACAGATAATTCATATGTATTTTTGAAAGTTATCAGTTACTCAGCTTGTAGGCTTGACAACATGTCAATAAAATCATGTCTAAAACATTTACATGCTGCAGAAAGAGGAGAAAGAGCATGTGATTCCATAAAAAAACCAAGAAAAAAAACACATTTGGTGCTTTTAATAAGACAAGTTTAAAACTTTTCCTAAAAGTTGCATTTATAACCACAAGTGTCACACCTGTTACCAAAATTTTAAGTCTATTTCTCCCAAGATCTCATTAGTAATTCTCCTTACTGTCTGCCAGTCAGTAAGGAGCAGATGCGTTGGATCAACTAGTAATCCCCTCATTTATTTTTTTCTTTATTCTCATCACTTGTCTGCTATGTTGTATTAATATTGTAAGGAGAAATTCTTTCCTGGTCATTCATGGGAGTGAAAATATTTAACTACACATAAACAGTACATCAAATGTTAAAGGAACAAATTTTGATGAATGCAATTTGATTGCTTGTTTTATTTTTGCTCCAATCTGATTGGCTTGCATTAACATAAACATAAATTCTACCTATACAATCACTAGGAACTAGGGCAAACACCATAATTTCAAATATAAATAAAGCTATATAAAAAGGTTCAACAGTGTAACTTGAATAAAATAACTACCCTGTATGAAACAGCAAACGTCTATAATATGGCAATTGTTTGTTACCTGTGTAAAGAAAGGCACCTTGAAGCAACCATATAAATCATACAGTAGTAAACAGGATTTGGGGAAAGTGATGTCAAGTAAATTTTTTGAGGCAAACATTGTAATACACCTAGGGGACACATACAAAACAAATCAATTGTGCAGTTTGAAATCAAACTCCATCTGACACTGGTTTTCAAAACAACTGTGTCTGGGCAAAGTGAATGAATAGTTCAGGTGATTTTCCAAGTCTCAGGGAATGGCCAACTCAAATGGGTTCCACTTTCCCAAATGGTTTCCACAATTTGTACTGTCTTTTCACCTTAGTAAGTTCTTTTGGTCAATCACCTTCTGTCTCAGTTTTAGAAGGTAGTTAACTTGGCAGTTTCTTTGGTAAGAAGGACAGCAAGACAGCCTTATACACAGATCCATCGCACCCCTTTTTTCAGCTGGTGATCTTATTTTCTAGGAGGACCATGGATAAATTCATTTTGTGCAGCAGTGAAGAATTCAATGAGATTATTTCTTTCCATTCTTGGTCCTTCATCGTGACTTAAATCCACATCTTCCCATGGCCAGTAATACCGTGTGCCAAGTGATGATCTGCATTTTTTAACAAAAAAGAAATTTCCAGCTATTTTCAATCAAATTTAAATGTAACCCTGCATTGCAGGCAGTGAGTAAGCCACAAGAGTATCTCACTACACTGAACCAATCAAAATGCAAAGTCAGCAGATGTCATCTACACTATTAGTGGGAAAAAGAGTATGACCAAGTATTGCATCTGGTTTAGGTTTAAAATCTCTTTAGTTGAAAAAGTTGCATCTGCTTTTATGTAATCACACCAAATTTCAAAGCAAAACCAAAATCAGTTAGTGATAGACTTTCAGATAACCAACACAGCTAAGAGTGTTTCTGCTTACCAGACAATTTATGCTAAACAAACTAAAGACAGCCCAGTCTTATATCTGAGGTTCACTTACTTGAAAGAAGCCACCGAATCTCTGGGAATTTCATACGTGGACTCATGAGTGTCTTTGTTGTAAAAATATAACTGCTTAGCGGAGCGACTGTGAGCATAAGTCCAAGGTTCTGTAGATAAAAAAAAAAATTCAATAGTGCATTTGTTTCATAGTGGAGGTGGGATTCAGTACCGACTTTTTGTGCACCTCACTCCCAGAGTTCTGCAAGGCACACGACAGATTTTTCTGAAAAGGAGGGACTGTGCATAGTCTAGAGAAATTCTGTGAGGAGGAAAAGTCTTGTGGCAGAAGTGGAGTTTTCCAGAAGTGCTGAGGTATAGAGGTGGAAGTGAAGTGCCACATATGTATAGTTTGAGACAGAAGTGGGCCTGTATGGTAGCTGGGATGGAATTAGATTGAAACAGAATGACAATTGCTTACCTTGAATACGTTTAATAAAGAAAATTCCTTTGGGGACAAGGTGTCGTCCATCTTCCAGCAAAAAGCACTCCCTTGGTTCTCTGCCCATTCCTTTGACAATTTTCATCTCAATCCTGAATTGAAAGTGAAAAAGAAAGAATGCAAGTTTCCCTTAACATGAGGGATGCAATTGCCTCAAGTTGAACTCACAAGCCAGTGAATTGCAAGGGTCCAAGAGGTGAGCATGGTTAGTGTCTAGGTACAAGAGCATCACCAAACAGCAAAAACAGCCAACCATGAGGTGGGAAGTGAAAGTTTGTCCTACAATAAGTGTAAATCTAAGTAGAAAATGTTTCAAAAAGTACGTAATGCCTCTTTCAGAAGTTTCTCTTCATTTCAAAACTACTTCATCATTCTGCATTATCTGCACTATAAAAATGTAAGGTCATGTGAGTTTGGTCATTAACATTTGTGAGGAAACTTACTTTGAGAATATTTCTTTAAGTGAACTATTGTCAACACGAAAAACTTGTTTGAGCCTGAAAGAACATTTGAAAATTAGATCAGTAAACTCCATAATTTTGTGTTTTACATTGATGCCGATAGTCATACTGTACAGCTAGAAAATATATTTTTCCACTTCTTTTGCTGTGCATTTCAAGACTTCTACAAGAAAGAAGATTTTCACTTGCTTTTTTAGTCCACAGTTACTCTCATATTTGATTGAATTATAATTAGCAGTAAATTCATTGTCAGGTTGGTTAGTTGTTTTTCAGTAGGTTGGGTGTTCAGTAAGGCCATCAGTCTTTCAGCTTGGTGGTCGATGCCTGGTCGACTGGCTGTCGCTTGTCTCTGTGCTTGATTTATTGTGTTTTAGTTGGTTGGTCAAGTGATTGGTTGTTCAGTTGATTTGTAATCTGTGGGGTGATCAGTTCTTTTGTTCATCTGTTGAACATTTGAACCTACCATTTATTGACTTTTGGTCTTGAAGTTTGTGAGTGGAATATGATATCTGTGTCATCTTCAACCATCATTTCACGACCTCAGTTACCTGTTAATATGTCAATTGAATGTTTACCTGAGAGGAACCATTGCTGGGCATGTCGGTTTGGTGACAGCTTTTATAAGTAAACCCGCCATAGCCATTCTACAAACCAAAGCAAACAACAAGTCATCAACAAACTCACCAATCTTCATTACTAATTACCCAACAAACCTTTAAAAAAAGAATCTTGTGTAATGCAAGTAACGCACATGCTTGCCCAAATTCTCCCTCACAAAGAAATCAGAAAAAACAAAAGGCAAAGTTTAATCAAAATTCATTTTTTCTTAAGCATCAGAATTCACACTGTACCTCTCGTGATAGTGTTTACTCCTCACATCTTTACCTCCAAGAATGACAGCATCCACAATATGAACTGCTGCAGATCTTCTCTGTCCTTTGCCCTTATAACAGGAGATAAAAGCACCCACACCTGAATTCTCTGTAATCAAACACCCCTGTTAAAATGTACCTTTCCACACAATAGCTAATCACCTACCTTGTCATGCAACACTTCTCAGGAGCAAAGTGTTGTGTGACATTAGCTGAAAAGTAGACTTCATTTCACAACAGAACAGTTAAATTTAAGTCCCTTTCAAGAGGGTGGGGGGGAAGGGAAAGGATCTATTTATTAGTTTAGGACATAATATTGCTCTTTATTAACCCAAAAATAAAGATAAGAATAACAAAAACAACCTTCTCGATGTGAACATTTTTCCTGAAATTTTTTTTGTCAGTACTTACTTCTCCACGAAGCTCTTGCACTATTTCCACCTCAATCAGAGTATCCCGAGGAAGTTCGAGCTGAAAATTCTCCAATTTGTGCCACCTGGTTGAGCTACCAAAGTTTGGCTTACCATTCCATTTGTAGATGTTACCTCGCTAGAACCAAACAAAATTATCAGAAAAAAATTATCACAGAAACTATGAGAATATCTGGTCATAATAAGGAAAACTGAGGAATTTAAAACTTGTTCCTTCATTACCATCAACATAAACCTGGTATCTGAGTCCTAATTCCCCTTTCAAGTTGCTATAAATTTCCTTGCAAATTAGTTGAAAGAATTTGGTGCTAGATCAAGATAACACTCCCAACTCATCTTCTGTTTATTAAATAACTTTCTGAAGTTGTAAACAAGAGCAAAATTTTGATCACTTCTGACTAAGCATTTTTCCTCTTTCACACACCTTTTTATATCAACAAGATTTCCCATAAACTCTCAACCATGTTTCATCTCAATATTATTAAAAATTATCTTTCATACATCACATCTTTAGCTTGTTTTCTTTGTGGTTAAAAATCAGAATGAAAAAATTCTTTCATCCTTAAATAAAATGATATACTAATATTTTTATCGAAAAAGGAAAATTTTAAGTGAGTTATTGAGGAAATAACTGTGACCTCTTGGCAAATAGACTATGAAAAAAAGGGATGTTCAAAGTGCCCACTGGTGACATGCTCACGTGACAGGGTGATGGCAAATGGGTGCATGACATTCCCCACATGACACTTACCCCAAGGCCCATAAGAAAGAACCTTCCCCCTCCTGACACAAAGCACTTGTAGTTGTACAGACACTTAAGGTTTTGGATGTTCCTTGAAGTTAACACTGTAGCTTCAGAGTCAAAGCAATGATCATCATCATTTCCCTAGAAAAAAGGAAAACTAATTTGGTGAATGATATGAAAAATTGAACAAAATTAATCAGCAGGTCCTCATGTAAAAACAAATCTAAATACCTTCCAAAGCTCATCAAATTTAAGATCAGGATCTGGCATCCTTTGAGCTGCGCGGGCTTGCTCAGGAACCTGAAATTGATTGCAAAAAACATATACCTTATTTAATGGTTGGGGATTACTGTATGGGAAAAGCTATGGATGCACAAGGAAGGTTTGTAGGTAGGGGATTCAGGAGAAGGAAACAGAGAGTCAGGACATGAGTGATGGGTGACGATTGACAGTGGAGGAAAATCAGGGCTACAGATCATGGGTGACAGGCTGCAAGAGACTCTGTTGTGTCCATGGCAAGACACTTAATAGTTTTAAAGCACCTCTTCAAAAGTAAAAGATGGGCAATGAGTGGCTCTTGTACCTTAGGACAATTTTCCATGGGGTTTCAGAGTGGAAGATTTTTGCATCATTGCAGTTCTCCTTCTGTAGTAAAACAAGTTCTCTTACCTTCCACTGCTTTAAACACTTTTTCTTGACATCCCCTTGGTCGTAAGGACCCATCAATGTCCTAAGAAGCAAACTCAGTTACTGAAACAAGGAACAATTGAAAATCCACAATCCTAGTCCACAAATTTTGGTCTCAGGTAAGGAACAAACCCACATGATTGATGGGAAGGAAGGGGGGTCCAGAACCTGCAGGCCCCCCCTCCCCCACCACCTCTGGATCCACCAAAATGATAGGATGTTGGAGATTGGAGCCAAACAAAGTTAAGATTTTGATAGACAGATTTGTACAACTGAGTACAATCAAGCATATCCTGTTCATGGTGAGTTTGTATACATTATATATACATTCATGTTTAAAAACTTGCGCATTGTGACTTGAGAAACTTAACTTTGCTCTAGGACACATTCCCAACATGGACTTGTAGCCCATTAGTAACATTTTTTTTCTTTTTCTAAGAATTAATAACCTCCTGTATCATTATGAGGGAAATAAAATCAAAGGTTCAAAACTTACGTATCCTGGACATAACCTCTTAGTTTCTTCAGTGCATTGAATTGTTGCCTTCCAATTCTAAAACAAATCAGAGAGTACAACACAAAAATGTTGTTTGTTTTCCAAGCAGTTCATGTCACAGTATTGTATTCATGTTTCATTGAGATGTCAAAGGTAAAGGCAAGTTCCACATACCTTTCATTTGATTCAATCATATATGACAAGAACTCTTCATCTTCCTTCAGGATATGCAATGGGACAATCTGAAAAGCCAAATAATAACACTTGATGTTCATTTCCCTTTTTAGCACAGGTTATCAACACTTAATATTGTTTTATATCCCACTGTACAAGGCTTTCTTTGGTGAATTTAGTGGACCATACTCTACTACTGTACATGACTGGCCAAAATTTAGTGTTTTTCTTGTTGCTAAAATCCTATTTTACAGCCGATCAAGTTCTCAACTTGCTCGAGAAAATAAAAATTCTTCTCTTTTCTTTATATTGCGCATTACAGCAAAAAGTGCTTACATCTGAAGTAAAAGTTGATCTCTAACTTACTTGTTCTCCTTTCAATGTGCGTCAGTCATAGTGGGCACATTATTAAAAATAAATATTTCATCATATGATAATTCTCATGTGTTTGGTTCATAGAGTAAGTTACGAACCCCTAACACGTTAGTTAAAGTTACATCCTATTCTTAAAATGATAAACCATCCACAATAGAAAAACAAAAGGCCTAACTCTTACATGCTAATTAGGTAGATGTATCAAGCTTATGCCCGCATGTGTGATTTTTTTGACATGCACATTTTTTATTGTTTGCACTAGCATGCAATTTTTGGCACGTTTTATGTGCATTTTTATTGGTTAACGTATATCCGAGCAGTACTTTATTTTCAAAACAGTAACATTAAACTGAATAGCAAACCTCATTTACATCCTCCACAGCTCCAGCTTTTAATTTATTAATTCTGACATTCACATTAAACATGTGCTCATGAACAGCTTCAATGTTTCCACGAAGACCTTTGCATACTAGATATCTATATGAAGGAAATATTACATTCTTTAGGTAAACCAGTTCAAAATATCAATTCTCACTACTGTTTGTCACATAGTTCTTAAAGAAAGGTTCTAAGAAGTTGAAGTCCACATTGAATAACATTCACCTCGTCCGCACTGAATCCAGATTTAATTTGTGTCAGAAACCAGAAAAACCTTGAATAAAACCCCTTTATGTAGAACAACAACAGCTGCGCAAAAAATTTTTAAAAAATGGAATGCTAGCAAAGCATTAATGACTGGGAAAAGAGGAACTGCTTGTTGTTTATTTGAACACATACCTCTCAGAGTTTGCTGGTCTGCTGGTTACAGGTTTGAAGACATATACCTCATCAAATGCTCGGTACATTAGGTACACAAGACCAACACTGAACGTAGTGAACACATCAAACAACTTGCAGACAAAGTGGCCTCCTTAAAATCAGAGAGGGTACAACAAAATTAGAGCTGTTTCATTGTAAATCCGTATCAGCCACTCTCTGAAAAATTGACCGGCCATGTTCAATGAATTAGGAATAAAGATTCCTTACCTTGTCTTAGTATGGATATTGCACAAAGGAATTGGCATAAATACAACTGTTTGCTGAGAATCTCTTGTATATTTTCCTGCCCTTCCACAGAGAAACCCTGCCAACAAAAAAGAGTAATCTTACATGAATGAAGAGAGTGTGTGTTAAAAAATTGGTCACAAGTTGAGGAGCAGAAAAAGGTTTGAGTTCCTTGTAATTTTGAGCTTCAAACATTCCAGTTTTGTGGGAAAAGACTCTGTCAATGGAGCTGCAAAGAATTTGTAAGCATATGCATGCTACTATTAATAGAAGGATCTTATGTGAGGAGAATCATGCATGCTCAAACCAGCAGTATCCAAAGTACTCAGAGTGGTGATAAAGTAAAAAAATGGAAAATTTTGAGCTTGTTGAGTGAATCATTATCTGTCTCATGTGTAGTATGACTGTTGATTTTTCTGGATATCATTTCTCAATATGGCCCACCATATTAAAAAGTTTGTTTGAATTGGAATTTTCCCCCCCTGATTGAAATCAGAGATTAAATATTGTTCGTATGGAACCTTGTCTTTTCCCACTCAGATTTAAAGCCTGCACACTTCATGCTTAGGCCATAAATCTGAGCATAAAAAGTATTTTTGTAACTTATGGTAAAGACCTTCAACTCAGTTAGTAATAGGCATGAAGAATGGCTGATTAACCCTTTAAGTCCCACTAGTGACTTAGAAAGAATTTCTCCTTACACTATCAGTACGATATCAAGCAGACAAGTGATGAGAAAAAAGAAAGACATCAATTAGGGGATTACTTGTTGATCCAATTCCAAATTCTCCAAACTAACTTCATATGAATTGTATGGGACACAGTAAGGAGAGTTACTAATGAGATCTTGGGAGCTAAAGGGTTAACACTGTGCCATATGTATTTATCAGCATCAGTTGCACAAAGATCCAGGTTGATATCAACATGAAATTGTCAAAATGACCTGTTCTGAAATTAACTTACACCATCTGCCATCACAAAATGAACTCCTTTGTTATCAGTTGACTCCATCACAAATCTTCTGAACTCAATCAGATTATCTTCATTGAAGATGTCTCCATCATCATTTGCTCCTAAAGTACATTCAAATTATTCAGTATGCAAAAAATTTTATGTCCAAAATTAACTTAAAATACTGGGAGACACTTCCCCACGTGAGAGAAACATTACTTCAATCTCAAAATTTTTCCTCTTACCATAATGTGGCTCAAATGTTTCTGGCGTTCCAGCTAAGAACTCTTCAAGCTTAAAATCATTGTCACCTTGGAAGGAAAAGCATGATGTAAATAATGATGGATGAATTAATTATTTGAATTATTATGTGGCATTAATGCAAGCATCCAGTCATACTGAACAATCAGATTATGTGAAAGATTTCTATTGTGTTATGGTTGAGGAGAAAGCCCTAACCAACTATCACACCTAGAGATCAAGAGAAAAAATCACAACCAGACATGCTGATGTTTTTTTGTATTATTTTGTTCACCATCTCACACTAGTAGGCTGTTCACTTTGTTCAATATCTATTACGGATTAGATCTAGATATTGCAAGTATTGTAGCCAATCAGACTGCAACACTTAATATTAGTTAAACAGAAGTTCAACACTAGTAGATTTATGCTTGCTCAATAACTTACATTTCTTCAATAAGCAGAATGATTCACCACAATTAATTTCAACATTTCTTATCATTTTTAATTAAAAGTAGTCAACAGGCCTTGGCAGGAAGAACTGTCAGTACCTCTTAAAGTGAAGCCAAACCCTTTAGCTTGCCAGCCCTTTCGCCACAGAACATACTCTGAAAAACCACCAGGTCCAGCACAAATATCCGCAAAGTATAATAAATCATTTGGTCCAACCACATCCCTCTACAATAAAATTGAAAAATAATGTCATAGTTACAGTACTGCCCCTTAATCAAACACTTAAGTCAGAAGAATAAAGGAAATGATCATCGACTAAAGAAGCTGTTGATTCTGACACAAATTCTCCTTGTCAGAACCTTGGGAAATGTATAGAGAACAGAATGGAGAATATGCCTTCTGATGTTAGGGTATGAAGGGTTAATTGAGTGCCAGGCTTCTAAGCACAAAAACAAAAATGAAACAATGAAACAGGAAATGCTTCAGCATCTCACTCCAAAGATCTAATTGGTAATAAGAATTATTCTTCTCAGTTTCTGTCATACAATCTTTTGATATTATTGGGAGAATTTAGCATTGGATCAACTTAAAGTCCCCTAGATTATATTCTACTTTATTCTCATCACTTTTCCACTTGATATTGTGCTGATATTGTAAGGAGAAGTTTTGTCTTGGTCACTCATGGGAGTTAAGGGTTAATGTATGAAAGCAATCCAAAGTCGGGCAAGTTTATGAATTTTACAGGCTGCCAGAAAAACCCTCTTCCTAGACAAGCTAAGGTTGTTCATTCTGATGTAACTATTCTCCCCTCTCCCAAGGAGAGAGGGATTAACCTTTGAAACCTTAGGAGTGACTAGCATCTAATTTCTCCCTACAATATCACACCCTGGATCACATGTTAAGGTCATGAGAGTGAAGGAAATGATTACCCACAAAAGAAGCTTTATTCAGTAAACAAAATCTCCTTGTCAGCACCTCAGGAAATGTTTAGAGAACAGTATGGAGAATATGCTTACTGATGCTGGGGTATAAGGGATTAAGAGCCCTTGGGTTAATTACAGAATCAAAGGGTGTAACATGTTTCATTAGTACGTACTCCTCTGTCATTCTTCGGGTTGGTAAACATGAAGTCAAAAGCAGAGTCCATGTTAGCCATTTTCATTGCTGCCCTGTTAATAAGGAAAATAACACATCATTGACAGAAGTTCTGAAAATGACAGGCTTCATCTACCATTGACGCCAAAAGTGATCAGCACATACACTCTCATTATATTTTAGTACCTTATTGACAAAGAAGGTCACGAGAATTGCCAAAATAATCATGAAGAGGATGCTCTGATGTGACGCTTAATTCTCTGAACTATACAACCAGGAAATGCAGTCATCACTAAGTAAGAGAATTAGCTTTCACATTTAGGGAATCCAGGAATCAATGTCAGTATCCAAGCAACTGTACACCAACCCCTACAAGTTAGGCTTTGTGTTAGGTTAAGGGAGGGGTGAGTGCCCAGTTGCTTAGATACTGACATTAATCCCACTGACCTATGACATTAAGAGCAGTCACAGTCTTCTTTGTGTTACCTATTTTGAAAGACAGCCCCTCTGATAAACTCATATGGATTGGCTCGTGTTCTTGCTTTGAGGAACTCATCTCCACTAAGAGCATCGAAAACAGTCTGTAAACAGGATTTAATGACATTATAAATGGTAAATTGTTAAACCATTGGGTAACATGTGAAAGTGTAGTTTCATTGTCCAGGACAGTGCAGTCCTGAGATGTTATCAGTAGTTGTAACTGACATTTCAACAACCTGGGTGGAAATCATCATCAGAGTTCTGATGATGACTTTCACTCAGATTGTTGAAAAGTCAGTCACTTGACTCTGATGATAAAATCCACTCAGGTTGTTGAAAGGTCAAAAGGTCAGTTACTTGACTCTGATAATGACTTCTGCTCAGGTAATGTCCAAAGGTCAGCCACTTGACTCTGATGATGACTTCCAGAAAGCACCATTTCCGTTACTGCCTCTCAATTTCAAATCTGAACAGAAGTCAAAATCAAGAGAGAACTAAACAAAAGATTTTTCTTAAATATACTGGAAAACATCTAGGAAACTCTACCTTGCTCTTGAGAACCTCTGATAGAACCTCCTCACTGCAGAATTCTGTTTCATCATCAATAAACAATTTTTTCTAGAAATTGGGTAAAACGCATTTAATGTTCAATTGTATACTCAGTAAACAACTAATAATTTTAAATAATTTAACATACTGTTCTTCACTACTGACTTGTTGTAATCTGAAATGTTAAGTATCTTCAGTGTATAACTATTTCTTGGGTAGCTGGAAAAATATGCAATTTGTTTTCTTGTAATGGTTTAATTCAAAATTTTTTGGGTAAGTAATTATGATTATTTAGAAGAAAAGGAGTATTCCATTTAAATCATTTCAATTAAATAGAAATTACCTTTTACCTGTAACTAGCATTCAAAGCCATCTCTAAAGAAACCCCTGCTACAAAAATCAGTCTCCGAGCATTTTATCTAATTTTGCTGTAATGAGAAGGCATTGCCCAACTTTATAATTTTACCTTACTAACTCCAACCCAGTCCTCCATCTCTTCTCTTGTTGGTGGAGGTCTGGGACACGATGGAATGCATGTCCTGTGCTCTACTATGACTACCTAGCAGAAAAACATTAATAAAAAAATAACAATTGATAATTATAATAAAATCATAAGAATAATAACAACAAAACAAAAAATCCAAGATAAGATAACAATACAATATGATTCATGTGACAAGTGTGGATTATACACTGTGGTGCTTAAAGCAAATAAGATGTGTTAATTGAGAGTTAAAATTAAAACAAGAATTCTTACTTCCTCTTCCTCTTCCCATGAAAAATCTTTGTCATCAAAGCCTTCAACCCTGAAACCCAGACCGCGCCTTCCACGCTGTTGAGAAGTCTCAATAATGTCAGATCTTCCTTGTCCATATCTGCCAAGACCTCCTTCCTCTTTAAAGCCCATTCTTTGCTACGAAAGTAAATAGTGGCAAAGAAAATCATTGTCAAGGTTAGTTAGCAATATATACCTGTTTCAGTTCCGATTGTCAGTAAGAAAAATATTACCATGTAAATTTGCTGTAACATTTGCCTATTTTCTTACGAGAGTGCAGAGTGTTTTTTTTTTAAAAAAATCTTTTGGTTTTACTTGTGCAAGAATTTCCCAACCTTCTAGTCCACTCATCATGTATCACTAAAAACAGAACAAGAGTCAGTACCATTATAACACATTTGAATCAGTTCATACCATTTGTTTTTTAGCAAACGTACTGTATCCAGATCCTGGTTGAGGGTTACTGTTCATCTCATCTTTAATAGGATCTCTTTCCTTACTATCCTCTAAAAGCTCAGACTTTCCCTGTTCTGACTTTCCAAGACCAAATTCCCGTTTATAGCCCATTCTCGCCTGAAAAAAATTAGCAAATTGTTTACTTAAGTGAGTAAAATGTTTTGAGTAAAAAGTTTATTAATTTCAGCAAATAATGTTTTGCTTGACCCTTTACACCCTAAGATCAGTATGCATATTCTCCATACTGTTCTCTATACATTTCCTAAGGTGTTGACAAGGAGAATTTGTTTGCCAATAAAAAGGATCCTTCCTTAGTGACCATTTCCTTTATTCTCCTGACCTTAATGTGTGATTCAGGAGTGATATTGTAGGGAGAAATTAGATGCTAGTCACTCTGCGGGTTAAAAGGTTAACCCTTCAACTCCCAAAAGTGATTAACACATACCTTCTTCTTACAATATAGATGAATTATCCAGCAAACAGGTAATGAGAATACTCAAACTTCCCAGGTAGAATTTGTTGTCTTGATCTAAACCAAATTCCCATAACTAATTTACTAGGAAATGAGTCGCAGCTAGAGGGGAGAAATTACAATCAGATCTTGGGATTTAGAGGGTTAATACCATCTCTGTTTTATATGATGATGTCTTTTGAATAAAAATTAACGACACAAAGAACAAATTTAGTGTTTTCTGATTGGTCAAAAAATAAACTCATTTAGAGGGGAAATATTTATCTCTGTCAGTTACACAGAGTAGTTTGGGTAGGTTTTTGTTTTCTAAAACAGGCAGCAAACATTCATAAGATAAAATGAGAATGATACACTTTATTTAAAAAACATTAACACATAAAAAGCATGATCCATGAACAATGAGACCTAATGGTTTCATGAATTTTCCTTTATTCATAGAAAGTCTTTATTTATTAGATTCAAAATTCTTTTCTTTCAGAAATATATAGATGGCTTCCATCCAAATTATTGTTTTTCAGGTGCAAAATATAATAGTGTAAATATCAATACCATCTGTTTCTTGACAACATCACTGAAGACAGGTTTCTGATCATACTGCAGGAAGTTTGCATATGATGGTGAAGAAACGTCCTCATCTGAATCACTGCTGGAGAGATCTGAAAGTACATGATAATTCAATTACTGAATGCATTTGATTTGTATCTGTTTTCTGATGGATATTTCCTATTAACGTTATCTTAGTATCACCTTTTCTTACAGCCTATCATGATGGAAAAAATTACTTAATGAGGTGAAACAATTATAGGTGTCTTGGAAGCTTTCAGTGTGGTCTACAGATTAAAAACACTCACAACAAACCACTAGAAATTACTAATGCAAATCAAACCAAACACAATCACAAATCAATTAGCCAGTTTCACAGGCATGGTCAGGGAGTGGGACAGGGTACTACCAAGAAACAATCCTGCATTTCTCTTGGCAAGTGGGACTGCTGATCTTTGGCTGCCCTTTCATAAAAGAAGAAGTGTCTCTTTTTGGTTTGAGTATATGTGTTTAATCTACTGGAGGCTTCACATATAACTTTTTTTTTGTGAAAAAGTTAAAGATAGATTAAGAATCTTGGCCCCTATGGTTGAATGAAGAGCTTGTTGGACCCTCAATCTGGAAGTCTGTGGTTCTAACCATGAAGAAAGAAAAGGGGACCTCATTGGTCACTATCCTTAGGTTGCTCCCTTAACATCCTTACGTGGTTCATTCTATAGAAAAATTGGGATTTGCTTCGGTCGTTGCAAGATCCCTGAGATTGTGAAATTTCGTAGAAAAAACGTCAATTGTATTGAAACATTCATTGTTATTTACAGACCGCGCACAACGTGGATCTCAGATTTTAACAGTTGTACAAACTTGCTGAACCTTAATGCGGGATGCACTATCGATTGAACGTAAGGATCGCAAGTGTGAAATTCATATCAGACCATTCTACTCTAGATCTCTATTGCAATTTACATTGTATACTTACTTTTTTCCTTTTTGAAATGCTTGATCCCACCTAGACCTGAATCTTCATTTTTGCGTTTAGACATTGCGGATTTTTCCTTCAAACATTCACCACGAGTTGGAAAATCCTGCAACAGCACACATGCACACCAAAGCCGGAAGTGATCAGAACAGTTTTAGCTTATTCAAGCTAAATTTTGTTTCTTATGATGAGGTAAGAGATGAACATAGAATTTTCTTCATTCTCAAGCACCATAAAAAAACCATTCACTGTAGTTGTTCTTGCTTTTCTGAATGTAACCTAGAGAATTGGAAATCGACAACTGACCGCCATATTTTTGCCTGAATACTGGAGGTGGACTGGAGAGGAAAATAGTAATCTATAGTTCGAATAAGATACATTGAACAATCTCTTTTGAGCGACCGTCATGCATCAGGCGAGTGATACTTTGAATATTCAGACGGTTTGGAGATTTGTAAACAATGCACCAGCTAAGTAACACAAATTGATCCTTGATCTGTCTGAATATGGAAGTAGAACTTGCTTTTGATGCAGTGAATTCTTGTAACTTTGCGAGAAAGCGGCAAGCGGCTCCGGAGAGCTGTTCAGAAACACAATCGAAGGTAAACATTGATGGATACTTACAACACGTGTTTTGAGAATCTTTTTTCTGTTTAATCTACTTTCGCTTTCAACGTACTTTACGAATTATTTTGAAGTTATAGTCGTCCCAGATTTCCATGAAAAATGCCATAATATTGCATATTACTAACAATATGAAAATGATCAAGTCACTTATTCAGTTATTCCTCCGAGGGGATTTTTCCTTCGAGCACAAAAAATTGATTATTACTCTTACAGGAAAATCGATCGAAGGAGATCGACAGACTTCCAAAGGACCAAAAACCTTTAAACTCTAAGGGTAACCAGCATCCAACTTCTCGTTAAAGTGATACTACTTAAAAGGTCAATAAGATCTTGACAATAAAGGAAATGGTCGCCAACCTACGATCGGAAGCTTTGATTGTTAAACAAATTTCCCTTGTCAGTACCAAAAGAAAACGTATAGAGGAGAATATTGAGAATATAAATACTGATGTTAGAGTGTAAAGAGTTGATAGATTCACAACCACCGTAAAAAATGTAATTTGTCTCTGCCATATCTATAGAAGCGACCATGTCTCGAAGACTGTTGCTGGAGTTTGGATAAAGCTTGCAATGTGGGATCAGAGAACAGATCCTTAAGTTGCACAATGCCCATGGTTTTAACACATCAACGACCAGATAATAATTGTCCATCATCATCTGACCCTTGCACTACTTCATTTACTGGACACAGCTACAAGGACATTAACTGTAACATATTGAATCAAGAGAATCAGTCGCAGGAAATGGACATTTCATGTGATACAACAACAACAACAACAAGTAGAGCACTCCATCAGCAGACCTTTTCTGTGAGTTAATTTATGTTTTTGAAGGATGAATATGCTCTAGAAACCATGAAAGAGTATATATTGTGTACCTATTGACTTAGGTTGGGCAAAGTCTCTGTCATGTCATGCAGTCTGAGCTATGCTCAGTGCATGCGTCATGACCCTTCAGTCAAATATTTTTCAGTAAGTCAATAAGCAATTTATCATAATACTGCAACTCTGTTTCTTTCTTCCTCTTTTCTTTTGTTATTCTTCTCACAGAGCTATATGCTAGACAGAACAGCTTTTCCTGCCCTTCTTGTGCCATCATGGAAAGCTCTCATAGAGAGATTTATTTATGATGTTTTTCAATAAAGAGTGTGTGCATTTTCCCCTACAAGCAGTAAAAGAAATTTATCCTGATATTATATGAAACAATGGCTTCATTTTTTGCACTTCTCTGGCAGGTCCCACCCATCATAGCTCAGTATTATTCATCTTCAGCATCCTGCTTTCGCTGCTTGAGAGGAGAAGCGGTAGGTCTTTTTAAGTTTGATTTCCATGCTATGATGACCACTTGCCGATCAAAAACTGAAGGCATTACACTTACTGAGCAAATGACATCAGCTGTTTTCATTAAAACCTTGCACAGTTATTCTGCAGTAAGAAATGATGTTATCTTTAACCAAATTAGAGTATACAGATCTCTTAAATTGCATGATGAATTATCCTATTACTAAATGTCAGTTTTAAAGAACATTTTGGAAGCTTTTCAAGATGAGAAAATTGTAAATGAACATTTAATCCCGGGATGCCCATTCTAGTCCCTTTTTTATAAAGTCAGTATTACCTCATCCAGCAATGTATTCTTCAAAGAACACCTCTCACCCCAAAGACAAATTTTTCCTTTCTTCTGTGCCATTGCTAATTGATAACTAGTATTTTTTTATTTTTAACAGGGACACATGAACCACCTGACCAGTTGATTAGCAGTCTTATGAGCATTTTGTTTACTTTGATACTGACATGAACATAAACTTGAAGGTTTTTTATATATAAACATATTCTCATTCAGTCACTTGTCTTATTTGGCTGTCTTGTATTACTCATTGCAAGACAATTTTACTGTAAATAAAACACAGATGTCCATGACTGAATTAAATATACATATGTATATATTATGACATGTATGGTGAAGTCTATGTTTACTTTGGCATTATGTGATATACAAGAAATGGTCACTTTTGTCTAAAATTGATCACTGTTACCTGAAAATGGACATTAGTTTTCAAAATGGGATGCTGGTTATCTAAAACATTGGATAATAGTTTTAGTATGTATTGAAACAGCAGTTAGAGTTAAAGGTGTGCTCTGATTGGCTTACAAACTCCAAATATTCTTTGCTATTCACCTCCCAGAAACTCACACAGTATTTTTGCCTGAAACTATTGCAATAGTTGCAGTTTTATAGAGTTAAAATCTTCTTTTTGTGTGGTATTACCTCCCTGTTTTACTAAAACAACCATTCGTATTTAACCCTTTAATCCCTGAGAGTGACTAGCATCTAATTTCTCCTTTCAATATCACCCCTGAATCAAGCGTTAAGGTAATGAAAATAAAGGAAATGATAATCAACTGAAGAAACTCTTGATTTTTAAACAAATTCTCCTTGCCAGCACCTTAGGAAATGTATAGAGAACAGTATGGAGAATATACTTACTGATGTTAAGGTATAAAAGGCGGAAACTAGTATCTGAAAAAAGGATGATAGTGTTTGAAAATGGACGAGTGTCCCAAAAAAGAAGAAAAAAAATAGATATCTATGTTACACCAGTGTCCAAAATTGAACTCTTGGGCCCAAAATTGGGCACTAGATTTGATCAAATATGCTAGTGTATTGAAATGGATGGTGGTGTACAAAATTGTACAGTAAAGTTAAGTGATAGCTAACTATCAATAGACAGTTTGGTATTGTGTAGGTCTCAAATGTCCAAATGTGACAGGCTGAAGCAAGAGTTCTTGTCCAACAAATTGGCCAGAAAGTGTCTGTATTGAACTCAGACAAGTGGAGAGGGACTGAAGAGAATAATCACAGATTGGTGTTGAAAAGGTTACCTCGGTAGACTTCTGCTTAAGTTATATAAGAGGGATTGTGAAAAGTATATGTGGTCTTGTTACATCCAATGACTTCTCATTTATTATTTATGACATGTCTCCTTAAAAACCTTTAAACCCGAAAATCAGTATGCATATTCTTTAGACTGTTTTCTATTCATCTCCTAGGGTGCTGAATAGGAGACTTTTTTTGTGATCTTATTGTTTGATTCAGGGGTGATATTGTGAGGACAAACTAAATGCTTGTCTCTCCTAGGGATCAAAGGAATATTACTTTCAACCTTTTTAAAGCAAAAATACACAAAATTAAAGTTTGACTGTAATGTGCAGCACCTCAAGTACATCCAAGGAAGTGAAACACTGTTAATCTTTAATGATAATGATAATAGGTGCGTATGTTCATTTCATGGCTTTGTGGAAGTCTAATGGCAAACGCACTGCCACACCCAAGGCACGTGGTTATCTTCATTTCTTCTTACAAAACAGTGTCAACATTCTAAACAAGCTAAAATGCATAAGGCATCTTTCTCTTTTTTATGACCAAGCTGAAATATATCTCTCTTAATCCTTACACTTATATCACGCTTTTGACATAGCTTATCCTGGCAGTATGTGGGACGCGTGTCACATAATGATATGAATCCCGTAGGGGCCCAGCTCACACAAGAGTATCTGTGGCTCAGTGGTAGAGGATTTAAACACGGAATTTTGACTCCTCATGGGGCCTCCAAATTGTTTTCTTTGTCGTGTCATGACGAACACATCTTTATCCAGTTTCAATACGTATTTCTTGTTCAAAATGTACTCAGCATTCTTTTTTAGCTGATTGTAGAAAGCGGGTGCCCTTCAATTGAGCGAAATGCATCTAAATTGATTCAATGAATAACATCTCAGATACTTTTTGCGTCAAGTACTATATAGGGTTAAGTCAAGAAAGACAACCGATGATAATTAAAATATTCGGTACTAGACCACTTTAATATTTTCTCTGTTCAAAAGAAGATATAAGTATGAAATTAAAACCCTTGGTTCAAAATCCTGAAATTCTTTACAAAACTTTACTTAAGGAGAGAATGCCATTTCTACACTCGTTTCTAAAATATGAAAATAATATGAATTCTTTACTTAGAAACGTTAACCTTTAAAACACTTTAAAAACGTGTAATTGTGACAAATACAGAAGCCAAGCACTAAGAGTGCCGTAGGAGGGTCTCGACGGGGTTTAACGTTAGCCTTTAAGAGTAAAAAGAAACGGCAAATTTTAACCGATAGTCGTGAGAAAAGTTTACCGTAAAAATATTTTCGTTAAATTTAAGGGAAAGAAATTAAATGGACATCACCCCATGGAGACCTTCCCGTAAAATCATCGAGGTTTTCTGGGATTTCTTGCGAAAAATATAACAAAAAAACATAGAGGAAATCAGTAAGGTATTCAATGAGAAGTTACTGATTTTTTTCTATTATTAAAGTTGTCTTGCAAGTTGTCCGACATAGAAGCAGAGTATCACTTTCGCACTTTGACTGAAACGCGTATGAGGCGCGTTCCGTGAAGGAGATCGAAAAGAGCATCAACAACCATCGAATTTCAATGCACAAAATGGAAATAAGCGTATTTAGCTTGTTATGTGTTTAAAGCTGACTGACCAGCGCATTAAAGAGCGGTAATAGGGCAAAAAAAACATATTTACATCACTCGCTGCACTCGTCTAAATTTCAACTAAAACAAGCAACACCCAAGGTTTTCTACTTCGCTCTAACGCTCACTTTGGATATCATGGCTTGGCAACGACCTCGACGTTTCCTCGTTTCCAAAGAAAACATAACGCATTTAAATCCAAGAGATACATGCTGGAACCCTTCAAAATGACCTCATTTACGCCTACAAATAAATTTATACTGGCGATTAGTTTCTTCATTAACAAATCCCTTCAAACGAAAAAAATTCTAACGGGCGGACTTTGCTCTATGCGGCAAAATTTTACTATACATTAAGCCATAAGCAGTTCACCTTTCTCAGATTGATCTTTCCAATAAATCAAAAGACCTAAAAAAGGTAAAGGTGGAATAGGAAAAAAAAAAAAAGGAAAGAAAGAAAAAATTAGCGAACGAAAATAAAAAAATAATCCGCCCATTCTCCCCTTTTTCGTTTCCAGTTTACGCACAAATCATTCTCGTTATCATTCTCTTCTCTCACCTTATGAATTACAGGAGAGTTTAACTGTATATAATTATATTTTTTTAGGCTTATTTGTTCCCCAAGAAGGAGATTACATGTACCTTGAGCCAATTTGGCATTAATTCATACATAACAGTATATGTAAATATATAATATATAAAATTCTATTCATTTCTCGTAATTCAAGATTACCATTATCAAAAATCTATCTATTCATGTGTAATTAACTTAGTCCTTTTATCTCCTTTACA
Organism: Pocillopora verrucosa; assembly: GCF_036669915.1. Taxonomy (NCBI): domain Eukaryota; kingdom Metazoa; phylum Cnidaria; class Anthozoa; order Scleractinia; family Pocilloporidae; genus Pocillopora; species Pocillopora verrucosa. The sequence goes on from NC_089324.1 coordinate 776,136, forward strand.
TCCCAGTGATATTCCCTGGAAGATTACGCAGAACGGAAGTACGATGATTGTCCGGATACGACAAAGTGGTGGCGAAGACTTCCGAAAGCTTCCGTTGATGATCAGGGTCCACCATGTAACTAGTTCGATATAAACTCGACGTGCAGTTGTTTTCCAATTCGGAAAAGTTTGCAGCGTTTTTCTTGTCTTTGTTTCCGAGTCATATTTAACCATTCTTTGAGACTTCTCTTACTTAACCTCCGACATCTGATATTACATATAACTGACTCCTCTCTCCGTAACCGTTACATTCCGCTGATATACTAGGCGTTGTTTTACATTACTTTGTGCTGCGTTACGTCGACGAATTCATGGACCTGTTAAGTATATTAACGAGGATGCTGGCTGGCCAGTCCTTACAAATTTCTCCAAATAAATGACACTCATTGTGTACTCCTCCAGTTTTTCGCATCACTAGACCGAATGATCTACCGAAGACAAGTAACAAAGGGAGATGTTAGAATGTTAGAATAAAATTTGTACTGGTTTTATGTGGTCCAATGTCCTGAAGACTCCCTGCGAAGCCTTTTGTAAGTAGTATCCACACCCCCGCGCCTCCAAGGTGTTTTTCACGATAATCTTGTCTAGGACTACAATGGACTCTCCGCTAATCCTGTATTTGATTCCCAACTCCCGCCCGCGAAAACTTTCCCCATACCATTGTTTACAAAGATTCCCCTTGCTGAGTTGCAATCCAACAAACACACCACTCACACACTCGTGATTCAACTCTGCATCTTAAGTTCCTCTGTTAACTTATGCAGGGGATGGGAGGGGGGGGGGGTTAGCCCAAAATCCCAGATTTTAACCGGGAGGAATCAGCCCGTAAAGAACCCCCCCCCCCTTCCATCCCCTCCATAAGCGAGGCATTATTTCTTCCTTTCGAATGCGTGACTTACTTTGACTTCCTACTGTATGTAGCGGTCTTCAGATCCCACCTGCAATAAGATACAAGAACACCAGGGCTGTGAAGTACTTTTCAACAAAAACAGTAAGAGCTGCAAAGTAGCCACCTTTTCATCAAATCCCACAACTGCGCCGCACAGCATGATTCCACCGACCTGCCAAACTACCGCAGCTTCATAATACACAACATCGAGACAAACTACCGCGACTGCACTAAACTACATCGACTGCGGCAACTACACCAAAAGGAGCTACAGCTTCAAATGCGCACAGGACTACCACCACCCGGATGATCAAACTGCACGATCCAATGTTACGCTCAACTTTAAATGATTTATTGTAAAAAATCCTAAAAAAAGTCTAACCCTTGCCTCTCACCTTTTATCGCTGGGATCTATACCGCAATAGAGAATTGACTTCATGTGGAAATGCTGCCTGAAGAAAACTCTGAAGAAAAGAAAAAATAAAAGTTCTGTAAAAAACTTGTCCATCGTGTGACCAGTCCAATGGAAGCTACAGGGCTGTATTTTCATGGCGCTGTTTACTACGCTGAACAAGAAGGTTTAAACTTTTGGGTCGGAGGATAAAACCCCACTGTAATCATTTACCCTTTCACTCCCAAGATCTTACTAGCAATTCTCCTTACTGCCTGTCATACAATTCTTATGATTTTAGTTCAAAGAATTTGGTATTGGATCAACTAATAGTCCCCTAATTGATATTTTCCTTTACTCTAGTCATTTGTCTGTTTTTTTTTTGTTTTGATATTGTAAGGAGAAATTCTGTCTTGATCACTTATGGGAGTTAAAGGGTTTTGATAAAAGCTAATGAGCAATACTATCACGTGGTACTGGTACTATCACGTGGTACTGCCTTGTAACGTGGTTCTTATTTCTATAATTGCAGCGTTTCTTACTTTCGTTCAGTATCTGTAACAGTCATTCCGTCTGGTGTGACCTTAAAGCTAACTGTCGTGAATTTCTTGGCAGCCTCTTCTGTTGACAGAAATTCCACGGTTCGCTGTATAGCGCTGGCACCCGTTAACATTTCCACCTCGCACTTTCCGAGATACATAAGGGAACCAACTGAAAAACAAAACGAAAATTACTCTACATTCGATGATGTAACCACCTGACATAGTGGTCTCCAGGCTAGCGCAAGCGATACGCCATCTAGACAACGTATGGGGCGGCCTGGGTTCGAGGCCTGGTCGGATCATTTATTCTCGTGTTCTTGTTGGACTAAACGTTCCAAGTAACTCTCACTAAATAGGAGGAAGAATGCTCTTCTTTGGAAGTTTCAGGTTATAGAACCACCCTGCCGTGAAACTAGAATCTAAAAGAATTATCTATAAGAAGGCAAAACATTCCGAGAACGATCAAATCCACAACTAACGTCTCGTAAATCAAGCCAGACAGATCAGTTATAATTCTAGTATCTTACCAGCGCCTTTGGGCCAGTTTTGACCGTCCTCCTTGTCAAGAGACTGGTCCTTATCTCCAGCTAGGAGGTCTGAAAAAAGAGATATGATGACTTTCAACATAGCGTACATTTATTAATGGTTCCGATATTCCGAAATTCGAAATAAGAAGCAAAATGGTGGATACTGGATTGCAAATTTTATAGTATTCGAAAACATACACACTTGCATACATGGCACATCGATGTAGACATCGATCGTTGTCGGGGAAGATAAAAGATTTTGTTACATGAAAACCGAGATTAAACAAGTCAGCAAGCCTGGGTTTATTTTTTATCAACACGAAACACTAAAAATTAAATGAAAAATTCCTTAAAATAGATAAAATAACTATATAAGCGCGTGGCTTTTGCCGAGAATGCGACAACTGGTCAACAACAGACACCTTACCATGAGCGGGCATTTTAAGTCTGATTGGTAGAGCCAAGGGAGTGATGGAATGTTGATACACAAAAGCAGCCAAACTGCCTACAAAGATAAAAATATAGCACGGTATTAACTCTTTAAGTTATCACCTGCGCGGCTGACAAAGCGAAGGGGGATCTAGGTTAAATTTTTAACGTAAAAACAAACAAACCAACAAATTTGCCATCTGGCAAAGTGCTGTGTGGTTTCCGCTAAAGCTGGCTTTATAAAAAAGACTTCCAGTGGTATGGGAGAAGTTTAATACTGTACACTAAGTTGGGCTGGTGAGACACAAGTTACAGTTCAAGTACTTACCAAAAATGGGTTCATCGTTGTAGCCTTTCAACCTAACGCCCTTCTTGGTTGTTTCAATGAGAAAGTGCCGAACAAGTTCATTGTCGAGATCAACTTTTGCTGAAAGAAAAACGTTTGGTAATCTTTCGAAATCGCGACGGAGAACTCTCGTTTTTTCAGTTGTATTGAAACAAAACGGAACTTAGGAAACAGACAATGAAGGGTCTCATAGAGAAACGCAAGAAAGGGGCCTAACATCGGTACTTTTTTTAGCAGCCACTTGAGGGTAAACAATGAAAGTGCAAACAGGCGCATAATTAAGGACTCTGAATCGTGAAGTGAATCGTGTCAGAAAGAGAAAAAAAGGTAAACTTTTTAGTGAAATTCTCAAACAAATCGTACGGGAACTGTGGCAAGTACTTTGCAAAATATTAATTAAATCTTTCCTTAACTACTTTAGAAGGGGAGGGGTGTTTCAACTTACTAAGGTCTCCTTGAAGTCCCTGAAGGACATGCGCAGGAGGCACGGCGACCTTCACAGCTAAACCAAAGGCTCCTGGGAAGGACTGACTATCCCGGATGATAAAAGAGCCCGGTTCTGAGTCTTTTAGGATATCGTTTGCTAAAGAAAAAGAAAACAAGACAAACTGTAATAAACTCGTCAGAGTGGGCTCATACCAGAGTGACCAGCATCTCATTTCTCCTTACAGTCTCACTGCTGCCTCAAAAAGTTTGGTCTTGAGAATATAGGAAATGATAGTGAAGCTCTGGTCAGTACTAAAGGAAATGTATAGAAAACAGTATCGAGAATATACACACTGATGCTAGGGTGTACAGGAAGTATTGCTAATTCTCGGGGTATAAGAGGATAGTTTATCGTAGGAAAACTCCAGGGAATAGACTTTGACAAGTTTCTTGGCAGCCTATTAGTTCCTGTTTATACTCCTGAGAGGAGAGTGTCACTGTTAGAGTCCGAAGTACATAACACTCAACAAAGTGACGCGGCCACGTTATTTCCGCTCGGAAACCTGTGCGCTAACAACTAATGCAAGTAACATCGTCTCCCGTACAGTACGAGGCCTTCATATATCAAAGAAAGGAAGTGATTTCATACCATCAGTCCTTGAAATGGTTGGTTTATACCAAAACACTGAAGTGTCTCTGTCAAATTTTAATCCTGGAATTTTCGGGCTTTCCGGAAGGAACACATCTGAAAAATAGGACGGACAATAGTTTTAAGCGGGAGAAAAAAGGGGATTTCACTGTAACTCTTCACGATTTTTATTTTGTCGCAAGCACATCGGCCTCTCTATAATCGTGTAGCTGTCAGTAGAGCTAACGTGTCTTTAAACTCAATCTTGCATGAGTTACAAAGCGTGCCACACGCACTGCACTCTGCGCATACAAGTGTGCAACTCACGGACTGAATATGGTTGTAATGAAGGTGGTGGACGATACTCACTGTCATTCGATGAACCAGACGATACACTGTTGGTAGACCCGTAGCCTTTATCTGAGACAGGATGAGATTTCTTTCGCTGTACAGCATTTTCAAAGGACCCAGATCCATCAGACAGCAAAGGACTCCTACCCTTTCCGTTTGGACCTTCACTCCTGACGCTCTGTGGTGTACTAGGGTGACTAAGTTGGAGAAGCTGTGGCTCGTTGATGCTACTGGAGAGGAAAACCATATGGAAAGAAAAACCATACCAGACGAGTTAATAAGTGAGCAGGAAACATATTTCCGATTATGATGACAACCGACATACCAACGTTCTTTAGGTTTGTGTGTTCCAGTAGTGTAGACTACTTGAAACAGATTTCATTGATCACCATATAGCTTAAAAACGTTGTAATCAAGTTTATTCCCGAAATGCGCTTTCTATCGGTTCATCGCCATCAACAAATGCCTCACCCCAAGTCAGCCATCTCTGATAAAATGTCTTTAATGGCTTCAACGTCACTAGCTGTTTTGGTGATTTGTATCTGTTCCACAATTGGTTCAACTACAGGAGTGGCTGATGTGCTTGTCTCCTCTAGGGTGGTCTGAGTCTCCGTGGTAACACCATCTCCAGGACTGAAAAACAAGAACATTATCAATCGGAGCCGACAACCGGCCAAAACTATCGGCTAGTCTGCCATCTTTGGCCGGCTTATTTAATCTCACTTGATCATAGTTGCTGATGAAAAATTAAAAAATATCTTTGAAGACACATGTGCAGCCGCCATTTCCCAGATTGAGTGGAAATAAAGGTTAATTTTCTAGAAACAAGTTTAGAAGTGTGAATCGATTCCACGTTCAGAATCAGTTTGCTCAAAAATTCGTGCTTATTTCGTGGAGCGCCAGCTGAGCACCTTGACAGAATAGTTCAGTCTCGCGTTTAATCTGACGAGGAATCAAGGCGTCCACGATAACCTCAACACCAAATAATTCATTTTTGCCTTCTACTCTTGGAAGCATTGCAGTTATAGAAATGTTAGATAGAGTGGCTATACCTCTTCTGTGTCTTCTTAGCGGACCGTATATCCTCCAGTCTCGCGTATCCAGCTTCTTCGTCTTCCCGTGCTTCTTGCAAATGGACTGCAGCACTTTCCAGGAGATTACTGGAACTCGACTGTTGACTGACCAGATCAGTTACAGCCTCTCCCTCTTGGTTCATTGTCGTGATTGCTACCGGATTAAACCGGTTTGACGAACGACCAGCAACGGGCGTGGAGACTGACGAGGTACTGACGATTGATTCGCCAAAAGCTGAGTCCGTGTGACCATCACTGCTGCTGAGGTCAGAGAGTAACGTTAGATGGAAGGAAGGAGCGGGGAAGTGGGAAGACAGAAGAAACAAGCCACGAGGGAAGGTAGTAGACAGAGGAAGAGATGAAACAGGGGTAGGATGGAGATAACAGCCAGGAGAAAGAAAATGAGGGAGGGGAGGGGAGGAAGGCAGAGAGGAGGGGATGCCACGGGGGGGGGGGGGGAAGGGGGGGAAAGGGGTAATAGGAAAAAAGCGGAGAGGAGGTTGATTTGAACAGAAAGACATTATTTGGTCAAGATCAAATACCTTTGGCTACAAGCCCTATATTTGTTCAAAACAAAACTTTGTGCAACAAATTCGATAATCCTCAGATATCTAAAGAAGAATATTGACTTACGCAGATGGTGAGGTTCCTAGATTGGTCGGTTCATCGATAGATCCTTTGGAGTCGACACCTTCATCCAAACTTATACCGTCAATACTGCTGGGAGGAGACTTCTCAAGTACATGGTGATGATCCATGAAGTCTTAAATGAAGGAAATATAATAAGCTACTTCTTCAAGAAAACAATTCGCGCAATATTAAACAGTCACACCTTTGCTCAGGGAAATACCCAGGACTAAGGAAAGTTACCTCTTGACTTGGGTAAAAAATACAAAAGTGATGTGTGCACTTGTTCCAGGTAAGACCAAAGTTTGATTCCCCTTAAAGGAAACGTCCCACAAGAATTGTTCTACTGTTTTTAGTCGTAAGTGAAATACTTTGGCACGATCTACGGTTCAAGAAAACTTTGGAGATTATTTAACGGTTTGGCATCTTTTTCAACAGTACCACAGGCTTACTGGTAATACCGGTGAACACAAACACATCAGGTCTACTTTAATGGAAACAGACTAACGAGTCGCTCGCCGTATTTTCTCAGTGTACATCGTATCCCTAACAGAGAGTTTCGTTGCCAGGCATAGTGATAGTAATAGTAAACTACAGAGCGACTGTGATAGATTAGTTTCATACAATCCACCATTTGCAAGGGACAGTGAGGATTGTAACGCGTTATAAGAGCTGAGATTGCGTGATACAAATGTTAGGTTGCATGAGAATGAAAAACGTGAAAGTACCTGTCTTGTGAACGAGAAACTCATGCGCAGGAGGTAAACGCGACTCTTTGAACCCAGTTAGATCTGTCTCTTTGGGTGGCTCGGCCACGTGCTTGGTTTGTTCGACAATCCTCTTAGGCGGGGCGCCACTGATGTACAAAGTTCCTGACGAGTGGCTTATTTCCCCTGGTGCCAAAGACTTGGCGTTGTAATTCGAAATTTCTTTGGACACTTCTGTCGCTGACAAGCAAGCAAGGCCAGGCATGGGGATTATATGGCCCTTGATATTTTGATGTGGCGGAGGACGCACATTATCAGGTTGGAGCATATCGCTAAGGAGGGCGATTTTCGAACGCACATTTCCCTTCTCTGGCAGCGTTTCAGAATCCTGGATCGTTTTTCGCCCTTCTAAATCGAAAAAGTCTTCGACGTCGGCTAGTTTATCATCATTGTTATTGAAATCAAAGGTTTTAGGACCTCGTCTCTGCTCACCAGGACTACAAGTCGTCCTTTGGCTGGCGACGGAAACATCTTCATTCCTACCAGCACCGTCAACATGGTCACCGCTGTTTGGAACAAAGTTGTATCCCACAGTGGTATGAGAAACTGTTTTAGCTTTTAACGTCCTTGGCATTATTTCAGTGGTGGCGAAAAATGTTGGCGACGTTGGAGACATGGCAGGCGACACTTTAGACAAAGGCGCGTCGTGTAAGACAACCGAAAGCGCCTCCCCGTCAGAATATCCATTCGACATCTGCCCAGTTTTAACATTGCCATTCCACGAGCTATTTTGTGAATATGGCGGCGGTTTGATAGGGACTCGTGTATGCGTTGCTCCAAAAGAGGGTCCGTTACTTTGGTTGTACCTTACAGCACTGATCCCATTTGGAAGCAGCGGTTCTCCTATTAAGCCACTCCTACTGTAACGCTCACCAACTTCAAAACTCGCCTTTTGGCGCACAGGAGGACCAGGAGGAATAACAGACCTCGATCCTCCGTTGACCACAGGAATACTTGATGACTGCACGCCTCTCGACCCGGATCCAGCCTGTCGTAAAGTTGAATCCAAAATTTCTGAACATTCCCCCAGCTCTTGCAGAAGCCTATCAAACGATTTCATCTCCCTATTCCGGCCGTCCTCACTCGAATGCTGCATTTTGCTGCTATTGTTGTGCTGAAGACTGGGTTGTGTCAGTCCAAAATCCTCATTTTCTTTGCTTCTAAATCCGTACGCTTTTTTTCGATTCAAAGTGTTTGCTCTGTTTTCAAAGAAGTTCAACTGCTCCGCTCCTCTTGACCGGGCACCACTATCCAAGCTCATGGATCGCACTTTCTTTTTGAGTGCTTTGTCCACCTGGGCGTACAAGTGGCCATTCACCGGACCAGGTACGTACTCAGGGGGACCTTCACCAAAATAAGACATCTTTTAGTAACTGAAGCATAGCAAAAATTTCACACCACCTACCCCTCGCCAAACTCGGCATCAACCCTAACTTATTATTAGTCGACTGTTTTTTGGTTAGGGGAGGGGTGGGTGGGCAGTCGCTCAGAATCTGACATTGATCCAAAATTTCATAGACAAAGATTCTCAGAGACCACTTTGAAAAACACAAAACACACACACACAATACTAGATGAAAGCTTTCATTAGAATGGCCACACACAAATGTTTTATCCGCAAATTAAAAAAGTTAGCCTCACCTTGTGCAATATATACAAACATAAAAGTAACAAATGAAAGGACTGCTGAGTTGTTTTCATCTGCATGCACAATCCACATATTTTAAATGTAAAGGCAATTGGTAAGGCCGCCATAACACTTCTAACGAAATTGCACACATATTTCTTTTATCCATTTCAAAAGAAGGCAACTTGAAGTTTACGAATGAATCTATTATTTCTGTTGTGAATAAATTCTTACAAACGTCTCTAAGCTTTACAAACAACAGAACGCTTTTATTTTTTTTTTTTGGGGTAAATGGCCGGTTCTTTTGCCAAAGAAACATAAGCAATTCTTCATCGCATGTCAAAGACTTCAAGGACGAACGACCCACTAGAGACAATTGTGGCCAATAAAATATTGACTACGTGTAATTCAGATAAGATCTTGAGAGAGATAGCAATACTCTAATCAAAAATTGGATCGTGACTTACAAATACGTGAGTTCCTTATCGTTATAACTGCCACAGCTATTAGCACTAATTGAGAATGAATCCGTAGATATTTAAGGGAAAATCTTAACTCGATAACAGCATTTCAGTGACCCCCTAACGTCCCGAAGGAAAACGTTATATGTACAACAGTATTTTCAAAAGGTATTTTAAATAATCCAAACTCTCCACGTTCAAGGTCTATTGGATGTATTTCGCTCACATATCAGCACAACGAATGCAAAACAGAGGTCTTAAATGACTTACAAATACGTGAGTTCCTTATCGTTATAACTGTCACAGCTATTAGCACTAATTGAGATTGAATCCGGAATAATATTGGCAGAAAGAGAGAACCAGATTCCGCAGATTTTTCGCGGAATGCGTAGATACTTGAGGGAAAAATCTTAACTCGATAACAGCATTTCAGTGACCCCCTCACGTCCCGAAGGAAAACGTTATACGTACTAAGGTATTTTCAAAAGGTATTTTAAATAATCCAAACTCCCCACGTTCAAGGTCCATTGGATGTAATTCACTCAAATATCAGCATAACGAATGCAAAACAGAGGTCTCTAACAATTCTTTAAAATAAAAAATAAAAAGTAAACTATAAAGAGAACGACAAACGAGTAACTCGTAAAATCAGTCGTCCTCTGAGCTTTCCTGTATCTTGAAATATTTTTCGCAAACAAGTAATAGAATTGACTGCACTCTGAGTTCACACCATAGTTTTGAACAGCATATTTAAGAGTAAAATCCGTCTTTAGTTATAATTCCGGAAATCGCCTTAAACTTTCTCCAGGGTCGCACGCTACGTGATTGCTTTCCTTGGCCCAACATCAAGTAAAAAAAAAATTCACTCAATTAATCAATTAAAGATTACAGAAAAAACCACTTGTAGTTGTTGATTCTAATACATTCCTTATACACCGTAGTTTTGAGAATTTGGTGATAGGTCAGCAATATTCTTCAACGTAGTTTGTCTCCTTGAATATATGTTCATGGACTGCCAAAAAAAGTATTAAAAAAGCATCCTGGAGGTGTTGCGATGAGATTTTTGCCTCTTACGCTTCTCGTACAGTCAAAGTTCAAGAGTGGGTAGCGAAGAACTTCGTGATAATTTAAGAAAATTGCGAACACTCCTCAGTCATAACACTGCAATCATTCTCAATAACGATCGGAAGGGGATCAAAATAACGGCCGAAGGGAAGGATGAAGAGCTTAAAGCTCTCCCTCTCCCTTCCCCGCCCCTCCCCTCCGGGGACTTTGACCAAGTGTTCATGAACGCGGCACTAACGCAGAATAATGTCTCAGTTTTAATGTCAATTTAATCAAACCTTGTCAATCAACAGATCAAAATACCATTTATTCCAAATAAATAAAATGATATTCGTGTGGTGTGTGTTGTGAGAATTGAAAGCTACCTAAAGGAAGTGAGGCCAGTTTAACTGATCAGTTTAGAAATTCTCATCACTTGTCCACTTGAGAATTTACTGGTTAATGTTATTTTCTACCATAAAATGAACCAAAAGGTCAAACCACCCAGACGTCTTGGTGTTTATTGACATTTTTTAAAATCTATAATTAGTCAAAAGAAAAACAAACACTTCGAATGCCCTTGAGCGATCAAAATTAATAACTGGTGACAATTCTGCACCTTTTAAAAATTTCTGGATGTTCACTCAAACGTGATGTTAACAGTGACAGTTATGGCCGAAACAAAAAGGCTTGCTATAGAAATATCTCGGGTAATCTACACTAAAAAAATTCCAAAATGCTATTGTAACCTTATTATCTGAGGAAACAAGAGACGAGTCAAGTAAACACATTCCACAAAATATTTCCTCGAAAGATTGTCCGCATTACACAATGGTACGTAACTGCCTATACGTTTTGGCTATTTCAAATATTCCAATTGCATAGTGATAGAGTTTCCATTTAACGGAAATATCTCTGCCCATGTTTTCTTTTTCGATAACGACAGATCAAAAGAATCCCACTTTCACAGCAGGAAAGTTTAAAAGTAAAACGCTTGGAGTTGCTCAGATACAATTGAATAATTCCGCAAGATCGCGCCCCAAGGTCAAATGAGTTTTCGTGTAATTACTGTTGTTTGAGAAAATAACTATGAAAACAATAAAATCAAGGAGTTGGGCCAGAGCTCTGAGGTGCAAATACTTCAAGGTAACACTCCTAACTTGTCGCGCAGATTCAAGAAGGAAGAAATAGTTGACTCGACTATGAATGAAAAGACCGACTTAGGCTTGCGTGCCAGCTCAAGAAACCTTAAAGAATTTAATAAATGGTTCACTAGGCTTATGGTATGATGAAAACAAAATGATAATAAGATTTTATAAATAAAATGACCTTACACTTATGGAGGCTTTTTTCTCGGTTTGCTTGTCGGAAAATAATCGACGGAATACTTGGGTAGTTCAAATGGATAAGTTTGTGGCGACTAGACAGAGAGACACCATTTTGAAATACCGCAGATAAAATACATTCTTGTACTACTTAGAGTAGCTGGTTTTTTCGCAAAATATTTTACCTTGCATGTGAAATCCGAATGAAAGTTTTCGCTAACCGTTATGTAGAGGAAAACGCTTGCGGTACTTCTCTTTTCAGTTAATCGATTGTGATCATTTGGTTATAGCATTGTTGTGGTTATAATGTTTGCATTTGTATACAAAGAGCAAATACGGAGTCGAAACTCTTTGAAAGAAAACATAATGTTTGGTGATAAAAACCTTGAGGTGTGACCATTCCAGTGAAAGCTTCTGAACAATATTTTCTTGTGGCACTCGTTCTTCTACAGAACGAAGTGGTTATAACTTTCAAGTCTGATGATAAAGCCCTAGTGTACCACCATTCAATTGAAAGCTACTAAAAATCATTATCACTTTAAAGGAAATTGTGGCGCATTTAGCGGGTTATAGTGGAGATTTCGGAAGGCTAAAATGCTCGCATAGTCACATAATTGTTCAGATTGTTTTGTTTTTCATTCTTCAGTTTTTATTTTCTCAATGCCCTCCAAAGTTATGATAATAGCACAACTGTTTATGTTCTTGGGTATGGAAATGTTTTGACCCTTCTCAGCTTGAATCGCGAGGAGAGGACTAAATGACTCTAGGTCGAGCCCAAAACATGTTTATGCGCGCGAACATGAACTCTGTTCTTTCAGTAATTTCATTTAGTATTGTCTTCAAGATGGTTCTAATGAGGTATGAATTCGTTAATAAAAACCCAAGCGTGTGACCATTCCAATGAAAGCTTATCATGCAGTAAGTTTATTTTGCTACGCTTAACGGTTCCAACTTTGTAAAAGTCAGCACCAACTGAGATGTAGTTGAGAGCTACAGAGTCAGAGCTTCAGTATAATTACCTTGAATCACTAGTCACAATTTTTCCCTGGTGTAACTGAAGAGTTGCACTGAAAGAAAGTATCATAAATACTTACGTTTCAGAGCGTCAGAGTCTCCTTTTCCTGCACTATCTTGCTCTGTTTTATCAGACTTGCTGTGGTAATCTGTGATGATGAGGATTGAAAGATTTCGTTAGTGAAGGATATTTATAAGCCGCTATGCAAAAATCAGTTGACTTATAGCTCACGAAATTAAGCCCGTTCACTTCTTGCGGAAATTACCGGCGCAAGTTGCACAAACTTAGGGCCGAATACTAACCACAAATGTGAGAATTATTTTTTTTTACAAAGAGATAATCCACAACTCGCAAAACTATGAAATATTTGTATCCAGGATAAGGAATTCAATGCTGCAGACGTTTTTCAGGGAGCACACGAGTTTTAGAGTCAACACTGAGAATAGAAATGTCAAAGATAGCAATCTTTATCATGATATTCCTACTCGAAATCACTGTGGTCGGCTTGCTATTATTCCGTCGAGATGAAGATAAATACACAGCATTCCTTCATCTGGTTATCTTTCGCGCGAATCGTTTTGACTGTAGATTGAAATAACACGAACCATCAATTGAAAATTGACTTACAGTGCGGGAAATCCTGGACACCGCTTCGTTTAAAAGATAAAGGAGCAAAAACAGCCATACGGAGACATCAATAAACTCGCCACCAAATACAAGCCGACGTTGTGCTCAGTTCCGCGAAAGGAATACCGTCCGAGATGTAACGTAACCTGATCTTATAAACGATTCGGAGAATTTAGGATTCGCAATTGATTGTTACTCATGGATCACGAAGTAGCCAGTGCGTGGGCTGATTATTGGCGGATACGCCAAATGACACAAAATGTTGCCATAAAAAGATTTAGAAGGTACTCGATTCGAGATTTGCCCAGCCTAAGTTTCCTTTCTGAACTTCCGATCCAATTGTAGCAAGAAACGTGTTATGTACACGTTTAAAGTTGCGCGCCCGTCTCATTTCAGCGCGCCGCACCGCAGGTAGGGAAATAAAATCCCAGATTCCCGTTTGGGACGCATGGGTTGGAATTTCGCAGAATTTCCCATGCTAAAATCACTAGCATTGCTAAACCAATAAACCTAACACTATGACATTATGAAATCATCTGAGAAGGATTCTACACGACCACCAAACTGCTGAGTGATAAAACAACTGCAATAACTTTGACAGACATACGCCATCACTCCGCGCAGTCCGGCGGTGGAAACCAAACCCAAGACACAAATCAGGAAGGAATTGCTTAACGAATATCCTGTAAAAGTTTCAATGAATCAGCTATTTCTTTTCTAATGGCTTCCTGGGTTGTATTTTTTTCGTGCAAAATATCACCAGCGCGCCGTATCTATTACCAAATAGAAACAGAAGAAATTCAGTACTCGACCTGTGGCGCCCAGTAAATCCCAAATCAGTGTTCGCGTTCTCGTGGTATCCAGTTTTTAGGGCTTAAAACACCGCTGCGAAGGCGTTGACATGAGCTTCACCTCCGAAATAAGCTCAAGGAAGGCCAAGCAAACAAAAGAATTACGGCCTAAGCGAATGATCTCACCGTGTTTGTAAATGGTCCGCTCCATGCGAAGCCATGGCGCGCTAGAACATCACAATAGCACAATTGATTGTCTTTGAAACCTAACGCCAACAAAATAAAGACTCGGAAAATTAACGCGCGGGAGATTATCTCGCTCCTCAAGCGAATGAAACGACGAGTCACGCGAAAACAAACGATAAGAAGCGCGGACACAGACGAAGAATCAAGAAAAATTAGAAAGTGAAACATGATAGATAATTGACAAAAACGGTAGGTTGTACCTAGTGCGCTAGTTGTACAATCCAAATTGGAAGTGTCGGTGAAGAAATATCATCGTTAATCAATCGCCGTTTGACAGACACCGGTTGGCTCTGATCGACTCCGTCAAAAACTCAACGGAAAGCATGGAACAATAATCTAAGATATGCTCACATCAATGAGTTAAGAGATAACGGCTTAAACACTCTATCACAAGGTGTTAAACTGGCAGATAGGTCACAATCACGGAAAAAATGATCTGGAGTTACGCTGTACGAAGTTTTCTCGAAAAACAAGCTGACAATTTCAAAGGTAAAAAGTCGAGGCCTCGGGTAATAACATCACTATGAAAATTCTTGAGAACGCAACGAGGATGTCTGAATGTTTGTAAACAGAATATCAACCTTATTACACTTTGATGAAAAACAGCAGAAGAGAAGTCGGGAATATAAAAGAAAACTGAAGTACTCATCGCAGCCCACTAAATTAACTCCACACCAATGAGACATTTAATCTTCGAGGCGTGCGCACCAATTACAAACATTTCCTGTTGTCACAGAAGACAAAATTCTGCAAATATTTTTCCCGTGGACTGTTTAGTTTAACAAGAGCCAGACAAATTGATAAACCAAAGTTAGAGGACAAACGTGATAAAATTAGAACGTTAAGTACATTTTTCTCTAAATTTAGGATTTCACGAGGCTGTAGAGGGGGATACGAATATGTTATGATTGTAAAGCGAGTGGGAACTGTAAAAACAAGTAATATTGGTCTCAAACTTGTGTATCGAGTTGCAAATAAACAGAGATATATAAAAAATAAAGTCGCCACCCAAACAGTTTCCACTAAAAACCACATTTTCTCTAACTACAAATATCGTTAAACAAGATTATAAAATCCGACGATTTTTCTTTCGTTGCTTTAGAATTAAAATTGATGTGAACGAAAGCGAAGGCGAGGAAATGAAAGCAACCTACAATACAGTACAGTACAATTGACGGAAATAGAGAAGCAGAGATTATGAATCTTTCCATTCTCTTTTGAAAAAGATCTTTAAAAACGAAAAGGCATTGAGTTTCAGGAAAGCAAATGCAATCCGTAGGCCCTAAGCTGGTGTTTACACAGCCTTATTGTCGTGACTTCAAATTGGATTTAGCTGCAAACAGACGATGACGAAAATGCTGACACATCTGAAATTGTTCCTGTTTTGCTTCATCTAGGAATGTCTGTGTTCTTTGTCAGGATGAGATAATAAATACTGATATACATTTCGTTCACCCGTGTTGCGGCAAGACAAGATAATTTAGTTAATTTGCTAAAAATGTTACACTACCTTAAACAATAATTAACCTTTCTCTGAAGAAACTGGCCGTTGCTTTCCGAGGAAACTACAAACATCACCTCAATGGCGAACTTAGGTTTGGTGAAAGGTCATGTGACATTTTTTCGATGTGTATTGCATTTTTATTAAAAAAAAAACTTATTGAAACATAAAAATCCGTGACAAAATCAAATTGTTTCCAGAAAAAATAAAGCAACCATCGAAACGAAAAAAAGTGACTTTCAAAAACAGGAAACAGTAAGAACATCAGTTCGTACAACACTTGCCTCTAATATTGAGCTCATTGACCTACCCTTTCCCTTGAGCGAAATGGAGCTATACTGAGATGTCTGTTGAAATAGTTTTTCCGAATTTTGCTACTTCAGATCATCTGATCATCATGAAGAGTTATTTTGGCAGCGGAGACCCGATTTGTCGGCTCAATAAAAAGTGCCCGTTATTTTGGATGCAACCGTGTTTGACATGACTTATGAAGGAAGTTGTACGAAAGAGCCCGGGGAGATATCGATCGATCAAAGCTTTTTGTCGACATCAACCTTCGTTAGTCATGGCGTTTTGATCCGACAGCTATTACAAGCTTGGTACTTCGCTCTAAAACGGAGAGGAAACAGAACCACAGCGCCCAGAGTAAACGTAGGATTTGAAATTTCCCTCATGTGTCCTGTGGGTCAGCAGAATCGTCTTATCATCCGTATTTGGGTTTCATCCAGAGACTTAAAAATTAAGAGAGCGATCTGATGCATGAAATTATTACTTGGTGGCTTTCATTTGAAAAGTCACAAATAAAAGGCTTATTCGAAAGATTTTGAGAAGCCAAAATTACTAGAACTGTGCCGCTAAAATGTCCTTATACAAGCAGTTTTCATTTCAACATTTTGATCATCACACTTAGGTAAAACAAGTTCTCTTGCACTTCGTTAGAGCGCATTTCCATTACGCGTTACAAAACCAAAACCAAAGCTCGTGTAATCATAAAGCCAATCAAAAGAAAGGAAAATACCATTTAAAGCCAATGAGAACTCAAAGTAAAAGCAACCAAACTGCCTGAAGCGTGGGAAAACGCGGGCGTCCAAGTCCTGATTGGCTTTAAATGGCATCTGATTTGTTCAGAGAGCGGCGCAAGTTTTCTGGACCAATCACAGAGCGAAGTGAAGCAAAATCAAAGCAATCCTGGACTGCTTTGAAAATTGCTCTAATCACGCAAAGATTACTTTCAGAAATTAAACCTGTATTACACAAATACCTTGAAGTTCTTGAACAAAAATCAAGTTAATAGAAACTCTCAGTTCTTTCAAACTGAGTCCTTTCGCAAGTAAAGCTTTGCAATGTAAATAAACATCATGACTGTAAATTAACTCGCGCTGCTACATAGAATATATTTAAAAAGCAATGAACGAAACAAAACCAAGTTGTACAACACAATTAAAAGTAAAGAGTTTGTTGTTTCAATTAGGTGGTTACACTCTAAAATGGGTCGATTTCGAACTCTGCAGGGAGCCTCTAGGGCATGCGCCGACACACTGAATTTCGTATAACAACGAGATCCTGAGAAGGTTCCAAAATTTGCATGTTACAGATGAGGTTTTCAGGTCAATAGCGTCTTATAATTATGTACTTGAAGTTGATTGAGGTTATCGAGGTAATTACGTTTTACCTCCCTTGTTAGGCGTGAGACTGCTACATTTTCGACAATTAAAAACATAACTAAAACGTTAGATTTAGTACCTTCTATTTTCCTTTAAGAACACTCGAGAAACAGGAAAATTGAAAGCGCAGATGCATCGACACTCTTCGATTGTGAAAAAACATAGTAGTTTTTCAGCTCGCACATCGTTGTTGAAAGGTGACTAACTACTCCGATAAAATTGAAACTTCACTTTCTTACTTGTCGATTAAAAGCGAAACTTGATAGCAAAGCACACTCAATAGAAATAAATGAAAATTCTGTCTTACCAGTAAGCTGACTTGTAGGACAAGCTTTGTCGCATTAAGTCCAGACCGTCTGTTTGCTGTATTTCTGATATTTCACACGTTATGTCGATTAATTCCAATGTCAATTCACGAATGACTTTGTGAATACAACAACGAGTTTCTAATAATGATATTTAACCTGGATTAGCGATATTTTAACGGCAGGATGTACGGTAAACACGACAAGATCGTGTCCACCACGGAACAGTATATGCGATGAATGCAAACGAGCGCACAGCTAATTAAATAACAATGCTCAAGTATGTGATAACTGCACATATCGTCCCTGGAGGGTCATTAACATATGAAATCAAAAATGCCGTCGACCTCTGCGGTAAATAAGAGTCGTTCAGACCACAATTATCACCTGCTTGGCGTTAGCAGTAAATAACTCAGCAAGATATCGATATCACGTCAGTAAACAGTCGATTTTTCCACGCACATTACAGTTCAAAATCACACGCTGATGTTTGAAATAAGTGATGATATCTACCTCCCTAGAATTGATTCGAGAGTTATTAGCGACATGTCGACAATATAAGAGGTCACGAACAACTTATCTGTGGATGCTACAACGTTCCTTGTCGTATATTGGCAGATAACAGTACAAAACAGGCTGTATTTTAGAAAATTCTGTATGTAAAGTTTACTGAATTAAAAACATGCAAAACTGAAGACAAACAAAAGACATACCATTAGCCAAAGGCCTCGGGCAAACATAGTTATCCATAATTTTTTCCAAATTACACCTTTTTCAATCAAACTTAGCGTTTTAAAAATCCCCAACCTGAACTACAATATAAACCTTCGCAAAATGCTGGCATTTTATTTTGAGAAACTCTTTTTCCATATTAAGGTACAATTTATGACACTTCTCAAGCTTTGAAATGCTCGCCACAAACATCTGTTACGAAGCAGATAGATCAAATCGAGATAGGTTATTTCGAGCACATATCAATTTTTAAGGCAATAAATATTCACCAAAGTTATCTTGAATCGGAATGGAATTTATTGATACAAACAAGAAAATAATTCCGTTATCTCTAAGACAAAGAGTGAAACAATAGTAAAATACGGCGTGTTATCTACACGACTTTAGGTTATTGTGTTTATCGCTTAACTAGTATCAAGCACCCATCATCGAACTTTAAAAATACAATTTTCTTTCTGTTGTCGATCGTTAAGAAAATTTCGATTGCTAATGGAGTTCGAAAGAGACGACACACAACGAAAGTCAAAACAATATTTTTGTTTAACAAAAAGAACGTTTTTGTTTCATTTTGTTCCGAGCGTAAGAGTGTTTCCTTTTCAACGAATTCTCCCAATTACAATCAAATAAATACACAAATTAAACTTCTAATTATAAAAGGTTCAAACAGAACATAAAACATCTTTTGTGCATTAAATAAAAATATCAGACCAGTATACGTCATCATAACGTGACGAAGAGGGATAAAAACGAAAATCAAAAGGACAGAATTTTCTTAATCAAGAAACAGTCAGTGGGATGGTTACAAAGAGAGATCGCGATAAAAGATTCTTTTTGTCATCGGTTTGTTTCAAGCAGAGGGAGCTTAATAAAGGTGAACAAAGGATTCGAATTAATTACTCCTGGGATCACTCAGTGGTAAAGCGACAGTCTATTAAGGTGGATTGGAATTTGATTGTTTTTGTCGAACGTTTCATCTGAAAAACAGGACTGTTATTCTCTACGTTAGTTTTACCCCCCATACCTTGTCCGATCGGAAACTTCATTGTCTTTCTAATAACTGAGAACATCTGTTATGTTAGCCGCAGAAATCTAGCGGTACACCCGAAATGATGATGCCTCTTTCTTTCTTCGCTTGTGTTCTCATAATCTGTTAATAATGCTAAGAGAAACTAGCTGTTAATGCAGAGGAGAAGCATGTAAAGTCATATTTATTCTATTGTTAGCAAGGGCTCTTTAGACAAATATGACCAGCTTAAAGTAAATAGTGAGGTGCAGATCTATGTTACCCTTCATAGTTGTAATGTTCACCAGTGTGGTGAACTTTACCTCCCTAGATAGTCTTCCCAGGAAGAGTTGAGCTAGGTCACGCAACACACTCCTTCCCGAAAGAGCTCCCTACGTGACAAAACTAAAACAACAACCACTCCTGCAAATGTTCAGTATGTCAATTCTCTCCACAATTTCAAACACTGTCAGGAAGACAGGTAATGAGAATTAAGACTATTATCAACTAGAAGATACTGCCTCGATTAAAAAACAATTCTCAGGATTGGTCAACAAAGAAATGTGTTGTATGGTTGGGGGAATTAGCTTCTAGATCTTAGGCATGTAAAGATTATTTAAGGCTCTTACTCCCACGACACTTGCTGTGTAGTGACCTGCAAGCACGGGGGAAGACTTGAGGCAAGTCGGGGAGAGGTTTGCCGGGATCAGGAACTCATCACTATCAGAGCTAGATTTCTCGCCGGCTCGCGTTGTTTAAAGCATTATTCTTTCCCGCAGGCGAAGAAACACTCGTGCTGAAGCGCTAATACTAAAGGCTTGCTCGCTGACTAGATATGCTGGCGCGTCATGCCACGGGTGGAGCTGAGTTCTGCTTTGTGTTCCTGGTTGAGACAAAAAGTGTCTTTTTATCAAATGAGCTTAAATATCCGAAAAACTTCCATGTGACAAGATTAATTTTATTCAACACCACCAACGCGTTTCCTCTCAATGCGGAAAGTGTATTGAATTAACCAACGGGCAACATGCTGTGAAACGTGGGCTACTTGTATGTAACGCATTACCACAAGTGTGGGTGTCTAAATTAAAAAATATATATCACATATTCAATGTTAAGAATTAGTCTGCAAAGCGCACGAACTTCTGTATGTTCACTTGTCTCGATGTAAGAACCGCTTTGTTGAAGACCGTGAAGGCAAAAAGAGAAAAACAATTAACAATATCTCTCAACGGTACCAACATTCAGGGTCAGTTTTCAGTCAGTTCCCTTAAAGATAAAGTGAGGTCTGAAGAATGGGTTATTACAAATGCATTCTGAAACATTCTTTGATGACGTCTATCTTAAGTTTTTTTCCCTTGTTCGTTAATTAAAGGATAAGTTCTAAAGAAACTGTGTCGCTGCGTCGGGGGGAGTTGTACAAGATCATTTGGTTTTATTAAGAGTTTCGAAAGCTGGCGTTTCGAGCGTTAGCTTTTTGTCAACGTCACTGAGCTTTGGAAACTTCATACAATGGCCAATTTACATTACCATTTCAGTTGAGAAAGCCAATTTATCTTGTTCTTTCTTTACAACTTGTACTTACAGTATAGCAAAAGCTGCCAGTGAGGTAGATTGTAAATAGTTTTTAAAAGGGGACTGGTAAATTCATCATATATGACCACTTAATGAGTTCTTTTTATGCAGGCAAGTAGTATACTACTAGTTGCATTGTAAATCGATAGCCTTGAAAATACAAACTTGTTCAAAAAGAAAAACAATTTGCGAGTTTTAACACGTTTACAGGAAAAAAAAACAATTTATATTCGTCGAGTACTTGGGCTCGTTCCAAGTTGGCACGAATACGCCTCTTATTTGTCTCCCTCATGTGATGTAAGACTGAAGTGTTTACCTCCCACCAAACGCATTATTTGTTTGAACGGTACATCTCCACCTTAAAAAATATCTCTTAGGAAAGTTCATCTTTTCGCAATACTCGACAACACACAATCTCTGAGAACAAGGAAATTCTTACTTTTAATACCATTTATGCATAGTTATTGTCCTAACCCTGAGCAAATTCAAAGGATTCGTAAACAAAGTGGTTGAGCCTGAGGTTGTGATTTGTCACATGCGAGCCGTCGAGCAGAAAATTCTTGCGGTTGTATTAATAGAAAGCATACAAAATAACAAAGTCCAATTATTATGCAAAGGGTCGAATGCAACGGAAGTCGTTCCCTTAAAGCAGAAAAGCCATAAATCTTCTTCAACTTTTGACCGCAATATATCATGATTTTACCGTAGAGTAGCTTATGTATATTGTAACGAACGAACAAGATTACATTAAGGTATATTGCTCCGTCTGATAACAAATGATCTAATGGACTGTTAAATGCCTCAGATTTCTCGTCTGTTAAATAATCAACATTTAACTTTCAGGCGAGTTATGATTCAACTTACATTGGTTTGTCTTTCTGGTCAACAAATGAACGTACATGATTTATTGCGTGAGATACTTATCTAACAAATTAACCAAATTTAATTAAACCGCTTAGGAAATGAAAAATATTTCCCAAAACATTCGAAAAGTAATTTGTGGTCAAGTGGAGAGGCAAATTTCGATACGCTCTGGAAAATTAACAGAGTAACTCGAAGTTCCTAAATGGATTTAACGGCTATCAAGTCATAGAGGCAGACCTTGTGTTTACAATGTAAATTCACCTTGTTACACTTGAAAGAAAACCACAAATGAAAATTAACCCCAAGGAACGAACTACCCAAAGGAGCTACTGTTAAAAATTAGCGTCATTTACCGACCACTTTGAGTGGAATTGTGCACGTCGAAATCAATTTAAGCTTTCAAAACGACCTCTTTTTCGAACAGAATGTATGAATTTCAATCAACAGAATGCTCCGATGCTACAGGATTACAGAAAAACATGAAAACGCCATGAACATGAAATTACTCGTACACGTGAAGAATACAATTCCTCGTGCTCATTTAGTATACACTACAGAAAAAGGAATCGATAAATTAGTTCTTAAGAGATTGAAATACAGTATCGATCTTCGTTGAAAAGGACACGGAGAACGAACTGGCGATATTGAACGCAATGAAAAGACGCGAAAAAAAATTACTGCGTACTCGACCTTTTCCCGAGCAAGTATTCGAGGAACTTGTACTCATTATCACAATCAGTCGTGCAGAAATGAACCAAGAAATCAAAGACAGACAAAAACATAAGTAAACAGCAACGGAGTCCATTCTTTACCTGGTGTTAAGGTATCGCTCGCGTGGATATCTCCGGGTGTAACTACTCTTGAACACTTCATAGACGTAGCCACACGCTGAGCAATACAAGTGCTACACTTTGTCAAATCAACTGTGCCACAGTCAATAATCAAAAAGTAATTATTCTATCCGATAGACGCATGGATGGTTATAGATCACTTAATCGCTTGATCAATATTTTAATTCTCGTTAATGATCGTCCTACATTCAGTTCAAGGCTGTTTTAAAGAACTTAGCACAGAATACACTTGCACTAGGTTTTGCTCGTACTTTATATAGAGGCATCGTTATTCTTCAGTGCAAAGAGATAGCTGGTAACAAGAAATTTATTTTTGATCTCTCGGTGTTTGGCAGTTTAAGAGGTTTGGGCTTATGCCAAAAACACTTTCATGTTATCTAAAATTGATCTCGAGGGTCACTGACCATAAATCACAGAACTGGAAAGGTTACCATAAAATGAAGAAATGTTTGCTCACATAACTTCGTTTTTCAGCGCAGGCAACTTTGCGAATCACGATTCCCTTTGCTTTTGAGATGTCTTGTTCACCTCGGTTCATAACATTTTTTCGTAAAAAAGTCTTTCTGAACAGCAGAGCAGAAGGTTAAGAGAGCACAGCACTGGTAATGCACAGCCAACAGGGATACCAAGTCAAGAGAGACATCAACTCGACAGGGACGGTAACGCAAGGGTAGTGTTAAGGGCGGGAGGGGGGGAGGGGAAAGGGAAAAAATGAAAAAACAATCGATTTCTCCCTGGGAATACTCTTGTGACAACCCGGTGTGTTTTTGCCATGTTTGAATGCCTAAATGTATGGTGGATTTTTCGTCATCAAGCGGATGAACACGAAGGGAAAACATTTTGAGAGATGATTGTTTATGGGAACGTTTCAATAGAGAGTTGGTCTAGGTTTTTCGAGACAACGGGATTTTTCCAGGCGGCCAAAGGGAGGTTGGGGTTAGGGCTGGGGGGGAGGGGGGGGAAGAGACTCACTACATAAATAACAGGGAAGCTCCACGGAAAGTATTAGTAACACTCCGAGAGGAGACTAATCGGGGTGTGGCCGGAGCGTTTTTGACCATAATAGATACCACTTATGCTCGTCAATTCCCACCTACGCATCAACAGGATGACGGTGCTTGTTTCAATTTCTTCCCAAGAGCCCTAACAGGAACTAAACAGCAACAGCTACGCGAGGTTTGTGCTGATAAACAATGCAAGACAAAAACCGGTGATTTACCCCCCCACCCCCACCCCCTTCGAAGTGACACGTCGAACACCTTCCATTTATGTATGAGACTAGCTCCCATTTCCCCAAAGACCCCACAGGGCTCTACACTTAAAAGCTGCCACCGCAAAAAAAAAAGAAAAGAAAAGAAAACAGCTGACTTGACATTTTGGAAAAAAAAAAGAAGAATTACTTTTCAACCCTATTGCAAAGCCATATTTTGATTTCAGGAATACAGTGATATAAATCCTCGAGAACTACAATTTATTTCAAGAATAAAGCGGAGATAACGTGGAACATTTAAAAATCACGGGTAACCATTTTATCATTTTAGATTGTTATGACTTAAATTTAAAATGAAAACAGCAAACTCACTACTGTCATTCTAAGTATAATCTTTATTTTGACCACCAAACTTTTTAAGACGTCATTAGTCCAGCTACTACGCTCAAGAAATAATAGTGACTTTAAGACGCATCTCTAAAATTTAATCAAACAAAAATGCCAAAACCCTAAAAGAACTCGGTTCAAACGGTCACGTGACATCATCAAATTACTTACACAGCTCTATTAAAGTTCTCTCATCAGTATTCTTGCTTAAGCGTGGTAAACTGGTAAGAGAATAACACCTGGTGGAATCCAAAAATTTCTAAGCTTTTTATAATAAATAGCAATACAATATTGTTGTTAAAAAGATAAATGAATTCTTGAGATTTTAAGGGGTTTATTTGTCAGACTGTCAGAGTCACACCATCGGCCTTATTTTTGTTTGTAGATTTAACTTTAGAAGTTGAACGTAAAATTCGCTTGGAAAATAATACTTCCAATTTAGACAGCGTTCAAAAAAAAATTCACTCCAATTTAAAACATTAATAAACAAAAAGGATTTTTCAAAGTGATATTTTAAAAGTTGAAAAGTATCATTCAAAACGGATTGAAGAAAATCGCTCATTTCATGTAAATTTTATTGAAAATTAGCAATTTTCTTTCTTAGAAGTTTTTTTCAATTCTATTATAGCAACGCTATTACGAAGCGAGAGAATTTAGCGGAGGTTAATAGTCAAGAACATATGTCAGTTTATTCAATAGTTAGCTAAGAATTTCCCAACCGAGCAGTTTAACTATTAAAGAATTCCCTATTGAGTAATAGAGATGATGTAATGAATGAAACACTATTTTATTTAGTGTTGTTAGTTTTGCTGTTGCTGTATTCAGCGCACAAACCAGCTCAAGTCTCGCAGCAAGGGTTGATGGAGCAATAGGTTGTGCTCTGTTCCAGAACAGGTTTTCGGTTGTTGAAATAGAATAACGACCACACGAAACGGGGAACAGAAGTCCAACACTAAAAAGTAAATTGCTAACGTAAGACAAATACTCTTTAGTAGCCTCTCACGACAAAGCAAAACCACTTCGTCGATCTAAGATCTTGCAGCTCTTTCCAAACCGCAAATCATCGACACGATTGTAGGTGTATCTTTCGCAATACGAATCCCTAAACTCCGGTAATATTTTTCTCTGCACGTTGGAGGGCATTCGGACATAGGCCAATCAAAGCCAGAGAAAACATCACAAGGTGCTCATGGGAAATGAAAGGAAAACAAGCTAACTGCCTTGAGCGCGAGGAAACATGAGTGGCCACGTGAAGTCGTGATTGAAGAGAATGAAAGTACCACAGCTAGCCGCAAGCAGGCCAAAACAGTTGTCGATGAATAGTAAATCTTAGCTCGTATTTTCAGGTTTTTTTTTCTCTAGCAAAGTATCCCAACCATATACACGTAACAGCGGTTATTGTAAGAGCAACCCGTTTTGCGTTTACAAAGGGCAAAATAACATAACAAGGTTGGAATTGTCGCAACCCCTATTGACAAATTCGTGTGACTTTCTGAGCGAATGGCTGACAAATGAACCCCTCTAAACCAGATAAATAGTCAGTTAAATTGTAGAATCCAGCAGGCGTCGATAGAATGTCAGCATACAAATTACGTTTGAAAAAAATCTAAAACAATATTTTAAAAATATAACAAAATGAAACAAGTAAAAAAATTATGTAAATCAATAATCCTCGCAGTGAGCTACAATTTAAGCAATTGCAGAAAAGAATCTTCAAAATAATCCTAGCTTTGACAAGCTCTGAACCCATGCCCCTCCGATACTAATCGGGCGCTACTACCAACTGGGCCACGAAGAAACACGTTGGGTTGCGAAGCAAATGAAGGGGGGTTCTTCTTTCTCGTGGAGGAATTTGATCACAATTTTTTCACTGAGTCTCAATTGTTTTTCATAATATGTTAATCTTGACTATTGGCAGATTATTTTTCTTTTAATCTGACGCATTCAAATAAATCGTTCTTGAAAATTGTTATGTCAAGCCCTTTTGAGAAATGTCATCTGTTTCTGTATGAACAAGCAAAATTAGTTATTTGAAATTGTTGAATATTCGTTCCCTATGTCAGTGAGTCCTAAAAAACAGGATCCTTAAAAAAAATCGTTTTGATCCTTTGGACCAAGATTAAATTCATTCATACGCTTATTCAAGTTTTCAATAAATTATGCTGGCGTGTTACCAATCAAATGAAAATTACGGAGCAGTAATTTCATTTGGTGTTGTTTATTACGCTGAGCAAAGTGGTTCAAACTCTTAAGTAACTGAATGAAACTCTTGTGTGTGACCATTCAAATGAAAACTAACAAGCAGCTCTGGTACGCTTTGCTGTCAAGTGAGAGCGCTTTTTGATTGAGTGTCGCAACCAAAATCAAAGTAATCACCACGGCCAATCAGAAGAGAGGAAAATACGTTAAAGAGCCTATGAAAACTCAAAATAAAAACAATCAGACTGCCAAAAGCGCGGGAAAACGTGGGCGACCAATTCGTGGCTTAGTTTCGCATCTGATTGGTTGAGAGAGTGGCGCGAGTTTTCTGCACCAATCACAGAGCGACTTTGAGTAAAAACAAAGTAATCCGGGATTACCTTACTTACTCAATTGAAAAATGCTCTAAAACTTTCTATTTAACAAACTTCATCAGTACCACGAAGATGTTTTACCTTCTTTCGCATTACTTGCACCTGCTGCTGATGAAACCGCACCATCCGTACTGCTGTCATACCAGTTATCCAAAGCCAGTGGGTAAAGAACAGTGTCAGGATTCTCCACTGGATGTAGCGAATGTCTAATAATTGAGCGTAATCTCTCGTTGATTTTGATATCTACAAAATAAAATTCAGATTATTGTCACTTTTGTGAAAAGAGAAAAAGCGAAAAATGTGTTCACTTAAACACAATGAGAGACGTTGCTTGTGAATGGAAGAGGTTTTTCTCACCTGATACAAAGTTTCCCGTAGCAGAAAAGACAAATTCTACTTTACATCCGTCTGGAAATCTTCTATCTGTTGGTGGGAATAAAGACAGAGGCTCTTAAAAAGAACAAGGAATACACTGACTCCGTGGTCTGCGAGCAGAATCCTCGTTGTTGGTGCTTCGGCACGAGTGTTTCTCCAAAAATTGAGGCCTTACGTAACGCTACCCTTCGAGAGGTTTCAATGGGTGTAACACTGATAATGAGCGCCAGATCCCCGGCAAAAGCCCTCCCTCTGAAGTCTAAGGTTGCAAAATTTTGATTCAATTCCTACTTTCCGTCTTAGAGTTTATTTTTTCCTCAAGATAAATTCTCTACTTTGGTCGCCATTTGGGAGGGGGTCTACTGTGTCGAAGCGCTTGAGTATTCTTAGGACCAATTAAGAACATGAGGTACATACCTTTACAAGCATCATCTAATTCAGTCTTGTCCAACTCGAGGCCATAATCCCTAACGGCGCCAGTGTGAAACTGACATCTAAAAATGATATCACGACCGGACGAAAGAGTGTTCTTGTGATAACACTTGATCTGTGAAAACAAACAAGATGACTTACATTAAAAAAAAAAAAGTCAATTCAGGGTCAAAATGAATCCAGAATGGTTTATTTGGTTTTAATTTATTGTGGTCCGTGATTGGTCGAGATAATTCGCGCCATTCTTTCACCCAATCCAGTACAAAGCTTAAACCAATAGCGACGAGGTTACACGCGTTTTCCCGCGCTTAAGGCAGTTCGTTTGTTTTTACCTCCGAGTCCTTAGCGGGTCTTTGCAATATTTGTCCTTCGCTCTGATTGTTTGTTGGGATTCTTCGGTTTTTCTTTTAAAGGGGCTCCCAATCATGAGAGCATTGTACCCTTTAACTCCTGGGATCTAATTGTCAATTCACCCTTCTGGATGCGATACTTTTCCTTGTAAATAAGTTAAGAGAATTTGAAACTGCATCAAGATAGCTCCCTCTCGCTAATGATTACAAATATCAAATTACCAAGACATCTCCATGCAGTATAAGACCTCCTTCAATGGTGATACAAATTCTTTCCATATCTGGCGTCACGTGACTGAAAGCAAATTGAAAAAATTCACCTTATCACAAAACCGAACGAAGACAAATTGATCACATACAATAATTACACCAAATGGTTTCGAATATCTGATCACCTAATAAAGTAAATAAAACTTACTAAACTCCTGAGGTGTAAATGAGTTTTAGCCCGTCATATACTCGAAGAAATGGCTTACAGCCTAGAGGCAACCGTGAAATAAATAGAGTTACACATTGATAAACAATTAACCCTTTAAATCCCAGATCAAATTTGTAATTCTCCTTACTGTCAACCATACAATTCTTATAATGTTAGTTCAGAGAATTTAGTGTTGGATCAACTAATTATTCCCAAATTGATCTTTCTCTTTACTCTGTTTACTAGGAGTTATTGGGAATAAACAAAAATATCAGATAAATAACACTCTTATCTTACCATCTTTGGTATCAAAACTTGGTATTCCATGAACAATAATATGATGAAGAAATATGGGACTAACGAAAAAAAGACAAAATATTTAGCAAATAGTTATCTTTATAAGGTTTAGTATTTCATGAGACCAACACCATTAACCCTTAACCTGGGAGTGATATGCATCAAATTTCTCCCCTCCCTATCTCCCCTCACTATCTCCCCTCACTATCTCCCTTCCCTATCTCCCCTCACTATCTCCCCTCACTATCTCCCCTCACTATCTCCCCTCACTATCTCCCCTCACCATCTCCCCTCACCATCTCCCCTCACCATCTCCCCTCACCATCTCCCCTCACCATCTCCCCTCACCATCTCCCCTCACCATCTCCCCTCACCATCTCCCCTCACCATCTCCCCTCACCATCTCCCCTCACCATCTCCCCTCACCATCTCCCCTCACCATCTCCCCTCACCATCTCCCCTCACCATCTCCCCTCACCATCTCCCCTCACCATCTCCCCTCACTATCTCCCCTCACTATCTCCCCTCACTATCTCCCCTCACTATCTCCCCTCACTATCTCCCCTCACTATCTCACCTCACTATCTCCCCTCACTATCTCCCCTCACTATCTCCCCTCACTATCTCCCCTCACTATCTCCCCTCACTATCTCCCCTCACTATCTCCCCTCACTATCTCCCCTCACTATCTCACCTCACTATCTCCCCTCACTATCTCCCCTCACTATCTCCCCTCACTATCTCCCCTCACTATCTCCCCTCACTATCTCCCCTTACTATCACCCCTGAATCACACATTAAGGTCATGAAAATAAAGGAAAGGATCACCCACTAAATACGCTCTTGATCGTTCAACAAATTCTCTTTGTTAGTACCCTAGGAAATGTATAGAGAATATTCATACTAGCATTGGAGTTTTGGGGTGTAAATGTGTAAAACAACGACTGCAATTGAGTCCCTGAGTGCTGATGCCCACTGCGTTATCTCATTTGATTCAGAAATCGCATTGATAAAGACAGGCCCAGAGACTTATCGTAAAAAATTACCAAAAGTGCCCATCCCCTCCCCCCTTACATTTGTACGACACCCACACACGACATTCAATAAGCAAATAAAAAGAATTATAACCATTGTATTCCAGGGGGTGGATGGTGGGGGGAGGGCATAGTTTAAAATGTGGTACATCAAAAGACTTACTCCGTGTTCAGTTTGACTTTTCCATCCAAATAATCACTAAAGTAGTGCACGTATCTGAAAATGACAAAGGACACCACAGTCAACCCTTTAACTCCCAGATCAAATTTGTAATTCTCCTAACTGTCAACCATACAATTCTTCTAATGTTAGTTCTGAGAATTTAATATTGGATCAACTAATTATCCCCAAATTGATATTTTTCTTGATTCTCGTCACTCATATGGTTGATTTTGTATTGATATTGCCAGGAGAAATTATGTCTTGATCACTCTTGGAAGTTAAAGGGTTAACTCTTAAGAGTGACTGGCATCTAATATCTCCTTACAGTATCACCCTTGCATCAAATGTAAAGGTCATGAGAATAAAGGAAATGATCACTAATTCAAGATACAGCTGATTGCCAAACAAATTCTCCTTCTTAGTTTCATAGGAAATGCATAAGGAACACTGGGAGAATTTAAATACTAACGTTGGGGTGTAAAGTGTTAATTTATTCGTTAATGAATGACTAAACCCTGTTCATGTCTTCCACTTATTTAAATGAGTTCTTGATTCAGAAATGACTGCCAATTTCACTGCCAACAGCCCCTTCCAAGACTGTTCTAACTAAAAGATAAACGTTCACCTGAAGTGTGACTTTCAACATTTGAAACAATATAAAAACAAGCAAAAATGAGTCATTTTGATTTTTTAAGAACCAACCTTCTCTGTGATGGCTGTGTGACTCCTCCCAAACTGTCATCATAAAATCTTTTCATGGCAAACCAGTCTAGAGCAGCTTGAGGGCTAGCAAGAGAATATCACAATTAATAACCCTCGAATCTGATTCATAATTCTCCCTACTTGATCCAATACATTCCCTCTGAAACTTAGTTGAGAGAATTGGATATTATATCAGGACACATCTCTGACCTGATGTATTTGTGTATTGATTTGCTCCACATTCTAGCTGGATAATGCATGTACTGTGAGGAGTGGTAAAGCTACGAGACAGCACTCTGACACTTACTGAATTTATTCCTGTTTGCCCAAAGTTTAATCCTTCAGCAGTGTTTTGCCAAAAAGTCAACTGATTTGCCACTTGCCACTTACAAATTTTCACCAATTTATGTTGAATTTGAATGTTTTATCACAATTGTTACACAGAAACCAAAAAAATCAGTTTATTTTTATCAATATACCAAAAAATGGTCAAAAATTACATTATTGGTGCGCAATTTTGTCTCTTCGCCTGCTCAGAGGTGAAGAGTACTTGTCTTGATAATCACTCATAAACCAGTCAATAAGCCTGTGCAAAAAGCACTATACACATGTGTTGTATAAACTAATATAAGTCATATTATTATTGTTATCATTATCATTGTCACTATTGCCAGGGGTATCCTCTTCATCATTATTATTGTTATGCAACAATTATGTCTAAGATCTCTGGGATTGAAAAAAAAAGGGGAAATTGTTCATTTTGACATGATTTTGACATAATGTAGAAAATGTGATCACACTTCTTGAATGTTAGAGTTTTCATAGTTGTTTAAAACTTACCTTGAACATATCTTACTGAAGTGCATGTACGCAGCAATAACAACTCCAGTTCTTCCTTTCCCTCCCTGAAATAATAATTATCAAAAACATGTTTAACCCAAACAACTACTAGACTGAAGAATTAACTCCCTGCAAATTGTTGCGAATTATTATGGGAGCCTGCTGGAAGGAATGCAACACTGTGGGTTCTACCATTGTATTTTGCCACCTTACCATTACCAAGTGCAACAATTGGGAAAATAATTGCTTCATATATCAAGAACGCCTTTTCAAAATAATCAACAGATACTATTATTAATAATTTCTTTACTAACCTTGCAATGGACAACTACCACATGCAAGGGATCACTCTTGAGCCATGAATCAATTGATTTAATTATACTGCATATTAAGTAAAGAAAAAAACACAAAAATTGCTGAGTTTGTAATTTGGATTTTAGTTCACTATTTGATTCTCAAAACAAAACAAAAAAGAATCAGAAGTAACATACCTACACAATCTTTCAAGAGGTGGGGCTAAGTGATCGGGCCAACCAAAATCTAAAACCTAGACCACAAACAAAATGAAAGTCAAACTTAAAAGTACTTGCTGATTCCATTTACTTCTGTACAGAGCTGGTATGCAAAGTAACCCTTTAACTCCCAAGATCTGATTACTAATTCTCCACTCTAGCTTTCAAAGGCTAAACTTGACCTAACAACCAAAGGTTGATTAAATGCCATATTGCATCACAAAATTGAACTCATACAGGAACCTCACCTGATGATTCAATTTGGATATGTCATATCTTCTTTCAGATAAATTAAAAACCTGAAAATACAGCAAACTAATTAATAAAGATCAGACCAGAAAACGATATGTAAGGCCATCCATTAGCGATTGGTCATCACAAAATTCTCTGACGTAAGCTTAGATAATTCTAATTTTGAAAAATAACTCAATAATTTTGTTTTTATCCCACTATCAATCTCAGATAATAAAAAAATATTTCCAATATACAAAAAATAAATAGGGAAAGAAAGCATAAAAAGGAAAGGAAAAATGGAAGAAAGGAAGAGTCCAGCTTACCATGAATTTGTCTCCGTGATTTGTCTGTAACATTTTTGCAACCTCTCTGAGGTTATTTCTGTATGTTGTTTCCAAGCCAGAGGCTGGAAATGACATTGCTATAATTTCCATAAGAATAGAAAAACATATAATTTGTTTAACACAGCAGAAAATCTGTGGTAGTAAGAAAAACAATCATTGTGGCAGACTTATTATAAGAATCATTTCCAGGCTAACCGATTATTCTGTCTGTTATGTACGTCATGTCCAGATCAAAATGTTCATCCACATGCCGCACTCTGTTCCTGGAACATTGAAGTGATAATTAGTTAACAGCTAAGACAATGAATTGCAAAATCAAAGCAGCCACACCCAAAGGACCCTTGGATGAACATCCCAAATTTGCTGATTGACGTTATCGACCAAGCGAAAAGGAGTACAAATATGCATGCGAGGGCTGGTTTTGATTGAACAACAATTCCACAATGCCACTCCAGAGCAACAAGATTACTACGAACATACTGGAACTGGTCCTGAAAAACACAAACTTGCCATCTCACAGCCATGCAAGGGTCAAATATCTCTACACTATTTTTCTTGTGACTCACACTGCTTTTTACTTCAGTTAGTTACAAGGACTTTTAGAATAATTAGTTAATTCCTCAATTTTGTTTCTGAAATAAGAAAAGTGCAAGACAGTACTTGGAAACTCTGTGCCGCATGTGATAGCAGATGTTTGTCACAAGGCTTTTGGGTGGTGATGGTAGCCGCTGAGAAAAAAAAGCAAAAAAACAAAAGGGTTATTTAAAAAAATACCCATATCAATAAATATAATTTCAACTCATATTTTAAGATTTAAACTACTAGTAGATACATACCAAGCATGCTCAGGCTCTCAATAATTAATCAACAAATAAAATTCACACACCAAAATGTTTTCCAAAAAGCCTCAACATCTTTAAGGGAAAGCCTTCCACAAATGCAATGTTCTCCCTTTTTTTGAGCACAATAAAAAGGAGAATTTTTCAACCAGTAGAGCAATCCTTTTATCTGTTAAATGTTCCAGAATTCTGAGCCATTTTAGGTAGTACCAGTAATAGGAGGTGCTACAGTGGAAAATTTTACCATTTACCACTTGAAAGGAGAACATTGCAAATACTAAGTTCATCTGTAACTGGTTTGAAAGTAACATAAATCATAGTAGTCATGCTTACTCTCAAGAGACCTTTCTTGAATCAGCCTCCACAACCATATACAATTCAACCGAGTACTTATGCATCTTGCTTTATGCATGCATGTCTTTTGAGCCTGATCAGTGATTTGCAACTCAAGTTGAATGACCCCAAAATATAAGCTCTGACCTCCTACAGAGGCATAAAAATCCTCTCAGGGTAAAAATGAACTGTGAGCCAAGGGGGATTAGAAATTCATCAGTTACATCATCAGTAACACCACAAAATTTCAAGACATGGTTATAACTCAATAAGGATATCATATAATAGTCAACACATTAACCATCCCTCTGACAAAGGGTTAACGCTGGAAACGTCAGCCTTTTAACTCTTTAAAGTGGCCAATTTATGTTTTCAACTCAGTTGTAAACACTAAATTACCTGCTATACTCTCCCACTGACGTAGCACCACAGTTTCTTTAGAAACTTACCCCCTTTACTCTTTAATAAAATCTATCTCTAACTTAGTTGTATGATCAATATCTGGAAGCTAAATAAAGAAAGTGTGGTGCTGAGTCAATGAGGGATCCTAGAGGATAATTTAGTTGTTTATCAACTGAGTTGATTAAAAAAAAATTGGTCACAGTAGAGAGTATCTGGAGCTGAAATTTTGAGCACAAACTCTGGCTTGAAATTAAAAAGAAAGATTAATTATCTGATAGTGGTTTGAATTATTTGTTCACACATTTTACTTACCGATCTTTTCCCCACATCCACTTCATCAGGCAAGGTCTAACCAAAAATCACCGGAGCAAAAGATTCAGTAGAGATTTAATTGATTGAAATCCATTTCAATCAGGTAAAATTTCTTGCATAAAGAATTATCAGGTGGTAGATTTTACATAACAACCTGAGTACTCTCCTACATTTAATAAAAGCGCTCTTTTGCGAGTTAAAACTTGTCAAATACTTACCTGACTTTTTCCTAAGGTGATTACAAGTATGATAGACCCTATCATTAAACCCCCTAGGCAACTTCTCAATTCTCAGGGCTCCCAGACAGAGGGCCAGTTATTGGAGACCAGGGCTTATCACAGAAAAGGGAGAGAGAGAGGGGTGGGTTTACAGAAGGGGCCCTTTTCAAAAACTAAAGTAATGCAATTCATTCTCTTTTTTTAGTTGAAATATTTCAATATTCAAAACAGAAACCAACACAAGCCCAATTAAATAACAGCACTTCTACCACTTGGGAGTTTTTTTAGGGGGGGTCTTTTTTTAAGAGGGAAGAGGAGGGAAGAGGTTGCTAACAAGCTAAAGTTTTGTTAGAGAGCAGTGGGTGGGGGGGGGGGGCGGCGGGGTTTAGACAGAACATGAAAAAATAAAATGAGGACTTGATGATCTATAATCTACTATGAATTATTAATTATGGACAATTTTATCAAAAAAATCTCAGTATAGGATGTAATTTGACAGAACTTTAAATCATTCAAATCTGTTCTTCATTTTGTTTTTGTCTTAGATCACAAGAGAAGCATTAGCATCTCATTGAAATCAGGTGATACAGTGATGTGTAGTTATTTATATCTAAATACAGAAAATCCAGGCTGGTGTTTGCAGTTCTATTTTCTGTCATAACACAGGTTGCAATACAAGACTGATTCTTGTAGACTTGTTACAACTGTTTAACTCCCAGAAATGATAGACATACAACTTCTCGCTATGATATCCATACATTATCCAGCAAATTGGTATTGAGAATACTGAAACTGATCAGAAGGAAGTTTTCATCTTGATCTACCACCAAATTCTTCTAACTAATTTACAAGGTAGTGTGTAGCAGCTAAAGGGAAGAATTAAAAACAGATCTTGGTAGTTAAGAGGTTAAAAAGGTATATTGCCACTGCACCTCAATGGTGATAGCCTGTAGTTAACCCTTTCACTCCCAAGATCTCATTAGCAATTCTCCTTACTGTCTGTCATACAATTCCTATAATGTTAGTTTGGAGTATTTGGTATTGGATCACTAATAATCCCCAAACTGATATTTTTCATTAGTCCAATGACTTGTCTTCTTGATTTTGCATTGATAATGTAAGGGGAAATTCTGTCTTTGTCATTCATGGGAGTTAGAGGGTTAACTACAAGTTAGCCCCAAAATTTTAACAGGTTTTCAGAACCCTTTGCTGGTATTATACTCACAAAAGGTACAAGGTCTTACAAGACCTGACGTTTTGAACATAAGTTCAACATGTCATAATCATCACCTTATCATATTTCTCTATAAACTAGGCCTGGCAATGCATAGTCTGACACTTTCTCACCCCTTACACCCTAACATCAATATGCATATTCTCCACACTGTTCTCTATACATTTCTTAAGGCACTGACAAAGAGAGTTTGTTTTACAATCAAAAGCTTCTTGAGTTCATGATCATTTCTTTTATTCTCGTGACCCTAATGTTTGATTCAGGGGGGGATATTGTAAGGAGAAATTAGATGCTAGTCACTCTTAGAAGTTTACGTGTTAGGAAAGTCAGGTTACTCATTGGTCTGCAAGTTTGAGAGCTACTACCTTGATATACATGTAATATAAACTGAAGACTGACGAGTCTTATTTTCAAAGTGTATTTATGTGTATCTATCATTAAGATATTTTGTATAAATTACCTTGAATTTACACTGTGTTGATTTGACAGAACTTTGTCTTGAGCACTGCTCTTTGACCTTTGGTAAAATAGTCATTGCAAAAGCACAAGATAAATCAAATTAAGAACATATTGAATTAATAAAAAAATGAAAAAATTGTTAAAGAGCTTTAGGGAAGGTGCTCTTTACCAACTGTTCAAGGTCAAAATGAAAGAGTTTTTTCTTTTTCACACTGATGGAGAGAAGCTTAAGAACCCAGAAATAGACGAACCTTCTTCCCAACAACAAAATCAATCAGCAAATGAGTAAAGTCCAAGGTCCCAGCAGAGACTAAAAGTATTATTATACTAGTGATGGGTGAAATTTTCTCTTGAAACTATACCAGCCACAGCTGCTCTCCCGCATTCAGGGAATGGGCTTTTTAAAAACTGTCCCCAAGTTAGAAAGAAAAAGTATTTTTGCTTTGGCATCCTGACCAAGGGAAGCTGGTGAGCCCACACATCAAAGACCCCTCTTTCCAACATTCAACTTTATCCATCGATCAATAAAATCTGGTCGTATCTGGGCTAAAATGGTGATAAGTGAAGTGTGCTCTTGAAACCATACTCTTGAAACTGTACCTACTAAGTACACTCTTACAGTATCGACTACAAAATTATGACTTACCATCAATTAATAATTAATTAATTACAAATTACTAATTGATATCATTCATATGTAGAGAATAAGTACTTCAAAGCATCAGATGAAAGAATAATTACAGTGATTACAGCTTAAATTCTTACCATCTTTTCACACTTGTCATGGCAATGGAAATTACAACCTGCAAGTTCAGAATATATATTAAAATGTTTTTCTTTACTTTTCATTACGATGCAAATCAGATTGTTAATAAATGGGATGACCTTGACACTGTCTTCTTGTTAGTTATGTAAATGAGTTCACTAATAAAATGCTGTTAAGTGTTCAAAATCTAATTCACTCTCATTTCCAACAAATGTTTAAAATCTTGATATACATGTCATTAATTAAAACTAATGAAGTTTAACACAAGCAAATAAATTTTGATGTATAAAGTAAATGAAAACATACACTCCATCAGCTTGGCATGACCAGAGAAATATAAACACGTAATATTATGCCTGCACATGTACTCAAATATATTTTTAAAAAAATGCTACAAAGAGATAGAATGGAGCAAGACAATCTTTACACCTTCACATATTTTCCCTAAGCTATCAATCTCTTGACCACAAAAGCCACATTTCTCCAGTACAGCTAACAAGTCAGACTTGAAAACATGTTCACAGGAGTTATGATCTTTACTCTCCTGTAAAGAAAAGAAAGCATATTAAGCTTGTTAAACACAAAGAAATCTAATTATAATAAGTTGCTGAGTAGAACACATAAATGTTGACCTCTAGAATCATCTTACAACTATGTGAGGAAAAAATTACAACCCTAGACAAAATACAAGTCTTTTGTAATGACCTTGAGTCACCAAAATTCTCATTTGAATCATTTGCTAATAAAATTAGAACCTTTACCTTTGATCCAATTGTAACAGAACCTGCAAAATGATGCAGGATTTTTAGGGATCTTTTTCTCTTCAAAGCTAGCTTTGAGAACATACAAAAGAGATCTAAATGAGGAAGATG
The DNA here is from genome assembly GCF_036669915.1 of Pocillopora verrucosa. Classification (NCBI taxonomy): domain Eukaryota; kingdom Metazoa; phylum Cnidaria; class Anthozoa; order Scleractinia; family Pocilloporidae; genus Pocillopora; species Pocillopora verrucosa. The sequence goes on from NC_089324.1 coordinate 814,105, forward strand.
GAAGGATCAGGCTGGCTCCTCGTTCATGCATCATACTGTCAACATGGTGAAAGTTAATCCAGACATTTAATATCCTCTTGGAATGTAATTCCAGATGCCAGCCATTTGGAAATATCTATTAATGTCAATCAACTGTCTCATATTGGTAACTTAACCTTTTAACCTCTAAGAGTGACTAAGATCTAATTTCTCCTTTCCTCATCACCCCTAAATCAAACATTATGGTATCAAAAATAAAGGAAATGATCATTACTTGTATGAAAAAGTGATCTCAATAAAGATAATTATTATAAGCCCTTGATTGTTAGAGAGATTCTCCTTGTAAGCACTTTGGGAAATGTATAGAGAACATTAAGGAGAACTTGCACACTGATGTTTGGATATCAAGGGTTTAATCCTTCAAAAATGATTACCCCAAGCAAAAAGCGAAATGTAATCATAGATGTTTTTCTTTTTTCAATCTAGTCCTTTTTATGTTTATATTTTCATTTTTTATCTCATAGTCACAGTGGGTGCCAGAATTCTCCTGAGGTGAAAATTAAAAATCCAGACATCTAATTGTTAATTTTTGAAAATATCTCTTAGAGAGGATATAACTTGACAAATACCAAGGGTATGTGGTGATGATATATACATACAAGGTGCCTTAACCAATCCAAGTATTAGACAAATCAAGAGTGTATTTTGCTTAATAACAATCATCAAACCAAAACCAAAGAGAACACAGTGGAAAATCAGATAAATTAAATGAAAAACCACAAGGAGCCAATGACAACTCAAAGTTGAAGAGTTAACCCTTTAACTCTCATGAGTGACCAAGACAGAATTTCTCCTTACAATATCAATACAGTATCAAACAGACAAGTGACGAGAATAAAGAAAAATCTTAATTAGGGAATTATTAGTTGATCCAATACCAAATTCTCCAAACTAACATCACAAGACTATATGGCAGACAGTAGAGAGAGTTACTAATGAGATCTTGGGAGTTAAAGGGTTAACTGTCTCAACCCTTTAACTCCCAGAAATGACCACCCATAACATCTCCCTTTAGTATCCAATCATATAATATCCAGCAAACTGGTCACGAGAATACTCATTCCCAATAGGTACAAGATATTACACTGATTCAACACTAAATTCTTGTAACAAGTTTACAAGGAAATGTGTAACAGCTAGAAGGAAAAATTAACAATCTAATCTTGGGAGTGAAATGGTTAAACATGGAAAAAAAAAAAGTGAAAAGTCCCAGTTGCTGTTCAAACTTTTTGCATCTGACTGATTGAGAAAAGGGCACTCACTGTCTGAAACAATCAGAGTGTGTGGAAAAGCAAAGCAAAGGAGCTAAGGATTACTTTTGGCATTCAACTGCATAGATTCTTAAAGGTCTAAAAGGACTACATGAGATCCAGAACAGACAACCAAAAACTTTTGATTATAATGTTTCCTGTCATAGTTTCTTGCAAGGAGCAGTGTAAAACTTCTTTAAACTCAGCATCTTAGCAAATACTGTAATTCTGAGACTACCCTTGACTGAACAATTAAGTGATCTAAAAATTCAACACAAATAATGGGTCATTTGTTAGTTGTCAGTTGATATTAGTGGTGGATAGCTACGCCTTAATTGTTATCAGCCAATCAATGAAAGTCACAAGTAAGGTTTCCTCATACTGATTGCCATGGATTACACTTTTATCTCTATCTCAGGAATATATGGTCAGTAGTAGCAAATTACAGATTTGCTATCACTCTCAATACATCCAGTAGAGAACAAACCAAGTAACTGATGACATCAATAAAAGTCCATGAAAGTAAACAAAAATCTATCCTGTAAATTTTTTTTGCTGACAGTTCATCAATTAACAATCAAATGCTGAATCGTTTAGCTCATGATTTAAAGGTCACCAGATCCCATTACCAATAAACTAAGAAGCTGTAGCCATGCCAAGAAGATCACCTCTTAACAATTATATTCCATGTTCCCTAGCATCTGTGCACTTATAGATAACAGATGATGTCAAAATGTCGCAAGAACAAAAAAGTGGCACAGAGTGTATCACTAATGTTCTTACCACATTTTGACCTCCCCATGATCTATTACTGTACCAGCCCATGGCAACATGATATCTATTTCTATGTTTCTATGTTTGCCTGTCCTGCGATGGATCATTAAGGTAAGAACCAATCAAAATGTGTGCATGATTTAACTTATTATACAAAGGATCTTACATTTAAAGAGGCAAAGTAAAAATTATGATAACATGAAAAATTCAGCCTGATCTTTTCAGGCAATTGGTCATGTGTTCTCTATATTGATCAACTTTTCAATCTTTCACAATCCATTACTTTCCTTCAACTCTTTTACTTCCAGATGTGATTAACACCCAACTTCTCTCAACAATATCCATACATTTTCTGGCAAACAGGCAATAAGAATATTCAAACTTATCAGGTATAAGTTGTTCCCTTGACAATCTTGCAACTAATTTACAAGGCATTGTGTGGCAGTTAGAGGAAAGAATTAACAATTAGATCTTGGAAGTTAAAGTGTTAACTTCTTGGTTACTTCGAATGGCACTTGTCTCTCCAAGGAGAGATATTCACACCATTTAACAGCAATTTCTAAAAGTAAGTGGTAATATCACGATCAGATCTTTTGTGATATCAAGGAAGATGTTAGAAAAATCTAGAAACTATTTCTTTATACTGATACAAGTATCACTGAATGGACACAAAAAAAGAAAAACTAACCTTAAAAACTTGTTTCAAATAATAACAGATATAGCAAAAGTCTTTTAATTGAGAATCTGATTGATACATATGTTTGAGTGATTGTTTAATTATTTTTAAAACTAACATCAACACAGCAGAACACTTATGAAGAGAAAACACAAAGGTAGAGCAATATTGCCTCATGGCATAATCTCACAGTAAAATTCTGTCAAGAGGCTAATGTTGTTTGCTAAAACAATTTTAAAATAAAATTTTTCTGTTGCAGACCAGATTAGCAAAGTTAACTCTCACCATTTCCTTCCACATATCATGCAGTTTACACTTGGTTAATCATAGTTTTTCTTTTGGTTTTTACCATTCATTACCATAGCATAACTCTGTCAGAGCCAGTCATAATGTGAAATCACAAGCAAACAATCTGTTCTAACCAATTCATTTTAAATATTAGAGCAGTTCCTTGACAGGAAACCAAAGCCATATATGCACATACCTACATCGTAAGCAATTGCCATATTAATGAAAAGTACCCATTCAATAAATAAGCAATTCTTTTGATTCACTTGGACCACAAAATCTAGAAATTTCGACACCAAAATAAATATTTGACATTCATATGCTAATTTGGCGCTATTGACAGCTTGAAGTACATTGGGTTAAATTAATTTGCCTAAAAAGTGTAATAGATCAATACAGGTAACAAAATTAATTTCCCTAAAAAGATCCATTTCAAAAAACAGAAAAATCATGTCCTTTAAAATGATTACAAATCGATTATGAAGATTCATTTAAAACGGCGTAGAAATAGTTTAAGAGTCTGTGTACATTTCTTTCGGACTTTGCTACATTCAATGTCGGGTGCGTTTGAGGCTTGTATTGGATACATCTTTGCAGAATTCGTGCACAAATAACTCGGAAGTAAAAAAAAATTCTCACGAGAAACTACGATGAAGCTAAATTGTGTTAACAATATCAAGGAGACTGTTATTTCTGCTTCTTGTATCTTGATTGAATTAGAATATAAGCTGCAATAAGCCCTATTATTCGTGAATTCTGTTAGACCTATGTCCCCCACGTTCACGAAACGAATAATTAGTTTCGAGGCTCCATATGTGCACAAAAAAAATTATCTGTGTTTGTCGAATGAACTAAGACTACTTCCATATGAGACTCCCTTCTATTACAGAGTCAAACCCTGTTAGAACTGTCGTTTTCTCTAAATAAATATTACAAAATGTCAATATTTACAACGCTTGCTCTGCGGATTCAACGATATCTCAGAAATCCTGCTGTGAAATACTAAGCCATTTGACAAGGAATCTCATTTTCAAAACTTCTCCTGAATTCCTCATTGTCTAAACAAAAACAATTCACACCTGAGGAGCACAATCCGGTGAAGAATCATCTGGTATAGATTCGTAATCATCAGAAACGCGATCAGTTCCGCTGGCGGTGACTTTGGGCGAATGAAACTTCAACCAGTGGTCTTGAAGCTTCGATGCACTCGGAAAGTCGACCAAACATGCAGGGCAGATGAAGCCTTCAAGAGCTGTGTTTACAGCTTTGTTCATCCCATTCAAACCACAGCTGAGTAGTCGATGGATAGATTTGTTAACATGAAACAAACACGAGCAAATGTGTCCCAACTCAGTACACCATGGTCGTGTTTTTATAGCATCTGGTTTCCGAGTCCGTGGGTAGCAAATTAATAAATATTAATCAGTTATCAAGAAAGATCAATAACATTCCACTACAAAATCATAACAAAAATACCGGAAACTCGTTTTGTCTGCTAACAAAAAGGCACGTATGAAAGAAAAGAAGGTATTAAAAAGAGAATCTATGCTGATTGTTTGCATCAAAGGCATATTAATCAAATGATAATTAAAATATAACTTTCAGGGACATAACGACGAGGCGTGACTCGATATTGACCAAATTCCACCATAGAAAATTTAGTTTAAAAACATAAAAATTATAGTTAGTGTTTCACTCTCACAATACAATGCTTAGGGCACCTTTTTTTTCGATGAGTGTGTTAAATCAGTCTTTTATATTTATACTTTCTCCATAACTTAAAAAAAGAGCGCGCGGATGTCGGATCAATTGCGTTACCCGTCACGCATTACTCTTGAAACTGTCACCTTTGTTCCTCGACGAATTCTGTGGCTGTTGTTGTTGATTTTCATTCTTATTTCGACTAACGAACTTCGACTCAGCTTAGCCATGTGTAATAACACAGCGATCCATACGTTCAAGCGGTTACTGAACAGACATTTAATCTCTATCAAGTGCCTTCAAGGTACAAACGAAACTGAATATATAATGAGTCTAGCAGCACGTGCAAATGAAATTCAACATAGGGCGTGAAAATTACAATATTATAACACCCTCCCTTTTATAGAGAAATAAGAAAACAACTTAACGGAAAAAAAAACAAACAAACAAACAAACAAACGACTAAGCACATATTAATGAAATTCAGTTCCTTGGAAAGAGTTCCTAGGCTTAAGTAAGCACATAGTCCTGTAGACGCTTGGGCGGCTGACGGACGGGCGTGGACCTTCTCGGTGCCTGTAAAGGACTGGGCGACTTAGGTGCATCTGGCACCGAAGACAACGGATCGCGCGGCTGGTCGAATGTTTCCACGCGTGTATCTAGAGGTGCCTGTTCGCGTGTACCTTCGCGTGTCTCTGTGGATGACTGCTTGCGCGCCTCTATGACGTCGTCATCTTCAACTTTGATAGGCGCTTCATGAGACTTGCGTAGCTCAACACGATTTCGTCGAAGGAGTCCTTGAGGCAACTCAACCTCGTAATATCTTTTGTCAATGCGACTCTTTACGACACCCTTTTGCCACTCTTTTCTTCCCGCGCGCCAGGGCTCAACTCGCACAGTATCTCCGGGCTCTAAGGGCTGGAGGTCTCGTGCGCCTCTGTTGTAGTACTTGGCTTGTTGCTGCTAGCGGCAATGAAGCTTGGTATGTGTCACGTTCTCATCTGAAACAGATGGCTTTAATAATGCAGCAGTCATCGGGAGCAGACTTCTTGTCCTTCTGCTAAATAGCCGCTGTGCTGGGCTGATTTGCATACTCGCAGGCGGTGTGTTTCTGTGGTCTAGTTAAGCGAGAAACGCGTCTGAACCAGTCTTGCCGCACTTTAACAGAATTTTCTTCGCTTGCTTAACGGCGCTCTCAGCCTTTCCATTCGACTGACTATGATACGGACTGCTGGTTCTGTGCTCAAAATCCCACTCTTTAGAGAATTTCAGGAAATCGCGCGAGACGAACTGTGGCCCTTTATCAGTAACGAGTTGCTCAGGAATGCCATGTCTCGCGAAATGACCTTTAAGCTTCTTGATGACGTAGACAGAGGATGTACTTCTCAGATGGTCGAGCTCGAAGAAATCGCTAAAATAGTCCACAGTCACAAGGTAACTTTTTCCATTTAACTCAAATAGGTCTGCTGCAACGAACTGCCACGGCCGACTAGGTGCTTCGTGGCTGATGAGTGTTTCCTTCCTTTGACCCTGTTCGTACTCTCTTCAGGCTTCACATGTTGACACATAGTTCTTGATATCTCCTGTCATCCCAGGCCAATAAAGACACTCACGCGCTCTGTTAAGGCAACCATTAACTCCAAGGTGCGAATTGTGAATACTTTTTAGGAGACCACTCCTAGCAGCCTTGGGTACCACTACCCTTTCTCCCTTAAAAATCAGACCATCCTGAACGGACAGCTCATCTCTCATATCGAAGTAACGAGGGGCTAGAAGCGGCAGGGTACTCTTATTTTCAGGCCAGCCATGCTGAATCACTGCCTTCAGAACTTGAAGCGATTCATCCTGCTCTGTCTCCCGCTGAATTTGCAGTAGCCTGGCTTCAGATATTGGCAAGTAATTCATCATGTTGATTGTCTCAAACTCTGACTCAATCTGCGCACCCGAGGGAAGATAAGCTCTAGAGAGAGTGTCCGCTAAGAACATTCTGCTTCCCCTCTCGTACTGTGCCACCAAATCGTACTTTTGCAAACGGATTAACATTCCTTGCAACCTCTTAGGAGCGCGATGAAGTGATTTCATGAAAATTGACTCAAGTGGCTTATGGTCAGTATGGACAACAGTTCTTCTACCGAAGGTAAAGTCATTGAACTTCTATACTGAAAACACGATTGCCAACATCTCCTTTTCAATCTGCGCATAGCGAGATTCCGTCTCTGTTAAGGCTCTACTAGCGTACGCAATTGGGTGACCATTCTGCATTAAAGCTGCACCTAAACCACTCTGGCTGCTATCACACTGGATCTCAAGCACTTCAGTGGGCTTGTAGTAGGCTAGAACGGGTGCTGATGCAATCGATGTCTTGACATCATTCCAAACTTTCTCTCGCAAATCATCCCAACACCATGCTGCATCTTTATGGGTAAGATCTCGTAGAGGTTTCATCACATCAGATAAGTGGGGTGGAAAACGGCTAAGATAATTGACCATTCCATTCAGGCGTAAAATATCACCTCGGTCCTTTGGGCGTGGCATCTCGACGATTGCTCTCACTTTCTCTGGATCTGGCTTTAGACCCTCTGTGGTTAGCAGGTGCCCATGAAATGGAACCTCTTTACACTTGTACTCTAACTTCTCGGCATTGAGCTTGATACCTTTCTGCTGACATCTGCGCATCAATCCATCTAGATTGCTGTCATGATCAGCCTCGCACGTGCCATGGATGAGAATATCATTTGCAATACACTTTACACCCGGGAGGCCTTGTAACTCTTGATGGAGACGTTTCTGAAAAATTTCACTCGAAACACTGAGACCAAACGGCAAACGGAGCCAACGATATCGCCCATATGGCGTAGCAAATGTCGTGAGCATACTAGACTCGCGATCTAACTCCAGATGCCAAAAGGCAGAGGCTAAATCAACCTTTGTAAACACACGTGCATCTGTCAAGTCGGGCAACAAATCGTCAATGACGGGAATTTGATAACGTTCCCTCTTCAAGACCGTGTTAAGTGGTCGCGGGTCAATACAAACACGCAGTTCGCCGGACTTCTTTACAGCTACAACAATCTGACTAACCCACTCGGTCGGTTCATCAACAGGAGTGATTACTTTAAGACGTTCCAACCTTTGGAGCTCTTCTTTGAACTTCTCCCGAACAGACACAGGGACTTTTCTTGCTGGAAGGATAAAAGGCTTGCAATCTGGGTCAACTTGCAGGCGAACTTTTCCTGGAAGTGTTCCGAGACCTTTGTTAAAGACATCCGCGTAATTAGCAGTGAGGTCATCATTTGCATCCTCCACGACATTAATGAAGTTTTCCTTGTGTACAGTTAACAGCTTCATTTTCTGCGTGGAATTTAAGCCAAGCAGAGGGGTCAAATCCTCTTTCACGACTAGAAACCGGACCTTGTACTTCTCATTAGTTTTCGGATTCACAACAGGCAATGCACAGGAACCGACAGGCGTCACTTTAGTTCCATTCCACATGACAAGCATTTGCGAACACGAGTCGAGTTCCTCACCCTCAGCATACCTCAGAGGTAAAATATTTGCACTTGCACCACAATCAACTTGAAATTGCATCGGTTGCTGCCTAACCAGCATCCTCGCATACACAGCTCTCCCTCTCAAAGCCTGTACTCGTGCAACGCTGATCTCCTCTAACTCCTCTTCGCTCTCAATATTATGGACAGGAACTTTCTTACACTTCTTGGCAAAATGATTCTTTTCCTTGCATCGCTTGCACTTCTTTCCCCATGCGGGGCACATCTTCCTATCAGGTTGATGGTCATAGCAAAATTTGCAGGAAATTTTCTTTGCCGACCGCCCGTCCACCGGCGTTGGAGCTCGATGCTTTTTAGAACTTGACTTTACTTGATTAATGTTATCCACCGGCCCAGATAACGACTTCATTTGCAACTCAGCAACTTCCTCGCTGCGACACACGTCGATGCAACGATTCAGAGTAAGATCTCTCATTCTCAGTAACTTCTTGGTCGTCTGCTCGTTTTTAATTCCAAGCACAATGCGATCACGGATTAAACTATCCCGCAAAAAAATCGCAAAAATTACATGTTTTGGCCAGATTACTCAACTCGGCAACAAAACTATCAACCGACTCCGTTGGAAGGCACGTGATAGAGATTAAATGTCTGTTCAGTAACCGCTTGAACGTGTAGATCGCTATGTTATTACACCATGCAAGGCGCGAAAGAGAGCAATGAAAAAACACCGGTAAGTTCTAAATTACTTTTTACTCACGATTTTAAAAATTACTTGTACATCAATTATTTTGTTATTTTGACAAGGTATAGCTTGAGTCTTAAATACATTTTATCAGCCGATTGCATCATTTGCAAGATTCCCACGGGGTAAAAGAAAAAGGACGAACGGGATGTAGATTACTGGGAAAACTACGTAGGTGTTGCTAATTATAATATGAAGCGCGGGAATCTTGTGACAGTCCTATGAGAGTCTCGTGACTCGCGGGTTGTCTGATGCAAGTCATAATTGACCAATCAGATTACGCGAAAATTTCATTATCCAATCATATGCATGACAGCATGACTGAAACCAACAGAATAAAAACACTGTGTTAGCGTGGTGTACTACTACAAAGAAACTGTTCTGAATTTTGGGTACGTTCTCCGTTATTTCTTCAGCTTGGAAATATTCCTGTAGTTTAGAAGGTGAGTATTGGCTTTCTTTATTGTTTCTTAATCAATCTTAGGAAGTGTAAGCTGTTTTTTAGCACTTTGAGCATCAATCAATTAATCAACAGAGTTGTAGAATGTTGTCGAAAAAGCCTTATCCTTACCCTGATGTACCGGCAATTTTTTTTAACCGCTCACTTTCGCTTCAAATTTTCGCGATTTCCCCTGAACTATTTCAGTTTGATCGTCAAGGACATGATACTGAAATAGACGGCGTTAGTAATCCTTTACGCACTGAAATATTAGCACTCAACGCAGTGGTACATCCAGTCATTCAATGATTATAAGTCAATGGCAAAACTTAAATTTAAAAATATATATATGATGCGCGATCGCTCCCTTCAGGCGCGCTTAATTTATTGATGCTTTCAAGATAACTGATTTCTGGTTTAATTTTTTTATTCAAAAACGACGCAAACGGAAAACCCTCTCAACTACTTGCACTCTTTGCATTACATCACGTGCTACAGAAATTGGACAGAAAAAAATTGCAGTACTGATGTGCTACATCACAAATTTAAGCTGCTTGGCTGAACTTGGACAAGTAAAATGAAGGACCATGTGCCAAAAATTACCAGATAAGCTTATGATGTGTTTGCTGGCTAACATCCGATGTGATGAGTCGGTGATTTTCAGTGAACTTTTATCCACTTGAGATGATTAACTTGCAAATTCTCCCCAAGATATCCATACAATATCTTTTAAACAGGTGATGAGAATAGGTAACTTGATCAGCTTGAAGTGAGTTCCTTTACTGTTGTCAATTTGCTGTATCAACTCGGTTGATAAAGCGATATTATCTTGTAATATCCCCTGCCAACACAGCACCACGGCATTTTTAGAAACTTACTCCTTTATTTATTTGCCATCAATAGAGTCTAGTGGATCTTCATGGTTGATGCCCTTTGCCCTTTGCCCCTCAGCAGGAGTGATAATCAAATGCTTAGTCATGTCTTCCTGTATAGCTTGATTCTCAGACATAAATATTAAATCTCATAACAAGGACATAAAGTTAACAAGCATCAGAAAGGAGAGTTGGTGATTTGATCATGGCAATGAATGAATTAAACTTTGATCTTTTCTTCCCTTGCTGCAGATTCATCATGAAGTGTTTAGTTCTATTAGCAATCTCTCTTGGAATTTCATTAGCCTGGCCAGCTGGCAAACAAGAATTTGATGCACTAGAAGATCCAAGCTGGAAGGTGTGGAAATCATTCCACAATAAAGAGTATGAAAATGTTGATGAAGAGAGAATACGCAACTTCATCTGGCAAGATAACTTGAAGAGGATTGTCTCTCATAACCAGGCTCACAAATACAAACTAGCTATGAATCACCTTGGAGACTTGGTAAGTTTAACCCTTGAACTCCCAGAAGTGATTAACATGAAACTTCCCCTTATAACATCCATACATTATTCAGCAAACAGGTAATGAGAATATTCAAACTTATCAGGTAGAACCTGCCATCTTGATCTGGCACCAAGTTCTCATAACTAATTTACAAGGAAAGTGTAGCAGCCAGAGGGGAGAATTAACAATCAAATCTTGGTAGTTAAGGGTTAATCCATCCACGATCAGGATCTCAACATCAGTTTTCCTTCCCATCTGCCATTTATTTTTCTTATTGTGTTAGTTTTGAGAATTTGGTGTGGGATTGATCAATCTCCCTTATTTGATATTTGTTTATTCTTAGAACTTTTTTGCTTTATAGTGTATTGTTGTGTTAATATGAACATGTTGTTCCTCTCTCATGGCAAATTTTTTCAGATCATTCTTTTCAGATTCATCTGATCTTTCCCTGAAAACTGACTTGTATTAAATTGTTACAAAGGCTACCTTGTTACCTTGATGTGTCTGTATGGCTGTTTACAGTTTAAATTTTTCAAGCATCAAGATTAGCCAAACATGATTGCCTTTGAAAGCCCACAGTTGTGATGTATACATATGTAGCACATTTGGGCTTGAAATTTCAGTTTTTGTCAGCTGTTGTCTCAAAAAACACAATTGCATTTATATTTTCTTTATATTTTAGACATCTCGTGAAGTAAAGGAATTGTTGAATGGTTTCAAGATGAGGAAGAGTTCAACAGGCTCTAAAGAAAAGTCTCCCACATTTCTGGCACCATCAAATTTGAAGGTTCCTGACTCTGTTGACTGGAGAAAAGAGGGTTATGTTACACCTGTTAAAAACCAAGGGCATTGTGGATCTTGCTGGGCATTCAGCACAGTAAGTATTTGACCCTTTAGAGTGACTACCATCTTATTTCCTCTTACATCATCACATCTTAAATTACACACTAAGTGTAAGAGAGCTCTTGATTGTTATAAACAAAATGGAATTCTTATTAGCTCCTCAGAAAATGATAGAGAACAGTATACAGAATATGTGTTAGGTTGTAAAGGGTTAATTATTTAATTCTATCAGCATTGTGTGAGGGCTGGTGGAAAGTTTTAAAGGAGACAGTTGCAGTAATGAAATGCCAGGCATCATGTCAAGTGCTAAAAGTACAAGTATCATAGTTAGTTTGGAGCATGCTCTTCCAAAAAATATTCAAATGCTCTTAAATCCTCTTTTGAGCTTTCTCCAGGCTCCTTATCAAGAGCTTATTTAGAGGATTTCCAGAGGATTAAGACATTTTTAAGACATTATCTTTATTCCCACAATTTCTGCTAAAAGAAATTTAACTTGAAGATTTGCTTTTGATTTTCACTGTGGATAATTATTATAAAGAATAGTCAGTAAGTATAAAGAAGTTGATATCAATCTTCTGTCAGCTGGTTCCTTTTGACGACTATTACAATAGTTTTCCGTTAAAAGTTCCTCTTCATAAAAATAATCTTTGGAAAAACTGTAAGCAAATATAGGAAGATCTAATCATCTTTTCTTTCTTTCCCCAGACTGGAGCTCTGGAAGGACAGCACTTTAGGAAGACTGGAAAACTTGTCTCTCTCAGTGAACAGAATCTGGTTGATTGTTCATCAGCATTTGGTAACAATGGTTGTCATGGTGGTTTGATGGACAACGCTTTTAAGTACATCAAAAGCAATGATGGAGTTGACACAGAAATTTCCTACCCTTATCAAGCACAGGTAAAAGAGTTTCTGTTTCATTCATATTCAGTTAAGTTACTTCATTTTTAGATATCCTAGACTTTGACACAGTCAGCTTTTTCCCTCCAATTCATGATTCACACTGTTCAAAATAAATGTATGTGGAATCTCATGTTCCATATTTTCACATTGCCCATCATACATCTGATTTGGACAACAAAATTTACGCAGGTACTGTTCTTAAATTCTCCTAGGAATCCCAGAACCAAGTTGTCTTACAGCAAAAAACAAGCTGTTTTGTAGTCAAAATAGCAGTAAGTCAAAGGGTAAATTGGACGCTTAAAAACCTTTAGCTCCCAACATCTCATTAGTTTTTCTCCCCACAGTCCCCTTACAATTCTTATGATGTCAGTTTGGAGAATTTGGTATGGTATCAACTAATAAGTCACTTGTTGATATTTTTCTTTATTCTCATTACTTGTCTGCTAGGAATTGTATTGATATTGTAAGGAGAAATTCTGTCTTTGTCACTCATGGGAGTTAAAGAGTTAAATCTCCACAACAATCTCTCTTTTACATGTAGGTCGGCACTTGTCACTTTAATGTTTCTGATGTTGGTGCAACAGACACTGGTTATATGGATATCACATCTGGTAATGAATCTGCCCTACAGGCTGCTTCAGCATCAGTTGGTCCCATCTCAGTAGCAATTGATGCCAGCCATAGCTCGTTTCATTTTTACCACTCAGGGGTTTATGATGACCCTTCTTGTAGTAGCACTGAACTCGATCATGGTGTCCTTGTGGTGGGATATGGAAATGAAGATGGACAGGACTACTGGCTGGTTAAGAACAGGTTTGTTAAGAGATTTTGTAATGTGCAATGGAAGTGAGGAAGCCTTATGTATGGCAACCAGGATTCAGGATTGAAGGGTGTATGCATGTTTGTGGGAGCAGACCCTTGGTAGAACTATACTTTCCATCTTATGGTAAAGTTGATGAATGCTATGAGAACTTGTCAGGATGATAAACAACAGGAGAGTGAAAGTTAATTTCTTTTATAAATCATTTTTCAGTTGGGGGACAGCGTGGGGAGAGGAGGGCTTCATCAAAATTGCTCGAAACCAGAACAACAAATGTGGAGTTGCAACCGCAGCAAGCTACCCCTTGGTTTAGGATGAGCTGCTGATGATGGTGTGATAGGAAATGCAGCAAATTCAGGCTATTAAAAGAAATATATTGCTTTATAATTACTGTAAATTAATTTGGTTTTCATATTTGTAAGATAATCAGAGAAAAATTCTCACCAAATTTAAAAAATTTCTCTTATTTTTGATATATATTTTTTATGACTGGTATCTTGATAATAGATTTCTGGCACATTTTCTCTTGGATCAAATGAATTATATTTTTGGAAGTCTACAAGATTGGTATCGACCTGCTATATATGTCAGTGGAACCAATATTTCCAATTCAAGCTGATAAGCACTATTTAAGAGATATTTTATATATTTCAATGAGAAAGGAATGTTTCTATTTCATATGGTAGTTACATACTGGATTTGTCTTTCAACTTTTTTCCTTATTTAACTTTCCTCCAACTAGGAAATAAGAGACAAACAATCTTTTTTTTCTGAAATTTATGCATTTGTTGCCCCTTTTTCCCTTAGGATTGACTTGCATCTAATTTTTCCTCTCAATATCACCCCTAAGTCAAATATTCAAGTCACAGATCACTAATTAGAGAAACTCTTGATTGCTAAACACATTCTCTTTGTCAGCACTTAAAGAAATAAATAGAGAACTGTGTGGAGAATACACACACTGATATAAGGCTGTAAAGGGTTAACATTTTGATGATCTTATGTTTAAGTTAAAGGAAGTTTCCTTGTATACCAGCTTTGTCTGTACTGATTATGTAGCAAAAATAAAAGATGTTGAACACTTCTTCAATACAATTTAGAGGTTTAGCTTCGCTGTAAGCATTTCATTGCATTATCATTTCATTGCTTAACCCTTTCATTCCCAAGATCTCATCAGTAATTCTCCTTACAGACTTCTGTATCATTCTTATGATTTTAGTTCTGAGAATTTGTTGCTGGATCAACTGATAATCCCCTAATTGATATTTCTCTTTATTCTCATCACTTGTCTGACTGAAATTGCATGGATGTTGTAGGGAGAAATTCTGTCTTGGTCACTCACAGGAGTTAAAGGGTTAAGCGTTGATACAGATTTTATATGGTTGAGATTTTAACAGGCAAAGATAGAAATAAACAAATAAAATTTGATCCACTGATCATTTCTCAACATTTTGCTTGGTTGCTATTTATGACTCTCGTTTGATTATCGTCAACCTGGGCACAAGTGTTTTCCTAAAGCGCTTGTGACTAATACATGAGCGCGGTAGAAAATTCCAAACTTAAAACCATCACAAGGAAGTCCGTGGTCACAGCCAATGTAATGAGGTACTAGCACTCAAAGCTCTAGAGGGTTTTTTCTTTGGCAAAATTCTCTTTTTTAAAACCGATTGCAAGCAAACAAACCCGAAAATTAAACTGACCGTTCGTTCCTTTCGGTTTTCGATTGAAGGACACACGAGTTCCTTATTGGGATAGCTGTGAAAGTCTTTGATTGGGAGACCTGTGAACGACACCAGTCACATGACATACATCACATAGATCAGCGGCAACGGTATTAGTATCAACATAAACAAAGGTTAAACATTCTGACTTCCCCCCCAAACTGCTGCTTTTGTTAAATAAGGTAAGTTGTATGATTTCCTTTGTCTTCCATATTTTCTAGTGTAATTTTTTAATTTTGGCGGTGTCTGCAGGTACACAGGAAGAACTGATCGCAGATTTTCTTCAAATAACCTTGGGCGTCATTGGTAAGTTATTCGCTGCGTCACGAGATCACTTAAGTCACGAGTTTTTTCCTTTCTTTTGCTCAATATTGTAACAAAACCCGATACTCATTTTCTTTTTTCACAGACCCATTCATTCCATAGAGGAGAAGACTTCAAGTTCTGGTAAGAATGATTAGATCTAAAAAAACCTTCATTATTCCCTTAAGTTGTTTACCAAGATGTTCTGTAGTATAGCATGGTTAATTATTTAAGTTATGTAATTCTTTTTAGATGTTCTTCAAAAAAGAACTTAGCGATCAATCTCAAACGTTAAGATGCTATATATTTAACTTGCCTTTTTATGATTTCCTTTCCCTTAAATTTTTCCTGAGATAATTCGACGATCAATTTCGAACTTATGAGTTAATTGTAGGTTACTCCAGAAAGCAGAATACATCTACCTGAAAATAAACGGAATTGGGATCATTCCACTTGCTTTGCCCCCGCTGTGAATGGATGAAAATTTATTTCATGCGCCAGCGACAAGTGTGTTTTGTTTGTGGAATTCGTCCAATCCTTGTTTTGTATTGACTAATTGTAGATGGTGCTTGCCTGATTCTTAATCTGCTTCATCTTATCTTTACAGTAGTAATTATTTCTAGTCTTTCTCTTTTGTACTTGATTTACTCTGGAGAGTTCGTGTAATTTAGGAATGGATTTAAATTTACTTTATGTGGAGCAAGTTTTCTAGGATAGCGCTTTACGAAAGTTTAAAACATGCTGTATTTTAACTGTGAGCTCAACAGTTTGATTTAATTCGTGTCAACTTTTTTAGTTCAGAGGTGTTCAGTGTATTAGTATAAATTCATAGGGCAGAACGAAGCGAAACAACAATCTTTTTGGTTTTCTTAGTCTGAAAGTTTCACCATTTGCCGACAGACAAATCAGACAAACTTGATGAGGGAAAATCATTTTACCAACGGAAATCTGAAAAACTTAAACTTAAAGAAACTGATCCAATATGTGGTGTTACTCATTTGAAAACTGAAATTTTTCTGTTTCTAATGGTTATTGAAGCTGTTCGAAACTAAAAATCTCTTGCTGATTGTTTCTTTGTGATAAAACATTAAGTAAAACACAGCTTGACACCAGAAAATGAAAATAATAGCTTGATTAATTGAAATCGCTTATTGTAACCTATACTTTTATATGCTTTTTCCAAATTATGACTCCACAAACCTGAAAGCCAAATCACACAGTCCTCTCCTGGGTCTGGTTGTTCGAAAGGGGTTTAACATTAATCTAGGATTAAAAGTTAGTCTTGGCTTTAATTTCTCATGGTAAGGGTGTTTAAGAGCTAAGTTTTTGGGTTTTATATCAATATGACTTGAAACTAATGGGAATTAGACATTATCTGGTAAACAAGTAATGAGAATATTCAAACTTATCAGGAAGAGTTTGTTATCTTGATCTTGCACTAAATTCTTGTAAATAATTTACAAAGAAATGTTAAGCAGCTAGAGAGGAGAATTATTAATCAGAACTTGGGATTTAAAGGGTTAAATCATAATTTCAGCCACAAGCTTACATATAGCTAATTATCTCAAAATTTATCTCATTTTCTGTTTGTTTCAGGAATAACATACTCATCATGGCCCACTCAACTATTGTCCTGTTGATAACACTTTTTATATCAATGGCACTGTCTGAACTTTTGATCAAAGACAATGCCTGGCAATCGTGGAAAGAATTTCATAACAAGAAATATGAATCAGATGATGAAGAAAGTTTACGTTATACCATTTGGAACGAAAATATGAAGACCATCAAGAAACATAATGCTGACCCAAACAGCAAATTCACTCTTCAAATGAATCATTTAGGAGACATGGTACATCAAATTTAATTTATATAAATATGAAAGTTAATTATTAAAGATAATAGATGATACACTAAATTAAAATGTTTGCAACAATTATTTTTAAAAAATTTTTGTTGTGCTTTGATTTTAAAAAAAAATTATTTTTTGAACCTTGAGTATGTTAAAGAAGTGATAGAAGTGATTAACATGTACCTTCTCCCAATAATATCATGTATTATCCAGCAAACAGGTAATGAGAATATTCAAACCTATTAGGTAGAAGTTTTTATCTTGATCTAACACAGAATTCCCATAACCAATGTAATAGGAAATCTCTTGCGGCTAGAGAGGAGAAATGAAAATCAGATCTTGGGAGTCAAAGGGTTAAGATATGATTGTGAATGAATTACTCATTTTTGTTATCAAGCTGTGTGATCTTTTTGTGGGCAAGCTGAGTTTTCACCCTTTGCACTCTTGATATTTTTCCTTATTCTCATTACTTATTTGGTTGATATTGTATTGATATTGTAAGGAGAAATTATCTCTTGGTCACTCATGGGAGTTCAAGGGTTAACATGTGTCTCTTTTGGTTATGTTTCTATGTAGACAAGTAAAGAAGTTCATTTGACTTTGAATGGCTACAACAAAGCTCTCAAGGACACCAAGAGCAAAGAAGGTCCAACTACATTTCTGCCACCAAGCAATATTGAGCTGCCAGACACTGTTGATTGGAGGAAGAAAGGTTACGTAACTGAGGTCAAGAATCAAGGGCAATGTGGATCTTGCTGGGCTTTCAGCACTGTAAGAAATTTTGTTTTGTTTTGTACAGTTTTTGTATGATTGGTTGTTGATTAGTTTAATCCTTTACACTCTAACATTAGCATGCTTATTTTCTAGTTCTGTTCTCTGTACATTTCCTTTGGATAATTTCTTTTGAAAGCAAACGCATCTCTAGTTGGTCTTCATTTCTTTCATTCTTCTGAGAGGGTTGGTTCCACGCTCAAATTTTTTAGAAAAATTCATGCATCAAGTGTACTTTAAGTGTTTCATGCACCAAAGGGAAAGGAAAAGCTTCAAATCTCACATAGCTGTTCCCTAAATTCACACTCCACAATATCAATTAAGTGCTCAAACAAGCATTTTGTATAAACCATTTGTCACTCTCTCGTGACCTTCATATTTTCTTCAACTGTGTGATGCTGTGAAGATAAATGAGGTGCTTATTAAAAATAAGTCACCCTAATTTGTGTATTGTAAAATTTAGGGTTAGGAGATGTTCCTTTTAATGACCTTTGTGGCAAGGCTCTTCCCCAAAAAGATGGCTCATTCCCCCACAAGTCTTTCACTCCCAAGATCTTATTAGTACTTCTCCATACTGTCTCTCATAAAATTCATATAATGTTAGTTTAGATAATTTGGTATTGGATCAACTAATTATCCTCTGATTGGAGTTTTTCTCGATTCTCACTACTTGTCTTCTTGATTTTGTCTTGATATTGTAAAGAGAGACTCTATCTTGATCACTTATGGAAGTTGAAGTGTTAAAGGTATTTTAATTTTTAACCTTTCCCATTTCAGACTGGTTCCCTTGAAGGCCAGCATTTCAAGAAAACAGGAAAGCTGGTGTCTCTGAGTGAACAAAACCTAGTTGACTGCTCCGGAAAATTTGGAAATCATGGATGCGAAGGAGGCTTAATGGACAATGCATTCAAGTACATCAAGGCTAATGATGGCATTGATACAGAAAAAAGTTATCCTTACAAGGCCAAGGTTAGTACTCAATTGGTAACTCCATCTCAAACCTAGAAAATCAAACTCTCTCTTCCATTCTTTAATGTTTAATCATGTGACTGTTGCTTCACTGATAAAGGCTATCAACCTTATTCCTCAACTTGTTCCTGAGTCCACCTGCTCCACGCTGCTTTGAGAGATTTAAAACAAAAAAGGCTGATGATGACTTGCTAAAAGATTTTTGAAAAAATCGGGAGTTAGATAAACTTTGTAATCAGTTATCCTGGTCACTGGCTAAGGTCTATACACACATGGAGAAATCTGAAACTGGTTTCTTTCAATCTTGAGATATCTAAGAATTTTTTTTTTTTGCCAGAAGTCAATGTGTGTCTGCAAGATTTGCTTGTCTTAACCCTTCAACCCCAAAGAGTGATTGGCATCTAATTTCTCCTTATAATGTCAACCCTGAATCAAACATTAAGGTCATGAGAATAAAGGAAGTGATCACCAACTTAAGATGGTCTTGATTGTTAGACAATTCTCCTTGTCAGCACCTTAGGAAATGTGGGGAGAACAGTATGGAGAATATGCCTACTGATGTAAGGGTGTAACGGGTTAATGAGAAATATCATGTGTTATTCTCTGGTTCAATCGCTGACCTCAGAGATCTGATTCAGTTTGGAAAGGTGAGGGGTAACTGTATATCTCTCTGTGTATATGAACATGTGCTGTGTGTACTCACTTTGTCCTTTGCTCCCCAGGATGAGAAGTGCAAATTTAATGCATCATCAGTTGGTGCCGATGACACTGGATATGTTGACGTTAAACATGGAGATGAGGATGCCTTGAAGGTTGCTGTTGCCACAGTTGGACCAATCTCTGTAGCAATTGATGCTGGACACTTGTCTTTCCAATTCTACAAGGAGGGCGTTTATAATGAGCCTAGTTGCAGTAGTACTGAGCTGGATCATGGTGTGCTGGCTGTGGGGTATGGAACAACTGCTGATGGGAAAGACTACTGGCTTGTAAAGAACAGGTAGGTTTATTTTGGGTGTGGCCTGAAGGGGTACTCAACTTTTTCCGTAACCAATTCATATGGAAATATAACAGTGTCCCCAGCCTAATCTGAGGAATATCTGGTGTTATAATCTGCCATTTCTGGTTTTCAAAGTTGTTTCACAGTTTTTGAACATCAGGTGTCACAATAAAAGCTTGAGTTATCAGCAGTCTGGTTAGATTGCAAGCATGCTCTCATGTATGGGTGTTGCCCTATGACACAGCCTCCTTGTCATCTCTCACCAGCCACTAATGGAAAAGGTTCTGAGATGCTTGATCATGTACAAAAGATATAGATATTGTAGAGTGGCAGCAGGTGTCAAAAAAACCTTAACCCTTTACATCATAACATCAAAATTCATATTCTCCATTCTGTTCTCTGTACAATTACTGAGGTGCTGACAACAAGAATTTGTCTATCAATCAGGAGTTTCTTTAGTCGGTGATCATCTTCTTATTCTCTTGACATCAATAAGTGATTCAGTGGTGATATTGTAAGGAGAAATTAGATGTCAGTCACTCTTAGGGGTTATAGGGTTAAGTTCACATTATTGTGTTAAAAGATCTGCTGAATTTTTGTTCCTTGTGCAGCTGGGGGAAAAAGTGGGGCATGGATGGGTACATTATGATGACAAGAAACAAAGACAACCAATGTGGAATTGCCACAAATGCGAGTTATCCACTGGTCTAAAAACCTGTTGTACTTCTTGAACTGGTCTTGAATAAAGAGATGCAACAGAAAACAGTTTTTATATTCAGAAGCTTAGTCGAGTTGTTCAATTTATAGTTTACTGTATTGTGTAGATGTAGTTTTTTTTATAGCTGATAAATAAGTTAGGTTTTAAAAGACTTCTATCCAGTTCTTACTTTCAATTGACAGGTCAGAGGTGACACTCTTGCTTAATGCGTCATTAGTGTCTTGTTGACCTACAAATTTTTGTAATCTCAACAAGAGATAACATTGGCTTTTAATAGTTACTAGTGGATAGTTCAATAGTGCTAATGGT
Source organism: Pocillopora verrucosa (assembly GCF_036669915.1). NCBI lineage: Eukaryota > Metazoa > Cnidaria > Anthozoa > Scleractinia > Pocilloporidae > Pocillopora > Pocillopora verrucosa. Next base: position 835,106 of record NC_089324.1, read on the forward strand.
ATTTTACACAGTTAATAGTTGTATAGTTGCTAGAAAAAGCTCTAAAGATTTGATTGAAGGTTAACAAACAGCTTAGATATTAAACAGTAAGGGAAGTGTCACCACCAGTTTGTCAATATTCAATTCTTATTCATGCCTGTATTTATTATAAATATATATTTATAATATCTGTGGGTTAATTATTGTGTAAATGGTGTTGGGATCGTTTAAGCAATTGCCTAGTTGTATTTTTAGTTCATAATGCTGTAAATTTTAATTGTGTGTGATTGAAATTATCATTAAAAACTTGATTTGTACTTGTATCAATGAAAGTGTGTTGGTAATTAGACAAGTTGTACTCATCTCATTCACCCTTTAACTCTCAAGATCTGATCGTTAATTGTCCCCTCTAGCTGCTACACATTTCCCTGAAAATTTGTTACAAAAATTTGGTGTTTGATCACTCTAACAACTTAAATATTAGCTGTTGCATGTAAATACTTAAAGACTTGATTACCAGAGGCTGCAGGAAAGAAGAAGTTCGACAAATCACAAAACTATTTGCCATGTGCAGAAGGAGATCAAGGTTCTGTAGCAAGTAAGCATACATAATCCATGTACTATTTATGCCTTCACAGGTCATATGATAGGAACCAGAGCAGCAATCTTTCATCATTCTGCCTCAAAGAAGTTCAATTTGTAACCTCTGTGTCTGCATATGGTCTTCCACTGCATGTTGCAGACTTGTGATAAAACTAATAATCATAGGTGCACAGAATTTGACTGAAAAATTGCTCAATTTCTGACAAATGCCTTTTTATAATTCATGAACTTCAACAGCAAGTTTTGCCTTTGAGGCTCTGTGGTTAATAACAATACTTTCAGTTGAATACTTGGTGTACATCTCAATTGTCAATTCTAATGCATCAACAAATAAATACATCATTTGATAAATACCATACACTATAACTATTCTTAAAATACATGAAAAAAAATTCTAAATTCTAGTTGGCGATACTAAAGGAGTAAACCATATCTAATTTTTTCTTCCATATCATCACATGACCTAATATTACTAATTTGTTAAAGATTATGTCCCAAAGTGTCATAATACAGTATAAAAACGCTACGTGCTGAAATGAGTGGGTTGAAATTTCACTTAACACTCAGAGGAAGCGTCGCATAACATCACAACATAGAGCACAGTTTTACTCCTTCTTGGGTTTGGTGTCTCCCTTTTTACAGCACACTCTACACAAACACTTACATATGAATCTTATCACCAGGACAACTAAGGTTACTATAGTAACAAGGAAAGCTATGACGTCAAGTAAGTAGTACTGGTACCAAGGAATGTCAAACACTTGAGCTCTGAGGTGTCTGGCTCCACCATGTCTGACTACATACTCAATCCAGTTGCAGGTTTCTTGTAGAGGTGTGTAAGGATGATCCTTCAAAAGCCCAGAGATGTGCATTGCTTTTGTTTTAAATCTGAAGAAAAATTGAATTTCTATGTAAAGGATTTTAATAAAATAACGACACTTTTTTCATGTTAACCAGCAGCAATGAATCCTTACAGTCAATTCAAAGCCACATTTAGCCCAAACACTGTGACAGTCACTTTCTTAATAAGAGGTGCATGCTATTCGACTTATGACTAAAGAAATTTCAATCGAGTGTTGAGAGTAATCTGGAATTATTTGGTTTGCTTTTTTGCTGTAAGATTGGTCTGGAAAACTTTCACTACTTTCTCAACCAATCTGATTCAAAACTAAAACCAACTGCAACTTGGTCAATGCCATTTTGCCCCTCTTAGAGCTGTTTACGTGTTTTTTCTCTTTAAGTTCTCATTGACTGCTCCTGACTTTTTCCTTTAATCTGATTGTCCACTGTGATAACTTGATTTTGGTTTTGCAACACCCAACCAAAAAGTGCTCTTTAGGGCAGTCATGATTCAGAACTAAACACAGTGGTTACCTGATAAATTTGAAAAAACATTTAACACTTAAAATATTCTGCAATGATCACATTCAGGGATGTGGACATGTAAGTAATTCCCCCAAATCACACACTTATTAGCATCATTTCATACAATTAACTTATTTCAAGGCCTAATTGGCCAGCAACAAGTTCTTTTTAAACCACTTTTGACAAATATAGCATACTACATACCGTGGTTCCCCTACAACTTTCTCAATTGTTTCAAACAGTTGTTGCGCACTGCAGTTTTTATGATCAACAATTAAACCAAGGCCAAAATGTTCAGCTTTCTTAGCATTGCTATCCTGGTCTCCACCCAATGGAAAGGCTACCACAGGGACCCCATGGTATGCTGACTCATACAGACTGTTATGTCCCACATGGGAGACAAAAGCTTTGATGTCCTTGTGTGCTAAGAGATCATTCTGAGGTAACCATTGAACTGCTTTGATGTTTGCTTTAAGGGAGGATGGGATATAACCTGCCAGAAAGAAAAGCCAACCATTTTAAAGACATACCAGCATTTAATCTTACAAGTGAGCAATTCAAGGGGAGGGTTTGTTTTCTAATCAGGAGTATTTCAACTCCTACTGGACAGAGTGCTATTCTATCACAAGTGTTAACCAAAGTAAATCATCAAGTTCTCCGAATAAGTTTCTTGGTATCTAACAGACTGACTAACCAACTCTACTGATCAAGTATCTGTCTAAATATCTGAGTGACTGACTTACTTTCTGAGTGACTGACTAACAGACAGACAGACTGACTTACCTACCAACTAAATGACAGACTAAACAACTGTCAAACAGACAGACTGCCTGACTAGCTGACAAACTGAACAACTGACAAAAAGACCGACCAACTGACTCAAAGACTGATTGACTGACTAATTGAGCATTCAATGACTGACTGAGTAGAGTAGATTGATCAATGCTCCAACAGATTATCTCTGATGACAAACTGAAGGATGGATAGAAGATAGAAGGAACAAATAAATGGCCGTTGTATAAAATATTCAGTTGGTAAACAACACAACAAGAACAAAACAAAAGAATAAGACGAGGCAAGTTTTGAGCACCAAAGGCACAAGCTGCCAAGGGGTGGTCTGCAGGCATGCCCCCCCCCCCCCCAAGAAAACTTTTAAATCTAAAGGCTCAGAAATGCTCTTTTAAGCATTTCCTGTGGCATTTTTCTTCAGAAAAGTCAATCTTGGGCTGAAATCAAGACAAGGTAATTGCCTCGTCTTGTGTCATGCTTGCTATGACCCTGCACAATTCAAAATTCCTTTTAAAAACTGCAGATACCTTTAAGTCTCCACACAACTTTTTGTTTCAGTTTTCCAAATGCATCAGCTAGCATATCCACTTTCTCTCTTGGCAGGATTGAAGCCACCATTGAACCAAAGGAAACAATAATAAAACCATGACCCCCTGAATTATTGACAAACTCTTCTAAATCAGGGGGGAGGGGTTGAGTATCTTTGACATTTAGTGGTCCAACCATAACATGACCTATTGAATAAATATAACAAAGATTCCTCTTCAATCAATAAAGATCTTATCAATCATATTTCAACTTTTAACCATACTTGAGTTTTAATTGTCTTTTGAGAGCCAGAAATAAAGGTTATAGAGTTCTGGTTCCAGCTATTAACCTAACTCTTTTTTACTCAAGATCAATTAGCAAGCACTCATGGGAACCCTTTTAAGATCTTCACAATTAATAACTGAGTGTCATATCTTGATGAAACACCAAATTCTCTCATCTAATTTTTAAGGAGGTGTCTTACAGCCAAATGGGAGAATTACAATACGCAACAAACCTTAACCCTTCAACTCCCACAAACAAATAACATGTAACTTTTCCTTCCAATAATATCCATACATTATATCCTGTACGTAGGTAATTAATGAGAACACTCAAACTTATCAGGTAGAAGTTGTTATCTTGATCTTTCATACTAATTTACTGATAACTTATTCTCATCACTAATTAACAAAGAAATGTGCAGCAGCTAGAGGGGAGAATTAACAATCAGATCTTAGGAGTTAAAGGGTTAAATGGTAAAGTTTTAAGAGTTCTCACCTGGCAACAGAGGTTGTGGGTATTCCAGTGCAAAATCTGCCATGATTAAAAGTAGTTCTACATCAGCAACAGCCTCCTCAAAGCTTCTTTCAGGCGTAATGTTGTATCTCATTTTTAGAGCATTCATTGGTCTGTTATAGACTATGCTCAAAAACAGTCTCTCGCCAATGTACGATCCCAGATTCATCAAACGCTCCTTGAAAGTCATTTTATCAGTAAATCCCGTAGGAAGTTGAGGAACATAAGAAATTGGTGAGGGTATCATGTGATAAAAGGCATCTGGACTGTTAGGGGGGTAAGGGAACAACTCAATGCGCTGAATCTTGAGGAGTTCACCAATTAATGCCGCACAGAATGCTCCACTATCATAGATGATAAGATCATAGTTTTTCAATTCCTTGAGAACTTCAGTGGAGTTTAGTGCACTTTCACATAATGTTTCCTGAATCTTGCTCATCTTGAAAAGTACCTCCATCATTTTTCCTTCCAGTTCAAGGGGTATTACCGTATCTTCTAAGAAGCCTGGTTTATAAGGTGCTTGGTAAATCTTGTGAGGTACCTTCTCACTTGGTTTGATTTTATCAAAAGACGATGGAACAACCATTACAATCTAATTGTAACCAATTAAAATCAAAGGTAAAAAAATCGATAGCTATCCATTATAAATTTGTCTTTTCTTTACATCTCAACTTAATTATTGATCTTCCAGGAGGAGTTGGAGAATTTTAGGGGGATCACATGATTTTCAGGGGCAAGGGAGGGGGTATTCAGTCATTGCACAAAGTAAAAAAAGGAAGGGGGCATAGAAAATTGACTGCTAATTATCTGCCAGGGAGGGGTGATCATGAGATTATTAGAGGGCCTTATTAGGGGGGGAGGGTCAGGTAAATTTTATCGTGGCCCAATTAAAATCCTCCGACCCCTCCCAAGAGATAAATAATGATTGATCCCTAAAGCCTGTTACTAAATAATTGCATATTGTCTACCTTGGTCAGATACTGCCTATAGGGTTTTTAGAATATCTCCATCAATCTTCAACAAATGAAGCATTAGAACTGAAGTAACGATATGCAATTACTAAACTTGATTTCAATTGCTCAGTGCCGAAACTCCTAGTTCTTCATGCATTATAAGGTAGTCAGAAATCTAACCTCGGATTTTCCGACAGAAAGTACCCTTTGATAGCGACCAAACAAAGAACAAGTTTCAAATCCTGTTTTGAGAGGGGAATATAGGAGACTTGGGAAATTTATAAATGAATCGTTTGAAGAGAATTCATCGGGATTTTTGGCCACAGAGGGAACGTAAACAAACTGATTAACAACACCTGTTCCACTTGTCGATCTCTGGGGCAGATATCACACATGTAATTAACTTGAAATGGTTAAAGCAAGATAGCTGTTTCCGGTGTAAAATTAATCTGATTCCAACCACCAACATTAAAAAAATTAATTACCACGATAATTTCTCTGCCTTGCTAAAATAACAGTATCATGCAAAATAGAAGAACACAGCACGCGACCTCGTGTCCACGAGTTGCTAACTCTTCTAGAATGTTTCTGGTGTTTATGTACTGTGATCCTCCTGTAGTATGGAAACCAGCTATTCGCGCTGAAAAAGCTGAGTTTATTTCCAGCGTAAGAGTTAAAAGTGCCAAAAAAGCGTAGTAAGCAGGATGGGGCATCCTTATCAAAACAGTCGCCACCTTAGGTACTTTCTCGTTCCCAGACTCTTAGCTTCCATCGACAGCTGGATGAGTTTCGCTCTGTGGCCAGGTAAAGAAAAGAAAGATCTGCATTGGTGTTAATTTTTCTGTTAAAACGAATCGCGTACTCAAGAAATGATTAATTTTCTTGTAATTATGGTGTTTTAGGCTATGTTTCAGGTTATGATATTTTAGACCGCCCCAGTCCTGGAAACACGCCAACGTATGTTGCCCTTATTCCTGAGCAGACCCCTGTTTACGACGTAAACAGGCACTTTTAAGTGGTCTTCAAAGACCAATTCCACTTAAAAGGCCAATTCCTCCTACACCTATCCTTTTCAAGTTGACTAACGACTTCGTGGTTGATCGTTATGTCAAACCTTTTAGGCTCGATAACGTCGACCTGAGGAAGTTTAGCATCGTTCCCAGTTCAAGTATCACCGAAGCCTGCTTGATATGAGTCATACCTGGTACAGTGCCACAGACGGTAATGAGGCTACTGTAAGGGTAATTCTTTTTCACTTTAAAAACACTTTGACCTCATCGTCGACCGGATACTGGTCTTGAAGTTAGGCACAAGCCTGCATTCAACCAGCTGCGACGCACCAAGGTGAGGAAGTCGGTGATCCAAGAGATGTGCGCAAACAGCCACGACTGATTTTCAGAATGGGGCTGTTGACATGTGTTGACATCCTAGCAAACCGTGCGTTCGTGGATAACTTTTAACTAAACAAGACGAAATGCAAGGAACTGCGTATAAACTTCAACACTAACAACACCACTTAACATTCAGAAAAAATCTGAAACCGATCTTTCTGCGCTCCAATAAACTGATATTTTAGCATGATTAATTAACCCTTTCACTCCCAAGAACGGATCTCATTAGTAGTTCTCCTAACTGTCTGCCCTACGATTCATATGTTGTAACTTTGGAGAATTTGGTATTGGATCAACTGATAACCCCCTAATTGATGTTTTTCTTTATTCTCACCACTTGTCTGGATGAAGTTATATTGAGATTGTAAGGAGAAATTCTGTCTTGGTCACTCATGGGAGCTAAAGGATTAAGGCTAAGGAAATGATGAGGGGTTACAAGGAATATATTGATTGTTCCGGGGGGAGGTGAGGGGGTATTTCCTTGTCATAGGCTAATGGGGATGTGTCGCTGGATAGGGTCACATTTTCACGGCTGGATTGACTGTTATTACTTGTCTGCAATGGGTTGCATTTCCAACACAGTGACAGATACAGTTACAATAATAGGGTCGCGAATTTTCAGGATTTCTTTTTTTTTTTTTTTGGGGGGGGGGGGAGAAAATTCTGGTACGTAGGGATTTAAAAACGAGGACCCTTTTTGTAACTTCCTTCATTCCAGCACTAGTATTTTCGCGCACGACTTAATGATCACCCACTGAAAAGGCTTTATACGGTAGATTTATAGTACAAAGAGTGACTCATTTAGGATCACAAAAATTACATTTGCCCAAAAGTGACTAAGATGGGGCGTATAACTGGTCACTGAACAGACTATAATGGGTAAGTGCTTCTTAGAGGCCAGCGGTGGTGATGGCTTGAGGATGTGGTAATGAGTTCAGGCATAACGTTCATGGCAACAGCAAAAAGAAGTCCAACTTTATTTAAATTTTGGATAAATGCAAGGGAAAGTTCTCAAAAAATTTAATGTGAATTTCAATTTAAATATAATGTTTGTAGAAAAAACATTTAAGACTTTTCTGAAATTATAGGGTAATTTAGCATTATCAACTGAGTTGATAACGTAAATTGGCCATTGTAAAGAGTTTCAAAGCTGACGATTCGAGCGTTAGACCTTCGTCAGAGCAAATGGAAGAATTGTGGGTTCGCTCTCACAAAGGGCTAACACTCGTAATGTCAGCTTAAAAACTCTTCACGGTGGCCAATTTACGTTATCAACTCAGTTGATAATACTAAATTACCCTGTTATACTCTCCCACCGACGCAGCACCACAGTTTCTTTAGAAACTTACCCCCTTTATTCATTTGGTCTAAATTTATGTCTTTTGTGGAAATCTCAGACAGCGATGGCATAACTTTGGTTTGCAATGCGTCTCACATTCTGCTCGCTAGAATTCGTTTTGATAAATTAAACATTTCGATTTGTACCAGTAAATCATATTCAAACAGCTTCCATAGAATTTGGCAAAGAAAAATGCACTAAGCTGGCCCCAGATCCTTTTTGTACTGAAAAGAAAAACAATTGGAAAAAGCTCTCCACGGTTGCCAGCTCGTTGCTTCACCCTATCATTACATTTATTGGAATGTAAAGACCAAGCTTTAAGAACTAAGATTGAGAACGCATTCTGTAACTACATCATGCCAAAATGATATCATTGCAACCGTGTTTCCAGTAGTCTATTTCAAGACTTTGCGAATCGAGTCAAGTTTCGAAAAGATTTTACAAATCATTCTTGGCTTAGACAAGAGTAATAATTATCATATCGACACTAACTTTCCATGAACTAAATTGGCAATTAGTGGAATAAGTAAAAAAACAGAAACGAATGCGCAATCCAGATTTCAAAACTATTTCCAAAAGCATAAATTTTACAGGAAGTCTTGGAAATTTAACCAGACTTAAGTAAATCCATCTGTACCGTTATGTTGCTATTTGAATTACAAGTAGATCAGTGAAGAGAACTGAACGGCCTTCTTAAACATACTCAAGAGACAGGAACGTATTAGATCACTATAAAGCCAAGAATAAACTGATACGAAACTTTTGAATCCTCAGGACTCAAGCCTCTGACCAACTAGTTTTTTAGCTCAGAAAATACATACACAGATTCATCAAATTGCACTCTCTTTTTGCTTCTTGAATGTTCCTTGGCGTACAACTCATTCTTCTGTTCATCTCTTCTGTTTTCATCACGGTGTAAGCCTTCATGCGCTGGTTGTTGATTGTTCCAAGTTGGCCAAGTTGTGTTGGGCCAACGGAAACGCCGACAGCTGTTTTCTCCAACTGATGAAGCTTCCACGCTGACGAAAGACTCACTGACAATTTCTCCTTTGCTTTCTACTGTGGGAAAAGTTATTGCCCGAAAAACGAAGTGCAATTCTCTTTTGTTGACGTCCACGTTCTTTGACACCTTTTCGTCCGTGTTCGTTCCATGCTGCTCTCTGTCTTGCACAGCGACTTTCTGTTGTTCATCAGGACTAACTATCATGATTTTCTCGTCCATCGGAATGCTTTTCCAAGGTAGTTTAGCGCAGATTACTCCTCCTTAACTTAAGAAAATGCCCTCCGCACCCTGGCTACTTAATTTATAAACTAAAAAAAATTTCCTCAGTCACTCAAAGGAAACTACGCCTAATTCGAATATCAATAACGCCGATACTTTAACGTAAGCCTAATCTGCATAACAAAATAACCATAATAACCATAATCTCAACAACTAGATTCTCCTTACAGTTTGACCTATTTCTAATACTCCTCACATTGGAGAACTTCAAACATAATAAAAAGGGCTAGAATTTTTAGTTAGTTTTCTTTCAGGCGAAAGAAAGAAGCTAAAAATATTGTCCTCAAACAGAAACTTGAATAGCAACTTAATTTTTTTGATGTCATATCCATAGAGGTCACTTGCCGTGTAGTTAATTTACGGGGGGGGGAGAGATCAAGAAACGTTGAAGTGATTTGTGAAGATTTTATTAGATATTATTCGATAACATGCTGTTTGCCTGATGGCGGTTCTTGAAAGAGGTAAGACGTTTAAATATGAGTAATTAACCTTAATTAATAAATGACGTAGGGAAGCTCCAAATGTGGCGCATGCGCAATCGTCTTTAGCTTTACATTTCAGTTGAATTTTTTGAAGGCGTTTTGATTAATTACGAAGATATTTCACCTTATTTTTAATTTTCGTATTGACGAAAGCGAATGCGAAGAGAATTTATGGGAGGCCAAGATTTGTGACCTTACGAATAAGCCTGTCTCATTTGTTCTCGGCAACTTTTTGTAGTTCTAGCAACTTCGAGCAATGTTTGCCTCTTTTTTAAGTAATTTTTGGGAAAAACAGAAGTTTAGAACACATATCAAGCTCGAAAAGTTAACGATTTCATAAAAATTTCAATTTATGCGAATTTCTGGATAATGGTTACCAACCCTTTTGAACACAAATGAACCATGCGTTTTGTTCCGTTATACTTAAGAGTATCCTTAAATCTCCCACATATTTGCGAGCAACTCTTTGAAAGTAATACCTCAAGCTGTCTACTTAACCGACGTCATTATTTACTGTAACGAATGAAAAACAACTCTTTTGATTTACATTTATATAAAAAGATCAAGAAATTTTGGCATCAACTCTTTAAATTTTGGGTGGCAACTTTTTGGATTTTTGGCAATTTTCTTGCAACTTCCGGCATTCAAATGAGCAACTTAAGTTTCCAGCATTTCAGGTCTATTCATTAATTATTTCCCTTAACACATACCTGTCTTTGCAATATCTGTAACTTGTAACTATATGTTTTCAATTATTTATTTATCAACCAGGATTTTTGCTCCATTTTCTTTTTCACTTTAAAGGTTCATTGAATTCTTCAGTTCACCTTCTTTCATCTTTAGGTTTTGCATGTTTTTGGTAATTTGCTACAGAGAAAATAAAGAAACATATTTTTTTTCTTGTCACGAGCGTGGGACAAAGAAATAATTTTGAGTCCCCATGAGGAATTGAATCTTAGACCTTCGGATCCCGCGCTCCGATGATCTACCACTGAGCCACAGAGACTTTATAGTGAGCGAGGTCTATTACGAAGTTCATATGACACGCGTCCTGCATACTGCATACTGCTTGATAGCTACAGTTTGTAAACTACATAAAATACTTCGCGTGTTTGATTTATTGCTTATAACCTGTCGTTTATCTTACCAGTAAACCCACAGAAAGCAGAGACATTCTAAAAAAATATATATTGGAAAGTTTATTTTTATTATGTATTTATTTTTTTGGCTTGGCAACTAATTGCAATGGAGGCTAAAGTTATCTCCTCTTGCTTGAAAACCCACTCGGAATGTTGGGACATCCCTTTGAAAGCTTCTGAAGGTACGAGTTTTTCTTTATCGTGTTCTCGGTACACCAATAGAAAGTGTGGTCCAAACTGTTAAAAAATAATAACCTTGAACGTTTCAATTCATGGTGAGTTGAGGAATATAGCTGAAATTCCTCTTGGCCTTTATTAGGTGGATAAGCCGATGTTAGCCCCTCTGGGAAAATTAAGGCGAGGTGCCTCCGCCGAGTTCATATTTTGCAGCCTATTTCAATATTCTCTTTCTTAGATACACTTATTCATCCTTGGTTCATTATTCATACTTCTCTTGGGTGTTTTTTTCTGTTTTGCTGAACAAATATTTTATGGTCTCCTTCATGTTACTCAGTACTGATTTCAATTTTGAAATTGCTGATTTAATGAAATTTTCAAAGCTTTCTCATCTGCTGATTTATACAGAAAGGATCTGTTTCTTTAATAGTATCGATCAATTTGCATTTACCGATTTGATAGATAAACTAGAGATGTAGGTGAACTGGCCTGCAAATCGAACTGTACCGAGCAGAGTGTATAATAATATACCGGTCCGGGAGGGCGCTTTTCAGAAAAAAGCCTGACTTCTTATTTTACATGCCAAAATTTGAACAGAAAAACTTCGTGGATCTTTTGAAATAATGATAGATTTTACAACTGGAATAATCAGTTCCAAATTTAACGAGAGACCATTGTGTCAAATGTTTTGACTCCAGAATTAATCACTGTATTTTTAAAGACATTTTATACGAGTTTTATTTTCACTCACCAAGTCACAAATTATAGAAATCCGGGCAAAAAAAAAGGAAAAAACAAGAGGATTTCAACTTTTCGAAGAAACCGAGCAAAAGGCTTTTCGTATGGCTTTTGTTTTTTCGTTGGAGTAGCAAATTGTATTTAAAATTATTTAAATCATGGTTTGACATCTTTGCTAAGCTTTAGCTAATAAGGTCCCGAATTTGCATATACTGGTGTACGCATGTGTAATCTGAAGCCATATGTTTTATAATTTGAATTGGAGAAAAACTATACACGAAAAATTTGCGGACCTTAGCGATCGATCAAAAAAAATGCTTCGACCCGATAATCTCGGATTAAATTTGGAAATTCATCCCGATGCTTTGGTGATGAATCAAGCGAGCAGAGCCGGTAAGACACCTGAAGAAAGCCGAATTTTGAAGGCAAAAGATTACAAACTACCCGTGTTTACCAGATATCGCGAGGGTACCTGCAAAGACGTTTTTTATTTCGTTCAAGTTGTGGCTCCAAAGTTCGGCCACGACGCACATCCCGAAGAAAGCTGTGATGCGGAGAAACGCCTTTTAGAAAAAGTCATAAATGCTCTTAACGACATGAGACCTAAACCGAGATTTTTACTCGTACATGGAAATTACACGAATGCATCACCAAACGATAAAGAATATTTCCCGCAGATAGAGAGTTTTAAGTCAGCATTTGAAAATTTAAGCGCGGAGATTCCTGTTGTGTGTGTTTGTGGCCCAACAGACTGCGGTAATCCACTGACATTGGACGGCGTCGATGCGTATCGGAATACTTTTGGCGATGACTGGTTTGCCTTCTGGGTTGAAGGAGTTCAGTTTTTAGCCATGAATACCAGTTATTACAAAGACGTGAACGCCGATATGGAGAGTTTTAAAACAGATCAACAGGAATGGCTTGAATCAAAGCTGTTGGAAGCACAAGTAAACCCGCCAAAACAAATCGTTCTTCTGCAAACAACTCCATGGTTTCGCAAATCTGTAGATGAGGAGAGCAATGCAGACAACATTGAATTAAACACGCGCCAAGAAATCGTTCCTAAACTCATAGAAGCCAACGTGAAATACGTTTTCACTGGTAATTTGAATGGCTTCGGGAAGGACAAGGAATTACAGATAGTTCAAACAAGTTCTTTAAGAAAAACAAATGAGGTGGAAAATCTAGGTTTTCGTGTTGTCAAAGTCGAACATGAGGGAGTTGTACATAAATTTTTTTCTTTGGACAACTCCCCAACAGATCTAAATTTAGAATTTTAATAACTATTGCTTTTTGCAGCTGCAACCGCATTCAGATTGCGATGTAATCCGATAACTCAAAAGTTAGAGGCTAGAATCAGGTTCTAAAAGAATTTCACAACCACTAACTTTGTCCACTAGAGAGAGAAGAATATTTCAGACACTTCTATTATATTCATTCTGCTGGCCTAAAGCGATTAATCAATGAAAAGAAGCATTTCAAAGGAAAGAGCATCAGAAGTCAAATATTTGCTGCGGGTGACATACAGTTATCGAATCAAATATATATATATATATTACACTTGTTTGCTCGCATTCTTCATTGTGGTTCTTCAAGGCAATATTAGACTGCGATTTTCGGTTTTTACTTAATTGAGGTTGTATGTAGAAAAGTGTTTATAATCTTAAACAAAGCATTTTCCTCGTGGCAAATAGAATATTTATGAATTTAATTCGCTGTCATCAAATTCGTAATTTAGCATCAAGTTGGAAATCTCTTATTTCTTTCAATACCACAAGACAATTACCGATCTGAAATGAAATATACGGCTTTCACCGAGCCTTTCTGTCGTCGGAACTCAGAATATTAAAGGAAATGATTTGAACTACGAATTCGTTCAGAACGCATCCGTTTCGGAGGTATGGTTCCATTTCATTTCCATCCAGTATAAATATTCTTACTTGGTCAAGGCACTTCTTTGTCGAATTTGTTCCACAATTTGAAGACGAAAAGAGAAGACATATCTTTAAGCCAACGAAACTCGAGGAAATGCCACAAGTATTTTGGTTAATTTAGCCGGGAGAGTACGGAATAAACGAAATCTTACAAAAGGATACGAAAATTGATTATTTACTAGCAAAGGTATGCTTTTGTTAGAGTCAGGTTTTCGTCCCTGAAAAATTAGAGCGCTTTTCGATGAAAGGAAATTACTTTTAGGAGCCAGTGAGAATCGAAGTAAAAGCAACGAAACTGCCCAACGCGCGAGCGACCAAGCCGTGATTGGTGTTAGTTTTGAATCTGACTGGTTGAGAGATTGACACGAGTTTCCTGTACCAATAACAGAGCGAAGCAAAATCGAAGCATTCTTGGTTTATTTTCGACGCTCAATGGCAAATTGCTTCGTCATCCAATCTTGAATTACCAAGTACCAGTAATTCAGACGAAGCAACAAAACTTTTCTCCTTCCCAATCAATAGTTTCGTTTCTTGTCTTAACGCCGGATAAGAAAGGGAACGTCAGGGCATTCCATTTATCGGAAGTAAAATGGCTCTTGAGAGGTAATTTCTGCTGGAAGCAGCTCGTTCTTGTGGTTTCCGGAAATTGCGGTGGTTTAATTCGGAAAAAAAATTTACCAGATTTTTTTGTTCACTTAGCTCCCTATGGATTCCCTTGACATTTTTTGACATTACCTTTTTTTTCATTTCCTTTTGTAACTCTACGTTGAAAACTGAATTTGTGCCCCAGGGAAAGAAAACGCGTTGTGTGACAAGATCAAACAACAGCTGCAACTTGAAAGATGCAACCCTCTTCTCATTGTCCAAATGTTAAGGACCACTCCTTCTTAAGAACATATTTGAACTTTTTCTAGTGTTTCACATTGGTTCCTACACTGTATCTTTTTCCCAATACTGGTAACAAGTTTTAAACTTCTTTTTCTACAGTATTGTTAGGTCATGATCTTCAGGGTTATCGTCCATGTTTTTCTCCTTTACCTGCCTGTTTTCTTGAGTTATTTGGTTTCTTTTTCATATTCACACAATATTTTTAACCAAAATCAGAAGGGTAAATCTTTAAGATTTACAGCAATGCAAAACGCAAAAATCATCATTTGACCGAAAAAATACAATACCAAATGTAGCAATGAGGAAAAATCAATACACACAAAATGGACAGACAGAATAGCCTCCTCAGATTTAACTTTCAGCAAGGTTTAAAGACAATTAAATCAATTCCTTTCCTATGCTTAAATTGTTTGCCTATCAAATCTGACCCTAAAGCCAACAGAGTAAATAAGGGGAAAAAACAACTCAGGTTATGGTAGTAAGTGGATACAGAAGGCAAAGGGGGGAGGGGGTAAGGTGGTATGAAACTAGCTAAGACTCAAAGTACCCACCACCCCCATGATAAAACTAATTCACTTTTTCCTTTTCCACAGCTTCGTTTTCACAAGAAAAGTTTTGCAAAGTTTAATCATATACTTGAAAACAAAGGGTAGCAAAATACTAACTTCAAAATACTAATCCAAAGTTACAGCCTTGTAATGTTCTGAATTTTTTTCGGTAGCAACGTTGTCTAGTCCATTCTAGCTTTCAGTGTCCGTGTTGTAACCTTATCTTTCTCTATCACATGAACAATGCCACCCCAACCACTGACAGCATCTCGATCCACAGCATTCATTAAGGCTTGGGAGATGGTTTCGAACAGATCATCGGGTTCGAGATCTGGTTCCCACAGAGACTCGCACATTCCATACATCTGCTCCGAGCAAGTGCCACTCACCACAAAATCTTTCGTCTCCATCGGACATCCGATCAGATCTAACGCCGCGATGTACGGCTCGTTGGTCTTCGGGTCTAACCCGGCAATCACCGGTTCCACAAAGTAAGGCCCGAATCTCCTTTCGTAGAGCAAGTTTGACACCATGCTCATGAAAGTTTTGGGCTTGATCTGACGAGTTTCTCGCAGTTCGTACAGGTTCTTGCGAAAAGTGAGCCGGTTTGACACGGTTTGCACGTCCGTCGCCAGCCCTGGAAGACCCAGAAAAAGCTTGTCACCCATTTGAAAGATTTTTTGAAAATCGCAAGACAAAGTTTGAGCTTGAATTCCTAAACGTCGATCTGCCGCAATTGCAACGCAATCTTTGCCAACCATAGCTATGATGGCGGCACCATTGTATTCCATAATAGACATGTTGAAGTTTCCGTAGGTATATCTTTAAATTGTCGAACCTTCTCTTCTAAAAAAAGTCTTTTGTAGCTAGAGCACACCACCGTGATCAAGATGGCGGCTGCTGACTAATTGAAGCGGTTACCAAGGTTCAATTGAGCGGCTACTAAGTATTTTTAAAATGCTGACGCATTCTGGGAACGAATCTGGGTGTCTGTAATCGACAAAAATACCAGAAGAATCACGAAGATTGTGATTTGCAAATGACGTTAAATTTTATAGACATTCGAGTTGAACTGAACTAGAAATCATGAGTGGATGCCTGGATGAAATTCGCTGCCCCGATATGGAGGTTGTTGTGGAGAGAAGGAACTTAATTTCGTCAGTTTCAGCTGGAACTCTGGTGAATTTAACTTACATTTTCAAATATTGAAATCAGCATCCATTCGCAAGGGAATAGGTTATGTCCAATTTGATGCAGAGGCAAAACTTATTAAGCCTTAAAACTCGTCGTCACAGAGGAATTGCTTCATTTTCGTTTTAGTTTAGCCAAGCTGAGCTGAGCTACATAAGAAACAAAAAAATTACTTCTTGTTTTGATGCTTGTTGAATGCAGAGACGCTAGAAACAAGTTGACTGCAAGCTTCAAATTAAATTTCTAGATCGCTAGGGAAAAGATAAAGAAATATAAAGGACTTTCTGGGCACTGCTATGTGATATTTTAAGTAAATTTTGATCTCACTTTAACTTAAGTCTAGTATTTAGCATGTTATGGCTTGCTAGGACTTCCCTAAGATAAGTTCTGTTTGTTAAACTAGGGAGACAACTTTCAAGTCTATCTCTATTTATTTGTTTTACCCCTTCAGACTGATCTTCAAAAAATTTGTGCTCAGAATATGTCAAAAAATGAATCACTCTTACAGAATGTAACCCAAATCTACCAAATTTAGGTATTTTTCCTCTTTTGGTAACAGAATATTATCATTTTGGAACAGAGCAAAACACCCACCCCATTAGTAATTTGTAGCCATAAGATTTCTCACAGAGAGGATTCCAACATCATGAGTCTGTGATTTTATGTCAGTTTTAACCAAATAAATTTGAGATAGAAAAGTTGGGAGAAGGCTGAGTATCTGTAAATTTATTGTCTTGACTAACCACAGTTATGCTAGAGAAAAAGTTGGATTATCTTCTTATTTTCTGTTGTTGATTTTCAAATTTGGTTTTGTTCAATTGATAGTTTTTCATTGGCTGGTGGATAATAATTGATGCTGAAGCTACCAAAGATTTTTGGCATGTTTATCACATCCCAGGTGTTATAGCCTCAATAGGACTTTTTATGTAAGTATGTACCTTGTTTTCTTTTCTCACAAAAAAATCACCTCTGATATTTTTACTTTTCAATCACTAGACGGTGGTTAGGGTCGGATGAATTATGCTAAAAAATTTTGAGCATTGTGCTTTTGAGAGTTACCCCTGAAAAAAATGGAACTAAGCTGAAAACTAGGTAAATTAACAACTTCCTGGTA